>NC_133555.1:17112500-17712500 GCF_048773025.1 Camelus bactrianus
GTAGTGCTCTGTGACGCGCTCCCGCGTGCCCGCGCGGGACGCGAGGCTCAGGACCTGCTGTTGTCCTGTTCTGTTCTGTTCTTTTTTTTTTTTTTTAATTTTATTTATTTATTTTATTTTATTTTATTGTATCTTTCTTCCTTTTACTCTTTTGGGAAGAGTGAACTGCAGCTTGGATGTTGCAAAGTTGTGTGTATCTGTGTGTGCTGCCAGCTCTCAGCTGTCCCCCTCCAGCTTTTCCATCACTCTCTCTCTCTCTCCCTCGCCCGCTTCACCGCCCTTCTCTCTTCTCCCCTTGGCTTGTCTGGTTTTCTGTTGTTGCTTTAAGCCCCCTCCGTTGCTAGTGTTATAAACCCGGAGGGAGGAAGACAAGCTGGGGAGGGAGATGGGGATTGAATGAATGTAAATGGAGAGCGAGCGAGCGTGAGTGTGCGCGAGTTCGGGCCACCCATCACACATGCAAGCCTGCTCTCCAAACTTAAAGTAGAAACTCTATGTGGATTTATGCCTCATTTTTTTAATGTCTCCTTTCTGTCCATCACTGAGAACAATTGTAAGTTCACTGCACACATTTTAAATATGCACACAGACACGTCCACACATTATGCAGACACATACTCAGGTGCATCTAATGTGTATCGTGTCTGTATCTGTGGGTCTGTCTAATCTGTCTGTGCACATATATATAATCTGGTATTTGGAAGTCCACTGGGCCACATGGAATGTATTTTGCGAGTACAGAAAATGAACCTCTGCACATTTTCCTATGGCTCACAGTTGTGAGGGATGGGGGAGCGTTTGAAATGTGGGTTTCACTCCCTGAAGTCACTTGTTGATGAACCACCATATTTTTAACAGTAATTCCCTCCTTGGTATAATTAACAGAAAATTAGTTTCTAAAAGTAAAAATTGGGTCAGAAAGGGAGATTATGAAAATGTACAATGGCAGAAGCCTGACCCGCCAAACCCCATTTATGCAGCCGAGTTCCCAAATGCTCTGGAGTGCCTGGTGACTCACTGGCTTCTTCCTCGGGCGGGTTTAGTGTAGGCAAGAGGTTAGCCGACTAGGGGAAATTAAAACAATGTTGTACATTATATTGTTACCAGCCATCGGAAAGCCTATTTTGTATGCAAGACAGCAATGCCGAGATATATGGAGAGCCCTAGGCTAAGTACAGAAGATAATTACATTTGGAATTTTACTGAGTTAAGTCATTTACAGCTTCAAATAGTTGCAGAGAAAAATCAGCCAAAACACACTTAAACTTTTTGTGGTGACTTTCCAGGATAGGAAGGATTTTTTAAAATTAGTTACCATCTTCTATGACAAATTAATTTTTTTTTAGTCAGAATATCTCAAAAGTCGTTTGCTTTCAGTAGTTAATATTTTTCCATTCAGACTACAGATACGAACTTATTAGGACAGTGGGATATTTATACAAGCGAGGGGCGCATCATAAAATTCCATAATTGTTACATAAGTCTTCGGAAACTTTTTAAAATTTAGCATGTTTATTGGGAAGGAAAAAAGGAGTGTATTTATCTCACCCCCCTTCCCCGAGTTCACTTGTGATTGAAACATAGTAAGCCCTTGAAGATTTGGATTTAACAGAACCAGCTATGTGACTATTGCTACCTGCCTTTATATGTATCGGTGGTGGTGTTTATAAAGTGATCCGTGTTCCTGCATTTGTTTGTTTAATTGATAAAATTAAATTCTTAATGATCAGCTAGAATAAATTGTTTACCAGAGCTGTCATGGTTCACCTAGGTTGGCATTCCAGCCTGCAGATTTGAGTGTGGGGCCCATGTTAATTACTAGAAACTGGTGATTTTATCCAATACTCCTTGCTCTGCCCAAGAAGCGGGCAAGAGACAAAGAGAAGTTAGACTCTTAGGATATCAGGTGTATGTCTCTTGGAGCTTGACTGTTGTGATTTGGTGGCTGTGGCCTGGGAGTGGAACAAACCGGTACGATGATGCTTTGATTATTTGTGGATTTCATTCATTCATAGGTTTGTTTCCCTTCATCCCTCGGTTCTGCATCAAACCAAAGGCAGGGTTTTCAGTTTTTGATAGGTATTGAAGATGAGCTTCTGGCCAGAAGTTACAATGTGGTAGTTACCTGGGATGCTCCTAATAATGTTTTTGCCAGCAAGTTTGCTTTAATGGACGAAGGGAGGGCTAATTCTGAAGAGTCAGCTTCCAAGCTTGAGAAAGTAGGAATGATGACACAATGCTTGTTGAGAGCCAGGGTTGGCAAACTACAGACCCTGGGCCGAATCCCACCAGTGAAGAAAGGTTTTTGCATTTTAAATAGTTGGGGTGGTGGTGGGGGTAAGAATCTAAAGAGTAAATTATATGAAATTCATATTGCAGTGTCCGTGTGTAAGGTTCTGTTGGAACAGGGTCATGCCCATTCATTTACACCTCGTCTCTGTCTGCTTTTGCTCTACCACAGAGAAGTTGAGTAATTGCAACTCAACTTATGGCCTGCAGAGCTGAAAATATTGACTATGTGTCTGGCCCTTACAGAAGTTGTTTCCCAGGCAGTCCCTGGTCTAGAGGATGAGAAGGAAACAATTTGCATCCCATCATTAGTTCCCCTCGGTTCCCGGCTTCTTAACAGACTGCTGGCCCCTCATCACTTCCTTCTTGGCCTTGGTGTATGAAACCAGCCTCATTCAGGTTCCCCTAGTAGCAGCTTCACATTCAAGTTCTTGCTGATACTTGGGGGCATGGAAAGCTGGCTGAGGGATATTCACTCATCCGCCCATTTATCAGCTCATGCATTTAGCGAACATTACCCAGAGCCTGTAACACAGCAAGAACCTTGTTGGGGGTCACCAGGGAGGATAAGAGTGAGCGAAATGTGTGTCCTGGTGCTTTCATGCTAGAAAACGAATAGCCTATAAATAAATAACTCTCCGCTGGCACTGTCCATTCACGGGGTAGCGGTAGCGGACACTCACGGGCTCTTGGAAACATGCTGAAAAGAGACTTTCAACGTGAGATAAGGGCCAAACCCAAACAGACCGTACCCATTATTATTATTTAATCAGGCGCAATGCACAAGAAAATGTCAGCAGGTTTTAGTGGTTATAGAAGCCGTGCCCTATGATAGACTTAAGAGAACCCTCCTCAAGGGTTAGATGGAGGGTCTTTGGGTTGCAGATCTGGCCTGTTTGGGAGAGTTTGGGGCAAAGGACAGTGATGCTCACAGCTGGGCTCGTCTGAGGCCCCCCCCAGCTCTAATGTTCAGCGATTCCATGTTTGTGCGGCCCGTTTGCCGGTTCATGCACCCAGGTCTGGAAATGCACTATTTAACCGACTTCCCTCCTAGCCCCTGTCCCCCCAGAGCCTGAGGGCTTGTGGGGACCAGGTCCGTGCAGCGGTAGGTGTTCTCGAGCTTCAGCAGCCTTCCTGTCTTGTGTCCCGTTGGCCTCGCTCCTATCACCCTGCTCCCCCATCCTCTCTACAGCAGACCCCACGCGGAGGGGACACCCTGTGCATGACTGACCCAAGGGCTGCTCCTCTGTCCCTTAAAGAGGGCATTTCCCTGTCCAGGAAATACCTGGCCCTCCGAGTATCTCAGAGGATATTACAGAATTACCATTTACTAACTTGAATTTGAAAAACGTCTGCACCACTTAGCACTCCAGGAAAGAGCAGTCAGGGCCTGAGCATGTTCCCCAGGGGTGATCACCGTGCTAGAGCAGGGGGAGAAATGCCCCCTCGACCAGCCAGACTCTCTCTGCAGAGCAGTACTTGGGCGTCTGGTATCTTCATCTGGGAGAGGTCACATGTGCACCCCCACTGTAAAAACAAACCCAGTACGCTCAAATTGTATCTTCAAAATAGATCAACAGAGGTTCATTATGTCTACCCTGGAGAATCATTGTGAAAGAATTCCACCAGGGGATGCAGGAGGACAGAGTAGATCAGACGTGACCAAAGCCAGTAACAGCCATTGGAGTATTATCCTGTGTACCTTTCTAGCCCCCAAATCTAAGCCCTGAGAACCTCGACTCTGACCTCGAACTGAGGGCCCTGGTGTATCTCACCTCCCTAAAGAATTAGATGCAATTTAAAAAAAAAAAATCACCATTGTTGGCCTTAGGGGATAGTGGCTAGAGATGTTTGCCTTCATGGTGCTGTCTGTCCAGTGGTACCAGGGAACCAAATGGAAACGCCTTTAAGATTCTGATGGTGAGAATTCAAGTGACCAGGCAGAAATCAAGATGATGGGGGAGAGGCTGGCTTAGACCTGTCTATTCAGCCTTGTGGGTGTGATGCTTCTGTGTTGGTTTTTTTTTTTTTTTTTTGGAAGATAACAAAATATATAATGCACGTTTTCTTAGCAGTGGACTCCTTATGTAGAGCTTAACAGAGAAAGGTTGGTTAGTTCAGTTGTCACGGTACACCCTGTTACTGGGCTCACAGAGAGAAGGAGGGTCAGAAAGACACCTTACTGGGCATTTGGAACCTTTTTGATATTTCTAACTGCATTTCATTATTACAAAGGCAGCTGTAATTTTTTGATACTGATCAAAGGACTAGACGAGGACCAACCCCAACTGGTACCAGGAAACCGAGCATTGTGAACTCCAAGAAATGATATGAGCTCCTACATGGTACACTTAGGGATCTAATGTGAAGACAGATTGGACACCAAAGAAATCATTTGGGTCCAGGACAGGGAATGCCGTTTTTGAGGTCAGGGAGTGTATTTTAAGATTTCATATATTAGATGTTTTCTTGACAGAGTCCTCTAGGTAATATGCAGTAATGGAAATGACTTAGAGTTGGAGGGGGAAAAATTCCCACAGTCGGTATGCATGGTCTTGAATAGTGATGTGTGCAGCTCCCTCCTCCACAGGACAGGGACAGAGGGGCGGAGACACGGGAGCTGGAAATATGTTGAGAGTGAGAATTCCTTCCCCCACCCCAGATGCCAGGGTCAGAATTGCAAGGAAGCACGAGAAGCTTCCTTGAGAGTTGCCTGCTGGATTTAAATTCGTGTTAATTCAGTTATCTGGGTTCACTCAGGTGGGAGATGCTAATAAGCTCTCGCAACCGCTGAGCTGTGGATGAGAAAACACAGAAGGTATCTCAGTGGCTGGGCCAAAATTCCATTTTGGAAAAAGGGAAAAGCATCCAGTTTAACAGACAACAGGAGAAAAGTCTTCTGATGCACTTACCTGTCTTAGCTATTCATGGTGTAGATATAGTTTTCTGGATACATGTATCGGTTTTACTCTGTTCTGTGACCCTGCTGAGCCATCAGCGCATCCTCTTGGGTGTATGCAGATGGGTTTTGAATGGAAGGAAAAAGAAGCCTTGGCAAGTCAGCATTTTCATCACGTCCATGATTCAGCGTGTGTCTGGGGACAGGGCTCAGGACAGGCTTCCTACAACCCCTCAGCCTGGAGACCCTTTCAAGTAAATATTGAAACCAGCCAAGGGGAAAAGGAGCCACCAGACTGATGGGGATGACCTGCCTGGCCCCAGGCAGCGGGGTGGGGGTGGAGGGACGTGTACCTTTTATTCATTAGTAATTTGATTCCATGCAAGCACTGTTGACCAAGCACTGGGTGCATTCCAAGCACCGGAAACATGAGTGAGGCAGCCCCTTCCGTCCTTTAGCATGTAACCTGATGGGGGGGGGTGGGACAGCACACCAGGCAGAGTTTATAAGGAATGGGGGGAGACGGTAAGGAGTTGTCAAGGGAATGAGCTCCTGGCAAGGACATTCCAGGCCCAGGGAGCCACTTGAGGCTGTGCCTAGATTACAGGGGGAGGGAGGAGGAGAGTGGGGGAATATGGCGTTCTTTGTAAATTCATCCATCTCTTCAACAAGATGTGATGGTGACCAGCCATCGCAGTTTGCTTGCCTGGGACACATGGATTCCTGGGACTTGGGATTTCCTGTGACAAAAGTAGGCTGGTCCAAAAAAAAAAAAAAAAAAAAAGTGGGCTAGTCCTGGGCAAACTGGGTTGAGTTGGTCACCCTAAGGATCCGTTTGAATCCAGCAGCCATAGAGAGATCTGTGGAAGGCCCATACTCTGCTGGTAACGGTGTCATAAGGGAGCACAAAAACCACCAGAAAGGATGTTTGTTGAGCCCCTGCTGTACTGCCAAGGCTCTGCCCTAATGTTGTGCCTTCAGTTTCATTGACTCCTCTCAGAGAGTAGATTCCACCTATTTTGTCCATCCAAAGAGTCATTTTTTAAAGGAAGAATCTTAACATTTGGAAATTAGGATGTGTCTTGCTTTTAATGAACATGTTTAATGTAATATATCTTGTTCCTTGAGAAGGTGTTACTAAATGGATGGTGAGCTTAATGATGGTCTCGTTAGAGTCAGAGAAGTAATTGCTACCTTCCCCCTTTATAGATGAGGAAACTGAGGTCTAGAAGATCTAATTCATGTATTGAAAGCTAACGGTAAATGATGGGCAGCCCTTGGGATTCTGGTCCAGCCTTTGTGAACTACCCCCCCCCCCCCAATGCCCAGTGCCAGTGCTGTAGGGCATTTTACCCTGGGGTCACCATGGCCTTGTTAGCGGGGAGGACATTTTCCTCTGTCCTTCTGGGTTCTTCTGGCTGGTGTAAGAATTAAGCTGACATGAGAAAGATGAACAGGAGAAAATCAGACCAAAGTGTAGTAACACGTTTACACAGGTGAAACCCAGGAAAACCGAGGAGTCACTTATCAGAATGGCCAAAACCCTCACCTTAAATACCATCTTCAGCTAAAGACAGAAGAGGATGTTGGGGGCAATGGTTTGGGACCTCAAAGGGACAGAAAACAATTCACATGGAGATGGAAAAGTAAATGTTAGGTAAATAAATGTTTGCCAGGGTGTGCAGAGACAATGGGACACAGAGTGGACTCCGATCTCTGGGCCTCGCAGTGTTTCCTATCCCCCGCACCTAGCCCGTGTTCTCTGCAGATGTCACTGGTGATCGCTTTGTTCCCACAGGCCCTCAGAATTCTTTTAGGAAGTTAGGAGGAAGGTCAGAGTTTCCAACTGAATCTTTCGGGCCTTGGGAGTTTTCAGCTTGAAATAAGTTTTCAGCTTGAAATAATCTGCATTGCAAAGAGACATTTGGGGTAGCGAGTGTTGCTCCCCTCCAGCCCCACGAGGTTCTTTACGTATATCCAGGCATTGCAGATCCAGAGTTTTAAAGTTTGGCTCATGAAGCCACATTCTTCTCTGTCTCGTGGAGGTTTTCCCTGAACCATCCCGGCAGCAGTGGGGCCAGGCTGGAGCTCAGGGATGCTGAGATGACCCTGAAGTTTTCCAGATTCCTCTACCGCAGGCACCGTAAGCTCTAAGAAAATGTCAGCAGGTAGAAAAGTGCACAGGTTGCAATAGCAGAGGGGAGATTGGAAGCCGAACACAGATGCATTACTGTAGGAACTGTACATGTGATTACTCTACCATTAGCGGTGCTATTTGTAATCACACCAAACTTCCTGGACTTTGGCAAATATATTCATCTGTAATGGGCCCCCCTTTGGACCTTTCTCACCCCCTCCAAAGCAGTACTGAGGACAGTTCCTCACAGCGGGGGCCTTGCAGAGCGTCATGATGCTCTCTAAACGAGCACAGAGCATGATGGGGAAGAAAGAGTCCTAACAGCATCACAGCTTCACGTGGCCAAGGCTTCAGGACTGGGGCCAAGAAAAACGAGGGAGGGTCTGCATTTCTCACTTCCACATCCCCCTTTTGAAAACCAACACACTTATTTGTCATAATTTAAAATCCTGCTTTACGCTGGGAGCATTAGAATTCCTAGACTGTGACAGAGTATTCGTGTGTGTCTGCTTTACATGTCAAGAGAGTCTTTAATAATGACACATGAGGAATGTTGAGATGGTGACAGAGTACAATAAAAGTTGGGAAGTTCTTGGGCTGGGGTGAAATGAGCCATAGGTTGCCTCCCACCTGAGAGCTTTCTTGGCCTTCAAGAAGTCTTTTGTAAGTTCTCAGCAGTTCCTGCTTCTGAAGGCCTGTGAATGAGCACCATTTGAGAGAGTGACTTGAAAATAACTATTTGGCAAATGCTCAGTTTGGTAGGACAGTTTCATTTCTCCTCCTGTCTTGTTTTTGTTTGTTTGGTTTTTTCCCTCTTGTGTTCCTTCTTTTAATCGTATGCACTTAAGAGACTGTGTAATGAGATGCATTCTGCCTGAGTCAGCTCTGTTTAGACCATCATTGTACACGAAACGGCTGAGGAAATCTAGGCAGCCACTGTGGAAGGCATACTCGGCCCCTGGAAGAGAGTAGTGTCCCCCAGATGTACCTCATTAACCTTGGACACTTGGGGTCTTTATTAGAACCACCTATTCCCGCCTCCCTCCCTTGGAGTATTGGGCTTAGCGAGTGTGGGTGAGACCCCAGTCTGTCACATTAGGGATCGTCACTGTCTCCGAATAATCCAGACTTGCCTCGTCATAAACCGGGTGCCTGCTAACACTGCACGTCCCACCCGTCCCGTGGAGGTTCTGCGTACGGAGTTCAGCTGGCAGCGGGATGCGCCAGGGGGGCAGGCAAAGATCTGGGTTTTCAGGTAGTGTCCCAGGTGGTACTTAGGGTCACGCTAGCATGGAAAAGTCAAACCAGCCATCACATAACCAGGTTCTAGAGTTACTATTGCTCCTTCCCAGCTCGCTGACCGCAGGTAAGTTCACCCTGTGAGCCTCAGTTTCCCCAGTTATAAAACACGACACCAGGCCTAGGGGACTTGAAACAGCCACAAGAGCCAGCACCACTTGGCTTCTGTGAACTCGAGTGAGTGACTTGGCCCCTTCTTCTCCTCTGTCCTCAATTTTTTTCCACATCAAATTTCCTCCACTTACTTCAGAAGAATTTTTTTTTCTCTCACAAGTGAGGACCGCCAAATTGGGCTTAAAATGGTTAGTCCTCCTGACAACCTAGAAGATGATTGTGTTAAATGAACCCCAAACCACATTCCCATGTCTCTGCTAAAAGAATGAGCTTAATCTCCTGAGTTTTCATCTTTGAAGATGGTGAATGGGGCTCCTTGCCTTCGGCGCTTATCAGCGAGTCTGGAGCGATACCCTATTCTGGGCTTCCCCAGTGCAGACCATCTGAAACCTTATTTGAAGCCATGGGTAATAGAAAAGGGGACGACCTATGTCAGCCGAGGGGAGAAAAAGCATTTGCCTGGGATGAGGGACAGAGACAGTGAGAAGCGAAGAAATCAATCCATGGGAAATGGGTTTCATCTTTCTGTGTTGAAAATATAAAAATCCTCTCCCCAGTTAGCGCAGCTGCAGACTCCATCAAACCTCTGTTTTGTTGATCCCGATTCCAAACATCTACTCAGCCAGTAGAAGTCTAGGTAGACTAGCCTGATTTAACTCCTTTTTCTTAAAAAAAAAAAAAAAAAAAAAAAAAAGCATTTTTTTTTGAGCATTCATGAAGCACTCGATTCTATGCTAAGCTTGTTATGTGCAAGAATTTATTTAATCCTCAAAAGAACCCTTTAAAGTTTGGAGATGATTATTCCATATTTAGAAGGAGAAATGAAATACTTTAAAACGTTACATAATGTGCTCGGAGTCTCGGAGCCAGGATTCGAATCCAGTGCAGTTTGATTGTCGTGTTCTCGTCCTTTTTAACCCATTTTTGACTCTGCTGTCATTCTTGACTTGGTGACAGGCAGCTCCCCTTCATGTGGGGTCTGTTTTCAGTGCTTTCATGCCAGCTGCTCCTCCTGTACCCCCAGGAAAGCTTGGAGCCAGCCATTCTCTTCTGATATCACAACATAAGAAAAGTGTTTAAATTTGTTAGCCAAATGTTTAGTTGACCTTTGGACTGAATT
This sequence comes from Camelus bactrianus, assembly GCF_048773025.1. Lineage (NCBI taxonomy): Eukaryota > Metazoa > Chordata > Mammalia > Artiodactyla > Camelidae > Camelus > Camelus bactrianus. Next base: position 17,122,359 of record NC_133555.1, read on the forward strand.
TCTTATCCGCCTTTTCTTGGCTTGTCATGGGATCCAGTGGGTGAGGGAATGCTGAAGTATACTTGCTAATATTAAATGTTTGTATTCTCATATTGTGATAATGAAAGGAGGCCATGAAAATTGATGGGGATGGTGAGCTCATGGAATGATGGCATAAACAGTAATAAACAATCTGAACGTGTTTTGAAGGACCAGTGAATATTATAAATGCAAGACAGCCACTGTAGAGAGAGGACGTGGTTTCAATGGGTGTGACTTTCTAGTCATTTTGCATTAAAAAAATAAAAAAACCCAGAGAATGAATTTGGTGGATTTTTTTTCTTCAGTTGTTACATCAGTTTGTGTTAGAGCTGTTATTGATGATAAAAAAAATCCAAAACTCTTCCGAGAATGTATATTACCCGTAGTTTGCAGTAATAAACAAAAAGAAAAATTTGGATTTTTGCCTCTCTCTGTAACGTTGCCCACCTTGTATAGGAAAGCAGAGCTGAGGTTGAGGGAAGAGAAGGAATCCGGATAATTCTTACAGTGGAGGTTGAAGTCTAAGTGATAGTTTCATGGAAAAATAAGAAAAGATGCCCTGTGGCAGTAAACCACCAGGGTGACGGGCGTGACCGTGTATACGGATTCCAGGTGGGCGCCGTTATTACCTTTGACCAGTGAGAGGTCAGCCTGGCAGACACGTGGGTGGAACAGACAGGTGATGGTTTCTTTTGGTGCTGGGAATGTAGATTTCCTTCCGCTTGGTCTTTGTAATTGCTACATCAACAGTGTTTACCCCCAAATTAAGTCACAATTAATATTCATCAGACTCTTCAGTAAATATCACCTCTCACCCTTTAATGTATAATGTTCAGTACAACAGACAACTTCTTATTTTTAAAAAGCATGCCATATATGACTTCATTCCTTTTGCCCCAGGAGAATTTTAAAACAAAACTTTTGTTATTTTTTGAAAATTTCAGAATGTTTTAGTTGTAACATTGAAAAACCTAGAACACTTACATAAAAAACAAATAACTGTAGAAAAATGGCCTTGCGAACATTTTAATTGTTCTAACTGAGCCACTTTGGAAAACGGAATTCCTTTAGCATTATGTGTTCAGAGCATCTTCGAGTCTGGCTGTTCAGTAACTTAGTAAAGAACAGAGGATGAATAACATAAAGTGGCTCCTAATATGGTATCATTTTCATTTCCTGTTTGTTGAAAGATACATGCTAACACTGTAAGGCTTTTTTTTCTTTCTTTCTTTCTTTCTTTCTTCTTAATTTATTCCTCCCTGAACCACAAGGGAATAAAAAGAAAAAAAAATCAAATGTGATATGGCTGGAGACTGGGTCATCCAATTAGGGGAAGCTGAAGGCTTTTTCTTTCTTGTTTTTGTACACTTTCCCTCTTCTCTGAAACACCCCTCTCCCTTAAAAAACACCCCTTATTTTAAAATGAATCTTGATTTTGGGGGGGCGTAATTTTAGACTTTGAAAAATTCACGCTGTAAACTGACTATACTTCAGTTTAAAAAATGAATTGATATTTAAAAGATTTGACAATAACTGTGTGACAATGAAAGAATGAGTCCCTCCCCAGTTCTAAGGCATTATTTTGGACAAAGAGTCTATGAAAGTACTGAGCTAAGGGTTTTCTTCCATCTCTCCCTCCCCCACCTCCTTCCTTTCCTCTCTTTCTCTCCTGCGTTTTCTCAGAATTCCACAGTTGTTAACTTAACTACCTGTATCTTTGGGGGATACACTTCCTACTTCTTTGCAGAGGTAATTATTATTTGTCCCTTATGCCCAACTATCTTGAACTATCAAAGATCCCACTGTGTCTGAAACAGTCCAAGGCAAGCATAATGAAAGTAGTATGTAATAAGTCGTGTCTGAGTGCCTGCTGTGTACCTCCAGTTAGAAACTTGTGCGCCTTCAGAAAAAAATGTTCTCTAGAATGAGGAGACTGAATTTTTTGTTAAGACTCGCACATAGTAGGTGCTCACATAGAATAAATTGATGAGTAAGCTGCTTTTCCATTCACTTGAAAATGGGACCTTGTCAACCCTCAAGGCTCGGTGCCTGCCCAGCTCCACACTGCTTGCCAGCACTGTCTTAAGCTATGCCTACCTGTTAAGAAAGGTGAAGCTCGATTTGTGTAAGTGTATCTCTGTGTCTGGGAGTTTTTCCACGACCGCAACAGATGAAGCGATGGGTTGTAGCTCCCTGGCCCCTTTCCCTGTGGCTTCGCCACGAATCGGGCTGGTTAACAGGCATGAGTCACGTTTTTGTCTCCTAGCCGTCTGTGTCACATGGGGCTCCATGGTGCCCGCAGGTCTGGGACTGCCCAGTCAAAGGCTGTAATGCATCTTGTGTTGAGAAATCACACACTGACACCTCCAGTTACCTGGAGCTTGGCGGTGGTCACGTAGCTTTCAAAACGACTAAGCAGTGGTGCAGATTTTGTCATGTGCCGGGGGCCAGAGGGTAATTTGGAATATGTATCATTGTGGATGTGAAAATAGTCATGCATCTGTATTCAAAGAAGTAAACGTAGCATTTTCTCCCTCTCAGCTTGCAAAAGACAAAGAGCGCCTGCAAGCCATGATGACCCACCTGCACGTGAAGTCTACCGAACCCAAAACCGCCCCGCAGCCCGTAAGTACTGAGCGACCCGAGGGGAGAGCCCTCCAGTGTTTCTTCTCTGCTGCCCCACCCCAAGCATCAGAAGGAGGATCACCTAGTCTGGCAGCTTTGAGTACTGAAAGACTCAAGTTCCCTCGGGTTCTGGTTCCCTCTCACGAAGAGGGCAGCCGGCGGGGCACTTAGGGAGGTAGATACGGGGTGACTCAGGCATGGTCCTTGGCCACGAGGCTCAACAGTCAGCTCTTCTTTGGACCGATGACTGACGCAGTGCCAAGGTACTGAAATATATTATGAAAGCTCAGTGCAAGGGTGGGGGGAAAAAGAGAAAACACAACCTTTGTGATTGCTCAGTGGTGGAAACACAGAGGGGAGACAGGCAGACCAAGAATGCAGGGGAAAACTCACGTCAGCCCGGGTTAGCCAGGGGTCTGAGTGGGTCTGAGGAAAGGAGTGAGGGCTGGCTCCGTCCAGCCTCACTGTCACTGAGGAAAGGAAGAGGAAACACCCTGTCAGAAGCTAGAACTATGGAGAACACCTAATGGTTACTGAAGACTTTGAAGCGGAAATCACTCTGGCGCAGTGAGGAGACCAGACGTGGTGCACTGAAATTACATTTCACTTTTAGGAATCTCTTATTTCCTGCCATGTTCCCTCTCACTTGACCTTGAAGAGAGGTGTCACAACACAGATCTAAGTTAACAGCAAAGCGAAAGGATGGTGTCTGAACCCCGTATCCTGCTGGGGCCGTGTTATAAATTGATCGGTTGAACAGTGGTATTTCTCATATACTTACATTTCACCTGATTATTCCAAATGGAGAGAGTGCTTTGCTTCTTGATTTTTAAGATTTGTAAAATTTAAAGGTACACTGCCTTTATTTGATTTGGCTCGAAGTCAGTGTGAAAATTAATTGAGCGTTGACAATCTATAGTTAGTACCAGCAATTTTAATCAATATGCAATGATGCAGCATAATGGCAAAGTATTGGTTTATCTGTTTTGACTGATTTTTTTCTATAAATAAAGCAAACATACACCCATATATGTATGATTTATGGCGAGAGAAATAAAACGGAGTCAGACTATTAACCCAGCAAATATGGTAGCCTGCCAAGATGCAATTGGCAGACAAAATTAATGTCTGAAACAGAACACATTACTGAGATATAGGACATAAAATCATTAAACACTTTGCGCATCCGTTTTTACTAGGAAAGAGCCCTTAGTTTCCATGCGTGTTGCAGCGAATGGCTGGAGGACCCAGTGTGTGGGCTACCCGAAAGAAAGGGGGCGAAGGGCCATCCGGTGTCGTGGGGCCAGTCGTCTGCTGTGCTTTTCGGTGCTGTTCTCATCAAGTGCTGCTTTTAAGGGGATAGTGTGAACCCAGCTGAGCAAATTGATAAGATCCTGACGTGATCCCACTGAGTTCTCCAGTGGGCACAGCCGATTGCTGAGCGAACTGATGGTCTGAACTGATGTTCAATTCTGATGTTGTCTCTCTGGAAGTCTGAGCTGGTTGGTGAGGGAGATGTTTTTTCCCAGGATGGAGGGTTTGCATCTTTAAACCTAGCAACCAGGGAGAGAACGAGATTATCGCCTCCTTCATGGATTACAAACAGTGAGATGAGATTAGGTGTTAAATGTGAAGAGCAGGAAAATGTTTGGACTCAGTCCTCTAGGAATGGACTCACTTAGGATCGTGGGGCTCCCTGGGAAGAGGAGGGATAAAAGCAGAGAAGCAATCGCAGAACCTGCCACGGGTCACCCAGCGCATGGTGGGGCTGGGTGTTGCAGGGAGCTCCACGTGCAGAAACCTCCTTGGACCACAAAAAGGCCCTTGGGCATCTCCATGAGGACCCGTGTTAAGCAGCCAATAAACAGGGAAAAGGAGTCGTGGGGGAGATGCACAGGGAAGGAAGGTTTGTCTTGATTAGTATTTTAAAAAAAATGTTTTACATGCTAGAAAATTATAACTTTGAAGGGGACCTCCTACTAAATTTATTTTTAACTGCTCTATTGAAAATTCCCTAGCACTAGTCAACATTATCTCTGAGTAGCTCAGCACAGTGTTTCTTTATTAAAAGAAATAGGCACGAATATTTTTGACTGAAAAATTAATAGCTTTTGAATTCATACACAGCGGGTTTTCTTTTGCAAAGAAGTCCAATATCGCCGCGCAGCTCTTCTATAACCATTTATTTGGAGTCCAAGTCAAACCTTTGACAGCTAGAGCAGTGCTACAAGCCAATATAAAGAACTCCAAGATGTAAACCAACAATAGGCCGTCTGTGTGAGGTTTGCCATTGTCAAATACATAGATTGTTTGGATTAGTTTATGTAAATGTACTGTTGTATTACCCTTTGAGGGAAAAAAAAAAGATCACATTTGTGTATGAAAAGTGGCTCCCTTCACAGGCAGCATTATAAATTCCTTATCCTTTAACTTACATGTAAGAAGTAAAAATTGGTGCCTGACAAGCAGATATTGTGTGACACTCTGTTGCCAGAGAGAAGCTGCCTTCTTTTCACTGATGGGAAAATAGAAAATTTTATTAGCGATACCATCTTATAAATCAGGAATTATTAAAATACGTATAGGTGAGGGATCGGAAAATTAATTATAAGGCAGACGTGTAGTGTTTCGCATAGATTTTTGCTTCCTTGCCAAAAAAGGGAGCGGGCGCACACACGTGGAGCAAGCCCGTGAGTCTTTCAGCTTGAGGGGTATGGAGTGAAGGTACAGAATACCCCCTTTTTGCCTGTGATTAATTCATTCCCCCTGGAAGAGGAGAAGGCTCAGTGAAGGTTCAAATGTGCATCCTCTGGAACCTTTGGTTTGCGAGCTGCGGTCTGAGGGACTCCAATCTAACCCTAGATGGGGACTTTCATGTTAGAGTCTTGCCAGGAAGTTTATGAAGTGTTTTTTCTTTTTTTTCCATTTCTGTTTAAAAGGAACTTCGTGTTTATTTTAAAATCCTTAGTCACTAAGTGATAGAATGCTGTGCTGTAAACGTTGCTTTTCACTGAATGCCATTTGGGTGGTAAGTGTCATTTGTTGTCTCAGTCATCCAGCCAGTTCCCATTTCACTGCATCGAAGCAACTGCCAAAACCTTCTTGGATTGTTCTTACATCAGCTCATGGGCGTGTTTGCTGGATCCTGTGTGGCGCTCGTGTCCACGTTCAGAGAGTTAGAGGGTGTGCTCGTCTCGGGACAGCCCCGAGCCCTTAGACATGCATCTGAGCCCAGTCCCCACTGGGGAGTGTGTAGGTGCCCTGAATGGGGGGGGGGGGTCACAGTCCTCCTGTGGCTCCGCTGTGGTCGCTGGTCTCTCCCCCTGCTTGCTTTCAAATGTTTTCAGCTGAAAAGTCTCCTTTTCATAATTATACCCAGGACTCAGACTGCAAGGCTGTTTTTGGAAGGGAATTCCTGAGTTTGAAGTAAAGCTACTGTGACAACGAATATTTACTAAATGTGCTACGTGAAAACATAGGGTAGTAAAACAGGAGAGACCCGTCCCTGCCACTGAGGGTGGCTGCAGCCTCATGGGACAAACTCAGAAAGATGCACTCCCGTGTTCACTGCGTGGATCGTGCCGTGAGTGAGCAGAGCGCTGCCCTGGAGGGCGGGGTAGAGGACGGCTTCTGGGAGAAGTGCCGTCTAAGATGGAACCTAAAAGGTGAACAGGGAGAAACGGAAAGAAGTCAGCTCCAGGACTCTTTCCTTCCGGTGTGAGCAGATGCGTGTGTCTGGGGGTCTCTGAGAAAGGCGTGTGATGAAGACCGCTGTGGGGGCAGGCAGGGGTGGCCAGCAGCAGCTCAAATAAGCTTTTTCGTTTTCATGATCTGATTTTATTTTTAAGCTTTTAATTTTGTAAGGCTGAGCCCTGCTGAGGACAGCTGACCGGAGTGTGTTCACTGCTGTACCCCCGTGCAGCCTGCAGCTCTGCCCCAGACTTCTAGGTTCTCGCCGTGGGGGACACAGAGGGCAGAGCCAGTGCCGGGCGTTCAGCATGGCCAAAGGTGTTGCTTTTTTTTTTTTTTTTTTTTTTTGAGTTTTAAAAGATGCTTCTCTTTTCCACGAGCGGAAAGAAGAGAAGCACGAGCGGAAAAAATCAGGCCGTCATAAAGTTTCCTAATGAGAAAGATACTCTTTTGTTCTACACTCTGTAATGTTCTCAGGGTAAAGGCCCCAGTGGGTCGCTTAGGGGTGAACGTCTCCGTGCTGACTCCGGGGAGAGTTTCCTGAATTATTTCCTCACAGGGAGGCCTCACTCAGAGGATAAAGCGATCACCACCACCACCACAAGCCTGCCTGTATTAATCCTTCATGAAGTTGTTACAGATTTTGGCAAAGGGCGTTTCCCTCTCATGATGTCGGGAAAAGACCATCAATTGTATGTTATAATCCCAAGGGCAGGAGAGGTGCCCTCTGCTCCAGGGTGTCCTGACCCAGCAGAGCACAGCTCCCGATCGTGGAGGATCCGCATTCCTGCAGACATGGTGGGCAGGTAATTGCAGTGTAGGTAGCATATCCTTTATGAAACTGTTATAAAACACAGGAACTTGGCTTTATGAAGTGAAATGCAGTATGAGAGGTTCCTTTTTACGCATTCTTTTTTCCTCCAACCGTAGCAATTAGGACTGCTTGGAAATAGTTTTTAGCTCCTGTAAAAACAGTGTCCCCCCCACCCCCCTCTGAAAAAGGGGGTCTTTTCACTGTTAAGCAAATGGCTGATCCTTTGGGCTGTTGGCTGCAGCCTGGCTTTTGAGTCAGAGAAATACTATTCGGCTGTCGTAGAAAGAGATTCACAAGTCTCCCCCTCACAAGCTAGGTTTATATTGTTTCTCATGAAGTCCCCCATCCCCTGGACCTCTGTCAGTGACAACCAGCTTCCCAGTCACTGTCCTCCACCTGCAGCGACCCTAAGACAGAAGCAGGACCAGGCAGAGAGAGTGGTCCCCAATGCCATCGCTGTCCGTCCTCCACCATCTAGTAATGTCCCTCCAGCCTCAGGAAGGCCCTCTCTGAACACGAGTGAGTCATGTCTAGGATTGATCCGCTCAGGCCAGTAAAACCCAGGGCAGAAAAACGAGTTCCGTGAGTCTGAAAGTCCCTGCTAAGTGGCTGGGTCCCTGAGTGTTTGGGTTTCAGGTTTGCCTTTTGTTTCAGACTCTGTTTTCATGTGAGGCCAGAGCACAAACAAAAATAAAAATGAGTTCTTACGGGAATGCTTACGACAGGTCTGTTTCTGTCTGGGGTTTACATCAGTGGTTTGTTTATTTTTGAAAAATGAGAGTGACTCATAATCTTGAAGAGAGAGAGAGGAGGTTACTGTTGAAAAACTCAAGATTGGTCTTTCAAAAAGGGGGCTCAGCAGAGTTACCGGGCAGCTGAGAGAGGTCCCGTTGTGTGGATGGGTAAGATTTCCACGACAGCCCCTCTGGAACTGAATTGGGAGAAGAGGCAATGGTTGGGAGTGCCCATAAGTTGGAGGGGGGAACAAAAAAAAAACCCTGCGGCAGCTTTAAGTGACATAAGAATTTAGCTTTTGGCCGGAGTTTCAAAGAGATTATCTTCGCTGAAATCATCACATGATGGAAACTTGCCATGTAGAAAATATCAGAGTTACTAACTTTTCTAAACATAGCAACTTCTGTTTAAACAGAAAATGAACACAATAAGAAAAATAGGAAAAGAAACCCTCCCAGTCCAGTCCCTTCCTGCTCCGTGCCCCAGAAAAAGTTACCTTTTCCAACCTTCACTGCGATCAGAAACACGAGGGGGCCTGTGCTTTCCTTTCTAATTGATGATGATATTAAGATTTCATAGTTTACAATTAAGATGAATATTTCAAGCCAAACCCTCACCGTTCCCGGTTTGCTATTCTGTTCTAAGCCGATAATTAATTGGGGGGTGGGTGGGTCCACTTTTTTCAGAGAGAGAGACCTTAATTAAGAGAGCAGGTTTGGTTTGAACACAGAGCCTGGTTTTGAGACCTTCCCCCACTCCGTGTCCTCTCTCCCTCGTGACCTGCCTCCCCGAAGATGGTTTCTCATCAAGACTAGCATGTGATCAGCGAACAAAAGTGTAAAAGTTAAGAAACTTCTATAGCCCTTGACAAGGTTGACATTTCATTAACTTGTTGGTTCAGCCTTCAGATGATTTCGCGAGGCAAAAGCACCCTCTGTTTGGAGTTTGCAGCTTTTTGTTCTTTCTTCCCTCACAGGCTCCAGTCATGTTTAATTTGGAATCTGGGCTCCTTTGGCAAATTAGCAATTAGAACAATTTTGTGGGAATATGTATATGTGTCATTAGTTTTCCTGCAAATTAATAGCAAGGGCAGAGGTCAGGCAGAAATTTTCCACTTGACTGCAGCTCCTCTATTGAGACTTGGCACTTGGTTTTGGAATGGCCACAGCTGCTCTCCGCCACCCTCTTCCTCTAGGAACTGTCTTTTAATTAGTTTACCTCATAGCCATCATTACAAATATTACTGCCTCCCCTCCTCGAAATAAAATGACTGTTTGTACAAAATATTCCAGTGACATCTTGCACCACTGCACATCGACGGTGGGGTCAGTCGAATGCAGCATTTAATCATTAGATCACCTCCGTCCGCGTCTCCTAATTAGAGTCCTTACAATACATTTTTATCTGGTAATTAGCTGAGATTGGCTGCTTCCTCTGTGGCTTATTAGAGACAGCCCAGCAGTGGGTGTGAATCACGGTGTCGTTTGTCAAGCCTGGTAAGCCCCCCTCTCTGCTCTCTCCTGGCTTGGTGTTTATTTCCACTCACTACCTCAGTTCAACAGCCTCCAGAAAATTCAGCTTCCTCCGTGGCTCATGTGAACCCGCAAGGGATTTTATTTCTCGTCGCTTTTTCCGTAGAAACAGTCCAAGTGGTAAGACCTTTGCAAAAGCTATAAGAATGACATTCTTTTCACGTTTTATGACTTCGTACCCGTACCCGGGGACCTGCCTGTGAGTTTCTGATTTTTGGCAATTAACTAGAGCCCAGTGGACTCAGTGATCATCCTCCCAGAACTGGAAGGGAGCGTGCATATTTCTCGAGGACATTGTATTTATATTATCATTTTCATTACGTTTTAAATAACGCCGTGGTGTTCAGGGTAATGTTCCTAAACTGAAAAGCAAAGCCAAGAAGCAGAGTGAGTCCTCAGAATTGTTTGTGGTCACTGTGCCTGTTTTTTCTTTGATCCGTGTCTGCATTTGATGGTAAGCCCTTCACGGGCAGCCGTTGCCTGTTCTGTTCCTGGCTTTGTAGTTTCAATTCCCAGCGCCTTATCTTTGCTTGGAAGTATTTATTGACTGTCAGTTTTAAGCAGGGATAAAAGCTATTCCCTGAATCCTTTCCAAAAATGAGCATGCAGAAAAATGCACCTGGTTAGTGTTTGCGTTTCCCATCATCTGGGCGTGAGGAGAATATGACACAAAGGGCCTCGGATCACAGGTGTGTGTTTTGAGTCCAGGTTGTGATAGGCAAGCGGTTTAATCTCCCGTGAGCCTCTGTTTGCTTCTCTGTAAAATATGAGTCCTAACGTCTCAAGTATTAGTGGTGGTGTGAGACTTAAGTGAAACCAGGCAAGTGGCAGGTGGTTTACAGCAGGATTTTTACAAATGGTGTCCATGCCTTTCCCGAGCCTGCTGGTATTCTTAGGTCTGACAGCGTCTGAATTTTAAAAGCTGGATAGTTATGAGCCCTTGCCTTTTGTGCGCTAGTTTCCTTGACCCGTCCGTTGGGCCAATGCTCATACAGACTGTTCCTGCATTTGGTTAGTGATTAAGGCCCAGAGCAAAGGGGAGGTCAGCCCAGGCCTCCCTTCTCAGCTCTGCTCCATCCCACGGCCGCTACACTGGACTGTGAGCACTTAGTATGCAAATGTGTGTCGTGAAGTCAAGTTTGCAGCACGAGTGAAAAAGCAGCTCCTGGCATCTGCCCGGCTTGCTGGGGGGTTTGTAAGAGGGGATGCCATCTCCACAGCTTGCTCTTCTCAGGCATGAAGGTTGTGGGGGGTGGAGCGCATAGGGGAGTGTGGGGTCGGGGTGGGGAGGTCTGGTGTTGGCTGAGTCTGCATTTCAAGGGAGGGGTAAAAAGGGAAGCCCAGCTACAAGCGGGCAACCCAGCATTCGGTTTCCAGCACCGTGTTTCCATGTCTCCATGAATCTTTCCTCAACGATGGTTGAGCATTCTCATTACTAGGGTGTGAGTAGGGCTGACTCTTCCCAACGAATTGGAACTGTCTTCTTACCTGTTCTTTGATGGTGATCTTGGAGGAGCCTCATTGTTAATACTTGCCACGAATTCTGCCTTGTACTTAGCACCGTTGGCAGTGGTGAAACAGACAATGTGTTATGTGATTTAAAATCTGGTTTGAGAAAATGATACCAAAGAAGCCTTCTTTGCTGGACTTTCTTAGATTTGGGGCAGCTACAAGTTTCTAAGATAGTCGTTACAGTTGATCCAGAACAGCTATGTTGAAAACAACCGAGTTCTTCAGCGTAGCCAGACTTAACATTTCAGTAACAACAAATTTTTGGAAAGGGGGACAAACTCATTCTTTTCCAGTGTTAATAAGAGAAGCACTTCAAAGGGAAGGCGAAATAGAAAGGAGGATCCAAGCAGCACGCGGTGCTTTTCGTCTCTTCTACTTCAAGTAAATAGTATTTATTCTCTTACTGGATGCACTAGATTATTCCATCTCTGTTACGACACATCTGAAATTGGAAGGAAGATTTAAAAATTGTACAGGTGCAGATCTCTCACGTGCCATGTTCTTTTTAAGCTAATAGATTCCAATCCCGTATTTGCTAGAATTGAGTGAACATTACACTTAAAGCTTTCAAAGATCAGTCTGTGCCAAGTCATGGAACTGAGCGAATGTTTCCAGGATGGTTGCCACTCTTCTGAAGACGAGTCATGGGCCAAACCTGTTCACGGTAGTTGTGTCGTGAAGTTGCAGCATGGAGCTGAGGTCGCGTCTCCCTGGGCTGTCCAGTGTGGTGTCGCCACTGGGTACACGTGGCTATCTAAGTAGCAGTTTACTTTTTATGAAAATTAAGGAAAAACAGTTCCTCTCTCGTCCCAGTTGGAGAGCTCAGGTGGGCCCCAGTGAACCCCAGCGGGTGTGTTCACTGGTGCTCCCAGGGCTCCATCTCCCTCTTCGAGGTTTCCGAGGCCGAGCAGGCTGTGAGAAAGGGTGCAAAGGCATGGGGAAAGAAATGTTTTGACCCCAAATTTCTCAGGCTCACTAGGCGGGGTAACCCCTTCTTGTGTCTGTAAAGACTTACTGAACTGTCTTTGGGAAACACTCTTCTGAACAACAGGACGGTAGGACATCGCAAGAGGTATTTTCAGCCAACCACTCGGTGTACTGTTTTTACGTAGGAACTCAGCTCCTCTTTCAGCTGATTGTCAACATCTTCCTAGAGAAAGAAAACTAGCCAGGCCTCCCCGCTCTAATCCCTGCGGGACTGCAGATGCTCCGGGGGGCGGCGGGGGGAGTGTTGCCGCGTCCTCCTGAAGGTCTTACTGCTCCTTTTCTCGCAGCTGAATCTGGTGTCAAGTGTCACACTCTCCAAATCTGCATCAGAGGCTTCTCCACAGAGCTTACCTCATACTCCGACGACCCCCACCGCCCCCATCACTCCCGTCACCCAAGGCCCCTCCGTCATCACCACCACCAGCATGCACACGGTGGGACCCATCCGCAGGCGGTACTCAGACAAGTACAACGTGCCCATTTCTTCAGGTAGATTCTCCATGTTTGCCTCACGGGGAATTGTAGACGGCCGCTCTTGCAGACCAGCCTCTTTTTAAAAAGTGATAATTAATAGGACAATGATTCTTATTTAGCAGATATTGCGCAGAACCAAGAATTTTATAAGAACGCGGAAGTTAGACCACCATTTACATATGCATCTTTAATTAGGCAGGTAAGTAAACAGCACAGTGTGTGCAGTGATACCGGAAGGTATTTATATTGATGAAGTAGATTTAAAACCGTTTAGTATGCAAGCATGCTAAAACCTTTTCTATAAGGTTTTTTAAAACTGCAATATATAACATAATTGCTTTTGATTAAGTATTACAATACGATGTGATTATTAGGAAATTCATTTCACACAACAGTGAAAATGAGCCTGTTTAAAGATGGCAAGTCAATTATCACAAGCTACAGTAATCTCTGATCCCTAGAATTAATCTGAGCTCTAAATAATTACTGAGCTTTAATCAGCTAGTGAAATGTTTTGCATTTCTCTTTGATTCTGCTTTATGAATGACTAATAAATTAATATTTCTGTACGGAAACAGAAATAAAAACTCAAAACAGTTAGATAATTCCATTTTGGATTCTGCTATTGAACTGGTAAATACAACCATTCATCTTAGATCATTCTGTGAAGCCTTTCTTAGGATTTAGCTCGGCATCACGGTTATATTTTCAAGAAAGGGTACCCTGACAATTCTGCTGATTTGGTCATAAATTATCTTTTGCTGTTAACGTTCGCTTCGCAGGCCATTCTCGAATCTCCAGAAAAGCAGCTAACACTAAATGAAATCTATAACTGGTTCACACGAATGTTTGCTTACTTCCGACGCAATGCCGCCACGTGGAAGGTAAGCTTCCGTGCGGGCCTGTGTGGTCTTGGATCGGGTCATTCATAGGAGTGTGTTGTCGGCAAAACGCAGGTATTGTAAGTTACATTCATGTCGTTTGGACGGACAGTCTAATGCACAGGAATGCTGGATTGAGAAAATACCTGCATCGGGGTTGAACTGCTGGGGGCGGAAGACTCCCATTACATTGGCCTCAGATGTTCGGATGGACCAGCCAGTGGAATCGTCTCTCTCTGGTTGGAACATGTAGGGAAAAGGAACAGATGACAGTGTTGCTTACGTTTTGAGGTTGTCTTATATTTACAAGCCTCGTGCTTTTAGGTCTTTTAGACACCAACAATATTTGCAGAGATGCATAGGTAACATTTTTTTTTTTTTTAACTGTTAGGGACCTGGAGAAATGATTAGTTAAATGACATAACCTTCACTGGTTTGATAGAAGCTCCTTAATTTAACCTAGTTAGTGGAAAAAGCTATGCACTCCAAGGACTAGCAATGTATATTATTACTGGGTTTTTTTTTCTTTCCAAGTACTAGCGATGTTTATTATTTTTTTTTAAAGTCAAGAGACTGCCCTTCAGCTATCATAGGTACTCTAGGGGAGAGACGTAAATTCTGAAACATGTAATGACCGTAACAGCGTTTGCCATAAAGCAGGTCAAACTCAGCAGCTCCACCTGGGATGCCCCCGGCCAGGCTTGGGGTCGCAGGACACACCTGTCTCAGTTGAGCAATGGGTTCATATATTCTGTTAGTATTTATTCCATTGTATTAGATTTAGCCCATTTAGCCCTCACCAACTTTTGGATTTTCCCACTGTCAGTTTCTTGGTTTATAATATTCTTGCTATAGAAGAAGGGACAGGTACAATCTGTCATCTTTTTTTTTTTTTTTGCATTTTTTACTAACCTAGAATTCTCATAATCCTTCAATTCCAAAACATTTAGAAGCATTTAAAATGCAAATATTTTAGGATATTTTTAATGTTATTACACATGTGATAGGGATTTCTTACAAGATGCAAGGAAAATACACTTTGCTTGAAATACATGTCTTCCTTGCTACATGCTTAATTTTATATAGGAGAAAAACAAAAACAGAAAAGACATTTCCTCTGTTACATTCTTGATAAATCAGCATTTTAAAATAAAGTGAATATAACCATAGAATTAATTCATCAATCTTACAGAGCCGTGAATATCTATTCTGGCCCAAATGATCTTTTTTTATTTCCGTTCCGACGCGTAGGCGTTGAAGGCACCATGCTCCCCGTCTTCCCTCTCCTCCTTGGCCTGCCTTGGGGAGATGCAGCACAGAAGGACCTTCAGCTGCACTGCAGGTGCTTTTTAGGGTTTAGGAAGTATAAGCACGAAGCAGACATTTTCTTCAAATTGCCTTTTATAAAACAGCAAGTGATCAAATTTGAAAATAATTACCAGTTACGAATACGGTACTTAGGCTTAGCTCTTCATATTTAACTTTTTCATTTTCGTAAACTGTAGGAAAAAGTGTCATTCACATAAACAATCCCAGACGGAGTACTTACTGACTCACGAACACGTGTAGTTTTCTCTGCGTGGCCTTATTTGGACAGTGATCTCAGACGAAAGACGAAACGCCCAGTTAAAGTGACGACAAGAAAGAGCTCTCTCCATTTCTAGTTGCTTTTGCTTGGATGTGCAATCTTTGAAAACAAAACTGAAGTTCTGACTTTTACATCTTGACCTCCTGGGCTGTTCTGTTCAGCTAGACCGAGAACAGTCCTTTATTTTCAGACATGGCTTCTTTCAGATCTTTCCAGTTCTGTACATTCTGATACTATTTTAAAAAATTAGACAGTGATTAGGATGTGGAGAAATGTTGACTTCTTTCCCAGTTAGGTGTCCCGTGTGTACACGTGCTCTGTCTGTGGAGTTTTTTAAGGAAATTTGGGTTTATGTATGTATTTCAATTTCCTTAGTGTTGTTCCAGGAGGTAACAACAGACTCTTAGCATCCTGTATCCTCTGCCTGTGTGCAGTATGACAGAGGAAATGCTTATCTAAAGAGCAGAGTACAATGTGTGTGGCAAGACATGTGTCCTACCAGGTATCATGATAACATGCCAGACATTTTCCAGAGATTTCTGTTTTGCTTTGAGGTCAACCCATCAAAGCTGGTTGAATCAGGGGGTGCCCTTTTGTAGTCACCCCGGCTGTCTTGGACCCACCTCAGTTATGCTGACATTGCTCAACAATTCCTGGAGAACTGATCCTGTGTATTCTCCTCATGACCAGTCCGTCAGGCCACGTAATAAACCTTGTCTCACTACCTTCTAAACACTCCATCTCAGACAAAAATCACTAGTCTCTAGGTTGACTTCTCATGGAGTCACCAACGGTGATCATCCAAAAACTGAAACACCTCCCAAAGTCTGTTCGCATCAAGATTCACCACTTGGGAGGATAATTCAGAGAGGAAGTACTGCAGGTGGTCGAAGGGGAGGAGTACCAGGTGTGTGAGCAGTAGCAGCGTTGCTGAAATGGAGTCAAGGATTTACGTGGTCTGGGGGGTGTGGTCCAGGCATCAACCTCTCCTGTCCCCATGCCCCCCACCACAGTCCCTACAAGAAGGAAGTTGGCAGTCACTGACAGGGGTCTCTCTGGAAGATCGTCATGTCCAGTTTTGAGTCTAAATCAGTAAGTTCATGCAGGAGGACCAAAGAAAGGAAGCCATGCTTGTTACTGTCCCACAGCAGGGTTGTAGGGTTTCCTGAAGCTCAGGAGACAAGATATCAGAAACTCTTCACCCTTGAGTCGAGATCCTCCTTTCTGAGAGAGGACAGATGTCAAGGGTCTCAGCTCAGGAGTGACTGGAAGTGACTTTTAACCATAAAAAAGAAACCAAGAAACGGGTCTGCAGGAACCATCAAGCGCGAGAGCGTCATCATTTTGCCATTGAGAACTCTCCTCCCGTGTCCGCTGGCGTGTCCTCAGTTCAGTGGAGTGCCTGCCCACAGTAAGGGCCACCTGCTGTATGTATTCACAGTAGCTTGGTGATTGATATCCGTCCACTGGGGATCATTTCGCACACCCCTCCCCCATCCTGTGAACTATTGGAGGTGATACTCTCAATGGTAAAATGCAGCGTAAATTTCTCCTTTATAAATCTGCGAAAACATGTCGAAGGAATTAAAGGCCAAAACTGAAGAATAAAAAAAAAAGTATTTAACACTATTAATTATCAGTTTAATGGTTAAAAAAAATTTTTTTTTTAATAAGTTGCCCTTTTGTGAGGTGAGTGGGTTTCAGAGGGACGGTTTCATGCTTTACCTGGTTCCTTATTTTGAAGTCATATTAACGATAGTTTGGGATTTTTGGCTGTGAAACCTATTTGGGGGCTAATATGCCTATGAAAAAGTACGTCTTCTGGTTAACTATTACAAGAGAGTTGACAAAAACACCAAAGTACAATTAATTTATAATTCTGGGTTTTAAAAAATTTTTTTGCTTTCGGAAGAGGCACCCTTAACCACAAGCTGGTCGGTCACGCACGGGGGTGGGAGCGCCAGCTCTTGGGGAGGGTTTTACGAATGTGGACTGTGAGGCTGAATGTACTGCTGTTTTTGGAGTCTTTTCTTATGGAAAATGTCAATGTTCTCTCTCTTATACTTGCTGCAGAATGCAGTGCGTCATAATCTTAGTCTTCACAAGTGTTTTGTGCGAGTAGAAAACGTTAAAGGGGCAGTATGGACAGTGGATGAAGTAGAGTTCCAAAAACGAAGGCCACAAAAGATCAGTGGGTACGTCCACCATGTTTGAACTTCTTAGCCTCGCTTGGATTGTGCTAACCAGTGTCACGTAGAGGCTTTTGGCTGCTAGACGGTGCTAGACCAAAGAACCGGTTTCACGTTGTCTCAGTTAAGGGAAGCAAAAAAGCATTTCATCCCTCCTGTTTTGTATGCCCGCCAGTCCCCCTGCCCTGCTTGCTGGTCTTTGTTGCATCACATGCTAGTAGCTTTTAGGTGGCGATGCATATTAACCCTCACAAACCATTTGCTTATGCTTATTGCATTTTATTTTCTTTTTCCTGTTCCCTGTATTGGATGTCTGTTCTGCCCCAAACCCCGTCTCCTTTTGTTGCCACTTCATCTCCTTTGCTGCTGCTCCTATCCCAGGGTGCCATTCGCACCAACCTCTCACTGCATAAGTGCTTTATCAGAGTAGAGGATGAGTTTGGGTCCTTTTGGACAGTTGATGATGAAGAGTTTAAACGTGGCCGCCATATTCAACGAGGCCGTCCTCGCAAATACTGCCCCGATGAAAACTTTGACGAGCTTGTCGCACAGTAAGAGCCTTTACTTGCTTTTGTTTTTTGTTTCTGCTGTTGCTTTGGCTTTGCATGGTTGACTCATCCCATGATAGTTTTGCATTTCACCAAGTAGCAGTGCCACGGCTTTCCGCAACGGAACTAAATTGTGTGATTTGTACATGTTAATTTCTCTCGTTTCTCTTTGGAACCAGTGCCTTGAGTAATGCTTTTTTGACGTCTTCAATGCAAAGATTGGTTGTATTTTGATCCCGCAGCTTTCCCGGGGACCCTGTAACTCAGTGCTTTTTGCGTGACCCTATATTCCTCCAAGTAAAGAGGGAACCCTTCCTTTGAGTTAAAATGTGGATTTAATTGGATAAAGTTCTCCTTGGTGGCTCACTCAGTATAACCATATGAATGTAGCACAGTGAGTGATGAAATTGACAACAGCTCAGCTACTTCCTTTAAAGTAGGTAGTTTCCTACTGGAAGCCACCCTTTCCCTCAGCATCTCCCGTGCAATTTTTTTTTTTTTTTTTATTGAGTGTTTTCATTCCTCCTGGTTAGAGACTCTGTTAAAATAGCAGCTTGTCTGCATTTGGTCAGGAATGGACACAGCATCAGATACCCGCGTAGCCCCCAGATCTGGCTGTGCCGAAAGACCGCAGCCCACCTTGGCTTCCTTAGGAGTGGCACCTCAAGTACCCCGCTCTCCGCCTTCTTTTGGCAATAAGTGAGCCTTGAAGACCATTTCTTAAGAGCCACGGTGCCATTCCTCTAGCTGTAACCCTAGAGTCCAAATCCTGGAGCGGCGTGAGAGCCAAGGCCCTGCCAGTTCCCTCGGCCCAGGGCCCCAGCGCACCTGTCTTCCTGGTGGAGTCAGGGGCAGCTACGGGAAACTGACAGGCCACTATTTTGTGAGACCAGAGTTTGTCCAGGGAGGGGAGTGCCCAAGCCGTACTCCGGAATTTTACACCCAGTTTCCTTGAACAGCAGTCTCTCTCAAACCCAGAGCTGTTCACAGCCCCATGGAGCCAGCAGAGGGGGAGAAACCCCACTTGGCTTTGCTTTTGTTACTGGGGGACATTTCTGATTTTGGAAGGATGCCAGCAAGCTTAAGACAAGTCTTAGCTAGGAAGGCGGGGGTTGATTGCCTCTAACGTTGTTTCTGTCTTTCTCTTACACAGTAACCCTTCCCTTATTAAAAACATGCAGAGCAGCCACGCCTACTGCACACCTCTCAATGCAGCTTTACAGGTAAGATTGACGGCCGTCCCGACTCCGGGCAGAGGCGCGCGTCTCCCCCACTCATTTCAAAATATATTAGCCTCGCTCTAATTAGATATTAAATTTTAATTCCGTTAAACTTTTTTCTTAAGTGCACAAAGCATCGTACTCCCTGGAGGCAAACACATCGGGCTGCTTCAGCATTAGCAAGATGCTTAGCATTTTGAATATTGTGGCAAAAAAATTAAAAGTTCACTTATTAATATTTATCAGCAGTATCATAATTTCCATCCTCTTATTTCAGAATTTCACTTGAGGCAAAAATACCACAAGTGTAATTACTCTAGCACAGCTATTAATGTGCTGGATGATAGGCCAGTGTGTCACATGACCTTCTATTGTTCCCGGGTTTAAAGAGAAAGCAGAGCTTTCTTCTTCTTTTAAGGTCTGTTTTATCATCTTTTCATGCGGGAGGGGGGAGGGCGGGCTTGGTTCTCTCTGGGAAAGTAAACTGTTTTTGTTCACACGACAGAGGTGTTTGAGAAAACTCCGTAGGTTTCTAGCAGATTGCTGGAGGTTACGTAACACGCAGGCAGAAGGTTTGTTGCAAACCCTCCTTACATAACCAGCCCTGCCGGGGGATGAAGACACCGGTATTGACGAGGAGGGAGGTTACCACCCAAATATGAGTTACAAGGGCCGCTCTGGCATCCATCAGGCCTTTTAATTAGGGCGCGTCTCAGTTACCAAACCGCAGAGTCGCCTCCTGAGTCGCAGAGAACTCTCTAGTACCCCCTGCCCCATTACAGGGCCCGGTAGTCCTCCAGCCCCTCAGGGGTTCAGTCTGGCCAATGGTCCTGTCTGAATTTGACTCTCCCTAGATTGTTCTAGACCACAGGCTAAAGGAATCTTAGTAAGCTTTAAACGATAGAGGCTACAGCTGGATCTGACGTCTGTGATCCTCAGCCTTACAGACCTGTGCAGCGTGTGCCTATGCTCCTGCAAAGCGCCACGATCCACAGACAGATGGGGAAGTGTCACGAGGGGAGCGTTCAGCTTGAGGAGCAAAAGTCTCAAGACAGTTCCTTTGCGGGAAAAAATGGTTGCGACGCTCGGCATTACGGGAACAGAGTGGGGCGAAGAGGCAGGGATGATGGGAACGCTGGTTCTGATGAGTCAGGAAGCATAGTTGCTGAGCGCCGGCCCTGCGCCCTGGATGAGGCTTTTCCCAGATGATGCAGCAGAGCCTTAAAGCTCTCAAGATTGGACGACACGCCTCGTGCAGGGTTAGTTCAGAGGCAGATTCACTGAACTGGGCTTTTCAGTCATCAGTCAGTTTTTTGCTGTTGCTTTTTTTTTTTTTTTTTTTGCCTCAACCAAAGTTAATCGGAGAAACTACGTTCTGCATGTCTTTTAATTACTGCAGTTTACACAGTAACTTTAGAAAAGCAAACGAAAGCACGCTTAGATGCCGCCACTGTAAATACCATTCATTAGTAACTTATTTTCCCTGGAGTCTTGTGAAGTGTGAATTTAAAGCCTGCTCTATCTGGAAGAGTATTAAGATTACAAGCACATTTTACATTCATGAGGCGGAAAGGCAAAAAACAAAAAACCACACCACACTGCCGCAGTGATCGTCCGTCCCCTGGATTCTCTTCGCTGTGTGACTAATTTCAATTAGCGTGCTTTGTCATTCCAGAACTGTTCACATTGCAGCTCTAAAGCATTTGTTTTGGGCACCCCTCCTTATTTTCAGTGAGAGCCCCAAACTCTCCTGCCATTTTCTAAGAACACGTTATAGCCATCAGGAGGTGAGGGGTGATCTGAGGAGCGCTCTTTTTCGTCTCCTCTTGGAGTTTGGAGCCCTGGTGAGGAGACGGGCTCCTAAGACAACGTTCTGCTGCGCGAATTAAATAAAGCTTCAGCCAGCAGGCCCTCCCTTCCATTACTGCCCACTTGCATTTTTCAAGGCAAGTAAAAATACTAGTGGAGCATCTTAAGAAGATGACGAGAGCAACATAATGTGTGATGTACGATACAGAAAATAGGACAGCAGAGCCCACTACAGAAATAAAGCGCTGGCCTCGGGACAGACTGCATTATGCTCGGAAAGAGTGAAGTAACTAAGGGTAACCATAAAGCTTCGTATTTATAGACTGGTTTTATTTATTTAGTTAGTTAGTTACTTAGTGGTCAGTGTTCCAGGACTGATGGGACTTAGGGCCTCTCTGCACGTTTCTGACAGAGGAGCAGTCTGATATGAAAGTACGTACCGTACACAGGATCATGTTGAAAATTAAGTCCACTATAGAGGTGGTAACCCACCTGGCCCTAAGTGGTCATCAAGTGAAAAAACAAAGAAAAAAGGAACCTCTAGCTTAGACATTGACCTCCGGTTGGTTGCTTTCATCGTTTGCCTCAGAGAAACATTGTGGCGATTCAGGGAAGAAGGCCCCTCCGCTTTGGGGCCTCCTTTGCCTTGGTTTTTTAACTTTCACTATGATGGGGTCAAGCTATCTTCTCACCCAGTTTTGTTTTTCTGTGGATCTTATTTGTGGATTTTGGTTTTCATGGGGTGATTATGAGATTTTTTTAGAAGTTATGGTCCATTACAGTTTGCCCAGAATCACTGTATCCTTACTCTCAAATGATAGTTTAGGAGGACACGGATACCTGTGGAGAGTCTAAATGTGTCGTTGCTAAATGTGAAGCCGAAATCGTAAAAGCCATCAGGGAACCTGTCAATGTAGAAGGAAGAGTACAGGGCGTGTGTGCAAGGAGAGTGGCTTTGGTGGTGCGGGGTGTCCGCGGACAGGTGCAGTGGGCAAGGTGTGCTGGCTGCAGAATCAAACCTAGGACCTCCTGCGTGCTAGATTTCCGCTCTGCCCCTGAGCTGCAGCCTCTCTCTAGCTCCCTTATTTTCCCACAGCTTTCTTTCCCCCAGCCCAGGGTGTGTGCTGGGTTCCAGGTTCCTCAGAAAAAATCAAATGTCATTTTTACAGTTATGCAGAGTCCTGCATACCTTTTCTACATTTCCAAAATGGTCTGAATTAACTTGGGAGTCTGCTTTCCCCACCAGACTTCTCTGGACTTGATAGATGCTGATTCTCTCTTAGGAACAAGGGTTGCAACTCATTCCTCCTTTCCCTTAGTCACAATGGTCAGCGATAGAAGACAGTTTGGTGAGGGCAGAATTCTGGCCACTTTGGGCCTTGCCGTAATGCCACGTGGAGTGGAACAGCTGCTGCTTAGGTCGTGAGGTTGTCGGTTAGCCCATGGACGCAGAGGTACAACTGACCATGAAACACTATGTTACCTCTTCCCCCTTGACTATCCTCATAAAAGTGAAGTCTTTCTTTTTAAAAAAAAAAAAAAATTCATTTCAATGATGTCCTTCACACAGCTCACTTTTTAGTGTAATTCAGGTGTGGCTCTTCTAAGCTCAAGTTATGGCTTTTGTTTGTGTATTTATTACTTTGCAGAAATTTGCTCCGACTTCAGTTGGGCATGTAATAATAATACATGCATGAGAAGGGAAACTGTTCACGTGTTAACTCATTACCTGCTTTTCAAAACGCTCCAAAGTTGTCCCAGCAAAAGGAGGAATGAGTTGCAACCCTTGATCCTAAGAGTGGTTCAGCGTCTATCAAGTCCAGAGAAGTCTGGTGGGGAAAGCAGACTCCCAAGTTAATTCAGACCATTTGGGAAATTTCCTAAGCATACATAGCAACAGAGAAGGGCATGTAGGACTCTGCATTACTGTAAAAATGAACTTTAATTTTTTTCTGAGGAACCTGGAACCCAGCACACTCCCTGGGCTGGGGGAAATACAGGTGAGTGTGTGGGAAGTAAGGTAGCTTGAGAGAGGCTGCAGGTCAGGGGTAGAGTGTAGGGCTACCATGCAGGAGGTTGTAGGTTCGACTGAAGAGAGGAGAGATCCAACCGTATAGACGTCACCATTTCTTTTGCTGCCATTCCCATGCTGACGCTCCCTTGGAGCCGCTCTGTCACCTGAGCCCAAAATACGATTTACAGCTTCCTTTTCCCCTTCAGTCAGTTGGTCAGAAGCCTGGAAGATTAGAGTTCCCTTCAACCAGTTATCTCAAAGCACGCTACAAAGATTCAAACTCACCAGCGCAGCAGCAGTGGGGGGAGCTGAAACCTGATCCCACTTCTATTGCGTCTTCCTTACCTATGAAGACTCTAAGACATAAATGTTATGGAAGTCCTCATACGTGTGAGCTCCACAGCCAGAATAATCTGATCAAATCTTGAATATCCAATACTGGAGTCATCCAAGTGGATAAAGGAATGAAAATTCCATTATATTTCCCCGTGATCTGGAAATACTCAGTTCCTCCTGAAAAGAGGCAGCAGACAGAAACCTCATTACAAGATAGCCTTGTCTACACCATGTGACTCGACTCTACTCTCATTCAATCCCGCCTCCCTCCCCACGGGTGCCTGTGTCCCTCCACCTCTTAGACCCTTGCATTTGCCCAGCCTGCTGGAATGAACTTAGACCGGCAGTGACTGGCTGCAGCCAGAACGAGTAGCTGCCCTGCGTCTGTGCCCCCCCCCCCCCGCGTCTTCATCACTGTCCTCTCGGTTGGTGGCAGGCTTCGATGGCTGAGAACAGTATACCTCTCTACACTACGGCCTCCATGGGGAACCCCAGTCTAGGCACGCTGGCCAGCGCGATGCGGGAAGAGCTGAACGGGGCGATGGAACACACCAACAGCAACGAGAGCGACAGCAGCCCGGGCCGATCCCCGCTGCAAGCTGCGTGAGTACTGGGTCCCCCCGGTCCCCGCCAGCCCTGCCATGGCTGCTTCTCACCCCGTCTCGTAATTGCTGCTTTCCCAGAGCCCAGGTGGAGGTGGGTGCTTCTGCAAGTTTTTAGCTGGCTTCGCACATAAAAGGACCATTTACTGACTTTCCCATAAAAGCCGCAGGCCTTTCACGCAGCCTTCTGCGCGCACACAGCCATGAAATGGGTGACACGTGGGCTGCCTCCTTTCTCCTTCCTCGTCATCTCTGGCCACACCAGCTTTCCTCCTAAAAGTGGTCTGCGTCTCGGGGACCAGGGTCACCACGTGTCCACCTTGTGGGCGTGCTGCACCTGAGCAGGGAGGGAAAGGATGCGGGTTTACTCGCTGGTGTGATAAGCGGAGTCACGAACACGCCGCCAGAGCGTTATTACCAAGTGTTAATGATGACATGAACGAAAGGCGGCATGATTTATAGATTGCTCTTAAAATATCAGAAGGAAAATTAATAGGAGCATTATAGCAGCAGACAGCAGTATAATGAGCATGCGTAGGACCAAACCGAGTGATGGGCGGCTGTGGTCCGTGTGGAACGGGAAGTGGCACCAGGACACGCACAGGACAGGCCAGGCCATGCACGATGCCCCTGCGGGTGGGTGGGGGCCGGGAGGCGGGGTGACTCTAAGTCCCCTCTCTCCCAGGAAGAGTTGAAAAGAGAAAAGGAACCACATTATCCCAGATAGGATTTGCAGGGGATGCTTACTGAGTGACAGCCTCTCCCTTGGAGCCAGTGCCTGGAAACCCTGACCTGTAGTAATCAGCAAACAGAAGGAAGTGGCATCTGACAACAGAGGAGACACGCTGTCTGCCAGTGAGGATAATTGGGGGGGTTGGAGGAATCTGAAATTTGCTTATTTACCGTTTGATTTTCATGCCCAAAGTCCTTCGAAGAGCATCTTTAAAGATGAAAATAATCGTTATAAACTGGTATCAGCCATCTCAGCATTTACTCCCCAACATTTGAAGCCTGGGTTTATCTTTCAGGCAGCACCTGCCGCACATCATCCCTCAAGCGACCTGGTGTTGCTGACTTCACCATTGCACTCGTGATCATTAAGTCACGGTCACGGCGAGAGTACTTACGAAGACAGTAAGGCAGTTCAGAGCGAATGTAAATTGGTACATAAGCTACTTCAAGAAACACTCACTAGAGCAGGAATACCTGGAGTTACTGAGTGGCAGAGCGCCGCCTCCTCGTGGTCTCCATGCAGCTCCGAGGTTTAGCTGATGTGTGTTCCTGTGATGTAGTAACAAAGGATCAGTAGGAAAAAGAAAAAGAACTATCTCTGAATAGCAATCTCGGACAGCAGCTTAGAGCAATGCTAATGTCGCTGTACGAGGTCCAGCTACTACCAGGTTCATTTATTTAAAACTTTGAGTTGACCCTAGTACTACTAGAAACCTTATTTTACAGCAGTCAGAATAATTTTTAATAAAATGAAGGTTTTACCAGGTTTTTTTTTAAGAGACTCTGCATCCAAACATCCAAAAGCATACTGTTTGTGACTCAAATCTCACAGGTTTATACAGTTGGCTAAAAATAATTCTATGTCCATAGCACACTCTCTGTGCCTCCTCTCCATGTTAGAGACTGTTACTTTTTGACCTCACATTTCCATTTTTCATTCTTGTCCAGTGTGCATTGCCCTGCTGTGATGCAAATTCTTTCTTAACTGTTCGACTCTTTTGGAATAAATGCAGCCGGTAGGTTTACAGCAAGGCTTAAAGGACCCCCCTCCCCCGTTAGTGAGGCTGCCCGCCTGCTGTCCCATGTTGCAGTCGGACTGTCCCCGCTTCCCCTTTCTGCAACACTCAGATCCCACTACACCGAGTTTCTCTCTCGAAGCACTACAAAGTCCCATAATTATGGCTTTGGGGCATTGCACTTTTCTCCGGATAGGAGCTGAAGGAGCTACAAAGCAAAATACTCCACGCTGTGCACACACCCTCAGAGCACAGCGCCTTTAAACCCCAGCCAGCTTCAGTTAGCAACTCTTACGTTCCCAGAGTGGCTGAAGAAAAGCAGCACTCCGACGCAGGGAGGGGAGCGTGGGCTGTTGCAGGTACCCACCCATAGCCCTTTCAGAGGTAGGCGGGGGGGGGGGGCAGGGCTGCCGTGCAGGTGCCTCGTGGCTCCCTGTCCTAGGAGAGACACTGGGCGCCCACAAAGCACAGTGCCTTCGGCGGCCTGCAGCTCACCTGAGATGGATCTCGCGCGGAGACCCGTTCTCTTTCACTCTCCGAAGTGCTGCGCGCTTCTGTGTGACTGTGTTCGTCTCACACGGGGGTCTGTGGGTGTCATGTAATGCCGTGAAGCTGGATTTCCTTTCTCTGGAGTTTTAAGAAGCCTTAAGGTCCAACCTGGTTGCAGTGTCAGGTTGTCACGCAGGAGATCCGGGCAGTTCACCTCTGCTGGGCAGCCCTGGGCAGCAGGCACTGACCGGAGTTGGGCCACCACGCACGGGCTGGTCGACCCCAGTGCCTTTGGGACGGAGAGTAATGTTATTGGTTGCAAATTTCAAGGGAAAACCAAATATCCTCTAAATGTGAGCTGTACTTTGCAGGGGGGTTTAAATATATCTGATTTGGGGTGGAGGGTGGTGGTTTGTGTGTTGGCCTAGCAAAACATTTGTCAGAGTCTAAAATTATTAAAGCAAGAACTTGCTTAAGACTCTTCAGTTCCTTCTAGGTCCCACCACCCCTCCCACTCGTAGCCTCATACCGTCTTGGTCATCAGATTCAGGTTTGTAAACCTGAGAAGATCAATACCACTGATAGTTTTAAAAAATGAAAACAGGAAGATTGTTGATCAGGGAAACACCTCTGGATCTCAGTCCAGGCTAAATGTCACACAGAAACACTCCTATCCAATTGTTACTAGACCCCATGTTGTCAGTGAAGAAGAGGAGCTACTTTATGAAGTAACATTTCTCAACAGTGAAACTAAGAAACCAAAACACAAAAGACGTGTTCACCATGGTCAGTAGTCCAAGAAACACAGCTCCAGGTGACCTGAGCTGAACCTTGCACCTGCTGAGCAACACGGTGTTTCTAAAAAGCAACGCTCGGTGCTCATGAGGTTGAGTCTAAGTTGACAGCTCTCCTTTGGAAATTAATATCGCAAGAAATCTTAAGATCTGCAAGATGTTTGAGCCTTTGCTCCAACAATTTCATGCTTAGAAATTTACCCTAAGGAGGCAGGTCAACACAAGCAGGACAATTAACGGATAAAAGGGCTCATTGTATTATGAACAAAAAACCAGGGGAAGGGGGCCACAACAAGACAGTCACAAAATGCCCACTACTAACACTGAAATCTCATGTAGCCGTAAAAATTAAAACTGTACAGGGAGCAAAATCTCCATATTCCCGCCATGTTTATAATATGGAAAAATATGGCCCCAAGTGGGCAAGGACAGACTAAAACAAAAAAAATCCTACCTTACTTAGGGTTTTGGGTGATTGTTTCTTTTAAGGAATAAAATCAATACATCTAACTCTTCCCAAAAGAATACAGGGGATCCTACCAGCGCCGCCTTCCCAGGCGTGTGGTGGACGGAGTCACACAGGAGCCCGTGCTGAGAGGCTGCAATGCTCGGCTGTGTCCGTCTTGACACTCTTAACGCATTTTTTAAGGCATGTTCACATCGCACTGGGCTCTCCAAAGTACGCAGCCGGTCCTGGGTCTTACTGTTGAAACACAAATAAATGGGGCCATTAAAGAACTAAAAATAGATGGAGCCAAACTAGTAAAATGTACTCACATACAACTTCAGTGTATTTCGTTCTGCAAATATTTTTTAAGAATATGGGAGCTATTTTTTAAGAGCTATACATCCTGACATCTTGCCCTCAAATGCTCTCCAGGCTGTGTGATTTTGAGTCACAGCTTTCTGAAGGTTCAGGCGTCAAGGGCAGTCCAAAAGCACTCCTCTGTTTTTAAAGGGTTCCAGTGGCCTTTGGGGTTTGCATACATCATCAATTATTCACAAAGCAGCCATCCCTGGCACCACCTCTTATTACTAATGTTTGATAATGTCAATTTTAAAAAAAATCCTCCCTTCTGTCCCAGCAACGGGACCAGTTTCTTTTTCCCCTAACTTGAATGGTTCTTTTACATATCAAAAGCCCTGCAACCGAAAGTAATTTGTATTTGCAAAGGATCGGTTGTAAATATGATTTACGAACAACATTTCTCAATTGTTATCTGAGTGGTTTCTTCGCGGGTTACCTCTCCCTCCCCCGCAGCCCCTCCGGGTGCACCGCGCGCCGGTCCATAATGGGAAAGTTGGCAGATCGCATCGAAGCCCCGCGTGTCCCAGTGGCCGCTACCAGCCCGGCCTCGTGTTTTGCCTTGTTTACAGCTGACAGCGTTATTATTCTGATTGGGGCTCTGCTTTCTTGTCATATTGTTGTGTTGAGCGAGCCTTTTCCTCTCCGTTTGTGTTTCCTGGCAGGGCTTTTCTTGCCTTATTGACAGTCTGTAAAAATATGCATTAATTTGGAGTTTCAAGCATGTATCATGGTGTCTCTTTGCTGTTTGCTTGAAGTTGATTAATGACAGACCCTCGCTTGGGGTCGGTCTCCGGAGAGTTCTTTCCCAGGTTCTGCATGTTAACTAGCAACACAGAACACACGGCACGCCATGATTAGCTCAGCCTCCTGCACAGAGGTCCCCCCAAACCACCCTTGTATTACACATCCTTAGTTCCCGTAATTACTTGAAGATTTATATTCATCCACCCAGGAGGCCTCTGTGGGGCCTGTTATCTGGTTCTCAAAGTCTGGTCCCCGGACCAGCAGCATCGCTGGGGCGCCTGTGACAGACGCAGAGTCTCAGGTCCCAACCCCAGACCTGCTGAGTCACAGGCTGTCTTTTAACTTGAATTCAAGTAACTGAAGTGCACGTTGGAGGGTCAGAAACACCGCTGGGGAGGACAGGCCCACTCCTGCTTCTGTCCAAAGCACTTCCACGATAGTGGAAATCTCTCTTTCCCTGCTGTCCAGTATGGCAGCCATCAGCCCACACGTGTGGCCCTTGAGCGTTTGAAATGTGGCCAGAGCCAGTGAGGAACTGCATTTTAAATTGTTCGCATTCACTTTAGTGGTCACCTGTGGTTATCTTCTTTTTCCAGGCATCCTGTCCATGTCAAAGAAGAGCCCCTTGATCCAGAGGAAGCTGAAGGGCCGCTCTCCTTAGTGACAACAGCCAACCACAGTCCAGATTTTGACCAAGACAGAGATTATGAAGACGAACCGGTAAACGAGGACATGGAGTGAACATCTGGGCAGGCCGACCCCAAGAGTGAAGATTGGGGGGAAAAAAAACACACACACACACACACATACACACACACACAACAAAACAAAAACACGTCAAAAGTTTGCAGTGAAATCGTTCTCCATTTGTTGTACAGTCTGGAGGATTTTTCACTACATTTTGACAACTCTGAAATGTGTTAACTCTTAGTGCCATCAGGAATCCCATTTGGGAGTATTTTTGATTTTTCTACTTTTTGTTGAAAAAAGGAATTTGTACTCTGTGCATTGGACGGACTCGTTTGGTACTTGGGATTTTCCTCTTAACAGTCAACATCAGTGTTGTAAATTTGCTAAACGGATTCACTTTTAGCAGCGGACTCTGAACTGCAGTCCTGCCGACGTTGGACACGGAGGACGCCCAACTGAGCATGCGCACCTAAGCTGCAGACCAAGCCTCTGCCCAGAATTCAAGGATTCCAGTGGACGACCTATTTGCACAGTACTGCATGTTGATTATCACTGCCTTTACTCCTTTTTTTTTTTTTTTTTTTTTTTTGCTTCCAGTTGGGATGGGGAAGGCCTTTGTGTGTGTATTGGGGGGAGGGGTTAAAAATAATTATCCCAAACTTTTTAATGTATTGCTTTTTTTTTTTTTTTTTTTTTTTTTTGGCTTCTACTATACCATTTTAAGTTCTGACCTCAGGCCTCCATTTGGGCCCATGGCCTCTTGGAGGCTTAAAAGTTTTCTGTACCTTGTGATGAATGTTAATAGGTGTTTTTATTATACAAGGCTGAATGTCATTTCTCGTTCGTAGTTTTCTGTCACTCATTCCATTTTCCCTTCAGACATCACCACTGTTTTCTCGAAAGTCAGAAAACATTCCGTTTTGGTCTTTTTCAAAAAAGGTCCCAAATGCTGCACTCTACACATGAAGGTTCTCTCACCCAGACGCAAAGTCCTGCCAGAAAGAGAATGAATGACAGAAAAAAAAAAATAGAGACACTCTAGGAACAAGACAGATTCATTCCACGAAGCAGTATTGGAAGGTGGAAGGGGGTTGTAAACAGATTTTCTTTTTTTTTTTTTCTTTTGGAACCTACCATCATCCTTAACAAATACCACAGCATTTACCAGCACAGGACATGCAGCAAGCCCCCCACCCACCTCCTCAAAAATCTCATAGTAGTTAAACTGACAGTGTGGCCCTGGAGGGCTCTCCTTGGAGTAACCAAGTTGAGATGGGCCTCAGGCCCTCTCGGTCGTTAAAACCAGCAAGGGTTGCTTTGTTTGCAAAATGACCCAAAAGCTGGCTTCCCTGAGCAACTTTGCTGAAAAGCGGTGGTGGTGCTGAATTGAAACATCCATTCAGACCTGCTTGGTGGCATTAATCTGTTTGAATGCAAATTAGATTTCGGATTGAACTTGTGATGCGAGTTAATGAGGACCGGGTTCAGCAAATGCTACAGTGTTAATTTCCAATGTGCAAATTTGGTACAGCGGGTCAGTGCGTTATGCAATATTACCCCACCAACCCAGGATCACAGACCAACAGCAGAAGACGTCAGGGGGGGCACATCTCAGCCCTGGGCTTTTTGGGGAAACAAGCACGGTGTGCAGAACACGGCGGTCAGGGGTCAGTACAGCCTCAGTCCTTCGAGCCCCTGACGCCTCCACTCTGCACCCCCTTCCCTGTCA
The DNA here is from genome assembly GCF_048773025.1 of Camelus bactrianus. Taxonomy (NCBI): domain Eukaryota; kingdom Metazoa; phylum Chordata; class Mammalia; order Artiodactyla; family Camelidae; genus Camelus; species Camelus bactrianus. The sequence continues at coordinate 17,152,938 of NC_133555.1, forward strand.
CTCGCTTATTTATCTAGGGCTGTAGCTTTTGTTTTAGTTGGAGAGCCTCTGGAGCTTAATTTATATGCTTTGTACCTTTTTTTCTTCCTAAAATTACCAAAGATATTACACAAAGGTAAATTATGTTCTCTGTTTTATGCTTTATCTGATGAAGCCAAATATCCTCTTATTGTTGATCAAAGGAGGCGAAAGAATTTAGAGGCAATTGATGAGAAATAGGCTATTGCTAACGTAAGAAAACTGCTTCTCTCACCATAGACTACATTTAGAAGACCAAGTAGGTAATGGAACCAAAGTTGTTACTTTTTTTTTTTTTTTTTTTAGTTGTTACTGTTTTTCTTTTTCTTTTTCTTGTTTTCCTTCTGTACCTCTACAGAGACCAAAACTTGTAAAGAGAAATTACTGGGCTATTGAAGATAGAAATAGGACACAGTATTAAGGGAGCGAACGAAGGAGTACCATCTCAGAGAAAAACCAGTGTGCGGCGCTGAAACCTAGGGGGTGTCCAGTGAAGGAGACAGTGAAGGTCAAGTTCAGGGAGAGCAGCTAAAGCTTCTGCAGTTGACCTAGACCACATACTAGTCCTTCTACAAGACATTTCTTTTCTAAAGCCGGATTGGATGCCACTTCCGTTTAAGGACTGTGCTGTGATCACTGCGTTAATTTGGGTTCACCTCGGCATAGATCCTCTGTGTTTTTGTATTTTAAACATGTTTCCTTTTTACCCTACTTTTTAAAAGATTTTTTTCAGATTAGGCTTGGGTCGGCATTTCTCATTTAAAAAAAAAAAGTAACACTCCCGTCCACTCCCGAGCTTGGTACAAAACCTTCTTTGGCAGTTACCTTTGAAGCTTCTCTCTGCTTTCTGTATAAAGGGCAGTCTGTGGTCACTCGAGACTTACTTTTTTTTTTTTTTTTTTTTTTTTCACTTTTCCAGGCAGCTTCATGATGTGCAGGCAGTAGCCAGACAGGGTCATGGGAAGGGGGCCCTGTGCTTCTAAACGGAGCGGTTGCTGGTTAGCTTGGTATTCAAAAGAGGATAAAAATCTGGTAGATTAGTTCATTCTCAGCATGTGTAGCTAGACATGAGTAAAGTTAACAGCATGAGAAACTGTTAGTACGCATACCTCAGTTCAAACCTTTAGGGAATGATTAAAATTAAAAAAAATACATTTCACTCAGTTGCACTTAGTCGTATGTCTTGCATGCTTAGTCTAAAGACTGTAGCAAAAAGAAAAAAAAGAAAAATTAGATTTCACCTATCTTTGCAGGTATCACAGCCTTGCAGAAGAACCAACTTAAAAAAAAATTCTCAGGCTTTACCGCAAGCAAACTTCACTCTGATTTTTACAATTCTGATTCTGTATCCCTTGGGGGTATTCCAGTCTCTTCTTTAGGATGGGCTTTATTATGTTGTACATATATCCAGAGGTGTCTGTGTGAATCTTTGTCTTTTTTGGGGGAGGGCAGAGGGCAGTTCTTTTTTTAGGTATTGTTCCTAAAAAGGAATAAATGCATACACCTGTTTGTCAAAACACCTTTGCTTTCTGTGCAACTGCTTTATATTAACGATACTTTAAAAAAAAAAAAAAGCTTTGGAAAAAAAACTACTGTATGTAATGGAATTGCAGAGTATGCTGCACATGTATTTTATTTAGTTATTCTTGCTTTAAGAATATTGGATGACATTTCCTGACATGTGGGAGGGAGGAAGGAACTCCCAAACTTTTTTTTTTTTTTTTTTTGCCTTTTAAATTGTAACATAGTTGACAGATTTTTTTTTCTTGTTTTCATTGATCAGAGCATCTTGTACAGGTTTTTTTTTTTGTTTTTTTTTTTTTGTGTGTGTGTGTGTGTGCGTGCGCGTGTGTGTTAATCTGTTTTTTGATACATTCCTATCCCTTGCGTTTATCCTGCCACTGCCTTCCTTGGCTATCTTAAACAAGTTCATACATTTGAAAAGAGGAAAAAAAAAAAACTGTTGTTTTAAAAAATGTTTTCTCCTGCTGCAGTAAATATTTTGCATGATGAAATTCCAGGGTCACACTTTCAAAGTTTATCAGTGAAGTAGTGATTACTAATGGGGAGTGTCAAAGCTATGGAACTTTTTGTATAAAAAAAAGAAAAAGAAAACTTTACAAGGTGCCAAGATGTACAGACAATTTGTTACTTTTTTTTTTCCCCAAAGAAAAGCGTACACCAGGGAGACAGTCCCTTGTATCAGGCAAACGCACTGTCAGGAATGAGGACCCATCCTACTTGTCTCTAGAGTGTCCTTGTCAGACAAGTTACCGCTGCGTACGCTGAACCAGCAGTGACAGGAAACATCAAGGCTTACGCACGGGAAGAGTGACCGCCAACCCTGCCACCTTCAGACCGCTCTGACCTGATTCCCAGCCTTCCATACGACCTAGAAGACACCTTGGATTCTTGACCCAAAATATGATGTAAATCACTAGCTATTTTATGACAGAAAAAAAAAAAAAAGAGTTGCAAAAATATTTCCTCTCCTTTCCACATTCCAGCTCGAGCTCTGTTTCCAAGCGCAAGAAGAACATATTTAGAAGGATTTTGCATCTTTGGGGTACCTTTTGGCTAATGGTAGACCCTCTTGATATTTTGGATGTTTCTGAGAGTCAGTTTCGCTTTTTTATCCTGAGAATGAGACTTACCAATTCCAAAGGCATGTTGCGGGGTGTAGGTCGGTCTCGGCCACCCAGAAGCCGGGAGGGAGCTGGTACACCCCAGACTGTGAGCGTGGTGCTTCGTGGATATGTGCTGCCAGTAACAAGATTTCTTTTTTTTACTTTTGTTTTGTTTCAATAAGGCATAAAAGAAACTCATTCCTTGACATCAACTGTAATTCCATCATTCCATGTCTGTGGATACAGACAATAAAAAAAAAATTTGTTGTGTAGTCAGTACTAATTACTGACATGATAGCATTCTCAAATGCAATAAAAACGCTGGTTGTTCACACTGGTAGTAAAAGTCGCCACAGCCTAAGTTTCTTTCCCCTCCTGACCCGCTGAGAGTGTATGTTTGGCATATGCCTTGGGTTTAGCACCAGCTGCTTCCAACGCAGAATTAAAATCAATCTTAACTAAAAGCTTTCATCATCACGGAGGGCCGACGCACATACCCTCAGGATTTCAAAGTGAAAAGTCTCCACTTAGAGAATTGGGGGGAAAAAATGTGAGAGAGGCTACCTTTTCTCTCTGGGAAGCACAGTCTTATTTTCCTTCATCAAATTTTACAGGGAGGGGGAAAAAAAAACAAAATATTGAATAACTAGCATTAAGAGCAAACTGAAATTTCAGAGGAAAGCAAGTTCATGAATAATTCATTAAAATTTCACATCTGCAAGATTAGTCATCCAAATAAAATGCTAATGTCAAAAACATGCACCGTCTATAATATTCTCATCAAGAAATCTTTTTGCATATAATGATAAATGCTGAGATTAGAACAAATGATTTTATAAAAATATTCTATCAAAAAGGATGGTAGATAACTGCCTTCTGTGCAGAAAACAGGAAAGCTCCCGTCACTAAATATTTCCAAAAAAATCATCTTGATTTTTGAGGTCTTTAAAAATTGCATACCTCTAGAAAAATTTGCTCTTTCTGTTTAATTTTGTTCTGTTGTATGTGTTCTAAGGATTAATTACTTTGGGCATCCTTTCTGACTAAAAAATTCAATTGGAATATTGGAAGCAGCGCTTTCAAGTGGCCGAACCGCGGTAACTATGTAACTGTTAACGTACATAATTCAGAGCACATAACACAAGCCAAGAGATGACTTGAAAATTAACCTTGCAGTTTTTATTCGGCAAAGACCAGCTGATGCTGAGGAATGGGTAAAGGTTCTTTCCCAGCATTGTTTTGAAAAGCCGTATGGGGGGGGGGATTTTTTTCATATACGTTTAGCTGTTAATGTTGCAAAGTAATGTCCACTTTTCATTAACAGTTATGCCACCACCGAAAAGCCCTCTAGTCTGATAATTAGTAAAACATTTGAACCCTTTATTCTTATCTAGCTACTAAGAATATATTAGGGTTAATTGAAATGCCTTTAAATATCATGCTTAAACACAAATACTGCTTACAGCATTGCAACTGGTAAAATTAAATATGTACACATATTTGAGTTAAACCGAGGGACCCAGAGCAAGTGCGACAACGCATTAGTCAAGATTTGCTGGCTGATGCATACTACATTTTTAATTGTATTTCACAAGTTGTTCTAGGGCAGGGACACACTCTTTTACACATTCATTTTAGGGCTTGTCACTCAGACAAACAAGACGGTAAACCCCAACTGCAGGCTCTTCTTTTAAACCGCAGCCTTTATGTAAAGAGCCTAAACTTTGAGGAAGACCAGTTTCACACCAACACAACCAGCTGCAGGACGGTAACAACCTCTTCCTTCCCCCAGAAAAGGATCACAACAGAGTATAATTAGTCTTTCTTAACTTACTAGATTTTGCCTTCTTTAATGAAATTGCATATTTCTGCATAGGGTAGCGATCATGATTTTTTTTCTTTCCTCTCTACTGTAGTTGAGTTAAATAAAAATATTCTTTATTTGAATCAAGTGAAGTTGGGTCTCAAACCTTCATTTAAGAAATGGACTGATGGATGAAAGGTTTAAGACAGAATTCACATTGGAGGGAAATTAAATTACATACAAAAACACTGGTGTAACTGTGGGACAATATTTGGATTAGAAAGCCATCACTCTAGATATAACCCACTTGTATTTATTTTTGAACAGCATTTTGTTTTTTTAAAAAACAAAACCAATGTCATCTTATTCCCACCCTTATTGTAAAATGACATTCCATGCTTAGTATATAAAAAAATGCATATATATAATATGTATATCCATTTGATATGATCAACGGGCTTTTTTTTTTTTTTTTTGGCTTATACTAAGATTATAGGGACGGGAAAAAAAAGACAAGCTTCAAGTTATAATGTTAATTTGAAGGTAACCGGCCTTTCAAGAATTAATTTCAGCCAAAGCAATAATCATTATTTACCAGCATGTGACATTTTTATCACTCATCATATTAGCAAATTTCCATTGAAAATGCTAAAATGGTTCGTCATAAGGCAGATAACTGCTCTGGCTGTAAAAATGACCAACACAAGTGCCGGTACTCAAACATTAAATTATACTGTAATTAATAAAGACAGTTAAACTGTCTACTAGCAACAGCAATTTAGGTAACCACATTTGATCGGCTATAAATTGTAACTACATTAAAATTCCAGAAATATTAGCAATATGGATTACTTGATGGAAGTCACTGCGGATCACCAATTCTCTCGCTCTCTTTTTTTTTTTTTTAAACAACGGAAGCACAGGTCAGGTTGACCACAAATCCGTGAGCGGAGATCAGGCCTTAGCACTTTTAATCTTGTGAAACAAGTAATTACAAATAGTTGCATCGATTTGTTAAAAAGCTTTGGGTGACATAAATTGCTTCCTGTTTAGCTTATTGCTCTGATACATGGATGTCACCAAGTCCAGTATTAATTAAGGCCCTAGAAGAACACAGGGTGGCTTCCCATGACGAATTTGTCAATCCTTTTGTGAGCTTTCTTGAGAGCTGCTCTAACTGGCTCATTTCTTATTAGTGACAGAAAGAGAGAGGAAGACTATTTTGCTCCATAAAGTCTTTAATACTGGCTTAATTTTTGATTCTAAACTAAACTGCAGGATTCCGGGCGTACTTTCTTGCCACTCGACAAAACACAAGCACATTTGAAAAACATCTTCTAAATAGAATAATATTTACAAGGCATTTCAGCCTCTGAAAAGCTAACACTTCTCCCTTCTCAATCTAGGGGACTATATGGGTTTCCTCGAATTGATATTTCTCCACTCGAAATACAATTTTAAATGGCTTCTGCGTGTTATTGACTTAACATAAATCAAATGTATCACGTATATACTTTCAGTTGGCATGCCACTTAGAAAAATACATTAGATTCTGGAGGGGGGGGGAGTCTGGAGAAAATTTATTAAATAGAAGTTTTTACTGTAACAGAATATTAATGTAAGCCAATGCTCATTTGCCATTAAGCTGATCCCTTTTATTTTTTTCCCTAACATACACATGCTTTTTATTATTTTGCACTCAAGCAAAAATTCCACATTCAAAGACTTTCCATCTAGTCGGGAATGTCTCTGGCAAGAAACACGTCAGAAATCCTGACCTCCAGAAAGACAGCAGACCATCCATGCTAAGCTTTAGGCCCACTAGGTGACGACAGCAAACGCAGGTACTCGCTAGTCAACACTGTGGAATCGGGAGAAACAATTACTCTTTAAATCCTTTCTCACCGCCACTCCACCAGCGCACAGATGAAAATGTTTGATTTGCAACATAAAAGATTCATTAATTACCACTTGAATATTTAAAGCTATTTTGCAGTCTAACAGAGGTAGATAAAGCACTGAATTAAAACCTCTAATAAAATTGTAAAAATATTTCAGTAAGTTTACCCGTGTTATGATTTAGGGAGAGATTCAAGCATCCTCACGGAATGGAGTCTCAGCAATTTTCAAGAGTGTATTGAAGGGAAGGGCTAAGCGTTCCGGGAAGGATTTGTTTCTCACTTTCAAATGTTTACCAATAATTTATTTTCGAATTGAGCTTGCTACTTTTGAATTCCACGGATAGGGGTGAGGGGAAATCTGCCAAGCAGGTCAGAGCATTCATTGTCTGTCTGACCCAGACAGAAGTATTCAAATAAATGCTGAAGGGTTTAGGACCTATCACATGAAGGTGGCGATTTCCTCCCCACAAAATGCATGTCCCTCCCACCCCTGCCCAGCATGAGTTTTCTCTTTGTACAATTGTTTACAGCATTTCAGTGTCAGGATCCTGGGATCCTCGAAGTAGGCAGTGCCCAACACACACTCTGAGTCAAACGCTAGGAAACCTGAATGTCAGGTTCCCAGGCCCAGCCCTGACCATAACGCACGGGCGACTCTGGCAAGTAACTTCATCTCTTTGGTCCTCCCCTTTCTTTCTCTTAATTGAGGACATTTAACTAAATGACAAAAAGGGTTCTTTCCAATTTTAAGGTTCTAAAAATTTCATAACATTTTCCCCCTTGGGGACTTTTCTTGATGAGATCTCTGGTCTCAGAGTGAACAAGTCTGTGTGGCATTCCGTATTTCACCACTCTTACAATATTGTCCAATCGCACCCTGCCTCGTAACATGCCGTGTTACGAGCAAATTTCACTAGCATGCACGCTTTCAACCATCCATCCATCCATCCATCCACCCACAAATACGCACTAAATGCATTCAATGACCTGCCAGAACTCAACACTGGAGACCGACTGGGAACACGACAGACACAGTGTTGGCCCACGGTACCCCACGGCTCACTGGGAAGAGTTCTTAAACACTGCTTTGTCCTGTGAAGCACTGAGTGCTAAAGAGAAGGGAAGTGCAGGACGTCATAGGAAGACCACCCAGCTCCACCGGGGACAATCAAGGAGGCTTTCGGGAACACACAATGTTTAATCAAAACGCCAAGCATGTGTAAGAGTAATGCCAGCTCTGAAGGAGGAGGGAGAAGCTGCTCGAGGCAGAGGCAGAAGAGCTAGAGTTTGAGAGGCATGGGACTCCAGGGCAGGGTCAGCAAGGAATTTTCCAGCAAAACACTCAACAGAGTCATCATGGCAGTGAAATATATCACGCATAAGGCACAATCGTAATTCTTGTTAACAAATCCCACTGCTTCCCACAGTCCAGCTCGGTCATCCCCGAGGAGGTGGTGCTAAATCAGCTTCACCTTCGGGGGAGGAAACTGCCCCTGGCCTGCCCTCTCCTGGGGCCACACGGCCGCCTTGCTCTTCCTGGGCTCCCAGTAGCTCTGCCTCCGGGCTCAGAGTTTCTGTTCCCTCCGGGGTAGATGTGCTCTTCCTGACTCTCTGAGTGGTTCACATGCTCCCTCCCTCCAAACACTGCAAAACGGGCCTTTCCTGGTTCGTGCGGTGTACAGGGCACCCTGCCTGCCGCTCTGCCCTCCACACTCCACCCCCCTCCCCCGCTCCCACGTTTCCATCGCACACAGCATCTCGCAACAAGCTGCGTTCATTTGCATCCTGGCTCACCCCGCATCTCCCTCCCGCTCCACCAGCAGAGACCCTGCATGCATGCTCAGCGGCTGCGTCCCCAGCAGGAGTGACATTCCCACTTGTTGAGTGAATTAACACACTATACCCTGCTAGGAAGGATGGAGGTGGAATCTGAGCTCCTGCACTCAGATACTAGAGCCTGCCTGCCTATACCATTCCGCTGGGTTTCACGGCCAAACAAGCCAAGGATCACTTCTCAGACTCTTACACCAAAGCTGCCAGATAGGAATGATCACCGGGACTGTACAGATGAGGACATGGGGGCTTTCTAGGTCACGCACTCAAGGGTACATGGAGATGATTCTGGAAGGTTGGCACGTGCCCTCGTGGCTGACTCTGCCGGCCCACCTCTTAGCGCTACCTTAGGCTTACCTCTTAAGAGCCTCTCACCTAAGGTACCAAATATGCTCACGTGACAATGCAAACAGCATCACTGATACTCATTTTTAAGATATTTTAAGATATCGAATAACGTGGAAAAAGACCATTTCAGCGCAAGCCCGACACAGCCTGCTGTGCCCACTACCAGACACGAGCAGGAGCAACACTCGGAATGTGCCGTGTGTCCTGGGGCCTTTGTGACGTGCCTCACGGCACAGGGACTGTTCCTGCTCCGGCCTGAAGTGCTGAGAGGCCCCACATTTCCCTTGTCTTTCTCTCAGATACGTTAAAAGCCTAACAGGTACATTACGTCCTTTGTGTCCAGAGTCTCCACTTCCTTTCTTGGAGATCCGGTGCCCCTTGGAAGACGCCCAGAGGAACTGTGAGCTCCCTGAGGATAGGTCCACCCTCCTGTCCCCTGCGGGACCACCCTGAACATGCCTGGTGGCAACCGGAGAGGCTGGAGGCAGAGGCAGACAGACAGGCCTGGAACCAAGTCCAGATGACCGGGATTGTGGTCTCCCTGGCCTTTTTTTTTTTTTTTTTTTTTTTTTTTTTTTTTAGTTTTATGCAAAATGGAATCAGTGGGGACCTGGTTACAAACAGAAAAGAGATAGTAAGTTTCTACTGACCCTGAATTTTCTTTTCATTTCCTTTATATGTATCTTATGCTGTATATGTGACAGTTAAAAAAAAGAAAACACTAGTTAATCATGGGCACAGGCCATCGCCCTGATTTTTCTTGTTTTCTCCCCCTTAGATTCCCAAGAAGTGAAATGTTTTGTCCCCCCACCTTTTTTTTTTTTTTTTTTGGATCTTGTAGTAATCCCAGGGCTCTTGATGACTTCGCAACTTCCAGCAAATGTCTCTAAGCCTCAGAAAAAAATTCTTGCATTACAAGAAAGGTATAATGACTAAAGGAGATCATGTGTGCATGTGTGTGTGTATGAAGAATAAGCCATGGGTAGGGAGGTGGGGTGTAGCTCAGTGGTGGAGCATGTGCTTAGCATACCCGAGGTCCTGTGTTCAACCCCCAGTACCACCAGTAAAAAAATAAGTAAATAAATAAACTTACTTACCTCCCCCCTTCAAAAAAATAAATAAAAATAAATCTATGAAAAACTGTTTTTAAAAAAAGAAAGCATGCAAACTAACAAAAAATAAAGTTGAAAGCAAAAAGAAATCTTTTTAAAAGAGTAAGCCATGGAATTTTATTTCTAATAAATGGGACACACCGTTGAGGGAAAACAGACTCAGTGCCTGTTGTCCTGTATTTTACACCCTAGCCGGGAGCCAGGTCTTCCTCCATTAGCCTCAAACTGAAATGTAAAATCCCAGGTGTTACAAGAACGGGTAACACACAGAGAAATGTCCTCTCGGGAGGATGGGTCAGGACACAGGTCTGAGAGGACGAGACACCGAGTGAAGACCTGAGATGCGTGAGTGCCATTCCAGGCAGACGCGCGACGAGCTGGTTTCCTGGCATCCACTGCCATGCGGCAAGCACAGCGCCCTGATTTTCCTTTGGGACAGCCGCCATCTCCCACCCTGTCAGCTCACCTGCTCAGAGCTCCTCTCAAGATTTATTAGAACTGTTCAGAGACATACTCTTCCTGAAGGAACTGCTGATTGGCCAGGACATGCGCCTAGAGCTATGGGTGGCTGTTTGTGCTATTAACGTGGAAGAGAGCCACCTAAAGAAAAGGAAATCAAAGAAAACAGAGACGAAAGAGAAAGACAAAGGGAGGAGCCTAGAACAAGACTGAGAGCTGAGACCAAGGCCAACACAGGAAGCCAGGAGGGGAGATGGAGATCAACACTGGGAATAAGGAAAAATAGAAATATGCTGATCACCTCATTTGAGCTCCAGGATCCAGCCATGCCTGAAGCTTCAGTATGCTACCAGCTTCCAATTATGAGAGCCAATAAACCTTGGATGTACCAGTTTGAGGTGGCTTTCTTCTTTTGTAATCAAATAGTCCTAACGAATATACTGTGGGAGTGGGGGTGGGCAATGGACAGAGGAGACAACATGCACCAAGGTCCTACAGCAGAAAAGAGCCTTCTGAGTTTCCACGTTCAAGCATTTGACAGGAGGCCTGTATGTCTGGAGCTCCAAATGTGAGCGAGAGCCTGGGCTAGATGACGCTCAAGACAGAAGCAGGAGCTAGACCACTCATAACCATGGCTTTATAAGAAAGAATCACATGACATGCCACATACTTGGCCTAAATGATCCTTCTCCTGTCATTTTGCAAGTAAAATTACAACTCTAAACACACTGGTATTAGGGAGAAGAGCGGTCTCCTTCTTTGGAGCCGAAACAGAAGCAAAATGTGTTTCACCAAGTCCAGCAAAATCCAAGATGCAAAAAGGGGAGAGCTGATCCCAGTCACTGGAAAATAACTTGGATGCATTTTATATTGTTTCTCTCATTTTTTGATCAGAGGGAAACTTGGCTTCTGGTTTGGCTGAATTCAGGATCCAATACAGAATCACAGCTCAACAGACAGAGGGGTAACTAACGCTTGGCCTCGGCTCTCCAAAAGTGGTGATTTTTCACCAATGTCTTCATAGCCTCAAATTAGCGGGTCAATTAAGAATATAAAAGATGCTAAAGAACAGAGGAAGACGGGACCCAGAGAGCAGGGACTCAAAGGGTGGCATGTACGTCCCGTGTACGTGTTTCCTTCCCCACCTACTAAATATTTCCTCTCTTGGTCTCCCTCCCCCCGTTCCAACCCCAACACTGCATCCCGTGGTGTATAAACCTGACACCCTCCTACCATAGGCGGGTTTCTGCTGCTGGAACTCAGCTGGCACAGGGCCATAGGAGAGTGTCACTGTTTTTACCTGGTGTCCAATTCTGATTGACACGGTCCATGCCACTCCAGCTGCTACCTATTTGGAACACCGCCCCTGGTTTCCTCTGTGTAGTAAAGAAGGTGACCACAGGCAGTGCCGTGCCTGAGTCTGGAGTCAGGGACGCCCGTCTTCATCTTCAGAGATGTGTAGTGGGGGATGGACTCTGACTGGCCCAGCCTGGTCACCCCACCGTCTCCCAGTCAGTCCTAGTGGCCACAGCAGGAGGGACACCCGCCTATCGGTCATCCTTGCAGGGAACGTTTGCCAGATTCACCAGAATCACACTGAATTGGGTAAAACTGTTCCCTCTAAGAAATACCAGTGATGCTCGGGAGGCCAAAACAATTGTCCACTTACCCCCCACTAGTGCTAAGCACTGTGTTGAATCCACAGCACTGAGGGACATAGTCTCCAGCCCTCAAGTTGCTTATAACCGAGTGGCACCTTAGAGACAGACCACTCATCTCCTCAATAGTCACACTGAGTGCCTACTGCGTGTCAGACACCGTTTTAGTTTCTGGGGGTTCAGTAGTGAACAAAGTGAGGAAGAATCTCTGCCCTCCTATACCTTCCTTTCTAGAAAAGGGAAGCAGATGATAAACAGCAGGTTAGATGATGGCAGGTGGTCGGCAGAAAAACAAAGCAGGGAAGAGGGACAGAAAGTGCCCAGAAGAGGGCTGGTGGGGTGGTTGCCATAGTAAAGACCTCGGTGATCACATGACACTTAAATTAAGGTCCAAAGAAGCAAGGCGGCTGGATATCTGGGACAAGAGCATTCCATGCAGAGGGAACAGAGAAGGCAAAGGCTCTGAGTCTGGAGCAGAGGGGGTGGGGAAGAGGATTGCAGGGCAGAAGGCCGGCAAGGGAGTGGGGAGCTGACGACGTCATGCATCAGTGAGCTCACTGTGAGGACGTTTGCTTTTCTTCTTGGTGAAATGGGAGCCACTGGAGGTCGTGAGGACAAGTGTGACATCCACCGATTTGAGCTTTAAAAGGACCCTTCTGGCTGCCGTGTTGTAAATGTAGGGAGACAGCTACAGAAGCAAAGAGATCGGCTGCAAGAGAGACTCTGGTGGCCGGGACTCAGGGGGCAGCAGGGGAGATGGTGCGGGGACTTCTATTTTGAAAATAGAGCCAACGGAACTTGTTGCTGAATATGGTCCATCCTGAGAAACGGACAAGGTCAGTGAAGACTCCAAGTTGTTTGGACATGATCAACCGAAAGAAGAGTTGTCATCCCCCAAACTGGGAAGACTTCACGAGAAACAGGTCTAAGGAAACACTGAGAGACTCGTCTACACTTTCCAACTCAAGAGGATTCCTGACCACCCAGCTTGAGGTGTTGAATAGGCAGCTGGTTAAAGGAGTCCGGGAGAAGGTTGGGGCTGGATATGTGCAGGGGTGTGGGATGGGGCAGGAAAGAGTAAATGATATTTTGGTTTCAATAACAGAGGGAAGGTAAAATCCTTGTCCTATGAAAACAAAATCTCAGTTGCAGAAACTATATAGTTTCCGTTCAGTGAAATCAAGATTTGGAGATCCACCTGAATCATTTTTGGTCCAACAGTAGGTGACTTACTTAATGAATTTAAAATCGACATCCTTGCCAGGGGGAAAAGTCTCTTATGCTAGCCTTAAAGCAAAGGAGCTCTGGTAATTACTTAGAGCGTAATTAAGTTCATAAAACAAAAACATTTCTTTTGTAGCAAGAGAACTAGAAAATTGTGGGTGGAGGGTGGAGAGAGAGCGTGTTGTTTATATATAAACAACTTCTTACCACAAGTATTTCCTGGGTTGCACATTTTCAAAGAGTTACTAATTTAAAAATAAACATTTTCCGAAAGATCAGTTCACCCTAGGTTCATTCTCTCTCAGAAGTCCTTCCTTAATTACAAAACCTGCAGAACCCATTTCCTTTGGTGTGCAAAAAGGTGTGTAATTAACCCATCAGCATAATACCTATCTCCATGTAAAACCCGCACTTATGAACTTTAACTGCTGAATAAAAACTCCTATTACATGACCATTAAGTATTATGAATAAAGCAAGTCATGGTAGGACTTGATTAATTTTTATGCACTATGGATTGTGTCTGGAAGAAACTTGATTTTGGCGGGTCCCCTCCTGGGCAACCCCCACTGCCTTTGATAGCTTCACCTCAGGAAAGGCATGTGCTGAGCTGGCGTAGGGAAAAGGGGTCTGACCTCCTGCGGACCTCAGCTACTCTTGTTCAGGGAGAAACCCCAGACTTCCCTAATGAATAATGGACACAATCAGCATTAGAGGGAAAGGAAGGGATGCCAATGGCTGGGGAAAAAACAAAAAAAAAGTTGACTCCCCTGGGTATAGTTTCCAAAGCTGACATCTTTTTAGGTTAATACATACTTTACCTTTTAAGTTACTACATAAGAATCTCAGCTTAAGACTGGAACATTTCATTTGGAATTCTAATAATGATCAACTTGTGCCTTAGGAGCCTAGACTTGGAGATTCTTGATTTAGATTTTGTCAGGGAAAAGGAAGAATTGTGAATGGTATCTCAGAATCCCCAATGGAACTTGTTCTATGAAATTCTGAGTAGGGAAGCAAGAGGTAAGGACAGTGTCTCCAACCAGAATGAATTTTGGTTGACCAGTAGGGAGAAAGAAAAACTGGAGCAGAGAGAACTACAACTTAAGATACTAGGGTCTGAGAAGAGCTTGACACAGTGCCCCCGCCAGGGTGGAGGTCACAGAGCCCAAAAAAGAACATAAAGATTCCAAAAGTGAGGAGACCAAGGCTAGGTTTCCAAGGGTTAACCCTGAGACCAAAAATCCCATATCCTCAAAAGACTGAGTAGGACGTAACAATGGGCAAGTGAGGTGGTGGGCAGATGGCTGGAGAAAAGCCTCTGAAGGTCTTTTTTTTTTTTTGCAGTTTACATCTTTATTTCTTGAAAGTCTCAATTTTTAGAGTGATACAAGGAATATGAGAAGAGTTTCTAGGACCTCCCTTCCAGAGGGCTTCAAGAGTGTCTATGAGCCTAGAAACTGAGGGCTTAAGGGTAAGAGGGTAACGGTGCCGGAAGCCAGGAGGAGTCGGGAAGAGGTAACTCAGATACAGGCAGAGGCAGCCTCCCCTGAGCTTTCCCTTCCCCTCCTCTTCTTCTCCCCTGTGGCATAAAAGATCCCAACTAAGGGAGTCTGCTCTCGGAAAACTGCAGTGTTGAAAGCAGAAGCACAAGCAAATTCCGTACGGGGTCAGGTTCAGATAGTAGAGAGGAGGGAAAATGCTAAGGTCAACCCCAGACTACGATGCTAGAGGGTCAAACTCCCCTCCAGACCCCGAGGGTTTAGACGTCAGCTTTTCCTTAGAATTTATTTTGCGGGACAAGTTAGTGGAAACCACAGGCTGCATGAGCTTACAGAGAAAAGTCAGACACATCAGACATATTATTATTATTCCAGATAGATAGCTGTCATTTAAATACGAAGTGAAAAGTAGATTTTCAGCATAGAACTTTCAGAGAACACACCTGGAAGAAGTACTCCAGTGAAAAGGAGAAATCGTAGAGAAAATTGTATTTGAAAATAAAAGTAAGTAAATAACATAGCAGAGTTTATTTTACTTTGCACAAAAGCAAGGACAAAACCTATACACATTCTTAATAATCCAGAGATAAATTCGAGTTGATACCAACACGCAGGTGTTGAGGTGTGGGCTCAGGTCTGAAAGTATAAGAGAAAGGAAAGAGCAAGCTAGAGGAGTTGCCTTTTCCAGAGTGAATGTGTCACTTTTTGTAAGTTTAAGAAATGTATAGGGAAGTATGGTTATGTGTGTGTGTGTGTGTGTGTATATATATATATATGTATATATGTATATATATATGCACACATGTGTATATATATTATTACGTGCATGTTTCATATATTAAGATATATATGTATCTTAATATAAGTAGGGACAACCACATCAAGATAAAGAAAATGGTGTGTATAAGATTTAAACTAGCAGTAGAGAATAAAGGGAAGATGGAAAATACAGTATACAGGAAAGTGAAAATATGGTCACAAAAATAAGTTTTACTACAACCAATTTACAGTAAATATAAACATGTTAAATTCAAAATTCAAAAGACAAAGACTGATGTCGGATTAAAAAATATAAGCTCTAGTAATGTTTTTTTCCCACAAGAAGCACACTTAAACAAAGGATACACAATTTAAAAATAAAGCAATGAATAAGAAAGACTGAGAAAATGTGAACAAAAAGAAACAATGGTAACTATTTCAATAAAACAGCAAAAAAAGGACTTTTGGAGAAAAAAAATCACAATGGACACAGGTGAAATATAAGCCTGACTAAAGAATAAGAAATAAAGACATAATGATAATAAACAATTAACAGACACCAAATACTATAATCTCAAAATGTTCTGAGTAGTAGAGTTTTAGGAAGAAATAAGAAAATACAACATTGTAGATGAAAGATTTAATAAATTCCTCTCAGAATGTGTTGGGTTAATCAGAAAAAAAATTAGCACAAATATGGAACACCTGAATAAACTGATTTGTAGGTTCAAACTAATAGGGATCAAAGTATATGAAAAGAAGTATATACATTATTTCTTTTTTTTCTGTCATACATGAAACATTCCCAAAGTAAAGCATGGACTAATTCACAAAGGAAGAATTAAAATGCAAGAGAGGCAATATCAGAAAAATTACATTCTCTTACATAAATAGCTTAAATATTCCATATGTCTAATAATAAAGTAACCCTGACTTAAGTGAAAATCATAATAAAAATAAAATTATTATAAACATGAATCACTGTAAAATTGCTTAGATGAAAATGTACTTCTTTGAAACATTTGATGCTATAAGTAAAGGAGCAAAAAAAATTTAGTTCAAGAATTGAAAACTTCTGTTGCTTTCAGCCAGGATGAAATAACAGGAAATTTATTAACCTTCCTAAAAAGCAAAAAACAAATAAACAACCCTTCTCCAAAAAACCCCACAAAAACAAACCAACCAACCAGTTTTCGAGACACCAGAGAACAGACAACAAGGGAAGAGTGATCCTTGAAAAACGGGAAACAAGTAAGTTGAGTCCCATGATGACTCCAGATTGCTGTCTTAAGAGTCTGTAGCCTGCAGCAGAGGGAGGGGAAACTCAGGCAGAGGCTGGTGGATTAGAGAGAACAGTAGCCAGCTTTCACTCAGTGCTGGCAACAGTGCCTGCTACTATCAGTCAGAATGGAAAACCTCAAGATTCACAAGACGCTGGTTAGCACACTTAGCAGGGTCTTGCCTTGGTAGTGAGGATTAATTACCCTAGAGTAAATAATGCTCAGGCACTGCCTAAAAAATCCTGAACTCAAGATACTAAGGGAGAAAACTACCTCCTAGTAACTTAACTGCATCCCAGAACAAATCTCAAGAAATAAATCTCAAGAATAAAACAAATCTCAAGAATAAAAAAAAGTATCTGGCACCCAACATGGTAAAATTCATAACTAGCATCCAATCAGAAATTAACTAGACAATGAAAGCAAGCAGAAAAATATGACCCATATGAAGAGAAAAAAAAATCAATAAATTAAAACTGTCCTAGAACAAACATATTTGAATTAGTAGACAAAGATATTAAAACAGTTATTATAACCATATTCCTTATCTTTAAAAGTTAAATAGAGACATACAAGGTATTAAAAAAAAAAGACCCACATTGAACTTCTAGAAATGAAAACTACAACATCTGAGATGCAGAATGCAGTGGATGGGACTAATGGCAAGTTAGACGTTACAGAAGAAAAGTGAACTTGAGGTAACAGCAATGAGAACTATCCAAAACGGAAAACAGAAGAGAGAATGAATAAAAGAAAAAAAAAAAGGAAAAATAAAAGAATGAAAGAAAGAAAGAAGGAAAGAAGGGAGGGATGGATAGAGAAAGAACAGAGGAAAAGAAGGGGAGTAAGGAACGGACAAAAACACCACCATCCGTGATCTAGGGGACAACGTCAAGCAACATAACACACATGTAAGCAAATCCCCCAAGTATGGAGTGGGACATAAAAATATCTGAAAAAATAATGACTGAATTTTTTTCCAAATTTGCTATTCCACAGTCCAAGAAGCTCAGTATGGCCCAAGTATTAGAACCATGAAGAAAACTACACCAAAGCACATTACACTGAAATTGCTCAAGAGCGGTGGTAAAGAAAATCTTAGGAACAGCCAAAGCAAAACCCCGACATTTCATAGAGGAACAAAGAATGACTGCAGGTTTATCATCAGAAACAATACAAGAGAGGAGACAGTGGAGCAACATCTTTAATACACCGAGACAAACTGTCAGCCCAGCACTCTGAATCCAGCAAAAAATCCTTTTAAAAATGAATATGAAATAAAGACTTTTCCACACAGACAAAAGCTAAAAGAATTCACTACCAGCAAACCTGCACTATAAGAAATGTAAAGAAATTGCTCCAAACAGAAAGAAAATAACAAAAGATAGAAATATGGATACAAAGGAATACAAGGTAATTAGAAAAATAGTAATTATATCAGCATATAAGTAACATTTTAAAATTTATCTAAAAAGAGGATTGATGAATTAAACAAAAATAATAATAATATATGGTGATGTTTATAACATATGCAAAAGTGAATGTTTTACAATAGTACAAATGTTGGAAGAGAAGAAATGGAAGTATACAATTATATGATTATTATATACGAAGCGGTATAATAGCACATGAAAATGGTTGATGACTCAAACATATATAAATTCTAGAGTCATGACTAAAATACAAAATAAAGTTATAACTAATAAGCTAATAAGCCAACAAAGAAGATAAAACAGAATCATAAATACACAATCCAAAAGGAGACAGGAAAAGGAAAAGGAAAACAGAGAACAGATGCCACAAGTATCAAGATGATAAACTTAAATCTAACCATATCAATAAGCACTTCAAATGTAAATGGTCTAAACACTGCAATGAAAAGGAAGAAGACTGTCCAACTGCAAAACAAAAGCAATGCCGACCAAATGCTACCTACAAGAAACACAGTTTAAATATGAAAATGCAAATAGGTTTAAATGGGGGGGGAAATGATATGCCTTATTTAAAGAAAGCTAAATAAATAAAAGATACACTATATATAAAAGAAAGCTAGAGGAGCTATGTAAAGTAGGTATCGCAGCAAAAATTATTCTCAGGGTTAAGGAATCATAATGATACTCATTTGGAAGACACAAAAATCCTAAAAATTTATGCACCTAGTAACAGAACTTAAAAATATACAAAGCAAAAGCAGATAGAATCACAAGGTGAAATAGAAAAATTCAAAACTATAATGTGAGATTTAACACATCTATCACTGCCTGAACAAGTATACAGAAAATTAGTAAGAATATGGAAGATTTCTTCAACAAAACTGTCTTGAAATACTTGATATTTTTGGAACACTCCACCCAAAAGGAGAACATACATCCTTTTCAAATGCACACAGAACATTTACCCGAAACGACCATATTCTGGATCATAAACAAGTCTGAATACAGTTTAAGGATTCAAGTCATACAAAGTATGTTCTCTCACCAATGTAATTAAAACAGAAATAAGAGTAAATTTCTGGAAAATAAGCATATTTTTGGAAGATAAATAACCACATTATAAATAACCTCTAAGCTAAAGAAGTCAAAAAAGAAATTAGAAAGTATTAGAATTGAATAAAAATGAAAACGAAATATATCAAAATTTGTAAAATGTTGCTAAGATAGTACATATGTATGTTAGAAAAGTTCTCAAATCAACGATGTCAGCTTTCACCTTAAAAAACTAGACTAAGAACAGAAAACATAACCCACAGTAAGCGGAAGAAAATGTGCAGATCCAAGCGGGTATCAATGAAATTGAAAATAGGAAAACACTAGCGAAAAATCAATGAAGCACAAAGCTGGTTCTTTGAGAAGATCGACAAAATTTGTAAACCTCCGTTTACACTTATGAGGAAATGGAGAGAGAAGAAACAAAGGCCAAAAGGAAGACTGAAAAGGTAACATCATTACAGGTTCTACCAATATCAGAAGGATGACAAGGTAATGAACAACTAAGTATATGCCACAGATTAAAAATCTTAGATGAAATAGACAAATTCCTTGAGAGACGCAAACCACTGAAGAGGAAACAGATAACTTGAATATTCTTGTATCTACTACTGCGAACTTGTAGTAACGGCCTGTAGAAAGAAAACTCCAGGACTACATGGTTACAGTGGCAAATTCTATCCAACATAGAAAGAAAGAATAATAATTCCTCATGAACGTAGA
Source organism: Camelus bactrianus (assembly GCF_048773025.1). NCBI lineage: Eukaryota > Metazoa > Chordata > Mammalia > Artiodactyla > Camelidae > Camelus > Camelus bactrianus. The sequence goes on from NC_133555.1 coordinate 17,172,671, forward strand.
TGTACAAATTCCAAATAAAACTTTAGCAAACTGAATTCAGGACTACATAAAAATATAATACAACATGGCAAAGCAGGGCTTATCCCAGCAATGCAACTTTAGTTTAATATTCAAAAATCAGTGTTGGAATGCTGATAGATCCTACAGCATGAACCTTGAAAACAGTACACTAAGTGAAATTCAGAGACAGAAACGTAGAACAGAGGTTACCAGAGGCTGAGGGGACAGGTGATTGCTCAGTGGGCACAGCGTCTGTTGAGGACGATGAGAGAGTTCTAGAAATGGATCTTACTAATTATAGACAACACTGTCAAAGTACTTAATGCCACTGAATTGTATGTTGAGAAATGGTTAAAATGATTAAATGCATGCAATGTATATCTTACCACATAAAAAACAGAAAACTTTATAAATATAATTCACCATATAACACTAAAAAAAAAATATTAAAATCCCAAGATATGGAAGCAACCTAAATGTCCACTGACAGATGACTGGATAAAGAAGCTGCGGTATATTTATACAATGGAATACTGCTCAGCCGTATAAAAGAATGCCATTTGCAGCACATGGATGGACCTAGAGATCGTCATTCTAAGTGAAGTAAGCCAGAAACAAAGAAAAATGCCATATGATGTCACTCATTTGTGGAATCAAAAAAAAAAAAAAAAAAAAAAAAAAGGAAAAAAAACCCACTATGAACTCATCTACAAAACAGAAACAGACTTAGGGGGTGAGAAGGGATAAATTTGGGAGTCTGAGATCTGCAAATGTCAGCCACTATACATAAAAATAGATTTAGAAAGAAACAAGTTTTTCCACTACAGCACAGAGAACTATATTCAATATCTTATAATAACCTTTAATGAAAAGACTATGAAAACAAATGTATGTATGTATATGCATGACTGGGACGTGCTGTGCACCAGAAATTGACACACTGTAACTGTACTTCAATTAAAACAATTAAAATAATCTCGATAGATATAGAAAAAAAATACTTGACAAAAATCCAATATCATTCCATAATAAAAACTCTGAGCAAACTAGAGATAGAGTAGAACTTCCTTAGCCTGATAAAGGATATTTGGCTAATGCAAATTAAGATTTTACATATCCCCACAATGGGACACCACTATTAGAATGACTACAACTAAAAAGACTGATCATTTAAGTGTTTTCAAGGGTGCAGAAGAACTGACACATTGATACAATGCTAGTGGGAATGCAACATGATAGAATCATTTAGGAAAAATATTTTAAGTAGGAAGTTTCTTAAAAATTAATCAAACACCTACTGCATGATCTAGTCATTCCACTCCTAGATATTTACCCCAGAGAACAGAGGGCATATATCAATACAATAACCTGTACATGAAACGTCACAGCAGTTTCATTTGTAATAGTGAAAACTCAGAAACAACTTAAATGTCCATCATTAAGTTAATGGATAAATGAACTGCTATAGCCATATAATGAAACATTACCCAGCAATAAAAGAGAAAGAAAAATCGAAACATCTGTATCAATACAACAATACAGATGAACCTTACAACAATTATGCTAAAAAAGCCACACACACAAAATACAATACATAGTTATTCTATTTATATGCACGACATGAAATGCAAACCGATTCACAGAGACAGAAAGCTGCCCAGTGGATGGTTATCTGTGGACCAGAAGGCTGGGGGAGATGGGAGAAAGGAGTTCATTATGAAGGGGAGTGAGGAAACTTTTGGGTGACCAGGATGTGTTCCCTGTTTTCATGGAAGTCGTTGTCTAATGGTGGGTCACGTGTCAATTTTCAAATTGTACACTGTTGTATGTCAATTATCCTACAATAAAACTGTTTAAAAATGAAGCTGAGAAAGGAAATAGAGCAAATGAATAGAAACAAATAAGGATACAGACATCTATGTAACAGAGGGGAAAAATTGAGAAGATGCTCAAAAGTAAAAGCTAGTACTTCGAAGAGATAAAAAGATAAACCTTTGGCAACACTGACCACACACACGAAGAAGATTAAAAATGCATACATGAACAAAGAAGGGAGAAGTAACTCCAGAGATTAAAGGAAAAAATATTACCAACAACCTTGTGTCAGTAAGATTGAAAGAAGAACCAAATAAACGTGTTGGCACAAGATAAAAAAAAGAAAAATAGAATTGAAATGTCAATGGTAACTACAGATCTACCCACTTACATAATATGACCCTGGTCTAAATGATTTTACAGGTTAGTTCTTCCAAATTTTCAAAAGAACAGGTAATTCTTACCCTACTGTGGTTTTTCTGAGAGAAAAAAGAGGGAGAGAAAAAACTGCCAGACTTTTATTTTATAAGTACATCCTTGATTCCAAAATATGAAGACAAAACAATAAAAAATTTAAACCTATTTCTCTTAAGAATATTTATGTGAGAATACTAAGTAAAACAGAGTTGAATGAATAAAAATTTATTATGAATGTATTATAATCAAATAGACCTTTTTCTGGAATATGGAGATAGTCTGACTTCAGAATAATAATTAAAGGGGGAAGATTACAGGATTAACAATAAACATAAAAATCTAGTAAGTTTCAACAACTGTCAGTGAATATATATAGTGATCAAAGTTTATATACTTACCATCAATATCCATTTACTTTTTAAACTGTCGATTGAATGATTTATCTATGTATCTTTGGATCAACAAAACTATCTTCAGCTTATAAGATAGCTCAGTGAAAAACAGCTTGTAGAGAAGCTTAGTAACAAAAACTGTAAGATCACGCGTAATGGAAAAATCTTAGATGTATTTATTTTAAGATGAAGAGCAAGTCACTGATGTTTTCTATCATCACTACTGTTCAAAATAGTGCTGGAAATTCTATTTATTTCAATACGAAAAAAGGAAAGAAACAGTAACTAAGAACTGAAAGAGAAATAAAAGTTCCCTAGGAATAATTTACTTTAAAATGTACAGTCTTGAAATTTATAAAACTCTATCGAAAGTGCTAAATTAAATTAATGGGAAGACATATTATGCAGATATTAATTCTCCCCAAATAAATCTTTAGGTTCAATGCAATTTTTCCAACAAGGTTTTTATTTGGGGGCATGGGAGAATCTGACTATCTGATTTCAAAATTTATTTATGAAATAGAACAGAGTCTTAACAACAGTTTAAAAGAAGATCCAGATGGGGATGTTACTCGGCCAAATAGCAACACTTATTATGAAGCTACAATCATCAAGACAGTATTTTATGTCATAGGGTAGTTCATGCACAAATAAACTACCGTAAGAGAACAGTGAATCCAGAAGAAAAACTCACATGTAAGCAAACCCACATATTTGGATACAGCTAGTGCTGTAAATGGTGAAGAAAGGATGTACTTTTCAAAATAATGGTTCAGAGACAGTTGTTTCTTGACACAGAACAACGTCAAGCTGGGTCCCTATCTCACACTACACATAAACATCAATTCCAGATGGTTTTAAGAACTTAAATATCCTTAAAACAACCCAAGAGAAATTCAGACACAAAATGCAACAGAAAAAGGACATCAACATATTTTTGGATATTAACCCCTTGTCAATCATATCATTTGCAAATATTTTCTCCCATTCTGTAGGTTGCCTTTTCATTTTGTCAATGGTTTCCTATGCTGTGCAAAAGCTTTTAAGTTTAACTAGGTCCCATTTGTTTATTTTTGTTTTTGTCTCCTTTGCCTTAGGAGACAGATGAAAAAAAACTACTGCTATGATTTATGCCAGGGTTCCACCTTGCTCTCTTCTAGTTTTATAGTTTCCACTCATACAATTAGGTCTTTAGTCCATTTTTATTTTACTTTTGTATGTGGTGTAAGAAAATGTTCTAATTTTATTCTTTTACATATAAGTGTCCAGTTTCCCCAGCACCTACTTACTGAAGAGACTGTCTTTTCTCCATTATATATTCTTACCTTTGTCATAGTTTACTTTGATCGTAAGTGTATGGGTGTCTTTCTAGGCTCTCTATCCTGCTCCATTGATCTGTGGGTCAGTTTTTGTACCACCACCATACTGTTTTGATTACTATAGCTTTGTAGTACAATCTGAAGTCAGGGAGCATGATTCCTCTAGCTCTGTTCTTTCTCAAGATTGTTTTGGCTATTTGGGGTCTTTTGTCATTACATTCAAATTTTAAAATTACTTCTAGCTCTGTGAAAAATACCATTGGTGTTTTGACAGAGAGAGACTGCACTGAATATGTAGGTTGCCTTGGGTGGTACAGTCATTTTAACAATATTAATTCTTCCAACCCATGAACATGGAGTATCTTTCCATGTTTCTGTGTCATCCTCAATTTCTTTCATCAGTGTCTTACAGTTTGTTGAGTAGAGGTCTTTGATCTTCTTAGTTAGGTTTATTCCTAGGTATTTTATTTTATTTTTTCGATGTGATGGTAAATGAGATACTATTTCTTTAACTTCTCTTTCTGACAGTTTGTTGTTAGTGTGTAAAAATGCAACAGACTGATCTGTATTCATTTTGTATCCTGCAAGTTAACTGAATTCATTGATGAGTTCTAGTAGTCCTTTGGTGGCGTGTTTAGGATTTTCTATGTACAGTATCAAATCATCTACAAACAGTGACAGGTCTGCTTATTCCTCCCCAATTTGTTTTCCGTTCATTTCTTTTTCTTGTTTGGCATGTCTAGGAATTTTAATACTATGTTGAATAAAAGCAGCCAGAGTGGGCATCCTTGTCTTGTTCCTGATCTTAGAGAAAATGCTTTCAGCTTTTTACCACTGACTATTATGTTAGATGTGGGTTTAACATATATGGGGTTTTGTTCCCTCTGTACCCACTTTCTGGATAGGTTTTATCATAAATGAATGTTAAAACCAATTAAAAATGGGCAGAAGACCTGAGTAGATATTTTTCCAAAAAAGACATGCAGATGGCCAAGAGGGACATGAAAAGTGCTCAACATTTCTAATCATCAGAGAAATGTACATCAAAACTACAATGAAATATTGCCTCACACCTGTCAGAATGACTATCATCAAAAAGACCTCAAATAACACACGTTGGCGAGGATATGGAGAGAAGGGAACCCTTGTACACTTTTGCTGGGAAGGTATTGGTACAGCCACTGTGGAAAACAGTAAAGCAGTTTCTCAAAAAAACTAAAAATAGAACTACCATATGACCTGGTACTCCTGGGTATGCGTGTGGGAAAAAAACCCCAAAACACCAATTCAAAAAGCTATATAAACCCCAGTGTTCATAGCACCATTATCTACAATTGCCAAGGCATGGAAGCAACCTAAGTGTCCATCAATAAATGTATAAATAATATGTGATGTGTGTGTATGTATACACATACACACAGTGGAATACTACTCAGTCATAAAAAATGAAAACTTGCCATTTGCAACATGAATGGACGTGGAGGGCATTGTGCTTAGTGAAATCAATCAGAGAAAGAGCAATACCGTATGTTATCATTTATATCTGGAATCTGCAAAACAAAACTAGTGAATATAACAAAAGAAACTGACTCAGAGATACAGAGAACAAACCAGTGGTTATCCGTGGGGAGAGGGAACTGGGAGGAGTAAGATGGGGGAAGGGATTAAGAAGTACAAACTACCGAGGCGAGGGAAATAGCTCAGAGGTAGAGCACATGCTTAGCATGCACGAGGTCCTGGGTTCGATGCCCAGTACCTCCATTAGGAAAAAAAAAAAAGTACAAACTACTGTGTACAAAACGAATAAGCTACAAGGGTATATTGCACAGCATGGGAAATATAGCCAATATTTTATAGAAACCATAAATGGAGTCTAATCTATAAAAATTTCATATCACTATGTTGTACACTTGAAACTAATATAGTATTGTCCATCCACTCTACCACAATAAAAAAATAAGTTAATTTAAGAAAGAGACATCGACAGTCATTTCACAGGAGAAGCAAATATAAATAACCACAAAAATATAAAAAGATGCTCAACCTCACTTGCTGTCAAAAACATGCAAATTTAAATCTCAGTAAGATACGATTTCACACTCAGTCATTTGGCAAACATCAACAAGCCAACGACACCAAGTGCTGTGGAGGGTGCTCTCCTCCAGGGCAGGTGGGAGCTGAAAAGGGCATGAGCACTTCAGAGAACACTGTGGGATGATCTGGCAAAGTTCAACAAGCACATTCCCCGAAACCTAGAAACTCTGCTCCAGGAATCTACTCCAGAGAAAAATCTTGCATAAAAGTACACTTATAAGAGCTGCACCGTCTGTAACGGTAAAACACTGGAAACAACCCACACACCCATCAATAAGAGAACAGAAGAATTAACTGTATGTAAATGGAAACCTATAAAGACCGTGACAGTGAATGAACCATATATACTGGAATTTCCAGGGATGGAATGTGCAAAAAAGCAAGCAAGTAACTGAAGAATGACTCTATTATGATTTCATTTTCATTAAGTCCCCAAATGGCAAAGCTAACAAATACTTTGCTTTGGAAACGCGGAGAACCAGTAAGAAACACAACAGGTTCGTGGTTTCCTCGAGGGGGAAAGAATATGAGAGATATGACTGGCGATGGGCCGATAAGGAGGTTCGGTGGTTCTGGTAATATTCTGTTTATTTCACTTTGTGGCAAGTCTTAAGTGTTCCTCTTACTGTTACTACCACCAAATTATATTACACATCTGGTCTAGTAGTGTTACCTGCCTGGTAGTTATTTGAAGGTTTTTTTTTTTTTAATTGAAGTACGGTTGATTTACAATGTTGTGTTAGTTTCTGGTGTACAGCCCAGTGATTTGACTTTTTGATCCCTTCCATAAATCCTGTCTTGCAGTTCCCCTTCCCAAGTATGAGTCCATCCAAAGAAAGAGGCAATAAATATTTGAGCATTTTGAGACGTCATTAAGTGGGGACATTAGCATGAGAGCTGGCATGAACAGCAGAACATCCAAGAATTACAAAAACCAAGCCCTTACCGCTGCTCCGCCTTGTCAGCCTCATGGCAGACATCACAGCCATCCTTCCTTCCCCACGGATCCCAAGGTGGCCCCAGAATTCTCAGCATCAGATTCCAAACACTTACTCACAACCCAACCGTGCTGACGGGTGAGTTATGACCGCTTTGCAAGCTCAGTTCTTGAGTTTACTGTCCTTAGCCACACCTCTGCCAGTGGGTTCAGGACTGCCGATCAGCCCACTCAGAAAAGGCTGGAAAAAGTCCTTTCCAGGTCAGGTGATCAACACTGCGGAGGCCTGTGGTTTTAACCTAAGTCTCCCGACCTATCCTCACTTGAATTTATGTAATGGAAACAAACCTGCTTCTTGTGCTAACCGACTTCCATACATAATATTTGTTTTGGGCCTGAGGACTCCATTAGCATTTAAAAGGGAGAAATCAAATACATAAGATTCCTGCTTTTTTTTTTTTTTTTTTTTGTTCAGGTGAATCAGAGAGGCCCTTTTTAGTTGCTGAAGTTCTTTATGTGTGACACAATTCTCTCAGTGGGGTGGAAGGGATTTTTTTTTTTTTTTGATTCAGAATTTATGGGAAGTAGGCGGGAGCTGTGAGGGACCATTTTCTTCCTCTCCTGTCATCAGTGCAAGTCTGTGAAATGGGGAAGATAAACTCACTCGGAACTGCTGAGAAGGAACTGGTCTTTACCCCGTTCCTCACTTGCTTCTCCCTCTCAGTTTCTGTTGAGTGGCTGTTTCTGTGACATCCATCACCCATTGGTCTGCAATTCTCTCCCATATATGGCTACTGTATTCACTTTTGCTGCACACAGGTGGCCTGTCTTTTGGGCATCGAAGCCACCGTGAGAAATTACCTCACACCTTGTATTTGGCTATTATCAAAAAAGACAAGAAAAAAACTAGCGTTGGTGAGGATGTGGAAAAAAGGGAACCCTTGTGCACTGCTGAGGGAATGAACACTGGCACAGCCACTGTGGAAACAGGATGGAGGTTCCTCAAGGAATTAACAGTAAATCTACCATATGACCCAGTATTTTCACTTCTGGGTATATGTCCCAAGGATATGAAATCATTACATTAAAGGGATATGTGTACTGTCATGTTCAGAGCAGCATTATTCACAATAGCCAAGGCACGGTAACAATCTCAATGTCTGCTGACAAATAAATGGATAAAGAAGATGTGATACACACAAACACACACACACACACACACACAAATATTATTCAGCCTTAAGAAAGAAGGAAATCTTTTCACTTGTGACAATGTGGATGGAACTCGAGGGCATTATGTTAAATGAGTTAGTCAAAAGTATATACCGCATAATCTCAGTTATATGTGAAATCTTGAAAGGAAGAAAGAGAGACGGGGAGGGAAGGGAAGGGGAAGAGAAGGGAAGGGAAAGAACAAAGCTAAAAACTAAGCTCACACGTACAGAGAACAGACTGGTGGTTGCCAGAGGCGTGGTGTTGGGAGGGGGAGCAAAATGAGCGAAGGGGGTCAAGAGGTGCAACCTTCCTCCCAGTTATAAAGTGAAGACGTCATGGGGCTGTAATGTACACGATGGTAACTATGGCTGATAATATTGTCTTGCATGTTTGAAAGTTTCTAAGATAGTAAGTCTTAGATGTTCTCATCCCAAGAAAGGGAAATTAAAAAAAAAAAGAAAAAGGAAATTCTGTCATTGGTGACAACATGGATGAACCTGAAGGGTAGTAGTATGATAAGAGAAAAGAGAAAGACAAATACTGCATGCTATGACTAATATGCAGAATCTTAAGGGAAAAAGCAAACTCAGAAACAGAGAGTAGAGAAGTGGTTGCTAGGGGTGGGGTACACAGGGAGAGGGTGGTCAAAGTGTACAAACTTTCAGTTATTAAGATAAGTAATGTCTAACATGGTAACTATAGTTGATAACATTGTATCATATAACCACAATTTTTTAAAAGGGAGTAGAACATGTAACATTCTTACACACACAAAAAAATGGCGACTATGAGGTGATGGATGTGTTAATGAACTGAATGGGTAATCCTTTCACAATGTGTATGTATATCAAACCATTACACCGTACACTTTAAATATCCTAAAATTTTATTTGTCAATTATACCGCAATAAAGGAAGGGGGAAGGGTATGGAGAAAAATATGAGTTAAAATAAATAACAGAGTATTACATTGTAACTCAAAATGTAAAAATAATATGCAAGGGGGAGGGTATAGCTCAGAGGTAGAGTGCATGCTTAGCATGCAGGAGGTCACAGGTTTGATCCCCAGTAGTTCGTCAAATAAAAAATTTTAAAATAAACAAATAAACCTAATTACCCCCCCTTAAAAAACAAAAACAAAATAAATATGCATAGGTCCATACTGATATAAATAAAATATTGAATAGACAAACAGATGGGAGAGAAGAGACAAATACTTCTTACAGAAGAATTCCAGGAGTAACCACTATCCTGTTTTCTAACAGCATAGACTAGTTTTGCCTATTTTTGTACTTCATATGAACGGAAGCAATTGTATCATCTTTGAATGTTTTTAAATAGGTCTATTACCTGCTTGGTACAAATGAGACTCAAGTGAAATACAAGAAATGGAAGGAGAAGGGCTCTGAGTTTTCATCACCTCTGGAAGATTTTATGTTTTCTTTTTCTCTTACAATGCCCATTAACCTCTGACTTGCAAATTTAACTAGTACCTAACAAAATACATCAGAGTTCCCTCTTGTTCATAAATGTGACGTTTCTATGAGATTTACAAAACTGCAAGCTGAAAACGGATTGGTGGTTTATGATGTAACAACTTTCATATTCATGGACAAAGGCTCCCCATGATTTAAGTTCTGTAAGGGACCAGGTTTGCACAAAAAACAGATGTCATTGTAACAGGTATTGTTAATAACTGCTTATCAGATTTGTCTCCACTCAGCTATCTCTTTCCACTTAGCACTAACCACTGCTTCTAAGCCTTTGTCGTCACTCTCATCGATACTTTGAAACACCCAACAGAATAATTCAAATTTGCTGAAAAGTCAAAATGTTCATCTTGGAAAAAGGAACAGTATTTCATCAAATTAATGAAAGTGATGTTGGAAAACTGCATTTTAGGGAGTCTGGAGGGATTCACTATGAGAACTGCTTTTGCACCACAAGCAAAGCCCTGGAAAGAACAGAATCTGGCAGAATTCGGTCAGTTAACAAGAAAAGGGGAGAAAATCAGCATGGGCGGGCATTCCAGAACAGAGAGATGTGTATATCCAGGACTCAGGGGAGGACTCTGGGATAAAAAGTTTGATGAAACTCTGGAATATTCTTGTAAAATATTTATGGCTGTGATACAAAAGTCAGTCGTGGAGTTAAGAGCCCTGTTTGGTGCTACCATAGAATAATATCTCCCCAAAGTACATCCTGTTAATAATTATAACCTAAATTTAGTTAAATACAGAAACTTAAGTTTGTACTATTAATTTCTTCTTTCAAAATAAAATCCCCATCTCACCCCTTCCTTTCCCTCCTATTTACTATAACGTTTAACATTTTGACTTTTTTACATTATATATCATACTGAAATTATGAGAAACTCTTCTTTAGATAGAACGAAGCTGTTCTGAAGGCTTGGTCTGGAAAAGGAGGGTCTCCTTAGGTAAGAGAGAAATTCTGATTTAGCTGACGGGACAGGAGAGTTTCCAGGTTTGGGAAAAGAACCAGAGTAACTGCCCAGCAAGAATGAAAAGCCAGGCTGTGAAGGGGGGGTGCTGGGTCCTGCGGCAAGAGCAGCAAGACCGTTTCCAGGAAGAGAGGATTCCTGCTTTAGAATGGCTGCCTGGACCACCCCTGCTCTGAACCAGGCAGCTAACTTGGCTGAAGAAGGAAACCCTATCTTGGAAAACGTACCGGAAAACTTCTTGCGGAAAATGGTGGCACAAAGGGGCTTACTTTACAAGACTACACTTTTCTGTTTATTGCACATTATCCACAAAGAAGAAAAAAATAGCGCTAAGAAAAAATAAAATAAAATAAATAGCACTGCATTTCTAAGAGTTGTAGGCTTTTTCTTTTGGCAATTCATTTGCCAAAGTCATGTTAAATGCTGCAAAAGAATCAGACACATAAGGGATTGTAGCCGATATTTTATGATAACTATAAACAGAGTAATAATCTGTAAAAACTGGAAGCACTGCATTCTATACTTACAACGTACACAATATCATACATCAACCATACCTCAATAAATTAATTAATTAGTGTACCTATGAGAAAGGCCAAAATCTAAAACACTAACACCCCCAGTTGCTGGTGAGGATGTGGAGCAACAGGAATTCTCATTCATTGCTGACAGGACTGCACGATGGTCCAGCCATTTTGGGAGATGGTTTGGCAGTTTCTTTGAAAACTAAGCGTACTTTTACCATATGATCCAGCAATCATGCTCCGTGGTATTTAGCCAAAGGAGTTGAAAACATTAAAAAAAAAAAAAAAAAAGGAATTAGACACAAAAGGCCCTTGAACCTATTTCAAAATCTTTCTGGGGAGTCTCTCTGACTTCAGCCACAAACATCTTTGCAGCGTTCTTGAAAATTTGTTCTTTAAAGTACTTGCCCATTAAGAAACTCCATGAAAATAGGATTCTCTTGTCAAATAAGGTTGGGAAATGTAAGCCCCATCTTCCTGTGTGAGATTCACAATGTATATTAGAATTAGGAAGGCTCCCATTCCTCTCCCATGAGAAATAAAAACTGATACTGTTAAACTGGCACATCTGAAGGGAGTTTCCCACACAACCTTGTTGCGCAGGCTGACCACGAACGGCCTGTCACAGGGCTGTTCTGGGACCACACTTTGAGAAACAGAGCCGAAACTCAAGATGCGTTCCTTGCTACTAAGCACTCCCAGCCTACCAGCCCCATGTCTCCACAGCAGGCAGCTCTGGGAACGCTCCGTCGGATACTCTGGACTCGCTCTGCTGCCCTAGAGGAGCACGCAGCGACACTGTGGGTGACAGCGCGCACCACACCAGGCTTCTGCTGCGCTAGTGGGCGGCAGGGATGAACGGAATCACAGGGGGGCTCTTTCACAGACAGCTGTTATCCCCGTAGCATAAAGGGCAGCTTTGGCTGAATGGAATGTCAGCGAACCTTTCGTTTCTTCTAGCCTGTTGGCTCTGGGTATCCTTCTATCCCACAAACTACAGTAGCTGAGTTTTCTGCTTCCTTTCTTCTGGCGTATCAGACCTCAAAGGAGCTGCAGGTGACGGGCTGCCGGGGACCCACTGCATATTCATGCGGCCGCCTCCCCACTCCACCCAGGTAAGGAGCTGCTCTCACCCTCCTCGGAGAGGAAGGAGGTGGGAGGCCAGCACGGCAGCGAGGGGTCTTTATGCTTCTACGTTGAGCAAAATCCTCCCAGAAGGGACACAGATCAGGGAGGAGGAGAAGAAAGAGGAAGGAGAAAAGGCAAAAACAGGGTCAGAGGAAGTGAGTGGTAACAAACACGTCTAAAATGCAGACAGCCTACTTGCTCTTGGTAATAAAGGTCACAGACACTCAGCAAATTAAAGCAATTTTTAAAAATCCCCAGAATGTCCAGACCATCCATAGGCAACCACTGTAAATACTTAGTGAATAATATTCCAGGTAAGTTATGTATCACATGCCCGCAGCACATAATACACACATGTTCCTGCTTTACATCCATCAGGGCACTGAGCAGCCACATGGGACAGACATTTCTCTTTCAGGTTACCTTTCCTCCCTAAACCTGAAGAAAGGCTGAGAATCCTTAGAGACACTACCTATAGAGTGGATTTGTCACCCTAACTATCCATGCTATTTATAATTGGCATTTTTTCCTTGTGTACTTGATATAGATTCACTTCTTTTTTCATTCGTGCGTGTGCATGGCAAATCTGAAGAGATCCGAATGAGTGCTCATTAAGTATCGGGCATTCGGCGAGATGATGCAAGTACAATGATCAGCTTAAGGATCTGTGGTTCTTATCCTCATGGTAGTTACGGTCTAATGGGGGAGACACAGGCATGATTCCACCCATCACACCACATACTGACATCCAACCATAGAATCATATCCAAAAATGTGATGGGCGCTACAGAGAAGGGCAAGGAACTGTGAGTACCTGTGGGTGAGAATTTAACCCAGTCCCAGAAAGCAGGCTTTGATTCATACCCTATCCAGAAGATCTGCTTTATCTTCTCATACGACTATATTCTATGTTATCCTGTGGACAGACCATAAACAATTATTTCCCTACCATTTTGCATTTTTTTCCAGCATTAGAAACAACGCTACAAAGAAATCTCAGTATTCATCTAGTTACCTGGATACACCAGGCCACTTCTTGACTCCAGACCTGCCCCATGCTGGTACTTCACCCCCACTGTCTGCATCTGGCCACTTTCTTCAAAAGCCAACTTAAATGCCACTTTGCTCACCGTTATCAGCCGACAGGTGCTCCTCCCTGAACACCTGACACCCTCCTGCTGAGCGCTTCTCTGGGTATGCTACTATAGGTGCCTTTGGTTTATACCTTTCCTGTCCCTGCCTCGTCCCAGTTAGACTGGATGCTGTGGATGGGGGCAACAGTGATGTAGAAGGCGTTTGATTCACATCTCCCTCGTATAATGTATATGACAACGATGAAAGCCATTCTGTGGAAGACACCACATCGAGGGAGAGGGGTGCGCTCTCATTCCCCCACAGATCCTCCCTGTGAGCTGGCACTATAACCCTCATTGCACAGATCGTAACAGACTGGCTACAATACTAATGGTATTGTTCCACGATGTTAACATATAATATGTTATACATGTATTAACATATGAATTGTTAATGCACGGTATTTATAATGGTCACAGAATAAGGAATTAGGTACGCAGCCCAAGGTTACATGACTAGCTGGGCCTGGAGTCAGACAAACCTGGGTTCCAATTCCAGCTGTCACTTACAAGCTGTTACTGTTGGTTCCCTGAAGTCTCCCGATCTCAGTTTCTTCATCTTTAAAATGAAGTTACTGACGATGCCTACGTCACAGGGTTACAGTGAGAGTTAAGTAAGAGGGCACATGCCAAGGGCAGCCACATCATTACACCTGGAGAAGTTACTGGAATCAAGACCTGCGTGCTTGGCAAAGGAAAGAGAGATGGAGAGAGAACTGAAGAGCACTGTCTGTCCTGCTCCCCATTCCAGACAAGGAGCGCCTGGTGCAGGGCAAACACGGAGCAAGAGAAAAAGCATCTCTCAGATTCTGTTCTCCAGTGTCTCTTATGCTTGAGCCAGCTGCCAAAACAAGTGTGATTAGGATGGTAAAGGGTTGATATCCTCCATACATTCAGTTCCTAAAACATTCAGTGACTTCCTCATACACTCAAGTGGAAAAAAAAAAAAAAAAAGCAGCAATCTGTTTCAATTTTGTGAGAAAACCTAGCCACCCTGGGCATAGTGAGAACCCAATGGCAGTCCCCACTGTGGGACCTTCCTAAGGATGAGCAAGGCTGATGACGACCCTACACTTCTTGCCTGAGGAGCCACCTTCAGTACCAAATGCTCCCATGAGACGTCATGGTACTAAAGCTTAACTGGTAGAGCTGGGGCGCCAACTGTATACTGTGCTGAGATCTGATCAAGTATTTCAGATTTCAAAAGAAGAAACTCAAGCTGGGGAAGAGGGCAGAGGAGGAGACATACCAGCACTAGGATGGTCAGGTTCTGGCCCAAAGACTTTTTTCTCAAAACTGTTGAAGATACGGGTCTATTAAACACCCAGAATACATCCTCACCTCCCCAGCCAGTCATTTACAGTCATGGAAAATATGGTCTCAGCCCACCCTACAGTTTCCCCTCTGGTATCCAGTGTCTGTAGACCTGCCCCGTCAGCAAGGCTGAGGAACTCATGGCCCACCTTCTCCCTCAATACACCTTTTTCTTCCCCACTTCTTTGCATTTGCTTGTATTTTCCCTACCACTAAAATGCAGTTTCTTGCCTCCTTACCAAGTTCAGTCCCACCCATGCTGTGGAATCCAGTTCAGACTGGGCCTCATGTGTGAACTTTTCCTATGGGTGCAGGCATCACTCCCAGTCATGCCCACTGAGCACTGAATATTCTCTGACCTGGGGAAGCCTCACTGGCTTTTCCCATCACTGCTTCCTCAAGGAGCAAGACCATATTACTGAGAGATCGATGGATAAACAAAATATCCATTCACTTATCCATTCATCCATCCACCTATCTATCCATCCACCCACCCACCCACCCATCCACCCATCCATCCACGTACCTACTTAACGTCTCTTGCCTTGTTGATAAAAGGCTGTCAGTTGGAGACCACATCTTGTCATTTCTCTACCCCTGACCCTGCCGCTTCTAGCAGATATTAAAAGACCCTAGTATGTTTGGTGGTTCAATGAGTGATTTTAAACACGGTCTTTGCCCTGTCCCCACACTCTCGCAGCTGGAAATCTCACGGCAGTGAGGTATTCACTATAGGCTAGAAGAGTAGGTTGGTCTCTAACTAGTTTCAAGGATTAAGAGTTTATTTTGAAAATTAACAGCTTTTAAGTAAGTGCCCCTCTCCTGGGGAAATGACTGACACGTGGTGGGGGTGCCCTGGTGCTCTGGGATGCCTTCCTAGAACCCCTATGCTTGGCCTGGCCGTCCAGAGACGGATGAGGGCAGTCTGCGGATCCTTCAGAACCAAGGTCTATCTGATCCCTAGGTGATGCAGCAGCCTTAGTTTTGGAGAAGAAAACATTTTAATCTACTTATAACTTACGAAACACTTACGCTGTGCCTAGCATCTTAATAATTTATGTAAGTTTTAAAGTTTAATCTAAGAACTCTTTGAGGTAGGCAGTGCCTGCTCCATTTTACAGATGAGAAAACTGATACTTGGGAAGTTTCAGTCCCCAGCAAGGCCACGCAACTCAAAGGGGCCAGGGAGAAAAAAATCCATCTTACCCTAACTACCTCACCGCCTTGGTCCCTACATGTGACTGGCATAGCACAGAGCTCTTTGGAAAAGACTGTCTTAAAGGCATCAAGGTGAGTATCAGGCCCTTATAATAAATTGTTTCCTTTTTTATTGACTTGAAAGAAAATGCAACTGTGAATGCTGTACATTAATAGGTTTTCTGTGTAACTAATGGTCTGATGGGCTGCTCCAATGTGTAGTACTACAGCAAGCAATCATTAGATTCTAAGAAGGGGAAAATGGGCTTCATTGTTAGAAAATGGAATCCTTTCTACAAGGTAAAGGTAGATTCAGAAGATTGATTTGGAAGGTCAGGGTTAACAAGCTCATTAATGGCTGGGTTAAAATCCAGCCCAATCTTTCCTTTTTTTTAAAAAAAGATGAATCAATCATTTAGCAAAGTGATGCCCTTTGCTGGTAGCCTGAGGCTTTTCTTCTAGTCCCAGCAGGAATCCAGTGAAGTCTGGTGCTGCGGAGAACCTGAGCCGAGAGGCTGAAGCTAGCTCCGCTCCTCACCGTCTGGGTAACCTCGGCTGCACCGCACACCCTCTTTGTGTCGCGCTTTTCTTAACCGAAGAAAACCAAGATAAAACCTACTTCTTCGAACTGCTGGGAGAACAACATGAGACAATTCATGGACCCCAAGGGGTCCAATTTCATGTATGCTCTCAAAATAAACATTAGCGAATATTATCTTCTAAACTCCAGGTCTGCAAACTCATTTTTGGAAAGGATCAGCTCGCAGATATTTCAGTCTTTGCAGGCTGATAGTCTGTCTCGGTTGCGACTCTTCAAATCTGCTCCTATAGCCTGAAAGCCACATATAAACAAATGGGCATGGCTATGTCCCCATAAAGCTTTATTTACGTAAGCAGGCTGCTAGCCAGATTTGACCTCTGGGTCATCCTTCGATGACCCCTGTTCTAATCTAAACTAGGTAGGAATACACTTTCCGACTGGATCATAGGTCCCCCGAAGATGGGCTATAACTGCCATGCGGGCGACACTTACAAGACAGGGCTCATCCCCACGCTCAGCTTGGAGAACCAAAGGACGGAGTCATGGCGAGTTAAGTGGGCCCAAATCAGGAGCTTTGAAGGGAGTTTTAAAAATACAAATTCCAAGAGCCCACCCAGAGTGTGACCTGGGAGTCTACTGGAGGAGCAACTGTGACGGGCAGCATCTTGAATCTTCAGGCACTGGGTACCGCAGCCCCCAGGGGAAGAACGACGGGGCTCCGTCGACCGTATTTTTCAAGCTTAACTGTCTCTTGGGGGTGAAGCTACCTTAAGGCACCCTGAGCTCTCAGGTAACCATGCAAAGGGTGTCAGATCTTTCCTTTGAACAGATCCCAAATCATCCCAGAGGTAAACTGAGCTCTAACTCGATCTGAGATCTTGAGATTCCTGAGGCAGTCTCCACGTGGGCAAGACGCATGTCAGCAGTGAATCTCCAACACCACCACGGCAAACTTCTTGTTACAAAACTGACAAAACGACTTTTAGCCACGTGGCCATGGTCTTCTGCAAAGAGCTTGATAAGGCTTTCTGACAATGTGCCGAAAGCCAAGTTGTTTGCAAACTTTTCCTCTGCCCATAATTTTATTTTTTAAACCATTGGCCCTTCGGGGTTTCTTACCTGACTGATGCTGCAAACCATGCTTTGAAGTACTTTTAAAGACTTCTATGTTTGGCATCCGCTCTTTCCTTTATTTGGGATGCTGAAGTAAATATGACCCTGTCACCCCATTTTCTGCTTTTTTATATACTAGATCTTATATGTTTATTTCATGTTCCCATTCGCCAGCATGTCACTTTGCTCCTAGGGATGGTTAGAGTCAAGGTTTAACTGCTACCCCAAATGAAGAGGGTGTGGCCCAGCCTCTTACCCTGGACTTTTACCTGGGACAACATCACCACCATCTTGGATTAGCTTGGGTCACAGAAAGCAAGAGGATTTTCCCATCTACCTTTGCAGCCCACGTAGATTAGAGGATTATTTGGGCCCTCCACTCTTCTGCTGTGGAACCCTAGAATAATCCACGACTGAGTATAAATGAGATTTCCTTTTCTTCAATGTCTAGAAATTAGATTTTTAAAATGTATTTCTCAATCTCTTACAGCAAAACAATTCTTTGTTGCTCAAGTGAGCTTTTTGAGTGAGGACAAAAGTGACATTAATCTAACCACAAATTGCTTAGCTTCATGATTTTAATGGAGCAAAGAAAACTGATTTATTAATAAAGTGTATTGTTGAAAGAGAATCTTCGTGGAATTTCAGACTGTGCAACGCATCCATTTTTATTGGCTTCGCTTTGTTATGCTTTCAGAGCTATTTATAATGTTATTTCACTGAAAATTCCTTTCTATATTGTCATTTGTCTTCCATCTCCAGAAAGCTTCCCATCTAAATTAAAAAGAAAAAAAAAGTGAGTCTTTCTTCTTTCTTCTACACCTCCTTAAAATGAATTGAATGTGGCATCTCCTGGGAATGGGTCCATCTCCTGTCCACGTCTGAAGAGTCTCCTGCTCCCAGCAGGGGAAAAAAGTGGAACTTCCTTTTCAAATGTTTGCTCCTTCCAAGAAACACACCTTGGGCAAAGGCTCTCACTCCCTCCTTACCCAGAAGTGATCTGCTTTAACATTCTCTTCTTCTAGCAAAAGAAATATGAGAATCAGAGCCGTCTTCTGGGGGGTGGGGCCTGAGCCATCACACAAGGTGCTGAGAAGGACCCCACACACTTGGTTTAATGCTCTGAGGCATCGTGAGCCTTACCAGTCTTTGAACAAGGGTCCTCGTGTTCTCATTTTGCACTGGTCCCTGAGTGTGACGTAGCCACTGTGGACACTTGTTCTAGGAGACAAAGTTGAAGGCATTCTCTCTCTCTACACTGATTTCTCAACTCCATTTCCACCACATTTCTGGCTTTGGAGGCACCTCCTGGCTGGAAGACTGCTCCTTCTTCCACTTTCACAAAACTCCTTGTCTTTTCTTTTTTAATTCTGTATTTAAAATGTCATGGAAAGCCCATTCAAAACTGTGTATTTGGTATGCTTTGTTTCTCTCAGCCCGATATGTCTTTCCCAGATGACACCTCCTTCTCAGTCTTCGTCCTTGTTATCCTAGTGGAAGTGCTCTCCACCCATCCCAGACAATCAAAATAACCCATGTTTGAATAACAGCATCCCAAAGAATTTTATGATAGATTCAGGGATGGGCAACTTTGTGGGAATCATCGTGAAAGAGAAGCATTTTTTTTTCCCTGCTGTGCTGGAAAATGTGTAGTTGGAACTCCTTGGGTCTTCAAATTCAATCAGAACCAAGAGATGGAGGAAGAAGTATTCATGAAACACTTGAACTCCTTGATCCATTCACATTCATTCTCTGGACAACTTGACTTCATAATCCAAGAAAATATTTCGCTTAAGTCACTTTGTTGAGATTCTGTCACTTGCAACCAAGTGAGTTCTGGTTTGTTAACAGCAAATAGTGACTGCACTTGTCAAAGAGAAAGTTTTCTCAACATTTGTGTGGAGGACTTGGTAAACTAGGGACCATCCATACAATCTCAACCTGTGCTTCTTCTTTAATAAATGGGAATAAGGATGGGCTCTGAGGTTAGGAAGCAGACACACTGAGAGCTGAAAACATTCTCAAATTCAAAGATCACGTGCTAAAGAATCTCTATAAATTTTCTTCCCTGATGTTTCTTGTTATTTCTTGTCAGTGTAAAAAGTAGTTTTTTTTTTGTCTTTTTCCAATTGTAGTACAGAATTTGTCAATATTTTAGGAAAGGTATTTACACGCTCCTTAAGGGAAGGGTCTAAACTGTCTTGGGTCATTTTGTTTTCCTGGTGCCTGGCTGGTTCCCACTATGTTGTACATGGCCCCTTTTTCTCTCTTTCTCACCCACACATGCGCGCACGCACGCACAAATTGCCCCATGAATGAAAGACCTATCAGAATTCCCTTTCCGCAGCCAGAAGGGTGATCACTGTCATCAGTGGGCTGAGCTGGTTTTCGAGTTCAGTATCAATCTGCATTTGGATGGAAGACATGAGAGCCTCTTCTAAACTGTCTGCTTCAAGTGAATGAATGGATACTCAGAAGTTGAAATTGCTAATGGCATTTGGGAGAACTTCAAACAAAATTACAAGAGTTTTTCTTCATTTCTTATCTATCAGAAGAGACTTTGCCCCGGGTACTTCATTTTTCAGATTCTGTCAAACACAAAGATTCTATTCTCAAAATAAATATGGAAAAATCCATACAGTACATTTGGCTCCAACAGAGCTGCAGTGAACGAACTTTTGTGCGGGTGTCATTTTGGTGACTCTGCACATATTTTCCTACAGGTCACATGGCTGACTTTGTCAGGCCAGGAATCATGGAGGGGGCACTCCCCTCACTCGCTAAGTGCAGTGCTGGCAGCCATCCAGTGAACGCAGGGTGTGCAGACCAGCAACCAAGATTATTTTTTGCTTTGGGATATCTAGACATTTGTTGCCTACATGTTTAAACCTCCAGAAGGCCAGCCCATACTTCAACTTTACTGTATGGACCTGAGTCATTTAAAGAGAAATGTCTCTTGCCCAGATACTCCCAGGAAACAGTGCGCCATCTTTGTACACCTCATGAATCCTTCCGGGCAGAGGGTCTTAACAAGATACTCTGAAGTAACAGGTGACGGCCTAGAGTGCAGACCTGTGTTGGGAACTTCAACTCTATTATAACTTCCTGTCTGTTGTGTCCTTGGCCAGGTACTTAGTGAATTGGATTCACAATTTTCCTTTCTGTAAAATGGAGGTAACAACACTGACCTAGCCGAATTGTTGCACAGATGAGAGCTGATGCAACACACAACTTAGTGTGGCTGGACACACAGGAGGTGCTCAGCATTTTCTCCTCATGTCATGTTCCTTGGATGCCCATGAACTACGTGGCACTCACTTCTATTCCTGGGCTCTGCCTACTTCTCCAGAGTAAGTTGAAGAACATGGACTTGGCAGCTGGAAAACATGGGCTTGAATCACAGTAACACTCCTTACGGACCAGGGAGCTAGATTTAGCAAATGGAAACCCAGGATGCCCCCTTCAAATGGAACTTCAGAGAAAAGACAATTTTTTTTTTTTTTAGTTTTAAGTATATCCTATGAAATATTTGGGATATACTTATACTAAAAAACTTTTTTATTTAAAATTCCATTTTAATGGGACATTCCATATTTTATCTGGAAACATTACCCATAGGCTATGCGACCCCTCAGCAAATCATGCAGTATTTTGACTTTCATCTTACATGAGGGTAACATTCACATCAATTGTTATATGCCACATAGTTTTCCAATCATTTTATCCTCAGAGAAGATTTATGAGCTAATTTTGTTATTTTTATCTTGTAGATGTTCAACAGCGGCACTGGGAGGCGAAGTAAACCACGTCCACACAGCTAGTAAGCAGTTGGACCAATTTTGAATCCAGTTGGCACAAGAGAGTCCACTGTGTCCTCCTGCCTCTCTAAAATGCAGAATATATCCACTAACTACTGACACCACATGAGAAGAGCAGGTCATACGTACTGGTTTAAGACTCATAAATCCAAGGTTCCCACATAGAGCAGTCTTGGGGAATCAAATTTTAAGGAGCAGGGTTCAACTGCCAAAAAACAGTTTTTAAAAATTTCATTAAAGAAGGCCCCGATATTTTAATAACACGGGTCAAAATTCTCTTCCATTTCCTCCCACTTCACTTGTGCTCTGCCAATCCTCAGGGACTTCTCGGCATCTCTTGGAGAAAAATCCTTCACCCCTTCTCTGAGACTTATTTTTCCTCCTCTTCTCCCCTCTTCTATTTCTCAGCCCTTTATTATGTAGATGCACTTGGCCCCTCTCCTAGAAGAAAGAGTCCATATTCCTTAGAAGAAAGAAGGAAGACATTTAGACTGGCAAGTTGAGAATTGTCTTTGGCAGGCTGGGGAGCTGCTCAAGTTCACGTACCTCCCCATGTTAGTAGTTTCTTGTTCTTTTATACTAGGGACTCATTAAATGTTAACTTCCTTCTGCTTTCCTTCGTTACTTGTTCATTTTTGCCCACTATTATGAGAGATCGCCCCAAGATCCAGCTCAGTATTCCGCACATGGCTTGACAGGTACCCGAGGCTCTTGGAAACAGATGGGCACTGAGGCCCAGCGTACCGCTGAGATTACTAGGTAAGAGAAGAGTGAGAAAAAGGCAGCCCAGAGAATAAAGGCACATCTCAAGACAGTGTGTTTCTAGGGAACCAAGGGGCAGCATAGGGTGAGAACGGAGTCCAAGAAAATGCCCTTCCTAAGTAGGAAGCCTCTGCAAGCCTAGGGTGATCTGTCTCTATTATTCCTTCTACAGCCTTCTACGTTGTTCTGTGTGATAAAGGGACAGCTAACCAAGGAATTTATTTGTAGCCAATTGGCTCATTCCACCTTCCCCCATATATGGCCCAGCCCTGTCCCCAGCAAGGGCTACGCCTGGCCTGTACGCTGGAGGTGTGTTTATGTACCCTCTAGTCACCATGCATTCTAGAGCATCTGGTACAATTACCTCTCAGTTCACTATGGCCTCTAATTCCAACAAAAAGAAGTTTCACTTTAGGTCTTGATAATCATAAGCATTTAAAAAAAAAAAAACACCACCACAAGATCTAGTGCAAGCATTTATGTGTCGAGGGGAACACTGAAACAATCCCTTATACTGCTTCTTTTGTAACTTTTATCAGCTTGTAGGTAAATCCTTGTGTAATTTTATTATTTTGCTATTGGAAGCTTTTCTCTGTCTCCTTTTCATGTGTCAATAATGCAGCAAAAAAAAAAAATCGTCTCCTTAGCACATGGGAAACAATGGTAACAGACTGTAATTTGTATAGAATATTACTTATTTTATTCCAAAAAACCCACTGCAGGGTTGTTCTGCTCTTGTTATTTTGCAGCTGGGAAAATGGTAAAGGTCTTGTCTGAAGTCACACAGCTAAGAGGCTCTAGCACTGAGACGAGAGCCCACGGCTTTCTGGCTTCAAAAACTGTGTCCTTCTCTTGACGCAGAGTATGACTCAAAACACATGACAAGGACTAGAATAGACATTTCTCCAAAGAATATATACAAATAGCCACTAAGCACATGGAAAGATGTGCAACATCACTAAAGCATTAGAAATTCAAATCAAACCACAATAAGACGCCACTTTCCACCCATCAGGAGGACTATTATAAAGATTATATACATAGTCTATATCTGCATAGAACAAAATAACAAGCGTTGGTGAAGACAGGCAGACCCCGGACCCCTTGCACATTGCTGGTGGGAATGTCAAATGGTGGAGCCACTGTACAAAATGATGTAACAATTTCTCAAAATTTTAAACCCAGAATCACCATCTGATTTAGCAATGCCACTTGTGGGATACACCCCAAAGAAGTGAATGCAGCACTCCCGCAGGTATCTGTAAGCCCACGTTCACAGTGGCAGCGTTCACAACAGCCAAAAGGTGGAAGCAGCCCGGATGTGCCAACCTCTCAGAACCAGAAGGTGGGAGATGTGGGATTCGTTCTCAGACTATCTGACTTCAGAGTCTACTCTTTCAAGCACCACTATGGGAAACCTAACAATATACATTTAAAAATTGTACTCAGGGTGTTTTCTGGTGCCCAAAATACATGATATAAGCTTCTGGAAGCTGGGAAAGTGGATTTTCCTAAGTGTTGTTGGAGATCTGTGCTTCTCGACCGGGGGGTGACTCCTTGTGCCCCCCCTCCCCGTGGACATTTGGCAAAACCTGGACACAGTTTTGGTTGTCAAAACTGCGACTGCTACATCATGCACTTGTACCTCATGGGCAGATACCAGAGATGCTACTTAAACATCCTACAATGTGCAGGACAGCCTCCATCCTTGCAACAAAGAATGATCTGCTTCAACATGTCAACAGAGCCGAGGTTGGCAAACTTTGGTGTGGAATACGCACTCAGACCTTCTTTCATGGAATTTCATTACAATCTCTTTTGGTAGCTGAACTATCCTTCTTCAAATTTCACTCCATTAAACTGAGTTGGGTAAGAAGCCCAGATAGTTTAAATTTGACCTTGACATCGTCCTTGAAGTCCGCTGGATTTTGCCGGTGACGTATTACGTATTCACAGCATACCTCTGTATTACTTATTTAATTTCTCTTAATCCAGTTGTTGTAGGATCTTTACACAGAGATCACATGTAACTTGGGGCAAAACATCATGCATCAATTTCCCCTTAATCAATACGTAAAAATCTTAGTGTTCAGCAACCTGCCTGTATCACGAAGTCTTCACAATGCACTCGTCCCTTTGGACTTGGCATGTTCTTTCCCTCCAAGTCAGTTTGCTTTTAGAGGTTAATTCCAGTGTAAGGACGACTTCATAACATGTGTGATGTCCTAACATTCTCACTGCCCTCCCCCCCCCGGGGTCTACTTTGGAACACCAATTTTCATCACTGAAGCTGAACTTACTCATTCAGGTGATCCTGAGGAAAACACATCTCTATGATTCCTACATCAAGTCGGAAGTTTTACTGGCTGTTGATCAGCAAAAGTGATCTGAGCTCCCCTTGGAGATATAATCAAAATTCTTCCAATGAAGTTAAACCACAGACTGGGGAGGAATGAGTTTCACAACCCAAACTCTACCAATCTCGGTCAGCTGTACCCCGAATCAGTCTTGCCATCAACAAAAGGAGAACAAGCAGAAACCATGTGCATCCTGATATAACTCAAGAGGAAACAGACAGCCCCGCCCCTGAAGGATTCTTGCCAAAAACATAATTTAACCAGAGCGTAATCAAGTCTCTAGATCTAACGATGCACTTACAGGAAACGAGGGAGATGGAGGAACAAATGAAATTACACGATCAGAAAACGAGCAGCCAGAATCAGAATGCGGGAAACCCACCAAAGGCAACGGACCTTGTTTGGATTCTGAGTCATACAAAGCAAGTACAAAGAGACACGTGAGACAAGAAGGAAAATCTGAACATGCGCTGGGCATTAGATGATGTTAAGGAATCACTGTTCATTTTGTCAGAGATGATAATGACCCTGCAGTTATGTTAAAAATAAGTTAGGCACGCCTAATGCTAACAATAAAGTTTTTCCAGACGTGAGACTCCACTGTCTTACATCAGATGTTCAGGATTAACTATGTTTTTAAACTGGGACAACACGAGCCCTGCCACACCCCTTGGCAGTAACATTTAACCATGGGTTACCTTCTAGTCATGAACTGCAAAGTGGGTGATGATGGTCTAACTGAGATGACAGGCAGATCGAAATGTTCATAGCATAAAGCACCTCGATAGAGGCAAAAGCAGGCTTTCAACACATTAACTGAATTAGCTACAATCGAAAGTAACATTCCGATGGGGCATGATGAAGAGAGAAGGAGAGCCAAATGCTGTTGAGGGCATGCGATGAAGCTGTTGGAGCCAAATCGTGTCAATGGGCACTGAAAGTCCCTGAGATGTGCTTGAGAGCATCTCCCCGATCTGTGTCTCCATCAAGACGTTGGAGCCGGAAAAAGGGCACTTCTGCTTACAGATCTTTTGGATGTAAAACATGACAAAAGGAATGCAACCCACCAGTGAATTAGTCAATATTTAATGATTTTCAGTTTAATAACTTGCCATTTAGTTGCATAAAAGAATTGCTCACGCTTTTCTTTTTTAAACGATACTCTTCTTTGGTTGGATTTGTGCCAATATCATTTTGGAAGCATGAATGACGTCATTTTCATCCTCAATAGGGTTAAAACTACTAGCAGAACCCCCTTCAGCCAACACTGTGACTTGGCCTCAAATATCTGACTTTAATCCAAGCCATGGGGATGAAGGCATCTAGGGGAGGAATCAAAATTTAGGCAGAGGGTGAACTCAATCACTTTGGGCTTTGAGGCTATAACATCAGTGTATCAACACACCTGCTCAAGGGCAACAAAGAAATGAGGACTCCCACGGGTTACCCAGCCTTAATAATTCAGTACAACATCACGTCTAATTTTCCTACTCAACTGAAAGTTTTGGGGAATGATTTAACACGTGGTTTCACATCAAACAGAACAAGAGCATGTAGCATGTCTTTTCTTGAGTTCGTCTTCAGTCCTTCTCCATGCTTCCAACCTGACTGAGTTCACTCCACCATGAGACAAGAGTGGTGGATGGCTGAAGAGGAGAAAGAAACTCTAATCCTGACTTGGCAAAACATCCATCTCACTGTTGACTGCATCTTTACCACTCAGTAAAAGAAAAAAAAAATCTAGAAAGGAGGTATAGATTCAAAGTGGGTTTTGGCTTTATTTTCTGATCCAGCACAGTCAACGGCTAGGACAACCCCTGATCAGTGATGGAGGAGCTCACTTCTGTAGTGCTGTGGGGAGGGGCTCACGCTCTGGCGTTAATCTGTTGTTATGAATACTTGCTGCTCCTCTCCGAGGAGGCGTATCTTTCCCCCTCCCACTGCAGCCAGGCTGGGCCACCTTTTGTGGTCAGTGACATGTGACTGGAGATGATGTGGCCCCTGTGGTTAGAAGCTTAGAAGCCTAAGTGCAACTTGCTGTGTTGCCCTTTTATTCTCTCGCGAGACAGGTAACGCTTTGGATAGAGACCTCTCCTTTAGCGTGGGTCCCGGAAGGAAGATGCTACGGGGCAGAGCTGCAGTCAGCACATGATGGGCAGGCAACACGAGTGGACAATACACCTGTGTTGCTGTAAGCCGCCAGTACTGGGGGTGGGGGGTGGTTGTTTTGTTTTACTAAAGCACAACCTGTCCCATCCTGAGGTATTCTCCCTGAGCAGCAAACCAGATTCGCGGTGGGGTGGTGAGAGGAGGGTAGCATCGCTTGAAAAGCCTCTCAGGTGATTCCAAGGAGCCCTACTGATCACGTCGAGGTAAAGACTGTTTCATCGAGGAGATGATCTTTTCCATGAACTATCAGCACGAGCACTGTGGTCTCAGACTTGTATCAGGCTTCGGCAATACGGGTTAGCTGCTCATCTACCGTTCAACTAGAAAGCGATCTTCCAACATATCGAGGACCTAGCTATTGATGATAAATGAGCCTAGTTCTTGGGGTTTTGTTTCAGCTTTATTCCCTCTTTTACTTTTTTGAATCTTAGGCAGTTTAACTGCCTTTTCATCATTATTGGGCTTTCTGGTCTTACAGCCAGTCTGGACTGCTTAGTTCTGAAAATAAAGTAACACAAGGTAGGTAAACAGCATATTCTGAGGTCCATTTACGTTCCCGGCCTTTGTATTGGATGCTGTAAGATACCACAATTGCTCTCACTTAACAAAAGAGGACATTGAGACTCAGAAGTGGTTAGGTTCTTTGCCTACAGTCTATCACCTGAGAAATGGAAGATCAGGCATATGAATACAGCCTAATTCAACCATCCATTCCCCCAGCGTGTGGCTCCCTTTACACACTGCTCTTTTTGAATGATCTAATCCAAAGAATTTCTTAGTAGGCATGGGTTCCTCCTTCATTTCCTTTACATTCTTTATTTCAGAGGGTTTCAAATTTGGCTCAGGATCAGGCAGAATATGCTAGTTTATGCTGCAATAAAAAAAACTCCTCGAGATCTGTGGCTTAGGGGAACATGACTTTAAACGCCACTCATGCTACATGACCAATGTAGGACCGCAGGCTCCCGGCTCCTAGTCACCCAACTGGGTCAATGCGTCTTGCCCCAGCATTCCATGATGGCCAGTCAGGGAAAAAAGAAATGCAATGCACCATGCACAGGCTTACTATTAAAGGTTCCCACTAGAAATAGCACGTATCACTTACATGTACATTTTATTGGTTAAAGCAAGACATGTGCCCTACCTTCAAAGGCAGTGGGAAACCAGTCCTGTCACACACATAGAAGGAGGGGAGAACTGGGATATTCATTAATACTAAAACATTTTTGAGGTACAATGCGTATCCAGTGGTGTTTCGTCATGAAACAAATAAAACGTCCTTTACTAAAACATAATATAGTAGCTACTGTGGGTATCAAGAAATTCTTGATGCTCCTGGGTTAGAATCGGTCAGACAACAGTGACTATCCAACTTACTCTGGGTGTGTTTTTCAGCACAGCTTCGATTTTTCAGATCTTCTCAATTACAGTCTCTCAAATCGGGAACTCATTCCTGTCTAAGCTTAAAGGCAGCATTTGATGGGCAGGAGTGAAATTCCTGTGCTGGGCTAGTCAGTGGGTCCTGACTTCAAGAACTGGTTCTACCCCACGGTCTTAAAACACTGTCTGTTTGTAAACAGGTTCAGAGTTTGGCCAATGCCGGTAAATGAACGAGATAGGCACACATTATAAATTATCTTATTAAAAATTAAAGCCAGATAAAATTGTATACATTTCACTAAATTACCTTTCTAGGCTTTGCAAATATTCTGAGGGCAGCTAATCTCTCCATTTTAATTAGATTGCACATCTTTTTCAAACGCTACTTACTGTCCTGATGTTTTAATATAAAAAGACCGTTCCTGTTTAAGGCAGAAATCTGGAGAGTTGAGAATTAACATTTACTGTTAACCTTTTCTTAAGGGGAATGATTTAACTTCAAGTGAGGAAGACCCTCTAGATTTGAACCACATTTCTGATTTTTAGAACAGAGTAGTAGCAAATGATACCGTCTGTCTGGGATGCAACCGAACTAAAATTAAACTCTCACCCTCTTCCTTTGCCCCTCCCCTAGTTCATTTTTACCCTGAGCTTTTATCATTACTCAACATGTTTTATGTTTTGCTTCTTTTTAAATTGTCCCTCTCCCTCACGGATTCAGGGATTTTTTTCTGGTTCATGGCTTTATCTTCAATGCCAAGTCAAATGCCTGGAACATAGTAGATACTTAACTAAATTTGTTGGCATGGAAGAAGGAATAAATGAAATTGCAGACCGTCACCATTAAGGAACACCTGCCACTTGAACATAAACTCTCCAAGAGGAGAACCTTGGTCAGTCTTTTCCTCCAACTCTATCTCTGGTACCAGAACACCTCCTGGGCTCCAGCAGGCTCTCGATAAATGTTAGTGAACCAAGGCACTAATGTACTCTGACAACAAATACAGCACAGGCTCATCTGGATGGCAGGCAGGAAGAAAGGAGGCCTGACACTTACAAACAACTTGAGCGCCACGTGGCACACTTTGCTCACAATGCACCGGCCACGCTGAGTGGCTTTCCCTGCCTTGTTGGTTCAGTTGTCCCCTAGCTTTGGGCTCGCACCCGTGTCCAGGCTAGGTGGGACTACCTTCCAGCCACTCATTTTGTGGGTGATTTTTTTCCTCCAGGACTCAGCTTAGACATCACTTTCTATAACCCAGGGAAATTCACACAAAATACTTGCTGAATGTATTAAGTCTTCAGCTTCAGGCCGCAAATCCTTGAATGATCTCTAACATCTGTCTCTCATCCTTTCATTAGATCCACTGGCAAATCCTGTCCAATCACTTCAAAAATACACTGAGGACTTGACCTCATTCATCTTCCATACTTCACGGCCACCTTACCGCTTGCCAGGGCTATCACCGTGACTTCCGGACGGGGCTTCCTGATTCAGCCACTGTCTCCTAACCAGAGTGATTCTTTCGAAAGAGAAACTGCCTTTCTGTCCTTCCACTCAGTACCCACCAGGGACTTTCTAACTCCAAGCCACGCAAGCTTCCTTGCAGTTTGTCAAACCCACCAAGCACAGCCCCACTTGGATGGTCTTCGACCAGCTATTTCCACTCCCCAGAATGTTTTTCTCCCAAACACTTGCATGACTTTCCTTTTGGTCTGAGCTCAGAAGTGCCTTTATAAGAACATCCTTCCGTGGTCATTCACTATGAAACAGCATCCTCAACCCACCTCTCACCCCAACGCCCTCAACTCACCTCCCACACTGTATTTACCTGCTCATCATTTGTCATCTTTTCTTCCCTCTAGAATGCAAGCTCCGGGTGACCCCAGTATTACCAATGCTTTGTGTTTTACAGAGAATATAAATTCAGTGAGTATTTTTTAATTGAACTGTTGAAATAGAATTAACAGATGTAGAAATTTTTTTTTTCCTGAGGATTTATCCAGCCTACAGAAACACTACTATCTGATGATGGGTTCTCTAGAAAGAATCCAGACCTTGTCAAGGGCAGTCACGTCCATGGTGATACAACTTGGCAGGGAGATTTTAAACCAATCCTAGAGAGGAGGCGGCACTGAACCTGTCTTCAATATGTAAGAATCTTCCTCATCATTTAGAGCTTGTTAAATTGACATCATCATTCAGAAACTATTTCAAAGTAAAGGACATTTTAGAAAAGCAGATGGTTGAGAAGCTCCCTTAGAAGGCATGCAGACAGCCTATCATGGTGGTCAAACGCATGGGTTTTTAAAATTTCAGCCATGCTCTTTCCTAGCTATGTGGCTGTGCACCACACACTTTGCCTTTAGAAGTTCAAGTTCCCTCACCCTGAAAGTATCACAATGGTTCCCGATGGGTGGGAACACACAAGACAGGCATCGCGCAGTGGCTGATGCCACGTGTGAACTAAACGTGACCTGCCTTTACAGTTACTGTCCTCACTGGTCAGGGCACTTCTGGTGCCCACCCAGCCATACTTAGTTCTACGCTCGACACGGAGAGATAGAAGACTTTCCATGGGACTCAAATAATGTCTTTTTTTACCCTACCCTTTATTTGCATCTACCCCCAAAGCAAACTTGAATAGCTCCCTCACTGGGTCTGGGTCTGTGGCCATTTGTGTGGGTGGGTGAAGGGCGGTCAAGGTCAACCCAGCCCAGTGCCAGGCCCATGGTTGCAGGCACGCTATAAATACCCACCCAAAGAACATCAAGAGCAGTTTGACCAGGAAAGAATGGAGTCTTCTCTCTAACGGTCAGATGCAGAGACACTGCGGCCTGAAGTTACAGCCAGATTCTCAATGTCAAAACTTTCGCATATACCCTTTATATGAAGAACACAGAGGAGAGTCATTTTTATCAATTCGTGCCTGAATATACAAATGCTATGCCTGAATATACAAATGTTAAGTGGATAGTAAATATTTTTGTAGGATGACCGCATGGTTCACGTATGCATTTTTGGTTTGACCAGGGAGAGATTTGAATCACATCACCACAAGCAGCAAACTGAGAGGGAGGGCTGAGAAGTTTAAACAATTCCTGAAGCACATGACGTTCAGGCTAGAGTTTTAAACGGGATACCCCTCAGATATAAAATTGCCATAATGACCCATAAGATCTTATCTTATATTGGTCCTAATTTTATCAAAGATCTTCTACTTAATTTCTCCTTTTTCAATTCCTAAATTCCCATTAATGCAGGGCCTTCTAAACTCTTACTTTCCAATTGTCTTTCTTTTTTCATTGATGTTCATTTTGAGGGAACTGTAAATTCACTGTGGTCTTAAGAAACAGCAGAGAGAGAGCCCTCATACACTTAGCTTTGTCTTCCCAATGGCAAAATTTTGCAAAATTATAGTATAGTTATTCAGTACAGTAGACTATCACCACCAGGATGCTCACATTGTTAGGATCCAGTGATTTTAGTCAGATTTTCTCAGTTGCACTCACATACGTGTGGGCGGGGATTAACTTCTAAACATTATTATCATCTGAGTACGTTCTCTGTATCCACCACCCCACCAATATACTGAATAGTTTCAACACTACAAGGATCTTGCCTGCTGTCTTTTTCACAGCCACATCCACTTCCCTCCCACCCTGGTGCCCAAGTCCTGGCAAACTGTTTTCTACTCCTAAAATTCTGTCATTTCAAAAGTGTTATAAATATAAACATGTCGTATGAAGCCTGTGGGATTGACATTTTTCACTCAGCCTAATTCCACAGAGAGCCATCCATGTGCTGCGTGTATCTATCCATCATTCGTCCCGATCGATGGCTGAGAAGTGTTCCACTCTATGCATGTGTCACACAGTTGGTGTATACTTGGAGAGCTGAGCTGAGCCCAGTTTGGGGCTACTCCAACAGAGCTGCCATGAACATTTGTGTACAGGTAACTGTGTGAACACGAATTTCATTTGGGGTGATAACGCCCAGGGGAGCAACTGATGGCTTGTCTGATGGTCGCGTGTTTAGTGTCTTCAGGAACTGAAAAATGGTTTTCTAGGGTGTCTGCACCATTTTACATTCTCACCAATAATCTGACGTGTAAGTGACCTGGTTTCTCCACGTATTCACCAGCATTTGGTACCGCCACTCCTATTCTCTTTCAGCCTGTCTGCTATCTGTGATCTCTTGTATCTGTATGCTGTGGTATCTGGCGGTGGTTATTTGCATTTCCTTAGTGGTGAGTCACATTGAACATCTTTCTATTTGCTCATTATCTTCTTCAGTAAAATGTCTGTTTATATCTTTTGTCAATTTTGAAATTTTATTGTTTGTTGCTTCACTGTTGACTTCTGAGAGTTCCTGACAGATACCAGAGAACCACCATCTTTTGCTGGATACAGGGTTTGCAAATACTTTTTCCTCTTCTGTAGCTTGTCATTCATTCCCTTCCCCTAAGCTTTTTCAAGGAACAAAAGGTTTACGTTTTGCTGCAGTGTTACTTACTAGTTTTTTCCCTTTAGGGGATTATACGTTTGGTGCCAAGCTCCTGAAGGTTTTCTCCTCTGTGTTTTTCTCAGTTTTACAGCTTTACATTTTTCAGTGAAGCATACACTCTATTTTGAGTTAACTTCCGTATAAGATGTGAAGATTAGGTTCCTGTCAGGGTTAGGTTCACTTTTTTTTTTTTGGTCTGAAAATGTCCCATTGCTCCAGCAACAAACTCATCTTTCCTTTACTGAAATGGTTTTGCACTTTTGTCACAGTCAGTGGGACGTATTTGTATGTCTTTTTTTCTTCCATTGCTCTGCAAGTGTACTCCTTCACCAACACCATGACTTCCTGATTACTGGGCTGTCTGTATCAGGCAAGCAATTCCTTTCACTGTCTTCTTCTTCGCAATTTAGTTATTTCAGGGTCTGTGCTTGACCATTTACATTTTAGAATAAGCTGGCCTATGTCCATGAGAATTCCAGGAGGTTCTTCACAGGAATTACACAATATATAGGTCAATTTGCGAAGAACTGCATCATTACTATGTTGAGTTCTCCAATTCATGAACACAGTACATCTCCCCATTATTTAGGTTTTCTTTGATTTCATCCACCAGCATTCTGATTTTTTTTTCATTGAAGTATAGTCAGTTTACAATGTTGTATCAGTTTCCGGTGTATGGCATAATCTTTTAGTCATACATATACATACATATATTCCTTTTCATGTTCTTTTTCATTCTAGGGTATTATAAGATACTGAATATAGTTCCCTGTGCCATACAGTAGAAAGTTGTTTAGCATTCTGATTTTTAAGCATACAAATACTGTAGATGTCTGCTGAGTGCTGGTTATTATACAGACATGTGACAGATTTTTTGGCATGTTGATTTCGTATGCTGCGACCTTGAACTCATTCAGCAAATAAAATTATTTTCAGACTCTGCTCTGGTCACCATATAGCTGAAATACAAAATGCTCAGGCAAAAGCCTGTGGTCCTTGGGGTTACTTATTTTGAAAGGGACCCAAAGACATTGTCTGCTTATTCATTCTTTTAGCCCTTCAGCCAACAACTGAGAGACGCTGCCCCAGAAGAGGTTTTTATCTGTTTTAACTTATCTGTGATCTGTTTTAACTGGCCTACTTTTTGCGGAGAACAGATCGAGCCTAATGACAGAGAAATGATCCCAGGTCAGCATTTTGGAGGGAAATTCATTTTCATTCTGGACTGACTTGTTAAGAAATCCTTGGTTTACTAGCTCACAGAAAATTAAGTGGTTTGGGGCTTAGAACCCACATTTAAGTTTTAAGTGATCTCAGAAGTTATAGAATGTGTCAAAGCCATCTTCTCCAGAAAATGTGTGGCCAAAGCAATGCTTTCCAGCCACTAGCCCTAAATAGCCCAAGAAGAAAGCGGATCCTGGTGTATCTTTCTTTCTTATGCTCTTTCCCCTCTAAAGAGTTTCCTATAAGAAATTCAACAAGACCAAATCCTCAACTTAATTTTTTTTTTCCCGCCAGGTCCCTAATTTTGATTCAGAACCACATCTTTGTTTAAGGGTTTATGTAGATAAACCTCAATTTGGTCAATCTCAATTTTGTCTAAGAAGTAGGATCAACTTCTAATTTTCAGTGTTAAATACTGCACTCTGCTTTCTCCTGCAATATTCTCAAGATGATTGCGCCAGGTTATGTCCCATCCTGGGCCAGACGTTCTCAGTAAACCAAGTCACTGTTCCTGCAGGTGCTGGGTGGCATCAAACGCTGGCAAGAACAGAGGGGAAGCCTGGACATGCTTATTGTCTGTGCTCTTCTCTGCCCATCTCCCGGAGGCATGTGGAGTTCTCCTGGGATAGCCAGAGGCTTCTCTGGTCAGACTCTGACTTAAGTAAAATTAATCTACCTGGTCATATTTGAAGGAGATGTGAAGCTTTATCCATACAGTGAGATCTAATACCTCAATGCTAGATGAAACTGGCCCCTTTGACTAATTGGTAAAGAATCCATTGAACCCAGAGGAAAAAAACTCAGATGCCTGGGGATGGATGGACAGGAAATGTACATCAACAAAACAAGTCTGCATAGAATAGGAGAGAACACTGGGGACCGAGGAAAACTTACAATACAACCTTGCCTAAGGTCAGCCCCCAATTTTTAAGGTATCGAGTAAGACTAGAAAACAAAATAAAACAAAACAAAATGCACCCGCCATCTAAATCTGCTTGCAAGACCGCCTAGTATAATATCTCTAGGTGGTGGTACAAACTCTGTAGGGGAGAAAGATACTTAAGACTTCAAATATCATTTCTTTGCAGGTATGCAAATATAACCAAATCTCAGACTGGTGGACTGGTGACTAGTTACTACTTAGCCTTACGAAAGACAGTTTCATGACTCCCTTTACTTTGGGTGGTACCCAAACTTCCAATACTACATTAGGAGCTGAATTCAAAGGATTGCCTTTTAATTCAAGCAAACAGACATTTATTAAAATGACTTTTCTGAGAAACATATTTATATGCATTATAAACAAGAACACTTTTTAACATTAAAAAATTTGAACTTTAAAAAATATGTAAAATGTTCGAGAGATGTAAACAGGAATTTTCATCTCGTTTTTCCATATGGTTATGTAAGCACCTTAAATATCAACACAGATCACAGACAGGCCCATTTACATTCATAGGAATTTTCTAAATAAGAAAAAATGGAAAAATTGTTTCCAAAATTAAATGTTATTTTTTGGCAGCTGAAGTAATACTTGTAATCACAAAGACTGAAGGATCATATGTGCTACATGTAAGTAAAATGTCCACGAAATTGAAGGGTTTTTCCCCCTTAAGAAGCTACTTTAAAATGTTTTAACATTTTCCGACAGGTTTCTGACTTTTTCTATTCGAAGATATGGAACATGAAATTAGATCGGCTTGATAATCCATGTTCTCATTAGAAACATCTCGAATTGGTCAGCATGTCTTTTCAGTTTTTATTTTCTTCATCCTCAATGACACTTGTTTATAGAAATTTATGCATTTATTTTATCTTCCCTGATTATCTCTACCAGTTCTAATAAAACTTCTCCACTGCAACAGGCAAAGAACCTGGACTGTTAGCAATATTTCTTAAATAAAAGTAATCACTGAATGAGATTTTAATCAATGAGGAAGTTTTGTTTTATTTTTTGCTGTTGTTAGTCAGATTTTTGGTTAGGGATTATGTTCTAGGTTGCTCAAGGAGGAACTCTTAGAATGACAGCTTTCAAAAGGACAATGACATTACATAGCTTTTGATGAAAGAAATCAACTTCTGTAAGTTAAGACCGAATGAAATCTCTGCTTTTGTGTATGGTCTCACATGTATTTTAAAACCTTATTTTAGCATGGGATAAGGTTTTAGGTTTTTTCTAACCACAACACAAACTTAAACTTATTTTGAATGAAAATGCTCAATACAGAACTGAAAAAGATGTGTGTGAGTCTTAGTTTCTAGGGCTGATGCAACAAATTACCACAAACTAAGTGGCTTCTAACGACAAAATTTGTTCCCTCGCAGTTCAGGAGGCTGGAAGCCCAACATCGAGGCATCATCATGGCTGACACCTTCCAGAGACTCAGAGGGAAGCTGCTCCCTGCCTTTCCCCTAGCTTTTGGGGCTTGTCAGAAACCCCTGGCCTCCCCTGACTTACAGCTGCCATCACGCCAGTCTTTTCCTCCACCTTCACACAGTATTTGTGTGTGTGTGTAAGTCCCGTTTCTTCTTCCTATAAGGACAGCAGTCATAGGACCCACCCTAAGAAGGAAAACTCCACCTTAATTTGATTACATCTGTAAAGACCCTATTTCCAAGTGAGGTCACAGTCACAGGTACCAAGGGTTAGAACTTGAACCCATCTTTTTTGGGGACCCAATTTAACCCACTTGATATGGATACATGTTAACTATTTAATATGTTCTACAGAATATACAATGTATACATAAATTACAAACTCTCATGATAAGTGATTTTACAGATACACAGGAGATAATCAACTGCAGATCGATTTTTAAATGGCATAACTTAAAAGTAAAGATCTCAGTGCCCTTCTTGGATAAAGCATGTAATCTTCCAAGCCAAAGAATCAAGTCAAAGTAAGTTCCAACACTAGGACACTCTCCATGCCGGTCACTCTATCTAGATTCGAAGTGAACACACTAATTAGAACCAACCCTCATAATTACTTTTATATTAATAGCATTATAAGATAAGCGTTCTTCTATCTGGGTTTTATCTCTCCGCTATAAACTGCATTGCTACTTTCTATCATGCCTCTTACATTATCAATGATTGGAGTCGCTTTTTAGACGGAACTGGGGCCGTGAGTAATTGTAGAAGCATCTGGTGGAGAGGGGGAGCTTTTTCCTTTTCCTTGTAAAGCTAGATCTCTGTAATGTGGCTATGAGAACACTGGTATCGGACAACCCTTATTCATTCCGGTAGTTTCTGGAACGCCAGTATAAAACCTATTGGACAGGGAAGGGGATTCCTAACAGTCTCTCCGGCTTCTGTTTAGCTTTTTCCCTGATGTCCTGCAAAGAAAGCACACATGTGCTTACTAACACGAGGAGTGTCTACGTCTAGGTGACTCCCTGGAATCCAGCGACAGCCACCGTCAAACTAGAACAAGAAACAAAGTTTATGCTTTTAGGGAACAAACCTCTCTTTACACACTTTTAAGTTCAACTCAGATTGGTGACCTTGAGGAAGACGACATCTGAGGCCCTCAAAATCCCCAGATTCTCCCATAAATCCAGCTTGATTCATTTGCACTCTTCCTAGCGGTCTGATTTATGCCGGCGGATCGTTTTTATGGGTATCAGGTTAGCTTTCTCACAAGCCTTTTTAATTTGCACCATTATCTAGTGATAATGGTGTAATGGGCCTGCGTCCTCTGAAAAACACCAAAGTGTGCTTCGCCACAAAACACTCCGAAGACTTCACGGGTGGAGGGGGAGCTCTGCTGGAGGCTCTTAATGGGATGGTGGCTGACAAAAATGTCAAAGACCTAAGTTATTGTTCCAGTCCACTTGAAACCTTAGAATATGTTCCCCCAGTCACCCTATTAATGGAGATATATTATCTCTCTGAGAATTTCCTGTCAAACTCTGTTAAGTAAATAAAGGATAGGTGAAATATCAGAAACAGAGCTAACAAATGGAGTGGAGGCCTCCGCTTGAAAGAGGAAAGCCAGCTGTTTACTGTGCTAATTCGAAACAAAATGAAAATGTATGTTTTTCATCTTGCTGGAATATAATTTTCAAACACAGATTGAACATTGGCTTTAGAAAAGATTTTTTTTTTTAAAGGGATATTCAGCGGTCTGGTTTCTGTGTGACAAATGTGACTAGGCTCTGACATAAGACAAATGCTTGGTTGAGCCTTGCATATTGCCTCTAAATTGAACTCAAACCACAAAGTAATGTTGGAATCGTTTAGCCGAGTTAGTCTCAATGTGTCAAGATCAGAATAGACTAGATTTTTTCTTCCCCTACATGGGGAAAAATATGGGACCCATGTTCATCACCACCAATGGCCAGGCAGGCCCCAGGAAGAGGGGTGTAAGTGAGCAAAGGCCCCCAGCTCTCTGGATCTGGTGATGCTCGCAGATCTCAACCCACAGAACACACACTCGGGATTTCGTCCTGGAGGTCAAGAGTTCACCTGGGAGTGAGTATTTTCCTCCCAGGGGACACTGGGCAATGTCTGGAGACATTTCTGGTTGTCTCAAGTGGGGAGGTCACTTCTGGTATCTGGGCCGAGGCCAGGGATGCCGTTGGACATGCCGAAGTGCACAGGACCGCCCTCCACTGCAGAGAGGCATCAGGCCTACCACGTCTACAGGGTCAAGGTGGAGAAACTCCACTGCAGGATAGTGGTCCTCACACCAGGACGTCTGCCAGAATCACCTGATAAACTCACAAGGAAGAGGCAGGCCCAGCCTCATTCAAGGAGGTGAGGGCCTATTTTTTGCCAGCTTTCCAGGTGATTCCCACCACAGTTTGAGAATCATTGCTGGGGGGTATTAATTTGGCTCAGAAGTTGGACGGGAATCATTATTCACAACCTTTGGGGGAGTTGGTCTACATCTCTTGCACAGGAAAGAACTCAATCCTATGACAAATGCTTAATCATTTCTTCTCTAGACCAGTATTTCCCAATCTGTAGGTTGTGAAGTTATGAAGTCTGTGAGCAAGCATGTGTGCAAGCACTGCTAATAGAATCGAAAAAATATTCTCTTATACACATAAATAGAAGAGCATTTTCCAGATCGCATAGATGATCTGATTAATAATGTGCACGTTCATTTAGAAGCATTACTCACCAAGAGCTTTCTGTTTTCTTTCAAGCAGATGAACACTAATACATAGCTACTGCCACATGTGGGTTCATGAAATTTTTGATATTTTGCAAGATGTCCTCTGAACTGACCATTACCTGCAGACTGCATTTCAGGATTTTTCCAAAAATCTCTTTTTTTTTGCCCAAGTATCAGTGATCCCAGTTTCTTATGAGATGCCAAGTTTTGTACCTCTAATACTAGGTTTAGAGCAGTATCTTGCCATGCTGAATTTTGCAAATATATCACCCAGGAACCTTGTTATCCTACAGATTCTAATTGGGTTTCTCTGGGCCTGAGATTCTGCATTTGTGAAAGGCTCCCAAGGAAATGCAGATTTCCCTGGTCCTCAGTCCACGATCTGAGCAGTGGGGATTCAGGCATGGCCAGTTCTTGATATGTATGCACTCTGTATACCACACGTCTTAAAATGCTTCGAGCGGATCTCAGTAAAACAGGAAAAGAGAAAAAAATACGTATCCACTAAATGAAATATCATGACTCACATTTAGCTTGTATAAACTTTACTGAAAGTCCTTCTTCATGAACTGAATTTTAATTTTTCCAACACAATAAGAACAATGGAAGAAAATTCAGGTGAGAACAAAAGCCCATACACGAGGCTTGGGCCACGAGAGGGCTCTATACACGGATACTGGATACGAACCACATTTCATTCCCAGTCAACTCTGGCATCACTAATTCTATCAGCACAGCCAGGGACAAACGTGCACAATTTGATGACAAGCAGGTGGCACTACTAGGGTCACTGTAGAGTCTACCCCGCCTCTTGGTAAAAGCTCCTAAATGTTCCTCCTTGAAGTTCTGCAGCTTTTATTTTGTTTTCCTACATGAACTTCAGTAAACTAGCAATTGTGACATCGCTTAGATTCTGGCTAAACGTTTTAATAGATTTTAAAAAAATGCAATCAGGTGAGCTTCCAGGACAATTAACTGACTTGTTTTTCTGCGGTGGAAATAAGACATTTGCAGAAGAAAATAGACATAGGAGAGGTAATCTGGTGAATAAAATAAGTTAAAGCCTCTGTAGAAGTAAAGGGCAGTGAACTGAAATACAGATGTTAATTGACAGGTGTACTTGGAAGTCCTGGGCTTGGGGGTACAAATTCTGTCTCCCCTCCAAGAGCCAGACAGAGAAGAAGCCATCAAATTAGGGGTACTATCCCCTCACTCCATCTAATGGGTATGCCAAAGGAATGTGACTTTCCACCCTCTCAATTTTTGAAGGTGGAAATCTGGATGTGTGTGTGGAGTCTTTCTGACTTGTAAGAGTGGAAAAAATAACTTGGAAAATTTAAGCCGCTACAGGGGAGACAGTCAAGTGAGACCAGAAGCTGAATTCGGTTTTCAGACCCCGGGTTGCAATCTTGGCCTCTCCAAGTGTGGTTCACAGACCAGCAGCACCCACATCGCCTGGGAACTTGTCAGAAATGCACACGCTCAGGCCCCACTCAGCATCCGCCCAGTGGGGCCCAGCAATCTGTCTCAATAAGCCCTCTACGGGACTCAGATACAAGTTCAAGTTTGCCCATCACTCATCTGGAGCTTTTCTGGTGCGCCTGCTCAGTTCCTTCCTGCCGTGAGCCAGAGCTTCTCCCTCAGTTTACCGTTCAGGGCTACCGTTCCAGGAGCTTTGAGGTACAGGCTGGTTCTCTGATACCCGAGCTGTCACCCCCGTGGGGCTGCCCCCACCTTCCCCATCCAGTCACTGGCTTGGACCCTACTTTAACCTGCCTCCTACCTGCCCACATCTCTAGCTGTAAACCCTTTGGTCCTTTTCCCGTCATGCCATGTGAATCATATGGAAATCTGTTTTTGGAGGTGAAAATCTGTTTCTGATGAACATATTTGGTAATATTTTTGTTTATGATGTACCTGCTTTCCACCATGCATATCCATCATCTCAGAGAGTTGTAAACAGGAAATAAAATGCATAAAATAACTAGGGTAAACCTGGCGCAGAGTGAGCGCACAGTAAACACTAGCGGTTACGACTTTCCGGTCCAAAATGGGAACAATCAGCAAGACAGTTCTCTCCTTTTTTAGGGGAATATATCAAGGCTCAAGGAATTATGTTGTCTGAGAGTTAGTCCTACAGCTAGAAAGAGGCAAGTGCTGGACTTGAACTTACACGTTTCTGCTCCCAAACCCTGTGCTTTATTTACCATGTAATATGGTCCTTCAGTCTGTCTCGGTGGGTAGTGCCACTGGGTTTGCTGCTTTGTGGACCTGGCATTGGACTTGTCAGACCCCCTTGTCCAGTCCTTGCCCCTCTGTCAGCCTATGATATAGATTATTTCTTTTCTCTTTTTTGTTTTTTTTAATGGCGGTACCAAGGATTGAACCCAGGACCCTGCGCACGCTAAGCACACACTCTATCACTGAGCTATACCCTCCCCCAAGTCCAGGATGTACTGGTAACAGCACTTCTGCCTCAAGGCATTGGGAAGGCTGGGGCGATGCCAGCTCTGAAGGCTACCTGTCTATTCCAGAGTGATTCCAGAGTGATTCCAGAGATAAAGAGGTCAAGGGGTAGAAGAGAGTCCCCAGATCTGACATCTTCTGGTTACACTGATGGGGCTGCTATGAGAAATGTTAGTTCTAGTGACTAACAGAACATCTGGGTTTCTGCAGCCAATAACCAGGAACCCAGCAAGGGTGGGTTATGCCAAGGGCTTCGGTAGGAAGCCCGGGGTCAGATGAGCTGGCCAGCAGAGGGCAGCATGCGTAACTGGGCTGTGTCAGTGAAGGCACTGCCCCAAAACAATATAGATGACCCAGCCACGACGAAGGTTTACATCTACCATTAACAGTGGTCCTCACCAAGGAGGCAAGAGACAGCCAAATTCTTGACTTAAACTCTGCCTGCCAAGCCAAGTTCCCATGGACTATCTCACCTTGAGGAGGGACCTTTCCCTATTTCTCTCAAAGACAGAAATGGGTTCACGCCAGTCCTGAGTCAAGTCAGTAGGGACAGGATAGGGAACAGGTGGAGACGTGGGTGATTTCAAACGTAACAGAGAAAGAATCCTAGAGGACCTTTGAAATTAGATGGCAGGGAGGAATCATAAAATGCTGGCACTCGCTGTATTGAAAACCATGGAACCTCTATTTATTCACTCATTCAGCACTTTGGAGGTTTGAACAAATTATGAATAGACTTCAGTTTTTAGAGCAGTTTTAGGTTTACCTGAAAAAAAAAAAAAAAGCGAACGCACAGAGTTCTCATGTACTGTCTCCCCTCCCCCTTCATCTTCATCTCCCTCCAGGTTCCATATTATCAACTTCTTGCAGGGACGCAGTACACCTGTTACAACTGAGGAACCAATGCTGATACACCATTACTAACTGAAGTCTACAGTTCACAATAGGTTTCATGCTCTGCGTTGCACATTCTATGGGCTTCCACCAATGTATCATGATGTGTATCTGCTGTTACAGTATCATACCGAAAACTTTCACTGCCCCCAAAATTTCCTGTGCTCCAACTGGGCATCCCTTCCTCCAGGCACTGACTGCTGCTCTTTTTGCTATGCTCAGTTTCACCCTTCTTGGAATGTAATTCAGCTGAAATCATGAAATCAGACTGGCTTCCTTCATTTAGCAGTATTTATTTAAATTTACTTAATATCTTTTCTCAGGAGCTCATTTCTTTTAATACTGTATCATATTTCATTGTGTGGGTATCACTTGAAAGCTTTTGATCTACAAAATAATGTGCTAAGTACCTGCAAAGACACAAACCTCACCTGAAGTTTTAGCCAATCAACCTTATGACCAGTGTTTTGCATGGTCATTTTAAAGCAGTAACTCATCTAATTCTCATCAAGTCCCTGTGAGGTATGCAATAGTTTCTCTATTTTCCATGTGGAAACAGAAGCTGAGCTAAGTTAGTTAACTTTTTCAACAACTGCATGTGGTGGAGAGCAACCGAACCAAGGACTTTTACTCCAGTATCGCCCACTTGTTTCAATATAAATCTATGTATATATATGGACTGTCATTGGGAGAGTATAGTTCAGTGGGAAATAAGAACTTTGCATTGCATGCCTCAGATTCCCCAGTCAATATTTGTTTACTTAAGCAAAGTTATCTTTCCTACCTCTTGTTTCTTGTCCCATCACTCCATCATAAACATCCTCTAAAAATCATGCCTAGTATGCCAAGCAATTCAGATCTTGCCCTCAGCTTGCATTCCCTGCCAGAAAAACAAAACCCCAGTAGCTAAGTAAATGGGACCCTTCCACCACATGAAACTCTCTCTGGCTCTAAAAGCCGTAATTTGCTCACTGTACCACAGTCCACAACTCTGAGAAAAGACCCAGGGACAGCTGGTAAACCAGACTCCATCTTCCTTAATTTGCCATTCTTAGCAACTCCGCTGTCATCGTGGCCAGATGGTTTGTTCCTAGTATACTCAGGAGGTCCCCTAAGAAGCGTTGGCAAGCTTACCGACTGGAGTTCAAGGTTGGAAGAGTAAGACAATGTATTTCCTCCTTTCCAAAAGACACCACCAGCTTACAGCTGCATGGGCCCCACTCTATGCTGGATACCCAGCCCCGGCCCTAACTAATCCCTTCTCTAATTCATTCACCTGAGGCAACAATATATCCAGTTTTCCCTAACCACTACTTTCAATTCTTTACTCCTCACTCAAAGATTGCCAGTGAAAGGAAACAAGGAAGTATTTTTACAGGGGAGAAGCCTGACAGATACTCTCTTAACCCAGTAATCAGAGTTCATATCACCAGGAATGAGACAAATGAAACTTCAAGCCACCCGAGAAGATGTCATGAGAACAACACAGCATCACTTCTGTGACATACTTGCCAAAGCTCAACTCCCCGAATCTAAGTCATGAAGGGTCAAAGGACAAACCTAAATGGAGGGACATTCTACAAAGATACTGGCCTGCAATCTTTAAAAGAATCCAGTCATGGAAGTCAAGAAAATGGCTGTAGACTGAAGAAGGCCAAAGAATCATGACAACATATGTACCACATGATTTGAAACTAGACAATTTTGATGTTAACGCATTTTGATGTTAAGATGTTAGTGCCAACTGGCAAATCCAGAAAGGGGTAAAGATGAAATAGACTGTGTTAACGCAACAATGTTAATTTCCAAACTTCAATTATTTGTATGTTGGTTATGTGGAGGAACGTTCTTGTTTGTAGGAAATATTTTACAAGCAGTAGGGGTGGTGGGGCCAACCATGTCAGCAACTTCATCTTTGAAATGTTCCTGCACCTTTGTTCTAAGTTTGAGGTTTTTTCAAAAAACAGTACCAAAAGATAACTCCCGGGAATGCATCCTTATCCATAATGCCTTCGGCTGATGTATGTCAGGACCTCTGTTATGTGATTCCACCCTCCTTTTATCCCGTGTGGCTCCCCAGGCTGCTGGCCATCTCTTTAGGGTTCCAGGGGAAGGAGGCTCCATTCCTGCCTAAGGCTTCCCTCAGCAGTCAAAAATTTCCCTCTCCTCCTCCCCTCAGTCCATCATCATCCTATCTGTTAGCCCAAGTCCAAGGTGATCACACCTTGTTAGACAGCCTTCCTGTCACATCAGCCCTTTGCATTACCATTTTTCTGATGAACTGTATCCTTAGCTTCGAGCATCCAATTTAGCATCTAGTTGTGTTGTTAGCTTCTAGCATCCAATTTAGCAGCTAGGTGTACAAAGATGTCTGTTACCTGCTAACTCTAAAGTACCCCTTTGGGAAGCAGTGTTCATTTCAGATAATTCCACGAATACTTTCTTCTTAGTATGTGCTCAATAAACACCTGGTCTCTGTCTGAACACTGCCTGATCAGATGTTCATTATAATGATATAAAGACCTATTTATGACTCATTCCTCTGAAAAAGTCATCACTTGACTAATACAAAGGATTCCTACTCTTCTTGGGCTTGACAGAAAATTTAAACCATGTGGCAGCAAAGATTCCAGAGCCAACTTTCTCAAGCCTAAGAAA
Organism: Camelus bactrianus; assembly: GCF_048773025.1. NCBI lineage: Eukaryota > Metazoa > Chordata > Mammalia > Artiodactyla > Camelidae > Camelus > Camelus bactrianus. The sequence goes on from NC_133555.1 coordinate 17,217,630, forward strand.
ACTTAGTAGTAGCCTCTTTGAAATATTCTCTAACAAACTACTAGAGCTTTGTGTCCATCTGAGACTTTTTCCATCTTTCTGCTTACTTTCCTCCTTGATTTTTATCTTTCCACTGACATTTGCAGGCATCAGTGTGTTCAGCAAATGCAGAACCTGAGAAGTAATAGAGCTATAGAATTCAGCCCACAGGCTGGGATCTTCCAAGAATACTAGACCCAACTATTTGCCACATAACAGATAAACACACACGCATGCCTGCTTACTGAAAACGATTCTGATCTTTTAAACATACATTGTCTTTAAGCAAAAAATCATCACAAAAAAAAAAATCAAGAGAATGGAGGTGGGGTGGTACTTGAGGCGTACAGAAGTCTCCACAGTATAAAACACCGGCACGTACTTCCGGGTGCACTGGACGTAACTGCACGTCCAATGGCATTTCTGCACATCTCACTTTCTATTTTGTGTCTCCAAACTCTGCTTGGCTGTGAAGACAGAGAAAGTCTCTGGCACTTACCGTATGTCTCTCTCTTTTTGTGGATACACTTACTCAACCCAATTTTGGAAATCTGGGCTTCGGTGGGTGGCTCATTTTTGTGTGATTGGTGCATAATGATACTCATCAGTAGCTTATTGCTATGTAATCAAAACCACTCAAGGTTTCAATGCTGCACTAATATTAACTTCAACCATTTACTCTTTTAATGAAGTGAGTGTTGATATAAACATTTGCATACTTATTTGTCAATACAAACAGATTTGATGTTGAGTAATAAGGTCATTAAAAGTAATCACATATTTACATCTTTTAATCCCCATTTCCCTCCACCTCCGGCTCCAATTCCTCTCCTCTGCACCACCGCACTCAAAACATTAACGACGTAACACTGGAACCACAGTCCAGGACCACCGTGAGCTTTTCCATTCCAGAATCTGTCACTATCATTCAAGAAACTGCCAGCGGGTACCAGCTACACAGAGGAAGGTCACATTCTCTAGACAGATCCCTATAAGAGGCTCAGAAGCCGCTGTGCTGAGCTGTGATTCATTTCAGGAATTTGATGCACTGGGTAAGTCCAGATGAGACAGGAAAAAAAAAAAAAAAAAAAGACTTACCAATAACCTGCACCTGGGTTGAGGCTACAAGCTCAAGCTATTTAGATGTATGCACCCTGCACCAACCTCCTACTCAAACCTGTTACCCTCCTTCTCCTTCTCACTATCAAGACAGCCCAGATAGAGGCGAGGGAGGTGTGGACTGGGGAGATGAAATAAACTGGGGCATGTAGATAGGAGGACAGAGGAAGCTGGAGACTCTTTTTGAAAGCCAAGGTACTGAGTGTTAGAGCCAGAAGGGATCTTTGAGATCCTTTAACTACAACCCTTGTTTTAGACATAAGTAGTGAGAGGCTCAGAGAGGTCATGTGACTTGCCTGAGGTCACACAGCAACTCTGGACTGTTCCTCGAAAGTACTCTTCAGAAGAATCTTTTGTCAAATGACTACGAGGTACTCAGCCATGAGATGCAGGATCAGTGGTCCAAAGTTGCTTCCGTATATGCACGTGTATACAGATATACTCAGACTAGCATTCATTCCTGCCCCACCCCCACCAGCCCCACTTGCCTTCAGGTCATAGCTCCTAGGATCTACTCCTTTTGCACGACAGTCTTGGGAGGACACTCAGTCAAGGTGCTTTGTCCTTCTTTCACAGACGATGGGCTATAACCCTGGGCCAATCCCTTTCTCTTCTTGGGATTTCTGTCTTGAGCCTTAAGAGACTTAAAGCTATTAGAAGATTCATGCTGAGGTAACGAACTGTCTATGAAAGATGGTCTTCTGGTCCTGCTCCCTAGAACCCAGGAACTACTCCAGCTCTCTATCTTTGGACCTGGGAGTGGCTCTATGCTGTGGGTAGATTCATTCAGAGGTTCTCAACTAGGGGTGATTTGGCCCCCAGGGGATATTTGGTACCTTGATACACGCTTGGTTGTTACAAGTGGGGAGGGGGAGCTACTGGCACCTAGTAGGGAGAAGCCAGATGTGTTCCTAAAGAGCCTTCAAGGAACAGGGCAGCCTCCGCAACAAGGAATTACCTGCCCTCAAATGTCCACGCGGGTGAGGTTGAGAACTCCTGGGCTAAGCCCACTCCCTTCTCTCTAGCCTGCTTTCTTTCAAAGGGTGAAAGTTATTCTTTCCAACCCTCTCTCATAGCTAAAGATGAGGAGTCCAAGTCATAGTTTTGACCAGTGAGATTTGAGCAGAATCTGGTTTCCTACTTAGAGAAACAGGAGCAGCTGTTCTCATCATCCTATTTAGAAGGGAGATAAAGCTTGGTGCACTGGCAGCCACTGTACGAACATGAGGCAAAGGCCAAGAAAATCATAGGTACCATCACCAATTCCAATGGTTATCTCCTTTCAAGACTTTTTTTTTTTCCTTTTTTAATTTGGAGAGGGGGGTAATTCAGTTTGTTTCTTTAGTTATTTTAAAGGAGGTAACACGGGGATTGAATCCAGGACCCAATGTATGCTAAGCACATGCTCTACCACTGAGCTCTACCCTCCCTGCTCGACTTCTTGCTGTTGAAGAAAAACCGAATCCTCATTTGTTTAAAACTATTCATCAACAAGTATTCCTCGATGTTCAGTTGAGAGCATTTCAGTGGTTATTCCTCCCCACAAATGGTTTCTCTGCTTATGTCCACGAGAGTCCATTTTTGTGTTTTTGCAAGGAAAGAACTGTACTTGATGTAGCACACTGCACACAAGCCTTTGTGGATTATGCACTGCAGCCAGCACAGAGCTGGTCCCTGTCTTATTATTCTCGCTGCTGGCTGAAATGTGGGCTCCACGCAGCAAGTGAACGTGGGCAACTCTTCACTAGCATCCAGCAGTATTTTTGGATCTGTGCTTTGGGATAAGATTTGTGATAAAAATGACTTTCTGCCTTTTAACTCTAGGTCACAAAAGATTTCTGCCTTGGAACTCTAGGTCAGAAAAATCCTGTCAGCTGTAGGGTCAGCGAGACGTGTTCAGGAAGCCCTTTCCAAGTCGGGATGAGAGAGGAGAGCTGAGGAAATGTGTTTTCTGCTCCTCTGTGGAGTGAGGACGAGGACACAGCAGCAGGCATTTCAGGAGAAAGGGAACCAGCGTATGTGGGTGGAGCAGAGGAAGGCGGGCAAGAGAGACCCACCCTCCCCCACTGCCCATCCCCCCTCCCTCCCAGTCCTGCTTCACAAGGTTCTCCCAGGAGCTGGGGGTGAAGGCACTGCTGGAGAGCATCCTCCGACCAACGCTCAAAGGCTGCTCAACCTGCATTTTTATTGTTGGTTCCAGGGAGTAAGTCAAAGAGGCAGAAGCCATCGTCCCTGATTCAGACAGGCACTGTCGCTGTCCCCTTGCCCAACGTCACAGCGGAGGCTCAGTCCCTCCCACAGTGCAGGGCTTCCTCGCCCTCCTCTCCCCTCCCCCACCGGGACCTGCCCATCAGAGCAGGGTCCCCTCAGCCCTCCTGGCTCACTCTCAGCACAGCTCCTTCAGACGCAAGGGGACTGGCTTATCTTCTCTGCTGACTCACTAAGGGCACTTGGGGTCTTAACTGCTGTTGGCTCCCTGGCTGTCTCCTGATTAGGGGGTGGTCAACGTTCAGTCATCTCTCAGGACTGCAGCATTTCTTGGAGGCAGCACGTGTGCAGAGGTGAGGAGCCCAGGTTCTGGAGCCTGCCCCGGTGTGTACACGGTAATGGCAGCAACAGCAGGTGATGTTAATAATTGACCGTATGTAACACTGAGCTAAGTGCTTGACATACATTATCCCGCTTCGGAGCGGTTTGACTTTCATCAAGTTGCTGGACATCTTTGAGCATCAGGTGACTCAGGCAAAACGAGGATAATAAGAGAACCCAATCTGGATGATTACAGGACCAAAAGGAGCAACACAGCAGAGCGCCTGACACCTAGTGAGCCGTCTTTTGATGTCAGCTCCTAACATTCGAGGTGACAGATCTTGACTGGTTGAAAGCTACCTGAAATTCCTATTGAAATGAGACACTGTAAAGCCAACGATCCGGTATGACTTATTTTGACTTTTAGAACAGAGAATCAGGAGCTAAAGTCTGGAACATCTCTCCTGCACATTCACCACCAACTCGCACAGCGTGGGTGCACAACCAGGACTCGAACCCCGGGGCCCTGGGGAGGCTACTAGCTTCCTTCTTGCCCCTGGAAACCTGTAAAGCTTGTCTTTGAGGCTGGATGGCTGGAATTAATAGGATTGATTGGAGTGTCTGAAGGCTCCTGATCCAACTGTTTCCTTCCTTTGCTTGCTAGAACAAGCTTCCGGTGGATAATTTAGAAACTGTTTGGCAAAAGCGCCCATTCCAGTGATCTGCTGAAGTTGGAGGGAAAGTGGGCTTCTGAACTGCGATGAGGTGACATAAATGATAATGATGAGGACAATTATTATGGAAGATATGGATGCTGGGTTATTACGGAGTGTCACTCACCACACCCCAGCTCTCATCAAGTCCAAATCCCCGGGAGAAAGACACAACCCTACTATGCTCAGGAAGAGTAAATGACTTACCCACAGACCCCCCAGCGAGGAATCAGGAAAGCTAGGACTTAAACCCAAGGCTTCTCCAAGTCTGGGTCTCAGAACCAGCTTGCTACAAACCAAGACAGAGGGTTCTACAGCTGCTCTGGGAAACCCCACTGCACAGGGGAGAAACTGCCCCACTCATCCCCAGTGGATGAGGCTGTGTGACCTTCTGGGATGTTAGCGCTGGCTGGGATGTAATGGGAGGCCCAGTCTGACTTCCTTTGGGCACAACCTGAGCTCTGAGAAGCCTTAACCAGGGATCTTTCACCTCGTAAATCAAAGGGATGAAAATCAAGTTACCCTCTGATATTAGAGTAGATCAACTTGGGAAAATGCCATCTCTTGTTCTACATCTGTGTCTGAAACACTGGGTAGGAAGCTCCTAGGGTCCTGCCAGGACTGGTGATCTCCAAGTACCTCCCTATGAGCTATGTTCTTGGTATAAAATGTATCTCATTACAGGTTATTACAAACTATTGAATATAGTTCCCTGTGCTATACAATAACCCATAATGAAAAAGAATATGAACAAGAATGTATAATTAAGTCACTGTCTATGATTATATGCTGAACACCAGAAACTAACACAACATTGCTAGTCAACTGTACATCAAAGAAAATACACTAATAAATAAATGTATTAATATATTAATAAAATAAATTAAAAATAAATTAGTTTGAAAAGGCAATGAAATAAGTGTATCCCAATAATCTCACGCAATGTGCTGGTATTTACCTGAATTTAGAAAAACGGTTGTATAGCAAGGCACACCGCACAGCTGTCTGGCCTCTTCGGCGTGTGCTTTGCAGAATCTGTGCTCCTTCATAAACAACCTGTCAGCGAGGTTCCGGCCAACCTCACCGGACGTGGATGCACTCAGCGCTGAACCTGCAACCCTCTCACTTCATTAGCCATACCTTTCTGGCCGCTGTTTATTATTCCTTGAGATAAATGAAAGTTTTCTATTTCTTGCCAAGGCTCCAGCAGAGAAACCTGGCTTTTTTTTCCTTTTTTTTCCCCCTTTCTTTGAATTGTCCTTCTTCAGGCTCAAGTATAAAATGAGTCAGAACTCTCAAAAAATTTTCAAATCAAGTCCAATTTACGAAAAGTGCCTTAGACTGTTAATTAAGTGAATTAAGTGAAAGAAATTTTTTATGAAGGGCTTACTAAAGGACCTTCAAATAGGAGAAGACATGCTTTTAGCTGGCAGTGATAAGAGGACCTGTAAGAGAGGCCAGCTGGTCATTAGACAAGACAGTAGATCTGTAGACAATTCATTTAGGTCTATGGGGACCCACAGATACCCGTCTCTCTCTTTTTCCTCCTTCTCCCTCCCCTGCTCTCTAGGAATCAGCTCTATTTGTCAAGTAGGGCAACCATGACATGCATGGTTGTGCAGGCTGTGCACTGCACAGTCTCACCACGTCAACAAGGTTACTGAGCAAAGCCAAAAAACCACGTTCTCAGTGTGACTGGAGACAGTTCATGTGGGGCCTATATTTTAAGGGGTCAGCAGGTTCTTTGACTTTCTGGGGCCACGACAACTTTTGAGACCCAGATGACAATGCTGGATCTTCTCTTCTGGAAAAAGGCACAAACCCTCAAATAGTTTGAATACAATTTAAAGGGATTCATCGGTTCTCAAAACCCATCCACAAGCTCTAGTACTTGGGCCAAGAAAGCCAAGTTCTGATAGAATCAGTTGAGAAGCCAAATGTGAATGAGAAGCTTGCCTGGTGAACAAATATTCCGATATTTAATGGTGTCAGACTAAGAAAACACGGTACATCTAACTCCATGCTGGGAAAAGCCTTACTTTGGCGCAGGATGACCCTCAGTCACAGGGAGGCTCCCTCCATGCCTTTGAGCATGGCTGGGGTGGGCAACGTCAACTCTGGATTTCCAGATGCTCGTCTTTTCTTGGCTTGGATGTCAGATCCACACTTACGCAAACCCTCTGCTTCCTGACGGACACATCCTTCCTTTAAATATGTTGATCCGTTTGGGCCTCACTGGCTGAGGGTCACTGGACTCTTCAAGAGATCTGCCTCATCTCTGTCCTCACCTCCTCTGTTTATCTTGCCTTTTAACCTCACAGATCAATGTCTTATTTCTACATCCAAATTCTCCAAGGAACCCCCTCACTCTAGTTTAATACCAGACACCACGCCAGACCCAAGACCTAACAACAAGAATGGTACCAATTAACCTATTTTGTTCCTCCTGTGCATTAAGCCCTCTGGCTATGACCTGACTCCTTTTAATCTCATAACCACACTTCACAGTAGGCACCAACTACTATTATCCATCCCAATCCACAGGTAAGGAAACTGAGGCCGAGAGCAGTTATGTTAGTTGTCCAAAGTCACAATGTAAACTGCAGCTTTGGAAATCAAACATGATCACCTGTACCTACCAGGGATTCGAAAACTTTTTGCTGTGAAGGGTCAGATGGGAAATATTTTAGACTTCATGGACCATATGATCTGTTTCAACTACTCTGCTCTGCCTTTGCGGTGGGGAAGAAGTCGCAGAAGCATGGAAAATGGGCACGGTCTTGTCCTCTAGGCCTTGGTCTGCCACCCCCTGCTCCACACCACACTTCAAGCTCCAAGTCTCAGGATGTGGTTACCTTGGAGCATGAAATAATCACAACTTGAACACGTAGAGCTTGTTACGCTTTTAAAGCAAATCTGAATTCTTACAGTTAAAAGAAAAAAAACTTAGGATAGTAAAATACCGATAGTCATAAATTTGAAAGTAACGTGCATCTTACTTATTGTTTTAGCAAATTTTGTATTTCAAGTCATGCCAGGCTTCTGAAACCCTCAGTTCTTGTTTTCTGGAGATGTGGGTTAGATCGGACACAGAACAAACAGTGAAAATAAAAGAACACCGAGTTCTCCAACTTCCTGGAAGACTTTGGTCAGGCAAGAAAGCAAGCTCCTTATTAAATACTCCTTTGCATGCTAGGTCTGGGGAAATAACATTTTTGTTTATAATAAATACCATTCCAAAAAGGATTGATTAAACTAGACACAGACGCTAACCAGAAAAGTGAGTGTTCATGTTTTCAAATCACACTTGGTCTGATTTTTCGTGTCTGCCTATTTGCTCTTCAGAAGCTCTGCCTTTCTATGTCTGCCTGGGGAAACTTGTCTTGAATTTAATTAGAGAGAACATTGTGACAGATCAAAGATGTGGTCTGCAGTCCCTCTCTCATGTTTACTGCCTCTGTTAGCAGAAGGTGACGAAGGCAGAAGAAGGCAAAGTAAATGGAGAAGAGATGATTAAAGCTGAGATGTTTGGAACTGGGTACGGAGATATTGAGCTATCCTTGCCTCTCCTCAAGGGAATGCCAGCGGTAGTGGGGTAGCCTTGGAACTATCAGAAGAGAAGGTGTATCACCCCAAACCATCACGTACCTACCTGGGTGAGGAAAAGGAGATGAGCAGGACGGGCTGGGGAATTCACCCTAGGAAATCTCTTCCCCAACATTTGGGCTAATTCCTTCCTAAGCCTTGAAAACTTTATTTAGGTTAAATGATATGAATAAATCCCTTTCTTTTCCCAGTATTTAAAGATAGTTCCACTTTACAGAATGGTGTGTCCTCTACCTTCCTGAAACAATCACACAAGCTCTAATAAAGCAGCAACAACACCACAGTAACTATGACGATAGCAACGGCCAGCTCTTATGAAGTGTTTCCTATGCACCAAGTACTGCTCTTAAAACTCCATGAGGTACAATTGTTATCTCCACTTTACAGAGGGAAGAACTGAGGTTAGAGTTTTCATTTCCCAAAGTTTCACAGATAGGAAGCCCATGTAGAATTAGACTGTATCGGGTCAAGAGAGCTGTCAGTGTTTCTCAAACTGCTTTCACTGTGATTCCCACAAATGCACAGGACAGATCGGAGGTTTTGAGGAAAAGCCAGAGATGAAGAGGTAAGAGCGATGCACTGTCATTCTTCTATCTTTGCCTTTTTTCCCTCCTGTATTTCAGATGGTGTTTAATTTTGTAGCTGTGTTGATATTAATATAAAAACAAGATTCATAACTGAGGGTACGAGAGGATGTTCCACCATGGCTTCAGGCACTCCCAGGGCGCACCTTTATCAGTGCGGGAAATGCAGCTTGAGTTATCACTTCCCAGCAAGGGAACAGACCCAAAGGCCAGGAGGGTCTGAAAGCAGCACTCACCATGTCCAGCCACACAAACTCAAGTACTTATTTATTCATCAGTGCTTTTACAAATAAATGGAAAATAGTTTTTTTAGGGGTGGAAGGTTATCAAATATAACTCCCTCTGTAGATTCCTTAAAAAACTAAAAAGAGTTACTACATGATCCAGCAATCCTACTGCTGGGCATATATCCAGAAAAGACAAAAACTCTAATTTGAATGGATATACACACCCCACTGTTCACAGCAGCACTATTTACAATAGCCAGAACATGGAAGCAACCAAGTGTCCATCGACAGATGAACAGATAAAGAAGACAGATAAAGAAGAAGAACAGATAAAGAAGACAGATGAACAGATAAAGATACACACACACACACAATGGAATATTACTCAGACATAAAAAAGAAAGAAACAATGCCATTTGCAGCAACAGTGATGGACCTAGAGATTATCATACTAAGTAGAAAAAAACCAGACAAAAAAAGTATCTTATCACTTACATGTAGAATCTAAAAAAATGTTACCAATGAACCTATTTATAAAGCAGAAATAGACTCACGGATATAGAAAATAAATTCATGGTTACCAAAGAGGAAAAGGTGGGAAGGGATAAATTAAGAGTTTGAGGATTAACAGGTACACATGACTAAGTACACATTACTGTACATAAAATAGATAAACAACGAGGATAGCACAGGGGGCCATATTCAATACCTTATAATAACTGATAATGGAAAAGAAATGGAAAAAGAATATACATACATATATCCTTATGTATATATTACTGAATCACTTTGTTGTATACCTGAACCCTTGTAAATTATACTTCAATAAAAATATACAATACAAGAGGAATTGAAAAAAGCAATCTAGGTCCTTCTCTCAGGGCACATCACCTGAATGCCCAGATGACACAGATCCATCCACTTCCTCATTCAACAGAATGTATGGAGTTCCAACACTTGTAACAGGCACTGGGGCCATCATGATTTGACCTCCAAGGAGTTTGGGGGTTATAGGCTTTGTGGATGCCAGACATCAGAATAGAGCAAGGCCAGGTGGTCCTGGAAATGGAACCCAGTCTTGACTCTGAAATGCCCCTTTCTCCTCACCAACTTTCCTCAAGGTAGTCTTGAAAGGCTGACAGTGTCTACCCACATTTGCTAAGTGTCTCATGAAAAAGGGGAAAAAAAAAAATCTAGTTTCTAAGAAACCCCCCTTTGAATGCAGCCTAAAGTCTCCATTTTGTTTTGAGAAACAAATGCTTCCTAATGGCCAAAATATTTATGTTTGAAAGCCACATAATGAAAATACACAATAGTTGCTACCCTCAACTTTTTTTTTTTATTCCAGCACTAATTTCCTTGTCACCTGAATGTGACTCTCGATTGTCACAATGACTCTGAGACAATGATTCGGTGCTGCCTGATGGCACAAAGTGAAGTTGTGAAGCTGATGCCAAAACTGTGTCAGCTTAACTCAGGAGAATGACAAAAGCTGTGAGCAATCTTGCCTATTTAGAAAGCGGCGGGGCCACCAAAGCAGCACTCAGGTTAGCTCCATCCAGTAACTTGCCTTTTTTGTTCAGTACCTGGATTGGGTGCCCCTCCCATCTCTTCACTGCGAAGGCGTCTCCATTTGATACAAACTGCTCTCTGAGATTCCTGAATCCAGGACTATGGAAGGCAAGTAAGCCAGGCACAGTCCCAATGGGAATTACTCTCCCCTCCCCCAACTCCCCTGGGGGGGGGGAATCTCACTCAAGTATTTTTAATGAGAGAATAAGATAATTTAGATTGTTTAAACTATTAAAGCCAAAAGTCAAAAGGCTACCCGGGCCTTTGTTTTTTCAGTCAGTTGATGGCCCAGAGGCTGCCATTCTCCACCACTAAGGCCCTTCTTGCCCGAGGACCCTGGATGTGACTTCACAGTCTTTCCCAACACAGTACCAGCCCCACAGGCTTCAAGAGCAAGAGACACAGCAACGCTCTCCTAGGGCAGTCTACCCAGGCATTAGAAATAAAAGGCAAAATATACATACGGGATCTCATTAAACTTGCAAGCTTTTGCACAGCAAAGAAAACCATAAGCAAAACAAAAAGACAAACTACAGAATGGGAGAAAATATTTCCATAAGATGAGACTGACAAGGGCTTAAACTCCAGAATATATAAACAGCTCATACAATTTAACAACAACAACAATAAAAAACTCCCCCAATCTAAAAATGGCAGAAGACTTAAACAAGCAATTCTCCAGTGAAGACATACAAATGACCAATAGGCATATGAAAAAAAAAAAAAGCTCAATATTGCTAATTATCAAAGAAACGCACATCAAAACTACAACGAGGTTTCACCTCACACCACTCAGAATGGCCATCATTCAAAAGTCCATGAACAATAAATCCTGGAAAGGGGGTCGAGAAAAGGGAACCCTCCTACACTGCTGGTGGGAATGTAGTTTGGTGCAGCTGTTAGGGAAAACAGTATGGAGATTCCTCAAAAAACTAAAAACAGACTTATCATATGACCCAGCAATCCCACTCCTAGACATATATCCAGAGGGAACCTTAATTCAAAAAGATACATGCACCCCAATGTTCACAGAAGCACTATTTACAATAGCTAAGACAAGGAAACAACCTAAATATACACTGACAGATGACTGGATAAAGAAGTTGTGGTATATTTATACAATGGGATACTACTCAGCCATAAAAAATAATAAAACAATGGCATTTGCAGTAACATGGATGGACCTGGAGAATGTCATTCTAAGTGAAGTAAGCCAGAAAGAGAAAGGAAAATACCATATAATATCACTTATAATGTGGAATCTTAAAAAAAAAAAAAAAGGACAAACAAACTTGTTTATAAAACAGAAACAGACTCACAGACGTAGAAAACAAACTTATGGTTACCGGTGGGGGGAAGGGGGTGGGAAGGAGTAAATTGGGAGTTTGAGATTTGCAGATACTAACTAATACACATAAAATAGATCAACAACAAGTTTATACTGTACAGCACAGGGAATGATATATATTCAATATCTTATAGTAACCTATGGTGAAAAAGAATATGAAAATGAACATATGTTCCTATATGACTGAAGTATTGTGCTGTACACCAGAAACTGACACATTGTAAACTGACTATACTTCAATTAAAATATATATATATAGATAGCAAGAGACAGAAGCTGCTCTGCTACATCAACAGTCCAAATTTTGGCCCCGTGGGATCTTTAGCAAATCTCATTCATTGTGTCATTCAGGACATATATGTGAAGTCCCTGCTCTGGGCCTCATAAAATGGGAGTAAAGAGCAGACTGACTTACAGTCCCACGGAACTGATAGTCTAAAGAGAATGCTGCACACAGGAAAAGCAGTTACACTAAGGGATGCTAGACTTTACAATGTGTAAGGAAGTTATCTTTGAAATTAAATCTAGAAAAAGAAGAAGTGACACTGCGGACAAGGACTGCAAGGGCTGAGGGGTGGGGGGCTGAGGAGGAATTCAGTAAGTACAAAGTCTGAGCAATCGATAGAAACAGAATCCACAGGAAGGGAGTGTAGCTACAAAGCTTGCAGCAGGAATTACACAGAGGAAGAGGCTGCAAGGTCAGGAAAAAGGAGTGAACCACCATCTTTCCCATTGTCACCTTCTGTTGAGATCTTATTCATGCTAGAAGGCCCTGCTAAAATGTCCCTTTCTTTCCTCTTCTCCTGGACTGTTGTACCAAGAGCAATGCTGCTGTAACATCTGACTTTATCACGTTAAAGGAGAGTTTGTTTTTCAAGTAAGTAATTAGGGAGAAAATTATACACAGTAAAAAACAAACTGCCCATCAACATGAATTTTAATCATCAGGATGGGGTTCCTTGCAAGCCCCAAAGCCAAATATTAACTTCCTCAAGATTCTCTTGCTTTCCACCTTTTGTTTTCACTAAGGCAGGAGAGTGCAAGGTCAAGTTGAAACAGGAAAGGGTTAAAGATGATTTCCTCCCCCTCTTTTCTCCTTTCTTGCTAAGCCTCAGAATCCCATTGCTTTTGCTTTGCTGAGTAATGTATGCTACCTGAGGGCACAGAGCTCCTATTGAGGAAAGTCAAGGTTTTTAGAGGAAATCTGGAGGAAGGAGGTTGGAGGAGAGAGAGAGGCTACAATGGGTAAATAGAATTAAGTTTTTCTCAGATGGTTCAGAACATAATCCTCTCATTTGCCTCATTAGGAAAGCATCCATAAAAATGACATTCATAAGCGATGCTTTAGGTATTTGGATTATGTACTGTGTGTGCTCTTGATGCATTAAGGACGGTGGATGGCCTTAAGGTAGGGATACAAAGAGCAAAGGCGGAGGCTGCCGGGAGCCGCACCAGCCCACCTCCATGACATTTGTTCTCAAAGACCGTTGCGTCACTGAGAGATTATGGGAAACGCGCGCCTCAGTCCGCCCACACAGTTGAACACAGTTCACTGGAAATCCTAAAAACAAAACCAACCTCTAACCAGCTTGGGTCCTGAACAGAAATCAGTACACTCCCGAACTTCAGCAAAAACAAAAGCCCCAAGCAGTGATACAAATTGCAACCAGTGTGAATAACACGTCTTTTACGGAATATTTAACCCGACCGCTTAGGCTGGATGAGAACTTTTATTCTAGAGAATTCTCCCCCTATCTTTCCGGATTCTTCTCTCGGAATCGCAGCATATCGGCAATCACTTGCTTTTGCCTGAATCCACGAGACTCTGAAATTAGGATTTCTGGCTCTTGTCTTGTTCACCAACAAATCCTTACCTAACACGCACTCACTGCTTTCCTCATTCCATAAACAGCGCACGAGCACCTATGCGTGGGTTGCCCACGGCTGCTGTAAGGAGCTGCCACAAAAGCAACGACTTAAAATAACACGAATGTGTAAGCTTACGGTTTGGGCGGTCATGAAGTCTCAAGTCCAAAATCCACCTCACGGGGCTTAAACCACGGTGATGGCGAGGGAGCCTTCCTCCTGCACGCTCTAGAGAAGAATCCACTGCCCTTCGTCGCCCACGCGCACAGCGCCCGGCCCTCCTCGGCTCGCGGCCCCCCGCACGCCGCCCCCCCGCACGCCCGCCCCCCTCGCCGCCTCTCCGCCTCGGACGCTGACCCGCCCTCCCGCCCCTTTATAAGAGCCCTTGATTACATTGGCCTCACCTGGCTGATCCACGCCGCCGCGCTCTCCGACTCAACAGGCTTCATTTAATCACACCGCAGCGTCCCTCTGCCAAGTAAGGAAACCTGTTCACAGGTTTTGAGGATTAGAACACAGCCGTCCTCAGGTCAAGAAAGGGGCAGTTACTATTCATCTTTCTACAACCTCCTACGTGTCAGGCATTATGCTAATACTACGAAGAACAAAACCAGATATAGGTCCTGTCTTCATGACGCTGTGGCCTAGACGGGGATACTTCTGAGAGACAGAATCTCATGAACAAAGGCTCTCGAGCAGGACTCAGAAGCTGAACTGTGAACTTGGGGGACCACGGACGTCTGTAGACCAGCGTGGGATGGAGCACTTGCTGCAGAGAGTGACAGCAGGAATGACCAGGGGTACAACCAGCAGGATTTGAGGTTTATAATTACCAGAGCAAAAGAAGCCAATGCAGCTTTTTAAACAGGTGTGTTGGCGGTGTGATGCCTGGGGAAACAACTCACTGCCTGGCGGATGTGTGGACACTAAACTGCATGGACCCAAGAATGCCATTAGTGGGGAGACTACTGCAATAATCCAGACAAGCAGAAGTGCTAGTGGGAATCAGGATGGAAAACAAAGATGGAGAGGAGTCACAGGACGGGGGATAGGAGACCATGGCCTGAAGGCCACATCTGGTTCACACCCAGTGCTGTAAATAAAGTTTTATTGAAACACAGCTACACCCCCTTGTTTACTGATTGTCTATGACTGCTTTAGCCTACAAAGGCAGAGTTGAATATTTGTGACCAAGACCATGAAGAACGGCAGAGCCTAAAACACTATCTGGCTATTTACAAAAACAGTTCACCAACCCCTAATATATAAGGTTAAACTAACATGACTGACAAAAGTTGGGGACCAGAGGTTTCCAAGAGAGGCAGGTTTCTTCACTGAGGATGGTACCCACTTGGAGGAGGTCCTGGTTTGGAGGGTGGAGAGAAGTGGTGGTGTTGAAGACCAGGAATTAATTTAAAAAAACTAGGTTAGGTTTGAGTTGACTTTGAGATTTCTTAAGGGCAATAGTCAGTAGATATGTGGGTCTGAAGCTCTGAGGATATATTCACAAGCTGTAGTATCCTGCCTACTTGGTGCTCAAAGACATATTGAAATTTTGGACTAAATCCCATAATAAAATTTCATTTAAGCTCTGTTTTAGAACTCTTACTGTGTTCATATTAATGGAAAAGACAACGCCAGCAACACTGGTTGAACCAGTGTGTCTGTGAGAGTGAGTGGATGTGCGTATTTGTGTAAATCAATTTGCAATTATTGAAAGACATTAACATTTTCATTCAGCTCACTGTGATTCTTGGTCATAATCTAAACTTCATAGCCAAAGAGTAGCCAATTCATATTTTAACCTTTTCTCAAATTTGAGAACTGTGAAAATCTATATTTTGTTATTTATGAGACTTAATATTAATGCGTGAGAAGTGAATGTCAGGAAGAGCCCATAAAGGGTACTTTTTATCCAAGCAACTGTCAAAGAACCAAGGGGATGGCAGTGACATTTCTCCTTCCAGTTAACTGCTCAAGATGTCAACTCTCCTTGACGCTGGTCAGTGTGTGAAACCAACTCAGCATGCAAAAAGTGGATGGTGACTCAATGGTTTTACCTGCTTTAGTTACAGGATTCACCAACTTATCTGTGTACGACCCTTCCCTTTTGGTCCTAAAATAACCTTACGTTTCTGATCAAACATTTCCACTGTAATGTTCCTGAAGGTGTCTCCCTCCCCTCCCCCCAACATGAGCACATACTCTGGTAAGTGATTCCCATTTCTAAACTAATCAAACTGCACCCTCGATCCTCCTCCTCCCCAGACAGAAGGACATATAGCCCTCTGATTTATTCCTCACCATTGTCCTGAACACCATTTAACAGTCTATATTTTACTTCTTTCATTAATTGCTTGCCTCTTCCCATTAGAATGGAAGCTAACCAACAGTAGAGAATTTTATCTTTCTTTGTTCTCTCTGTTCTAGTACCTAGAACAGTGCTTGGATTATAGCAGAAATTCTGTAAATATTTGTTGAATTGGTGAATGAATAGGCAATAGTTGCTTGAGATTCAAGTTTCATAAAAATCTGTATCTGTTTGATCAACACTCAACCATTATCCCCTCTTTTTAAACTGGGTAGGTTTTTATTAAAAAAAAAAAAAAGATTCTGGCACATTGTTGCTTAGTATGAAATAGAGTTGAAAATAAACTGTAGTGTTGACAAGACGGCTTGCCAAGGATCTTAAGCCTAGCACTTCTTTATTGAGCTGCAAGATTCCTGACCTTCATTATCAGTTTGGTAATCAGCCTACTACTTCCTTCTCATCTTCCTGAACTGCTCAAGATTTCAACTCGATGAGTCATAAGTCAAGGCCAATTTCTCTCCATTTTCAGATTGAACAATTCAAGATGAAAAATTTATTTTGAGTCACATGCTCATTCCTGGCCAACCAACATGGCAAGGTGAATGGGCTATGGTGAATGGCTGGTCTTGAGCCATGTATCCTTCCTCTTTTCCAGGAAAGCAACAGCCCCAGTGACCCTTCCAAGCTCCTGACTGTAGTCATGGTAAGTAGATTCCCAAAGGAAGAGTCAAGGAGGTGCTGGACAGGCAAAAACTAGCATCTCTCCGTGGTGCCTTTCTCACCCTCACTTGGACGTCTGCCAACCAGCCTCTCTGCCTATTTTCCTACTTTTTTCTGGGTTAGTCATTCTTTCCCTAACAGGTAGTATGATTAAAGCATAGATGAGATCACATCACTTCTCCCCTACATACTCCCCGATAGGCTGAATAATGCCTCCCCACCAAATACGTCCACGTACTGGTCCCCAAACCTCGACTGTGTTTACCTTTCATGGCAAAACAGAGTTTGTACATAAGTTTAAGTTAAGGATCCAGAGACAGATCCTACCCTGGACTATCTGAGTGGGCTCAAGGCAATCACAAGGGTCCTTATAAGACAGAGGCAGAAGGGTCAGATAGCTAGAAGGAGGCAATGCAACAACTGAAGCAGCCTTGGAATGACTGTGAGCCCAGGAATGTTAGCAACCTCTAGAAACGGGAAGAACCCAGGAACAAATTCTCTCTTGGAGCGTCCAGAAGGAACCAACTCTGCTGACACCTAAGCCTCATTTCAGACTTTTGACGTCCAGAATGGCCAGATAATAAATCTGCGTCCTTTTAAGTCACTGAGTTTGTAGTAGTTTGTCACAACTGGGTTAGGAAACAAACACAACTCTAATAGTTATTTATTACACTTCAAATAAAACCCAAATTCCCAGTTCCTTACCATCTGCTGAGAAGACTTACCTTCCTGGATCTTCCCTCCTCACTCCATCTATCTCAGCTCTCCCGAACTCCTCGTCCTCTGACTCCGCCCTGTCCAAAATGGTAGCCACGAGCCAACTCAGTTGCCGAGCACTTGCAGTAGAGCTGGTGCAATCCAGGAGCTGAATTTTTAAATCCAGTTACATTTTCATTCATTTACATTTTAATTTAAACACTGAAGCAGTGTAAGGGCTGTTTTTCCTTAAAACACAACTTTATTGTTCAGCAGGATTACACTTATCTATTGAAAACTTTGCATCCAAATTGAGATGTGCTTTACGTATAAAATGCGCACTGGATTTTGAAGACAGTATAAAACACATAAAAGATCTCATTAATAATTTTTATACAGATTACATGTTGAAATGAAATGACAACACGCTGCATATGCGAGGCTAAATGAAATACATTCAATTTAATTTCATCTGTTCTTTTTGCTTTTTTGGATGTCACAACTAGAAAATTTAAAAATTACATATGTGGCTTGTACTCTGTGTGTCCTGGACAGTGGGCTCTACTCTTCCGGCTTTTGACTTGTTTCTTTGGCTTGCAAAGCCATTCCCCTAGGTTTTGTAGGACTCACAGCTCCAGCCTCTTTCAGTTCACTTAAAGTTCAATGCCAGTGTCACCTAGTCAAGAATGCTCTCCCCAGTGCAAGAAGCCCCCCCACCCCCACTCTCTCTTTGCCAAATTCCAGCACTCTTATCCTATTTTGCATAATACATCCTGATTTATCTTCTTCCTAGCAACTAATAGCATTTGGCGTCCTTATTTACTTGCTTGTGTTTCTGTTGTCTGTCTCCCCCAGCTGGAATGCAAGCCCATGGGAGCAGGGTCTCTGGTGTTCCTTTTCACCCCTGCTCCCCAGCAGGTAGAATGAAGCCTGGCAAATTTCAGGTACACAATCATTATTTCTTGACAAGAACCAATCATACTTCCCAATGTCAAGTTCCCAGTGATTCACCTGGAAACTTTTAAATAAAAGTCCCTTGTTTTGTTTGAGTACCTTTCAAAAGGTTTCTATTACCAGCAAGCAAAGGGGCTTTGACCACGTGCAGTGGGTGCCATAAAGGGAGTGAAGACGTTTCTTCACTCTGTTTTTACACTTGGAGCAGTTTTGCAGCCCTGTTCAAAAATTAATGTGTAAATCAGGCAAATGATGAGGCAAAAGAGAGTAGTAACTGGCCTTCTTTTCCTTTCTCTCTCCCCCTTAAAGGGCAGGAAAGAAACGTTTTCACTTTATACTTGTTTTTTCTTGAGTGATGTAAGAGTTTGCTTTGAAAGGTTCTCCTCCAGGCTCCTTGATGCAATAACTTTGAACGAAAACCAAATTTGGGAAGGAGACAGAGGGCAGCCAACCTTCCTAAATCTACTTGCAGCAACTTGAATTCCTTCTTTGGTTCTTCCTGGGATTGCTAGCTTCCTTTTATTAGTTAACATGTGCTGTTATTTACACAGCTGTTAATAGAGCATTTTTTTCCTCATGTTATTTTTGTTTTTTTCCAGTTCTGTTTGTCTGGGCAAATTTGGAGGCTGACAGTTTATGTACAGCCTGGGATTTAAATCTGCAGTTGTCAGTTATTAAAAGCTACAGAAGTAACAGTTCATCCTCTTAAGATAGAGTCTCTGGGATGCAACTTTTTGAAAACAGGACTTGAATGACACAAGCAACATAAGCAACTTGGATTTTATATTATTAGTCAAAAGGGACATCTAGTCTCTCTGTACCTTTAATTTGAAGATAAAGTAGATTGCAAAGATAAGGTCTCCTTTATGATGAGATCTCCAATTATGGAAGGAAGTTCTTTGGTTTTTCCAATTTACATATTTTACTCTAATTTTACATTTTTCCCACTTCTCTTTTATCTGCCTATCTTTTCTTACTCCCAGTGCTCATAAAATACAGAAAGCAGAAGTTGGGGGGGGATCTGTCTGACATGGTAACACCAGGAACCGACCTATACAACGGATGCAGATTGACATCTTTT
The DNA here is from genome assembly GCF_048773025.1 of Camelus bactrianus. Lineage (NCBI taxonomy): Eukaryota > Metazoa > Chordata > Mammalia > Artiodactyla > Camelidae > Camelus > Camelus bactrianus. Next base: position 17,236,974 of record NC_133555.1, read on the forward strand.
TAGCGATAAGTGGCAGTAAGTGAACAAGTTTATCTCCTTTTTTTTTTTTTTTAAAGTTTGACAAGTGATTTAATTTCAGCTGCAGAAAATAAATAGCCAGGCAGTCAGGAAATTTTCATGTCCCATTTTTCTCTGGGCAGGAATAAATGGGTTTTGTAGGAAGAGATAAAATTAATGAGGACCAGAGTTTCTGAGGAGGTGTCTACAAGGCCCCAGCTGAGATAGTGGACAATTATTTCATTAGACTGCAGTACAGGGAGGACTACTGTCTGCCTGACAAGTTCTGTGGGATTGTGAGCAGCCACCTTACCATGAACTTCTCCCCTCAGCCCTCTCTGTATAGGCTGCGTCCTCCAGGATGTATGTGGTCACATATGTGTTTTGACAACATTTTTCTTTCTTTCTTTTTTTTTTTTTTTTTACTGTGAAAGACAAAATGCACAAGACCCTCAAGGAAATCATTTTATTCAGTGCACTGCAATCAGGATAATGCTCTCAATCAGAAACATCTCAAAGAAAAGGAAGGAGCCATCGGGTCTTACAGAGACAAGCAAACAAGGGAGTTACCCCTAGTCTTATGGGAATCACGAGGAAGGATGGAGATGAGTCTTATCTGAGTCACTGAGGCAGGATGAAGGTAAGTCTTAGCTCAGAATAGGTGAGGTCCTAAGGCTGAGAGTGGTCCTTGAGGACAGCTCTTTCTCAGAACCCCAAAGGGTAGGGAGGAATTTTCAACTGTGTCTGGTTTTTTGGAGCACAAGACTCAGGCAAAGTTCAACACTGTCAGTCTTCCCTTTTGTTCAAGATGAATGAGTATAATTTGTCACTGAACATTTCAGAGGTGATCAAAAACAGGGTCTAGGAAATCGTGTCTTGAAGGATTCTTGTTTGCATTTCTTCAAACCCAGTTGAACCATCTGTTGAGAGGTGGTGGCAAACGTCAGTTTTCTTAGAGTTTGGAAATCAGGCATCTTAAAAGAGGAATGCATAAAATGAAGAAAAATTAATATAAAAGGTTGTATTCCAATAGAAAGCCAGGAATGGAACCATGAGGATAACTAGTTCACTGGATTCCGAGAACTCTGTGGAGGAAAATCTTCCGATTGTGCAGTTATGCATTTCTTGATGCCCTTGAGCTAGAACACTGATGCTCTGGGTGATGTTGTCCACAGCACTGGTTACCTCTAGTACAAGTGCATGCATGACTGGACTACCTTAATGGTCCAGACTGTTGACCAGAGAGAATTCAGGTCCTTGCACAAATGGCTGCATAAAGAGTCCTTTGAGGTTAATATCAAGTCTCTGGGCTTCAGCTTGCAGGACTTCTTTAGATTTTGGAGTGTGAGAGGGATCTGGGCAGTAGACTCTAGTTCTTGATGATGCCAAAGCAAAGGGAAGAAAAATTGGAAACACTAGTTTGGAGAACTGTAGCCAGATATCAAAGGAAATGGGAAGAACTGAAAATTTTGTATGGATTGACAATTTGAGCAAGGCAAAAACTGCAGTGCAATTTACAAGTAGGTACCAACAGAGATAAGATTTCTAGAACCCATTAATCTGTTTGAAGAAATCACCAAATAGTCCGGCCATGAAACCAAAAGAAGTCAGCACCTGAAATCAAGCAAGTACTCAAAGAGAATAAAAATCACATCCTTACCTTGTTGCCAAGGGGTAAGTGTCCAGAGGACAAGATCAGGAATCGGACTCAATGTTGGCTCCCCAGTTCGCCAGCCAGGGAAGGACTGCCTGTGCTACCTAGCTGGAAAAAGCAGAAATCTAAAGATGAGGTCTAATCCTACCCAAGCCACATCCCCAAACTGAAAGACAAAACACACAGGCCAAATCAGGAGATGATTCTATTCAGGCTATTACAATAGGGAGAACTTATTAATGAGGACAATTTCCAAGAAAAGAAGTGAGTCGAAGGTTTGAGAGAGGCAGGTAAACAAGAAACAAGGAGTCTTCTGGGAGTCAGGAGGAAGAATGGAGACAGATCTTATTTGGGAGGCAAGATAGAGGTTGGTGTTTTCTTGGAATATGGGAAAGCAGGGTAGTCCTTTGCGTTTAGCTGTTTCTCAGAATGCAAAGGAATAGCCGAGGTGTTGGTGGGGCTGTATGGAACTCTCAGCCATCATCTCCGCTTTGGGGAGCTCAGACTCAGATCAAGATCAACACTGTCTCCATTTTTCAAAGCGTTACTTCAATATTTACATTAACAGGAACATACACATGACTACTCAGGGAACAAACAATTGGTATGTAGTAGACTAGGTACAGTGTTAGGTCTAACCACTAGTCTAATACTTGACCTTCCCCAAGTGTTCTCCAGCTTTTTCTTGGACTCTTTTATTGACAAGGAAACCCATGTACCTGAGGAGGCAACTGATTCTACTTTGACTCACCTCTGTTACAAAGGTTTTGGGTTTTTTTCCCCCTCTCAATTTTGAAAATAACTTTTATCTACATGTCAGTTCTAACCACTGGGAAGTATACAATATTAGACCATAGAAACATTATCAATATGATACTGGAAAATACAAAATTTAGTTGGAAAACTATGATTGATTCCTATTTTTAAAAACCCTGCTCAGACTTCATAGTAGACACTTTGAAATTGCTAGCAAAATGGTAGCAATTTGGATTAATTAGCAAAAAGGTAATTTACAATTAATGAAAATTCTGAATTAGAGAATACAGTATTTAAAAGAAACTCTGGTTTATTACTTTCCACCACATTCTGTGACTCAAATTCACTAAGGGAACTTGCCTAGAAGATCATCTTAGGAGACCTACTTTAATAAGAATTACTTATAATTAGCATAATAATTTCATATGCAAATAGTACTTCTAAAGTACTTTAAATTTACTCTTAAGTATTTTATACATTGCCATTTGCAGTCTTATTTACACCTTTAATTTGAGCTTTCTATGAAGAATGACTTTTCCCTAATGAAGAGTCAACTTAAAGCCAGCTCCACAAACTCTGAGCTAGCAAACCCAAATCAATGAGATTTTACTTCATATATGTTAAATAGTACTATATATAACAAAAATACTGATTCTTAGTGATGTACAATTATAATAAAACTCTACTCCTATTTAAATTCTGTAGTGTTTATATATACATGATTTATGGTAGGTTGGGAAAGAAACTAACTTATTGCAAGTAATTGGATGTGAAAGGCTTTAAAATTCATACTGTAACTGCCGGTACTATATACCGTATATCTTCATCTGGTACTTTTAAAGAAATAGCACTTTTGAACACTATTTTCAGAAAATAGTTCTGCGATGCCCAAAATCTTAGCTCATCTGTAGAATCAATAGGAGAAAACTGTAACCAACAGCACATTAATAGGTCTTTAAAACAAATATAAACTAAAATGAAAAAAATACGTGTTTCCCCAAATTTACATCTAAAGGGTGAAAAAATATGCAAAATAGTTTCTAACTTTAGCTACCTGGGACACTATCTTTAATTTAACTCTGAGAGAAAATGCTTTGGACTGCTTTGAGGTTTAAATCCCCCCCCCCCCCCGTTTGGCAAGCATCATGGGCCACAATTTTAAAATCTGATTCTCAATCTACCTTTTGCAGTTTCCAACTCTCCCATCTATCTCTCGGGGCTTGCAGGCTGTGTTTACGTTATGCCAAAGAGCTGAAGCAAAAGTGGAATTCCAATTCATCACCCAGATGTTTCCAAACTCCATGGAGCCGTATTTGGAATTGTATATATAAAATATCCCTATAATTTATTAATTTTTCTTCCCCACCTGGATGTTTTGGCATCAAGTCACTTTATGTCTGGCAACTCCTGGGAATTTCATATGAAGGCCTGGGATGGGGGTTTCTTGCTCATCAGTCTGCTTTCATCTTGAAGTCCAGCCAGATTGGTGGGGGCGGGAGGGGCCAGACATTCCCCAAATGCCCGATGCTTAGAATTCAGGTATTTTTTTTTAAGAAGAGTGGGAATGCAAAACCAGGATCAGTAAAAAGTATGCTTACTGCTCCTGAATAGTGATCAAGATAGAAAGCTAATTTGCTTTTCATTACTTAAAAATAAAATGTGTATGCGTAAGTGTATACATGGTATACGTGTGTGTGTGTACATATACATATGGTGTCACTTTTGTCATCAGAATAAAAAAGTTCCTTCTTCTTAAAAGAAGTTAATAAGGTAGTTCTCGTCTTGGAGCTAGAAGCTCCAAGAAATTCGAGTCTGCTTCATTCCTTTCACAGATAAATAAACTATGGCCGAGACAGGTGAGGTGACTTCTCCAGGCGGGCAGAGTGCACTGAAAAGGAACTGAGACCAGAACCCAGGTCCAAACAAGCCGTGCACGGAATGTTGACGCGGTAGGTTTCTTTATTTTGCCACTGGGAACAACTATTAGGATAAATAAGGCTTTTATTACTTTAAATGCCAAATCATATCAGGATAATTCTCATATCGAAATGGGCTTAGAAAGCTTTCATGTTGTTTAAATGATACAAGCACTGAATCAAATCCTGCCTTTGGACTGTCACATGTCATTTATACTAGGGTCACATGGCAGTTAATAGGAACCTAGCCTCTGAGCCTCAGTTTCTCCTTCTGATAAACCAGAAGACGAATACCAGCCTCACAGAGTGGATGCAGAGGTGAACCAAATGTGTGTAAAGTCCCTGCCCTGGCACAAAGTTAAGTATTGAATAAATGGTCACGTGATGATGGTGACCTGTAAATTTCACCCTGGAAGGGACAGTAATGTTTCCATGAACATCTAGACGGAAGACCAAAGTGTAGGCTATCAATCTTCCACCACAGCAAAGTATGCAGTATCACACAGATTTGCTGAATAATGTGTCACATCTGGAAGAAACCAGCTCATGAATCATAGAAGAAGCTGCTGTGGTTAAAAAAAAACAAAAACATAAGCTCAACCGTGATAAAGAAATTGCTTTTACAATGCGGTGCAAGAGTGAGGTTTTTGTTTTTTTTTTTTAAATATACGAAGTTAGTATTCAAAAGACCTTTGCTAGACCTTGAGAGACTGCTTCTAACGCTGACAAAAAAAAAAAAAAAAAATGCACATTGCACCAAACAATCTAAGCTAACCAACCCACCAAAACTCTTCTGTCCTGGAGTAGAAATACAGTACATGGCACTAACAAGGCATTAGCACTGTACCCATATGTCTAATCACTGAACCCTAAGATCGTTTTGCAATCTCTTTCAGCTGCATCTTCTTAAGCAGCTGACCTACCGACTGTCTTTTATGAGAAAGTTAAAAATCATCCCCTTCTAGGTGAAGTGATGAAATGTCTATGCCGGGCAGAGGAGACTTTTTGTGAAAAGATCTCATCTGTCCTACAACGTAGCAGATGCTTGCCATTTAGGGGGGAATATATCTAGAGACCATTGCAAATACAATTTTGCTTAAAAACTGCAGTCAAGTACCACTGAAAAGATTTCAGAATGCCTTTGCATCCTTAGTAAGAATTTTGGCATTTGTGTAAAACAAAGTGTAAAGACAGTATTGTGCTATCATGATACTCATTCATGAATCAAGTGATGAGTTCTTGAACTCTAAGCTTGCTATACATAAAATTAATATTAGTACCTGTATTAGTCATACTGCTGCGTAACAAATCACCACAAACTTATAGCTTAAGCAACACACCTTTATCACCTCCCAGTTTCAGGCTGCAATCAAGGTGTCAGAGGAGGCTTGACTAGCAACAGTCTGCTTTCCTGTTCTGAGACTGTGGGGAGATTCAGTTCCTGGTGGTCGTAGGATTGAGAGCTTCATTTTTTTTTTCTGACTGTTTGTTGGAAGCCACACTCAGCAATTGGAGGCTGCCTACAGTTCCTTGTCACACGGGCTTCCCCAACAAGCCACTCATGGCAATGTGCTTCCTAGACAAACACAGCAAGCGAGCAAGCGACAGACATCCTAGCAAAGATGGGCACCGCAATCTTAATGCAATCACGTACATGTAAACACACGCAGCCCATCACCTTGGCTATATCCCACTGGTTAGAAGCAAGACACATCCCTTGCACACTCAAGAGGGGACTGCGCCAAAGTGTGAATAACCAGGGTGTGGGGCTGATGGGGGTCACCTTAAGAATCTGCCCATCACAGCATGTCTGCACAATTACAACTACCGGAATTACAGTATTTATCTCTTGAATAGTCAAAATTGCCAACGTTAATTCTGTCAATACCAGAGGCTTGCATTTGTGTAGCTCTGAGTGTCTATCCTGTAGAGTCAATCCACAACTTCTCTTGAGCAACAGCAGCCCCACCCTCCCAGAACTACAAATGGCTGGCCTATTGGTAGGCACACACACTCCCTCTTTTCTTCAAGATACTGTAGCGGGAGAGGATTTTCTGCTTGCTCCCTTCACTTGCCTTCTTATCCCTGCCATTTTCTTCCCCAGATCTGTGAGGGGAGCAAGTGCCCAAAGGCTGGGATATTCTTAGCTTAATAGCACACTAAAATGATGCTATGAGAGGTCATATGAGAGGTAAGAAAGCATAAACTTTGATACTCAAGTTTCCTCACAGCTAATTGAGTCCCTGGAAATGAGGAGGGATGGAAAATGCTAATGGGATGGTGAGCTATACAAGACGGATGATGCTTAAAGAGAGGAGAGCAACTTAATGGTACCCATGGACGTCGGGAGCAGGCTCATCTGATGTGCGACTTGATGAGGAAAGTGATGACCTGCCTTGCACCCTGCACCTTCCTCAGGACCTGCTCACAGGCGATGAGTTTGGCCTAGAGGTCTTGGGTATGTGGGCATCAGTAACGTTTAAAGTTCTAATTTCCCCCAAGTGAATGTGAGTAACAACTCCTTCTCCCTTAAAGGAACAAAGAAGGTTTGAACACGACATAGTTACAGCTGCACCCTAGATGATTTGGGAACATCCTTCAGGATGAGAGAAAACTCAGCCTCGTTACAAAGTCTCTTAATGTCCTCTCAGCAGAGAAAAAGACTCCTTGGGAGCAACTCTCACAGCAGAAGGAAGGTAAACTGTTTACATTTTCTCCGTGCCCTGCTCCCCTTGGAGCACAGCAAGTGCTATCTCGTTAGCAAAAACAAAGGAGTGGGTATCTTCTCTGCTCAGTACGTGGGGATTCAGACAGGCAGCGCGCATTAGTGTTAATGGGTGTTAGACGCGTAAAACCCAGCCCTTCAACATGATAATACATAATACACCCCTTAATTTTTAATTCACTCGGGTCTCAATTTTAAAGCATTTTCTTGTAGTTTGTCCTAATTATAATCATTTTTAATGACAGCTTAAAAATTTCATCCAACTGTCTTATCACATACGGTACTTAATTTCTCAAGTGAACAGTTTTACTGTACACCATTCTGGGAATTTTAAGAACTAAAACATAAAAGGAGAGAAAGTCCTTTGTATGGTGAAACTAGATGTTAATTGTTCTAATATACATAAAGAGACCAAAGCAGTTTCTTTGGAAGCGCGGGGCCGGCCTTCCCGCGGAGTTTACTCCCACCCCTTTCAAGGGAGATGCGCAAAACCCCAGGGAAAAACGAGAAGAAAAGGATTCCACTCCCCCTCCCGCTCCCCCCAACCCCGGTTTGGCTGGGTTCTGCCAAAAACCAGAACTGGGATTGAATATTCATCATATTCTACACGTTGAATAGATTGCCCTTGTTTGCTGAGAGCAAAGTGGAAACTTCCCAGTTAGAAAGAATCACAAGCAGACTCCCTCAGCCGACCAGCCTCGGCCAGGCTGTTTGTCGGGTCGTTTGAGGCACAAGGAGTTTTCTAACATCTGCTTGCCACTCTTTGGGTGAGTGGACTCCCTGGTATGTTCGCTAGCTTACTGGCACCTGGAAAAACAGCGGATCCCAGAGCTGTTACATGCTTCGCTGTCGTTAACCATGAGCCCCAGGTACGATGTAGGAGGGTCAGACACGCGCACACACACATACACACATACAGACATATTTTAAACCGACAAGAGAGAGCTGGGGGCCATCGTGTCTTCCCCATCTTCTGTGATGTTAACACGCCAGACCAGGGCTTCCTCCACTGTTTCCTGGGGTCCTTGATTTCACTGCCCTGATAAGTCTGACCTTCAGTGTTATCCTAAGGTCCTTGGACTGTGCTGTTCTCTCTGGCTCTGCTCTCTTCCTCCACAAACTGAGGTCTCTGCTCAAAGTGCTACCCTGCAAACAGGCTTCCCCTGACTGTGTTGGATCCATCTCCCCTATAAGCCTTACCCTTTTTACCCTTCTACAGACCCCTTGTTACCACCTGAAATTATGTTCAATGCTGTAAAGGGAAAATGCCCCCCGTTTTAGCAGCACAAGCCTAGAGGACACCACCGCTGAAGCGCCATGACCTTCACCTTGTGTGGCCCCAGTTCACCAGCCCTAGTGAGTCCTGGTCCAAGACTCTTCCCTCAACGCCAACAAAGGGCTTGTTTGGTCTTTGGACTATCACTTGTGAATAGCTCACCATTTACTTAGTTACTGTGTTTCTTCCACAGACTGTAAGCTTCACGAAAGCAGGCATTTTACTGTTCTACTTACTGCTGTGTTTAGAGCAGTGCCTGGCATGTGCCAAGCTCAGCGAGCCTGTGGAATGACTTTGTCTGTTGGATTGTGGACTGTCCTTACCTATGGTCTCAGCTGAGACACACCGATGGACCAGAGCAATTAAACCACACTCAAGCCTATTTCTAGGGTATAAAGGCAAGTGAGAACCGAGGAAAGGTTCTTTTTGAGATTTTGATACTATATAAATGACATAATTATTTGAACTGTCCATTTTCAATGTGATTTTGGGGGGAGGGGGTAAGCATTACATATATACAGAAAAGCGCCAAATTGTCAACGTATCACTGGATGCATTTTTACAAAGTGAGCACATCTCTGAGATCAGCACCCAGATCACGACACAGAACATTACCAGGATCCCAGAGCCCTTTGCTCCTCTGGACCCATTCGCCCCGAGTCACCAGAGTAACTGGGATGTTCTCCCCAGTGCAGATCAGTTCCCTAGGCCATGGCTGTATCGTAATTAGAACATATGGCTATTTAATATGCTAAATTAACTGCTGAGTTTGGAGGAAACTTTGCATCTTCTGCTTTTTTTTGTTAATATCCTAGGGCTCGAGTTTTGTTATGCTTCAGTCACAGATTTTTGGAGAAGCTGGAAATCTCCCGTGAATGCCTACCGAGCTGGCAGAAGTTTTCTGTGCTTCTCTCTGTCTCTAAGAAGCTGCACTGAGGGCTCTTTCTTTTCAGTTTAGTTGGGTCAGTCTGTTAGAGCAGGCAGATAGCTAGATATGAGCAGAGAAAGGGGGGTCCGGGCCAAATGACAGGAAACCATAAATCTTGTGAACAACGGGGGGGGGGGGGGTCCTTGGACAACCAGAGGAAAGCAAGAATCTCGGCACTGATAAGAGATCACACATTTTGGGATGACAAGTGTCCTGGAGGCAGGAAAAGAAAGGTGGGAAAATGGAGGCAGGAATCTCCAGTGTACCAATGTGACCCTTTGCTCATTATGCTATCATTACAATAAAATTAACCTTGTAGATAAGAAGTACCCGTCAGGCACCGAAGCCATCACACTTTGGATCAAAACTAAATAAGGACAAAAATCCCTCTTCCCCTCAGGAAGGTGGAGCTGGGATGAAAATCGGGGAATACAACCCCAAACCATCGCCTCCCCAGTGAACACTCCACCCATTCATTTTTATACCCTATGTAACCAACTTGCCAAAGAAACTCAGGGCAGCTGCTCACCTGAGTCTGCCCGCTTTCCCCCTGACAGTGTCCTACCTATTGCTTAATAAATCTTTACTTTACTTTCCTGAACTCCATGTCTTATCTCTGAATTCTTCCTGCAGTGAGACAAGAACTTAATTGCTAGCAACATCTTCTCAGATGACCACTAACTGGACTGGGGAAACTCCCCTTTATTTGTTGTGATTAACCCTGAGAACAATTCGAAAGAACACAGGAGAAACTCAAAAGCTGTGACATTTAAATTATTTAAGCTGTGCTACAGAACAAGCCACGCTCTACTCAATCTCCACACCATCTGTAAGGCAGGGGCTCATGACAGCCAGTGAGTACTGGAATCACTGAGCTACACTGAGGTGGGGTGGGATGCTGACTAAAAATGCACGTTCCTATGAATCATTTCCAAAGACCCAGATTTGGTGGTCCTGTGGGAGGTTTATTTCTATTAAGAACCTCGTGTGATTCTAAAGTAAGATGCTGTAAAGAGTGACTTGGGGACCTAGTTTCTTTGGTAGGACTTGGGCTGTGGTCAAAACAAACAAAAAAAAAAAACCAAAAAAAAAAAAACAAACCCCCACAATAAAAAGCAAAAACAAAACAAATCAAAACAAAACCCAATAACAACAATAAAAAAATTCCCCAATAAATGCTTTTAACTCTTCATCGGCAGGCAATTTCCTTTTCCTGTGAGAGAAACAACCACAATAACAGAGGCCCTACACACTCACACACAAACGAATTCTACACACCCACAACCATTTTAAGCTTAGCAACCACTTGCCAGCAGGCATTACCACAAGTTTTTATCAGGAGCGGGATATCAAAAGTGACATTTAGAGGGAAGTCTGCCTGGGGTTTGACCCTCTGTAGTTTGGGTACATCCAGATCTAACATAACTATTGGGAAAAAGCCGCACTTCCCCCCCATCAGTTTACTCCTGCCGGGCTCCTGTTCCAGATGGCAGGAAGGCACACACGCTATTTCCGTGCGTGTGGGTCTGTCTTCACTTCCTTTCGGGGAAGGCCCAGGTTTTTCTGGGTGGTGTGTACAGAGTTCATATTCAGCTATGTGTGTTCATTCCCCTGTGCACGGTTCATCGCTGCAGCGATGGTGGCCATGACCCTCTTTGAAACGGCTCTAGGGTTTGCAGTGTAATGATCAGAACCCAACGTTCGCCCAAATACGTTTACTCCCATCATGTGCCAGATGGAATGAAGCAGGCAGGCACAAACATTTCTCTCTCTCTTTTTTTTTTTTTTTGGATGCATCTCTCCCATCTATGTGCCTGTGCAGTCTGTTTTGACTTCTTTTTGAGAGAAAAAAAAAAAAAAACAGGTTTTTCCCATGTGTTTTATGCAGGGCCAATATTAAGACCAAGAGTGGAGCTCTCCCAATGGCACACATCAGTCTTCTGCTAGTACCAGCCACACCCCCCCCAACTCAAGCAGCCCCTGATACTGTTCCAGGGGTGCAGGTGGGTGGCAGAGCGGCTGTCCCTTCTTCTTTGGCCCAGCACACCCAGGGAGTGAAATCGAAAGCCACTGGCCACCCCGGCAGGTGAGCTCGTGACCACCAAGGCGGTGCACGAGAAAGCTAATCTCCCTTCTCCGGCGTGGCTGGGATGAGGGATTCCGTGGCCCTCCAAGCGGAAGGGGAAGTTGCACTCAGTGTAAATGCCTGCGGGTAAAAATCACCGCCAAATTAGTAGCTTCCAAATATCATTTTCAATAAAAACTTCACGATAAAAAGCATGTTAATACCCAATGGTTAGTGGTTTTTATGACGGTGTTAAACCATTTGTACTGAGGCTCTCCTGCTGGTGCCGTTCCCCTCGCCGAAGAAAGAAATTGGCTGTTCGTGCAACGTTGGTGCGCCTTCACTGTTGCTATAAAATCAGCCCCCAGGAGAATTTTAAGTCTTGAATTGCTTTTTAGCACAGACTAAGGAAGTAAAAGTTCTAAAACTGCCTGGTTACAGACAAATCACTTAAAAAGCCAGCTCTGTACTGGCAAAGTCTTGCTGCAGGAAATGTTTCAAAAGGCAGAAGATAACAATATGAAAGCTAAGTATTGTTATTTATTTAACAAACGAAGCCGGCTGTCATGGAAAACTAAGCCTCTGGGAGGAAACTCTTTAAGGTCATGTGAAATGCCAGATCCTTGTAACAGACGTCCTGCTATAACATGTGATGATGTTTACACACGTATGTCTTGGCTGCTGGACTTGTTTATAAATACACACACAGGCACATACACTCTATTCGATGAAAGTTCATTAATCCACTGCACGGTGATTCAAAATAGTACCTTTGGTGAAGCCTTTCTCCAGATGGCCAGAATCACTGCATCTTCCAATGAGAAATACAGACTAATCTAGGGTAGCAGAATTCAAATCTGATAGACCGAGAGGGAAACTAACCAGATTTTGTTGTACGTTACATACACCCAGTGTGCACAGTGTTTTTAAGAAATGGAGTGAGGCCGGATGGAAGGAGCCACTGTGGAAGGTGGGTGGCGTTCCAAAGGTGGGAGGACGTGACCTGATTTAAGTGTTGAGTGTTATCTATTCCTCTCACTGCAGGGTGAGCCCCTCCAGGACCGACACTGTGTGAATTCATCTTTCTCTTCCCGGTTCCTCGGCACCCATGGTGGTATTCTGCATCTAAACGTGTTCAATAAGCATTTCAGGTCAGAAAATAGATGTGGTGATATATTTTCTACTTCACTGGAAGGAGATTATTTCATTCCATTCATTGGCCAAGAATACAAAGATCATAATTCAACAAAATAATTCTATCAAACAAAATGAAACATCTAGGCTGGTTTTCATTGATTGGCAGTGAGATCCTCAGCCCAGAAATCCGCTTAAAAGTGGCCCAATGTAAGCCACCAGGCACTCTGCCGCATGCTGGAATGTTCCCTGGCTTACATGCCACGACCTTTGGGTTGGCCATCCACGCATATTCCAAACAACTTATCCTCCTCAAACGTAACAAAGAACTAGGGTGTTAAAATCCAGGGAAGACATTTGAGAAATGATAAACAACCCTGAGGATTTGAGTATTTATTCTAGGCTGCTTATGATGACATATTTTTATAACACTTGTCTGGGTGCCAGGTAATGGCAGGATGGAAAATTCACATTCCCCAAATAAGTGAAGGGTGTGTCACCCCAAACTGTTTCCATCTCTAGCAGACTCTCTGATAGCTGAAAAAGAGAGTTTAAAGGTGCAAGAGAGATTTAATTCCTCTCAAAATGTCTTTTAAGAACCTTATGTTCGGAGAAGCCTTCTTTTCCTCCCTTTTTCTTTCTCTTTCTTTCTTTCTTTCTTTTTTTTTTTACAGCCCACTCTCAGTGTTTGCTAATTTGTGATCTTTAGAAATGTCTAATGTGTTTTCAGGCCTTCTGTGTACCTTCAGTGAGAAAGGTTTCTCTGCTTAATTAATTTGCATTCTTTTTTTTTTTTTTTTTTGCCAGATAGGGTATTCTGTTAATTTTTTTTTTTTCCTCTAGGAAGCAAAGAAGGAACTGGAATCATTTTGCATTTCAGTTTTGGAACATTTCATTTGAGTAATTTGGGTATTAAGCTGATGAGAAGAGACATACAAATCAGATTCCTCTCAATTTTGTATGTCTGTGTTTCTGAAAGTCTTCACTGAAAGGTTAACTTAGTCTTTTTTTTTTTTTTTTGTTAGAGTAGGACTTGAAATTGGGATTCCAGCAGGAACCATGTATACCTTTTCAGTACACTGACACTTCTCATTGTAAAATAATCCATGTAAAGTTCCAAACACTATATAAGTTAGGGATGGTCATTACAAGATTTACCCAAGATGCTTGGATGGTTTCCTGTCAAGTAATTAAATTTACACATGCAAGTTAAAAGCTACCACTGAAAGAAAAACACAATTTGTGTAAAAACCAGGGCTGGGAAGTCGACCTTCCTGACTGAAAATTAGAATTCTCATAGCATGTGGAACTATCATACTTAACTTCACGCTGGTCAAGTAAGAGACTATTATTAGTGACAAGTAAAACCAGGAGATTTGCAATTATGACTTTGTCTAGTTAGGGGTTGAAAAGGGCAGACAATTTATGCCCAATACATCTGATTTTCTGCATTTTTGGATGTTAATAGTAAACTTGGCTTCCACATTTGCTGAAATTTGCATGAGGTCTGCCATAGCGCTCCAGAACAGAGTAAAAACTGCATTTCAATGACCAGAGCTAAGCTCATAACCTCCAAAGAACATGGAAAACAGGTTCCTTTGGGGGCTAAGGAAGATCATTTGAGTGTTTCTTAGAGATGTAGCACAAAAGAAGGCCATTTTCAGCCTTTTTTGAAGATCCAATACTGAGCATCTGAAGAAGACGTGGAGGTGTTTCAGGATGGACACAGGTGGACTGTGCCCATTTTGTGGGAATGTGACTTGCGTAGGCGCACTGGGCCCTCAACTCAGAAGGACCTGTAATTGTTCTGAGACTCTGTTGTCTCCACCTTGAAATTTTAAATCATTTTACCTTTGAATCTGTGCTTTGTAAGTGAAGTCCTACAAGATGACAGATCATGCGTGTGAACAGAGGAGGTAACGCGTAATACGTGTTCATCCTTCCTTGCCACCTTGTTTGCATATAACCTGCACGAAGCCCCTTGAACACAGGATTTTGGACGATCCATAGCGCATGGGGGTTGAGACTCAAAGTGCGTACGATGGGAACCTGTTAAGAAAGCCTAGAGATCCGCAGAGTATTGGTAGAACGTGGATGAATCAAGAAGTGAAATAAAAACAGGAGAGGTCATTTGGGGCAGTGTTTCTACTGCTCTGGTAAGAATGAAATACATACCCATACAAGAGCGATGAAAAACAAATTGTGTAACTGTAACGATTTCACGCATGAGTTGAATGTTCTTGCGTCTGCATTGAAGTCTAGCACTGGACAATCTGAAGATGAATGATAAAAATCATGCCAATATTTTACAGTTTTACTTTTTCGTAGAACAACATTAAATGGCAAATAAAAACCATGATGACAAGTTGAGAGAAAAAGGCCACGGGAGAAAGGAAAAAAACCCCACCACCACATTTTAGTGCCCATAATGGCACTTCACCTCTACTTTTTGAGCAAGAGGTCTTAACTTTCATTCCGCCCTGAGCCCTGTAAATTACGTATCTGGGGTTGATTAGGAAGACAGATACCATGTTAGCCATTTTGATGGAGACAATTTAATACGGGGAGTTAGATAAATACGTATTGATGGGCTAAATAGGCAAAAAGAGAACATGGAGGTAACTCAGATGGTAAATGTGGGCAACAGTCAGCACTCCAACGGCAGGGAGAACAGGGGGAGGAGCTGGGGTTATCAACGCCCAGAAGCTCAGAAGAGAAGCCTTGTAGAGCTGGGGCCCAGATGGCCAAGGAAGGGGCATTGACTGGCTGGTGCTGGTACCTTGAGAACTCAGAGGAGCAACCCCACAGAGACAGGACTCAGACCTCTGAGCAGGGGACAATGCTTCTTGTGCTGGTACCTCCGGTGGAGTGCACTGAGGCTGGTTCTAGAAACTGGATCAACACTGCTAGAGCCAGTTACTGTACAGGAATGGTCCATGGAAAAGGAGCAAGGCCCTCTCCTCCCTTCTGCCTTCCAAGTTACTTTTAGTGCTCCCCACCCTGGCCCATCTAGTACGGATTCAGCTGGGAAAGGAGAAACCTAGTCCGCAGAGTCCCCGTGCCAGCATCACAAAGCAGAGCATGGAAGGGTAGGATTGGGGCTGAGACACTTGCTTAATAACCAGCACATAAATGAACC
The DNA here is from genome assembly GCF_048773025.1 of Camelus bactrianus. NCBI lineage: Eukaryota > Metazoa > Chordata > Mammalia > Artiodactyla > Camelidae > Camelus > Camelus bactrianus. Next base: position 17,252,564 of record NC_133555.1, read on the forward strand.
ACGTTGAAACCTCTAGGATATTAACCATTTGTTACAAAAGCTAAGTTTTCACTGGTGGCCATACACAACATTCATCCTGCCTGCATGACTTCTCTTCCTCATCACCAATTTGAAGGCTACCTGCTACTGTCCCTGTACTGAATAATCACATGAATCATACTTCTTTTATAATTTCTATATTCCCATGATTTTTTCTTAATCTAAAATCTATTAGCATCTCCACATTCCACTATTTACACATTATTTTATAATTGTTGCCTTAAATTGTCAGAAACGCTGACTCTCACGTTCGTGAGCGTGTACATCCATTTGTCCCCTAGGCGTTTCTAAGACTTAGATGAGATTCATGTTTTCATTTTTGTTTTCCTCGAATGTACATAGTAGGCATTTAATGAATGTCTATTAAACTCAAATAGGAAAATACGCCTTTAAGTGACAATCCTAAAGAAATTATGGACAGCAGAGTTGACATCTAATTCATTCTTCCTTAAAGGAAATTCCTGTTTGATGTATCTGAACAAACAACAGAAGTAGGGGTCAGAGGAAGCACAGAGAGAACAGGAAGCTACCTGCTTGAGATGAAAGGGTTTCCAGAAGGGTCCGCAGAGCTGAATTTTCAGCATTAGTGATTCGAACAAGGGAATAAAGAAGGAAAGGAAGGAAGAAAAGCAAGAAAGATAAAAGAATGGATTGCAAATTAAATCCATTTTTAATTTAAAAGAGACATGGAAATAAACAGAACTAAGAATTAGGGAATTCAATATTTTAAAATTATGAGCACAGTAGCCACAGTTCTTTTTAACGACATATTTCGAATCTCCTAGCTTTTAGAAGTTAACTACAACATAATTCCCCAAGAAGAAGGAAGATGGCAAAAACCAGGGTTCGGAGTCATCTTAAGCACCAGGGAGCACACACACATGTGATCTTAGTAACCGTTCCCAGCGTCCCTGGGCCCATTTCAGAGCATCGAGCAACCCTTTGCCCCTCAGAAAGTGAAACAAAGACAAGAAACTGCAGCACAGGACAGCGGTTAAGAGTTTAAGGTGGGAAATCGGACTGCCATTGAGTCAGACAGCTGGTGTCAAATATCTGCTTCCCCTCTTCCTAGCTGTGGGCCTTAGGCAACTTAGGGAAGGCTCCCGGGTGTGAGTCTAATAGTATCTCTTAGGTGGTTGGGAAGATTAAAGAAGCTACAGCATGGGAAACTCTTAGCACACGGTTTGGCAAGTAATAAACACTCAGTAAATGCTATGGACCGTACAAAGCAGCAGCCCTTTTGTCTAACCACCAGATGACATTTCCTTCCTTTTGGGGTTGCAGATTCCCCTATCAGGTGGTTATAAAGTTATCTGCTATCTCACGGTGGAGGGAGGCCTGCCTTCACATTTCAGTTTTATGAGTTTCCTGGCTGCCTGAGTGCTGGGAAACCCTTCATGTGCCCAACGTGCCAAACCCATCTCCCTGCAAACAAACAAAACGATGACAGTGTCCTGCTCCAAAAACAAAACAAATCCAGAGCCTGAGAACTAAGGCATTTCCACGGTAAAGAATAATGAGCGCACCGAGAATGTAATTTCTGCCACAGTCCAGGTGGCCTTCGAGGCAGGTGACAGCAGAGGCCAGGATGGTATTAACTTCATCAGAGTAGATAAGTCAGCGGGAGCTACTCAATCACTTGACAGAAGTCAATTCAGAAGGCATCTGAAATGCCTGGCTTTAAAGATAATCATGTTACGAATCAAAAAGGGGTCTTATGTTTGAGTCATGCCTTTCAAATGCAACAAATCATTATACCTGTCAAGATTTATGGACAGATGTATTTATGTTGACACTGGACCACTAATGCTTTGACAAATGAGGGGCCTTGACATACACAACAGATATGTCCAAGTCTATTTCCTGATTCAAAAAAAGGGATGCAGTAGAGAATGATGACAAGCTAGCGATGTGGGCTGGCCTGGCTCTGGGGGGCTTCTGCTGTCTGGCCACCCCCACTATGGCCCCTCGCCCATTACAGCAGGCCCAACGACGTTAAGCACAAAGGGCCCCTCTCGCCAATGAGTAAGACTAGAAATGGCTGATGTGAAAGTTGAATAAAGAATAGATTCCCCTGGAGGTTACCCCCACACAGAAATGAGTCTGATTCCTCAGGCCTCAAAGGACTTGTGGCCCTCTGTGAAGGAAGTGAGGAGAATTGGATTAGCTGCTGAGAAACTGAGTGTGGTGATGCAGCGGTGGCCTCAGCTCCTGATTAAGTTTATTAAGGACGCTAATTCCTGTCAGTGAATTAAAGTCAGGGCTGGATGCAGACCCAAACACCTGGAAGAAATTTGTTTTGGAAAGAAAAGAAAAGCCTGTAAAGAGGCAATTAGATTTATCATCTATCATCAGGAATTTGATAAACTCACGATGGTCAAAAGGGACTTTAGATGAGATTCATTAATGTAACAGGATCTGGAGCATTAATAAGAGGGGCCTTTGCAGATGGAATTGTATTTCTACCTGTGTGTTTTTGGATATCATCCCCTGAATTTTTTTTTACCAACTCACACCTAAGGCAACTAACTTCCTAAGGCCAGACTTAGGAAAATCCAATCTATAATAACATAGTCCCTGGATTAAAAGAAGGGATTTCTTTATTACAGGAGAATGCAACACACACCAAAGCTTTCTGGGAAGGAAACAAGAGCCTGGAATGACAACAGTGAGCTTCTATATAGGGTCAGAGATTGGGCGGTGGCCATTACTCCAGAGGCAGAAGGTAGCATCACTAAGAGGTCCCCATGAGACACAGCAGGTAGCTTCAGCCCACGTGTCTCCATGCCTGTGCACAAACACACACACACACCCCTCCTGAATTCCGTTGTGATGATGGAAGGCAGAAGGATTAAGAGGAGTTCCGTGTGGTAGAACAACCACTATCCCAACAGTCATTCATTCATTCATTCAGAAAATATTTATGAACACTTCCTGTGCTCTGGACACCAAGTCCTGAAGATACACCAGTGGAAGATCGCAGATAACACGCCTGCTCTCAGGCGCTGACAGTCCAGTGGTGGGTGGTGTGAGGGGAGAAGCATCAGCAAGGCAGATTAAAAGATAAATGCAGGGTGAGACAGATGCTGTAAAGCAAAGAACTTGTGGGATGAAGAGTAACGTGGAGGAGGGCACCTGAAGAAGACTTTATGGGAGGATGGCTGAGAGAGAAGATAGGAAGGAAGAGGATGGAACAGCCACACCGAGACCTGATGTGCAGTGAGCTGAAAACTCCTGAGGGAGGCAAACTCTTGGCTTGTTGGAGGAAAAGACAGAGAGTTGAGCATGAGAGAGAAGACAGAGTAAGTTACGGCAAAGAGTGAAGAAGAACCAGTCAAGTTTTATCATCAGATTTCACTCGAAAAAAATACATCTGATTGATCTGTCAGTAACCTACTGTAGAGAGGTAAGAAGGTGCGCAGGGATATGTACTAAGGCTGTTTAGTAATTCAGGCGAAATGATGGCTGTGTGGACCATATGGATGCCATGCGGATGGAGAGAAGTAGATGGATTTGGGATTTATTTTGGAGTCAAAACAGACTGTAATTGCACAGTCAGTTTCTTCTAAGGTTAGAACTTTTTTTTCTTCCAACCATGCACCTAAGATTTATATGGAGATTAATAAAATGGTATCCACACAGTGCTTTGAATTCCTTGGAGGGAAGCAAAGCATTATTATTATTTTCTTTACTCATATTATGAATTTATTAAGTTTTAACTCCTATACAGAGGTAGGCATTTCACTGACAGCTGGGGTCTCATTTAGCTAACCAGGTGCCCAAGTTAAACAAAGGTTATATTATTATTGAAGTTATTATTGGAAAAACATAATAGCTCATGTTGAATACCAATAACAAAATCTAATTTCATATAACTCCAGCAGGCAGCTTAGTTATGGGGCATGGGTAAGGGTACTCAGTGATCAGGTTTCTGATACTCAATGTTCTCTTTTTCTTACCAGCTTTAAGGGGGTTTGGGGTCTTGAATGGTTCCAGCCCAGTTCATTCTAAATGATAGTTTTGCACAGTGGTCAAAACCAAAAATTTCTCCAGAATTTTAAATTAATCTCTTAAGGAAGTAAAGGCCAGCATGTTGACAGGGCAAAGGAAAAAAAAAAAAAAAAACCCAAATTAACTGGTCCTTAAGAAGTAATTAAACCCAGGAAATTTGGTTATAGGAGGAAGGGAATTTTAGAATAGGCTTATGATTAAATTAAACAAAGCATAATAAATGTAGTAAGAATACACAGTAATATATTTTTCATAGTTTGGATGTGAACAAAATCAGAGCTAATATATTGCCTGAGACCATTCTAGTCTCCCCTCCCCCGCAAGGCCCTCCTCCTCCAAAATTAGATTGTACCAGGCATAAACTGCATAGTTAGTTGTGAGCTCCATCACTTAATAGCTGTTTTTTTTTCTAAAAAAGATTAGAGCTTGCAAACTAAATAATATGGCTTAAATGAGGCAACTGTGTGCAGAAATACTGGTTAATGGCTATGTTAACCAGGGTAAAAAATGTCCTTTAATATGGACTGGGCACCTACTGAGGACATAGTCGCTGCTGTTAGCATTGGTGTGTGTCAGTGAAGTACACTATTAGAGCCTGAAATGAGGGCTCTCTGAGAGTCAGGACATCAATATATGTATAGTTGGAAGATGGCCATTACCAACAGCATTAATCCACATCATAAGTCAAATGGGCAGAAGGAGAGTTTCCTCTAACTGAGTGCTAAGTTGTGAACTCCTCATACTCCTTCTCTAGGTCCAGGCCCTTGCTCTCATGTTTCGTGCTCCCTTCCACCATAGAAGACATTAGTCTTCCGTCAGCTGCCTACCCAATTTCCATTTCCCTTTTCTTCTTTGTTAACAGAGCCCTGATTTTGACTGAGGTTGTCATGTGCCTGGGCAAAGTGTCCAGCTTCCCCGATTCCCTTGCAGCTAGGGTTGGCTCCGCGAGTCACTTCTGGCTAAGGAGATGTAAGTGGAAATCTGTTGGATCAGGCTTCCCGGAAAGCCATTGTTTTCCTAATCGTAAGAGGCCAGACTTGACTGGCAGGTCTTTTTAAAATTTTAGCCAACTACCCTTTGTTTCTTTCTCTTCTTTGTGCCAGAAACAAGGACATGATACCTGGAGATGCAGCAGACACACTGACCACATAAGTTGTCAAGCAGAAGGATAAAAGCTAACTCACTAAGGATAGGGGAGAAGTGAGAATGAGTGAGCCTGGGCCCTGCCAGAATTGTTGAGCAGTGATAAAAATCCTGGACTGCCTACTTCCAGATTTGCTAATACATTTCTAAGCGACAGTTGGCTGCACTCTTACATACTATCCTGAAACACTGAGGTGGACCATCAGCTTTTACCTGATTTGCAGAGCAATGCCCCCCACTTCACTCTAAGTTTCCTGAGGGCAGGAACAAAGCTTTCTTTATCTAAGCATTCCCTATGGTGCCTAGCTAAGAGCTAAAGACCTAGGGAACCCTGAACTAATTTGAAACCTTAAAAGGGATGCAAGAAACCTAAGGCTTCCTTTATACGAGTGATTCTCAACCAGGAATCACACATCAGATTCACTATGTGTGTGTATATATGTGTAAAAAGAGAGACACAATCATATACAACATAACTACCTGGGCTCCATCTCCAAGCATTCAGATTTAGAAGGTCCTGATTGGAACTTCTGGCATCTGTAAAGAAACAAAACAAAACAAATGAACACACAAACAAGAAAACCTCTATAGGTGCAATTGAAATCCTTTCTTCACACAACTGCCAGGACACGGAGCTTTAACTTCATGTACTTTATGTACACATCCACCCATCTATGTATCTCACATACTCCCTTCCAGAAAAGTCCACCATTCGTGGGTTTCCAAATTTTTTTGCTCATACTTGGAACTTTAGTGGCAAGAATTCCTCCCCTCCCCCCACTTATGAAACATGGTATATTATAATATCCTTTTCTCTTTTAGCCATTTGAGAGGAACAGAAATTAGAATGGTCAAGAGCTAAACCAGGGCTAGTTAGTCCAGAGCTTCTCCAAAGAGAAAGCTTCAAGATTGTGCCTGGTAAGGAGCTACAATGATCATATCTCTTAGCAATTAAACAAGCTCAAGCTGGCTAAATAGTGACTGTCTCTGGAATGGCTGAGGTAAGAACATGGTGGCATCCAATCAGGTAGGGACGCTCTAGGGCTTCAGAGGGGGACTGTTTCTAAAAGTGGGGGGTTGATCCAGGCACATTTGCTACCTATATACCTTATGAGTGCATTAGAGACACGCTTATGAGTATAAAATATTTTGTAAAAAATACGGAGAAATTCAGGCAAAGGATATTGTAAGTCTTCTTTGATCAAAGAATATAGAAACAAACAAAAGGCAAACAACCAACCAAACAAAGATTTGTGTTTCATGCAAATTTTCCCCATCAGTGGATGATGCCAGTTTCCAGCCTTGGCAATTTTCTTTTCTACTACCTTAGTACACAAATTTTCCTGATTAAGGAAGTCCCCCATCATCAAATGTAAACCCTGGTCACACTGAAGAACTCATCTCTAAAGTAAGGAGTGTTTTATTTAGAGCAATAAGGGTATAATTACTTTCCATTGACCTTCAACTTATGGAAAAAGGGCAGGTCATGGAAGGCTGTAGATCTATCTTGTTTTATTTCAAAACAAATTCTATTTTTATTTTTTTCCCTCTTGGACCAGACTTTCCATGATCTGCACTGCGGGAGAGAGATGCAGAAGTATATAGATCCCCACAGAACAGGCAAACTCGCAATGGTATAATTTCAAAAACTGCTTACTTCCTGGCCAACCCTGAACCCCCTTTGGAGCAGAGCAGGACATTGTGTGCATTCCTTTCCTTCCTTCCTGAAAGTGATGGAGGCTAATGCAAGGCCGTGACGGGAAGTAAGCTGTAAAGGGTGTGCTACTCCCGATGGAGAGTCCATGGCTAACATTGCTAACTGATTGCAAAACTCTTCCCTACTGAGCCAAATGGAAGCAGAATCTACAACGCAGGGCCTCAAACAGTCCCCTCCAGTCTGTTGGAGATGGCATAAGCACATGGACCTGGTTGCCATCACCGGTGAAACTGAAGACCAATGCCCTGAGTGAGTGGGGATACTGAATTTCCCAGCGACCTATTCATACTTCTGCTTTATGACTCTCCCCTTGGCAATGCCAGCTCTCTAGCTGGTAGGTTTTTGAGATGTTACAGACCAAGTCCATCACACTGAGTGAGATGACTTCTTCAAATCATTCAGACCAATAGTTCTCCAAATGAGCGCGCATTAGAAACTCTTGGTGCTCGCCCACGCCCCTTGCCATAGATTAAGGTAAGTCCAAGGTAGAGTGCAGGTGATTCTGGCACAGGTAGTCCACACTTTTAAAAACACAATCCAAAACATAACCCAAAACCAAAAAACAATGTTATTTACTTTATGAACTCCTGTGGTTTTTTTTTAAAGGAGGAAAGGGAAGAAGGGTGTTTACTAGTTTGACACATATCTCTTCTTAAAGGATCTTATTGAGACTCTAAGTCTAAGGAAAATATCTTGGAAAAAGATGAGCAATAAAAGAGCAAGCCAATAGCAGCAGCAACCTGCCACGACCTTAGACCTAGGAGCTGGAGAGAGCAAGACACCCACTGGGGTGATGGCTACCACCTGGGCGAATGAGAGAAGCGGTCACTGCTGCTCACTGTGTCTCACCCCATACTAGGCTAACATTTTAAAGCCTCATTTAAAAGATGTATCTCAAGATAAACCTGTGCTAAATTTAAAAAAAAAATTAAAAATGAAAGACCAACAAAAAACCCCACCACCTTTGGACTGGTCTAATTTCTCTTCGGAGCGAGACTCTTTTCTGGTGGTTCTGGGGACTTAGAGGAGTGCCACGTATGGGGGGACAGTAGATACAGCTTCCAGTCCTGTTGCCCCACCCATTTGTTCAGACCTGAAAAGTGACACAGATGGAAGTCCTAATTATTTGTCCTATTTGTCTGGCCACTGATCTACCCAAGCCCACCTCTACCCCCTCAAACAATAAACTATGAAACAGTAGATTCTCAAAAACATGTTGAGTGGATGGACACATGAATCCAATTTTACTTCAGGAAAGAGCTCCCAGAGGTCTCCTGACATGGATTTGAGGGTCTTTTAAGGCCTCTGATTGCATCACCTGCACCACCTTTTAAAATATTTTTGCACGAAAAAAATTCTCTTCTCGGGAGCCCACTCCAAAGCCAATGCTGTCAGTTGGAATGCGCGTGGAGTGGCTTGATCAGGGAGCACTTCGGCTACGAATAATTGAGTAGAGCCTGGCTGCCAACGGACCCAGGGGCACAACCACTGTCTGACAACTTCCTCTGGTTCACAAGCTGCCCACTATGTATAAAAGAACAAAGGTTGGAGCAGATGTTTGCATGAAAGTTGTCCAGTTGAAAAATTGGCTCTAAGTCAAATTAAAAATAGGACTTCATAAAATAGATCACACTTGTTCGGTGACAGTCATTCACCTGTCTCTGCATTACTCAAGGTCAATGCTGCCGGCTGCTTTTTATATAGGGAAAGAATTGGCTACTGTTTCTCATTATGTCTTCTTAAATTTTAATGCCATCTTCTCAGCAAGACTGAATTCCACATAACTCTAGGACACCTAGCGTTGGAATGTAAGCCAGCCACAACCACGGGGGTCCATCTTCTCCTCCAGGGAACAAGTGAATTGTCCAGATTCATGGGGTGTGTACTTCCAAATAATGCCAGATTAAAATCTGTTTAGCTTTCATCTCAGTTCAGTTCAGTACATATTTACCGAGCCCCTACAATTTGCCAGGCTTTGTGTAAGGCCCTGAGGATCCGGTGGTGAATCAGTCAGACATGCTCTGGCCTCACCAGAGGAGCTCTGAGTCAAATGCAGGAATTCTTATCTCTTGGGAGCTACAGAGCCCTTCTGCAGTTTGGGGAAACCTATGAACCCTTTCGTGGGATAATATTCTTAAATATAATAAATACAGAGGGCTATAAAAAAATCAATGATAATAAAATTATCTCAATAATTTAAAAACCTGATATAATAATATATGTGCTTCTTTATTAATGTATTAAATAAATTCCTGTGTATTAAAGAAGTTCCTCTGATAGTGATGAGCATAAATATTTCAAGAGGTCAGTGATAACTGTGTTATGAAATATCTGCTCCATTGTTGACGAAGTCATAGCAACTGCTAACACTACTGGGTTCTGCTGCCTCCACACACACTGGAAGGAAATGATGAATTTCAGTTTGAAGTTAGTGAAAAAAAAAAAAAAAGATGTAATTTTTTCCACAGCTAAGTCCATAACCACCCCTGGAGCCCCCCTGAATTTCTATCTGTGGATCACTTGGAGATTTGTCTAGTCAGGTTAAGTCAGATTTCCTGGTAGTGGATTAGATGATGAATTCGGTAATTATTCCTCTATAGCATATCTGTATCTTTATATCTAAATAGAAATAAAATATAATGTGTGGCAGATGGTGTGATTGGAGAGTATAGGGCTATTGTAATATCTAATCGAGGAAGGCTGGGACATCTGGAAGAAGTCTGCCACTTCCATGGACGTTGGGACATAAAATACAAGTAGAATTAAACCAACGGAAGGAGTATAAGGAGGCGGAATGAAGCGCTGTTTCAGACAAAACAAACCATATATGCAAACTCTAAAGCAAAATGGAGCATGCAAGGAAGGGGTGAGAGAAGTTTCCAGAGCTGGACTGTGGAATGGTGACGCGCGTGTGGCTGGGGAGGGCTAAGAGCTGGCACTGGACTGGGGAAGATACCAGGTCATTAGGGAAGATAAGCCATGCTAAGGAGTTTGGCCTCTGTCCTAAGGCTGGCGAGAAACCACGGTTGGTTTTTAGGAAGTGTGTTAATTTCGAGATCACTTGGACTACTATGTGGAAAGCAGATCATGAGGGGAAAAGAAAACCGGCAGAGAGACCGCTGGAAGGCTGCTGAGCCAATCTGGCCACTGACCCGATGTGGAAGTGAGCAGGACTCTGCGCTTACCATGGCACCTTCCCTGAAATTGAGATTTCAAAAAGAGATGTGGGTTTAGGGTAAGGGAGAAATACTGAATTTGGTTTTGAGTGTGGTCAGTTTCATGTGTCTGTGAGAAATCCAAGTGGCCATAACCAGTGTGCTGGTGTATATCTGCATGCAGTCTGATGCACAGAAATAAAATATGGGCTGGAGATGTAAATTAAGATAATCTTTTTCTTGTTGGAAACCAAACCAAAGATTCTAAAATTGGTGACAAACTATACTGAATCACATATTACATAATTATTTTTAAAAAACTACCATTTAATGCTATGTTTCGGCACCATAATATATAATTTGTATATATTTTTTCAGTCTTTGAAAAATTGTATGATCTAGGTATATTTGTGCTAACTTCACAGACAGGGAACATCAATACTGACAGAGGCTAAGTGATCTGTAGGTCATATGATGAGTAAAAGACAGAACCAGACTTTAAACCAGGCCATCTGATGCCCAAATCCATGCTCTTAAATACCACGTTCTAGGGTTTCCCTAACTAATTGCCCTCCGTGAGAAAAAAGCATAACACTGCATTTACAGAAAAGACAATAGAAATTTCAGATTTTTTTCTTTCTCTCTTCCTGAAAATTCCACTAATCTCTATAAAATTTTCTGCACATTTTTGTTTGAAGTCACGGATTACATCTAATAAAATCTTTTTATCCACTTCATTGGTTTGTGTTGTATTTATGAAATAAATGGAAATACAAGTTTCACTTGAATTAGATTCATTAGGGAAGAAGAATATGCAGGAAAATGTTGTGAATCAGGTAGAATTATGTTAGTTGCAAGAGACGTACACCAAACCTGCTTCAAACTAGTTTAAAGAGGACAGAAAGATTCTCTTTAGGATGACTGGATTCAGGTATTGTTCAAGTGACGTCACTAGATTTGGTCTCCGTCGTTCCTTTACTGTGCTGGTCTTGTCACAAGGCTCCCTCCCAGTAGCTCCAGGTTGACATCTTCTTAGATTCATTTCCAGGAAAAAGAGCTTCTTTATTCCAGGCATTCCAGTATGATTCCCTGAATTGCATCTCTTTGGTCTGGCTGGGATCACACGTTCATTTGGAGCCAATCTCTGTGGCCAAGAGGAAAGATTCCAACGTCTGGCCGGGTCTGAGTCACAGGTCCACCCTTCAAGTGTGGGTGAGGACGAGGGTCCTCCCAAAACCATATTCACTAAGGGGATGATAGGGGTGGGATCTCCCCCCAAATGCAGCCCCTGTTAATACTAAAGGGAGGAATATGCGCTGGGCAGGCAACAAACAACAGATGTCCATTGCATTTGGCCACAGCAAAATAAGATTCTAGTTTGTCACAAAGAATGCAGTTTTTATATAAATATCTCTGTGTCTAGAGATAAGAATATTTCAACAACAGTAAGTTCCACAGTTAACTATTCAATCACCAGGTGTTATTTTATGAGTCGCTTTGTGATTTTTTAACTTGACTCAAATAACATCACTAAGACATAAAATTTTAAGGGCACCTAGCTGCAAAAAATGAAAACCACCATCAGCAATGTCATCTGGCCTCCTGTCAGGAATTTCTAAAGCTATATATTCTGTGATTTGAAGGAAAAAAATCATCCCGGACACCGGCGGAACTTCTGTGCCAAGAATAAGTGACTCATCTTAGAGCAAAATAAGAAAACTAGCTCTCATTATCTAAGATCTATTTGGTTCCTGGGTTCAGATCGCTTGAGTTATCACTGTGAGGGTCACTTATAATAATTTTACGCTAATAATTCTCCGTACTTGAGGTACTTAGGATAACTTTTACTTTGTGATGTTATCCTTATACACATCAATGACATACACAATTATGTAAATGTAACATTTAACAAAATAAGAACAAAATTCCATCCGTTAAAGATGAACTATAGCATTCTGAAGATGTGTGACAGTGTTAGTTTTGACTATAAGTAAAGGAAAAGCAAAAGGAAGAATAACTTAGTTACCTAATTGAACTCATTAGACACATACACTGTCTGCATTAACGTTGTATTTCTGTAGTGCCAATGTTAGGATGCCCGAGATGATAGATGTCTAGACATTTCTTAAAGAATAAGTTCATCTCACAACAAAGCAGAGCAAAATTAGATAAAGGCTTTTCTTCAGTATTTTTTTTTTTTTCTTTTCTCCCTCTCCCTTTTTTGTTCTTGGTACCCAGAGAGAGATTAATTAAAGGAGGAACAATAGGAAATTGTCTCAGGAAACTGATCAACATAAATATTTCAAGATCAAGAGAGGAAAATTAACAGGATGAAACTAACATTCACTGAACACCTACTACGTGCATGAAAATTTCCAACTAAGATAAAAACCTTTTTATTTTAAAGTAATTTTAGACTTACAAAAGAGTTGTAAAGAAAGTATAGAGAATTCTTATTTGTTCCTGAGCTACCCTCCACCTATGCTAACATTTTACACAATCGTAGAATGTTTATCAAAATTGAGAGATTAATTTCAGAACAGTATTATTAATGAAACTACAGACTTTATTTGGATTTAACCATTTTTTTCACTGATTATTTTTTCATATTCCAGGATCCAACCAAGGATTCCACATTGCATTTTAGTACAGTTCTTATAGATACTTATATATATGTCCTTTAGTCTGCATAACTTTCATACATGTTAAACAACAGAACTTAAGACTCCTGGTGGCAAGAACTCTGACAGCAAATGCTGTAACTTTTTATCCCTATACTTCACACTTAGCTTATAAATGAATAAACTTAGAAATTACATTAGGAATATTTTTGCTTAAATTCTTACTAATTAAAGAATTTTATATTCATACATTCAGAAATTTCCCCTTTAAAGAGTATGATACAGACAACTTCACATCCTGTATTGATCCAAAACTAGACAGTCAGGAAGATCAATATAGCACTTTAAGAAAACTATTAGTGTTTGATTAATTCAAAAGATAGGCATTTCTTTTCTAAGACTCTGAACAAATAAGCAAGAGGTGGTCAAGCAGATCTTGTGGTCAATTGCAGCCTCACATGCATTCCCGCTTTTTGATGTACCTTCATTTTTTTTGTTGTTGTTGTTGGGGGTGATTATAATCACCTCTTCCTACGCAATTCCTTATGATGGTTTCACACTGCAGAAGGTGAGGGATGACCTTCATCTTCCTCCCACCTGGAGACAGCCCAGCAGTAGCTACAAGACCGAAGCTCAACCAGCTACAAATTGCTTCCCAGAACTTTGGATCTTGAGCAGACAACATAAGGATAAAAAGACCAGCCAGAATTCAACAGCCATCTCACCATTCTATTTCTACCATTAAACTCCGGTTTCTGCTCTCCAGGGCTCTCTTCCTGCCGATTTCTAAGCCAAATTCTCTAGTGGCCCATTAATTCTGAGTCTCCACCTCACCTTTCCTTCCAATAAATTCCTTTTTACTTAGGTTAACAGAATTGTTTTCTGTTGCTTGCAACCATGTGCTCTAAGTAAAACATACGAGATACCCTCTGGAGACACTGCTAATTCCTCACACAATTAGAATGCTTTGGAAGGCTTCCGAACTCTTTCTTATCCAATCCTTCCTTAGTTTATAACCTGAATGTTTAAAAGCCCAGAATCCAGTACTCCCTGTTTGGTCATATTCATCACACTTAGTTTTCGCTGTCTGATTTCTGTCCTAAATGACTCTTGCCACGCAGGCAGGGCCTCGGCCCTCAGCATCTAACACTGCATCAGACACATGGCAGGCACTCATTAGACAAGAGGGAAAGAAATGCATGATTATGAAACAAATCTCTCCCAGTCAATAGACATCATTTACCGCTATTCACGGGAAGTCCCATTTGTACCTTTGTGATTCTGGTGAAGAGCCAACATTTGTGTCCAACCCCAACTTAGCAAAAGCAGATACAATTTCGCCAAACATTGAAGAAGATCCCTTTAAAGGGGCCAGAAACATTTTCGTCGTGTACATTGGAAAGTTGTTTACCAACTTTGACTTCACCAAATAGGCCCATATTATTACTTGGCCTAGGATACTTGAGAAAGAAACCACTTCCATATGCTATGCTGAATCTCATGATAGATCATTAAAACTCTTAAGGGAGACGTTATTTTTCTCTAGAGTTAAGACATATTCAGAATCATGGGCTTACAAGTTGGGGAAAAGCTACAGCCAACCAAAGCCATAACAACAATGTTTAGCAAATGAGCGTGATGTTTACAACAGGACCGAATGTGACAGCTTTCAAAGCATTATGTATATTTCCAGGCAGACACATGTAGAGCTCTGACAGCATGTCACTTACAATTTTTGGAATAACGTGGATATAATTTATTAGAGTTCAAATATAGAATAAACTGAGCACACACTTCAGCCCAAAGTACTAATTTGTCTATTGCTGACAGTTTTGTGTGTGTTTTAAGGAGAAATAAAGACATTCTAATTGAATAAACGTTTTCCCTTTGCTAACCATGCCCTCTCAGGGTTAACAGCAAGCAAATGGAATAATGTGGATTCCTTGCAAAAGTAACCACAAATAAGACAACTATGGGGGAGAGGTGGGTTTCAGCTTTCCTGGTCGCCTGCCCTAGAAGTTTGCTCATATGTGATTGATTGCCCTGGTGAGTAATACTAGTTGGCAGACATTAGTAACACTTTGTCTTACTTTTGGTACAGTTGTTAGCTTTTCTATGTTTAGCATGTTTTCATATTTTAATAAGAATTCTGAAGCTGTGTATATATATATATTCAGCATTAGCCTGAAACTTGACACTTTTGATTCTGGGGTAATTTATAGCTTCATCTGTATTTGACATAACTACAAGATGCTTTCAACATATGGAATTATGCTTGTAAAATTTAACCTTATTACATTCCTTTTCCAGCCCCTGTGCATTTTTTTACACACATTTTACTTTGCATTTTCAACATTTTGATTAGATATTGTTAGTGCGCTTGGCACGGTTTTGCAGGAGGCACGGAGGATGGGAGAAAAGTAGGGGCTACGTGGAGTTGTTTTTTTTTTGTTGTTGTTTTTTTGACAGTTGACCAGGAGGCTCCATTTCATTTACGACGCGAGATGGATGAGGTACCAGCCTGAAATCCTTTGTGATGTGGCCAACAACACGAGTACCAGGAATGTTTTTACCCCTGCCCTTAAGTATCGGATGAGGTGTTGGAAACATGCGGGCTCTTCCAGTATTTTGCGTGGTGCACTTGCTCCCTTCTGGGAGTTGGATCACATCCACCAGGCGAACCATGTGAAAGGCATGAGCCTTCAACAATGGTGTGATGGAAATTTAAATAGGCAAGGACCGGCGCCAAGTTTGCGGAGTATTGTTTCAGGCTGACTTTAAGCTCCAGCCAATGAGTGGCTTGGCTTGCCTACTTTGAGGCAGAAGTTGAAAATGGCTTATGGTTGTTTTGAAAGTCCTGGGAGTTTCCAGATACTTAATAGCACCCCGCTCCAACCCCCCCCCCCTTCTTCAACCTGAGATAGTTCTAAGGGCTAGCTTGATCTAGGAAATGGCACAAAATACCCCCAAGAAAGAAGGCTCTGAATGGTTTTAATTCACAACGACAAACTACAACCAAAATTAAGTGGATGATAATCCATTCTGTATTTGCTTTATTTCAGTTTATTGCAATGGAGAAGTGCATTTTAAATGCTTTATTATGTTCTTTCTATGGAGTTCAGTTAACACTGCCTCGGGCTCAAGAGGAGGGGAAACTTAGAGGTTTTTCTTAAACAAAAGAGAGGAGTGCTTGCTCCTGAAGCAGGTTTCCCAAGGTCATGGCCACTTCTAATTACGATTCTAATGAAACATAAGGAGATCTTCCCAGGAGATCATTACTTGGTAATTTTTCAACAATAGCTATACCATCTTCTTCCCTATTTGGAAAATACAGAAAAATGGCCCATCAGCGTCCCTACCATAGATTTCATTTTCATACTGGGTATTTCTGAATCCCTGATTAGTTCTCTGACAAGCAGCACATTTATATACAGTATGAAATATGAGCGTTATCTGTGCCTCAGTCTTAATTTAAAATTTGCATTATACAGTATTTATGTAGACCTTCTCTGCAACCTTTCAAGTACTCAAACAAATGATTCTCCATTAACAGAGTTTATCTTGAAATATCTGTCTGAGCATTGTAAATAGCATGTTACGGATCACGCGTTTATTTAGCCAAGTGAAATACAACATCAAAAGCTATAGTGGAAAAACTAGGCCAACATGGGCATTAAAAATATAGCACCATATATCTCGGGCAGGAAAGTTCTCCAGATCCCACATGCGATGAAGGGGAATATTTAGACTCCCTAGCAAAGATTACATGTTTCTTGATTCATCTCACAGCGCAAGTCTACTTCATTTGCAAAGTGATAACCTATTACCATAACTAAACCGCCTATTGCATGGAGGCTCAGATATAAAATAAAAAGATTAGCCAGTTATCTTATTTACATATATTGAATTGCAGTAATACAGCCCGATCTCTGCCTCTCATTTGATTCTAATTAAAGCGTAGCAGAGAAACTGCAATCCACACAAGAGCTTATTTTAATAGTCAGAGCTGGCAAAGTCCCAATATCACAATGTAGCAATTAACAGCACGGCTGTATTTGCTATTCATGGTTTGATGTAAAAACTTGTTTATTAAGATGGGCTGGAGGCGCTGGTGTGCAATAGACCTGCATGTAATTAGATTCCAATTATTTGTCTGTTTCTGATATTGTAAACTGGCACTTAGCACATCAGTTAAATTGACACACGGCGCTGCATGGTTTACTCGGTAATTAAAACATGTTCTGTTAATTAGATGATGACCACTTTATTTCAGGGCTCTTGTGTTTGGGTTTTCTAGTGTGCTCTGTTTGTATCATGAGCCACCAGACGCTCCTCTAATGAGTCCTTGTTTTGTTTCAATTACCACCTGCTGTTCAAAAGCAAAGCTTGTTTTAACTAAACAAAATTAATGCTTGTCTCTTCCTTTGTAAGAACTTAAACGTTAGACAAATTAATACGCTTATTATCGAAGTGCTAAGCTCTGGTTTTAAAGACTGCTAAGGCAATTAGAAGAAAGTTATAAAATGTTGTCGAGCGCGGCATAAATATTGTTTAGCGTATTAAGAGGCATTACAAACAATGAAATATTTGCTGGAGTTGAAAGGGAGCAGAGAGACTTAGCCTCCCCATCCCCAAATTAAATTAGCTCTTGCAACTGGCAAAGGGATCCAGAAACTAAAGATACCAGAGACTTTCGAAGAGAAGGAATCGAATGAAGTTAGACGTGAAGGTATGTGGCGTGGCTATAAATAAATCCATGAATGATACTGGATCATCCTGGATGGTTTCCCAAACTACATGTTTGCTGCATGTTCTCTCCCATGATACGTGCTCTTTCCATGCTAAACAATCAACGGAGCTGTTTCTTCAAGCTTTTACTGCAAACATTGGCAGGAAAGCCACTCTGTATTTTCTGGGGGAGTTAGGGCTTGTCTTATTAACTAAGCTTCTTATTCCACAGTCACCTCCAGCCACATCAGCACCTCTCCCACGGGACCACCAGAGCACAGTAGATCTTTATAACATTTCCACAGCCCTTCCATCCGAACAGCTTCTCAATGCACACCATGACATCATGACTACTGTTGGGAGTGGAGAATTATGGTGGTGTAAGGGTAGGAACAAAGGATAACTACTGATTTCCCACAATACCTTCCTCATCTGCTTTGGAGAACTCATTAATGAGACCAATAAAGTGATGTCAGGCAAGTAAGACACTGTTTAAGAAGCTACTCCAAATAGATCAGGCATTTTAGAATGGCTTGTAAAACTACCAGTTTGTTCCCCTCCACTGGCACCAACCAGACAAATCAGGAAGTAGAGTTGTCCTATATAAGATAGCTGAGACATAAGATGACTTCCAATGCACTCTTTTTAAGTTGCAATTCAGTTATTCAGGGTTCACGTCTCAGTGCTTTAGAGTTAGTATCTGTCATCTTTAGGGAAATGCACCAGCAAATTTGGAATGGCATATTCACGATGTGGTTCCCTGGAAAGGTATTTGAATTCCAAGGCAAATCATGTTCTTCTGTTGCAAGAATTGTTCTGACAGGTGTATCCTGGAATCATTTACACCAGATATCCAACAATAGCGATGTCACAACATGGAATGCAAATGTGAGTTTGTGGACATCAGCCCCCAAGACCACAGCTCCAACAGTGAAGGTGATACACGTGTGTACAAAAAGGAAATGCTGCACTTCCTCCTGGAACTTTAATTAAAAAAAAATTCACAGTAGCTGTTTTCTATCCTTAGGGGTACATTTCCAAAGCAATGGGCGGCAAGTGAGCTGCAAGACTTCTTTTGATATTAATGGCAGTCACAGAGCTAAATCACTGAGCACCACTTGGCAAACTTACTCCTTAATGCTGCGGTTGCCTTAAATTAATATTTTACAAAGACCTAAAGTAATTAGACTGTGTCTCACTAAATGCCCCATTTACTCATTAGGTATTTCAAAATGCATCTTTTGCTGCAGGCCCATCGGGGCACATTAACTACTCTAAAATATATAAATGACTTCATTGGGACCTTTTTAAAAATACTGGTACAGGGGAGGCGCACAGGCTCTTCACCGGTGACCAGTTAACATTGGCCCATTAAGGTACACACTGTTGGGGCTCAGGGGACATGACTTGATCCTGACTATCCAGATCCAGGAAGCCATGAGGTCAACTATGTCTCATGCATACATTTTAAAAGTAAGCCCTAACTGACAACCTTGTGGTAGACATTTGCTGGTTGTGGCCTTCCAGGCTCTATTCCCTTTGGACTAATTTTTCATTTGGGTTCTTTTCTTTGCCAATTTACACCTAGGGAAGCTGATTCTACTCTGGAATGAGAAGGCCAGGTTGAGACCACCCCTCTTGGCTGCAGTGATGGGTTCATAAATGGGATCTTAACCAGGATGGTCCAATCCCTGAAGCCAAGGATGTTCATTCAATAGGCGAAGAAAGAAATATTTTCTTTTCTGCTGGCTGGGGGCCTGGAGGGAAAAAGCCCCAGTAGTTGCTGGCTGACATCTTTAACTACATCTTTGGAGCAAAGAGTCAACCCAGAGGAAGCAGAGGCAATAGACAGAACGTGATCAAATCTTCCATGACCTGTATCAAACCGTGTCTGTCATCAGTGCCAGCCCTAGATTTATGTGAGCCATTATCTCCTCCACTACCTTCGCTACCATTGTTTTTGTTTTGCTTTGTTTTAGCATCTAAGCCAGTGAAGGATGGGTTTTTTTTCACTTGCACATAGGAAAATTCCCAACTGATACAATCCAACCTTTCTCATCACGCCATCAGTCTGTTTTACTCACTTGGCACGTGAAGCTCAAGAGAAGAATCCCTAAAGGCAGAGACTTCACCTGGGGGTCCAGGGATGGATTTCAGAGGATTAATCAATTCCCTGAAATCATAAGCAACATTTCATGCTATGTGCATTTCTCCTGGGAGTCAAAATGACAAAATAGTCCCATCTCAAGAAAGTTCAAGAATCCCCATTACCAGTAGCAAAAGTCCTGGAAGGTCAGCATCAGGAGGCACAACAGGAAGGAGGATTTTATATCAAGGTGTCAATTTTGTCTGACATCAAAAATTCAAGAGAACACATGGGGTCCTCTGAAGAAAACTGCATAGCTGAATACTAGAGTTTTTTAGAAAGTGGAAGTGGTTTCCCTGGAAGATAAAAGATGCAAATTGGGATTGCACAGGAATGAATAAAGTGGTTTTTTTAAACCCTTAATGATTGGCTTGACTTTTCTGCATCTATATATGTGATGTGTATAGAATATACTACATATATATGTATCTATATATATCTATATATTTTCCCCCCACATAAGTCCACACCAAAACGTCTACAGCAAGAAACAGGTATTTCTAGTGCACGGCAGTCTTCAAATGCACTTCGGGAAGGAGCTCACCACCAGGTTCTGTACTCAAAGAATAACACCAGAACAAGGCCTGAAATGGTTGTAACGCCACAGGCGTGGAGGAAATGTCTATTACAACACCTTCCCATCTTCTCTCAGATGTTCATCAACACCTGTTCCAGCTGATCTAAATGAAAAGAGATCCCTGCTACTCAGGGATGATAGGACAAGAAAAGCAAAGCAAAGAAAAACCAAACTAAGCGTAAGAACAAAACAGACCCAGTCCTGCTAAACTTATCATCACGTACACTTCGGAGTTCTGCCTGATGATTGTGTCAGAGTGATCAAAAGCCTGGACTCTGAAGGCAGATTGTGAATTCAAATTCTGGCTCTACCATTATCTGATAGGAGACTTTGAACGTAGCAATGAACATGTCTGTAACTTAGCTCACCGTCTAAAAAGTACCTGTAGGCTCAATCACATGAAATGGCTTGATCTTCATCTGCGTTTAGAGAATGAGCAGTTTTGTACGGTTCAGACCCATATCTCTACTGAAGGGCTGCCATAATAAAGTACCAAAAATGGAAGAGCTTAAAATAGCAGGGATTTATTCTTTCACAGTTCTGGAGACTTGACGTCCAAAATCAAGACGTCTGCAGAGCCATGATCCCTCTGAAGTTTCTAGGGAAGAACCCTTCCTTGCCTCTTTCTAGCTTCTGGTGACTGCTGGCCGTCCCTGGCGTTCCTTGGCTTATAGCTGCTTCACTCTAATCTCTGCCTCTATCTTTACATGGCTCTGTGTCTCTCCTTATAAGGAAACCAGCCTCATCCAGGATGACTCATCTTGATTACATCTGAAAGACCCTACTTCCAAATATGGTCACATTCACAGGTACTAGGGGTTAAGACTTAAACCTCTCTTTTCGGAGGATATAACTGAACCCACCATACTATCCTAGGGTTATTATAAGGATTAAAGAAATTAATGTATGCAAAGTATTGAGAGCAGTGTCTGGAACATAGGAAGTACTCAGTGTTGCTATAATCATTTCATCCTCTTCCACTCTGCCTGCATTTGACAAAGCTCTGACTCTCTTAGACCCTGGATACCTCCATGTCTGCACCAGAATCAAACAAGCTATTTTCTGTCTTCTCAAGGGAATTCCTTATGTACCCTGACTGACCCAGCTGTATAATCTCTCATCATAAAGATTTTCAAAAGATTTAGTAACAGAACTCTTTCTTCAAAGGGAGCGTTATTGGAAGACCACTTCTTAAACCACATGAAAGGGGAATTGCTCTTTGAGAAGAAGGTGGGAACTCGCAAGCTGGTGTGTTAACCACCACCGCCACCACTGTGTATCTGTTGCCTTATGCCCCTCCCCCAGTAGCCCCCAAGACATTTCTTTGGAATATAGAAGGGCCAGGAAACTACTTTTCAATCATAAATAAGCTCATTTCAAACATGTGGGAAGAGGTGGTCTTTGGACCCTCATCCTCTCTTTCAGCATCCCACCCCCCCATCCACCCCCTGCCCCTGACTCACCCCCAGCTCCTGTACCCCAACCAGGCCAAGGAAGCAAAGGTTGTCACTCTGGGCAGAATCTAGGGTATTTATTGTGCCATATTCACCAGCGTCACTCATACTACTGGTTCTGTAACAAGGCTGTGTTTATCACACAAGCCTGTGCTTCTATGTATTGGACTTGGCTTGGGATTTCCCTAGCAAGGATCATCCAACGGAGAAGGATGTCCAAGATCTAGATACAGCTGGGCAGAGAGGGGTAGCCTCGCTCATACCTTGGAGCCAAGTCATATGCTTCCCCATAGGGCACTGTGTTAGTTCATTCTGGCTGCTGCAACAAATAACCACAGACTGTGAGCTTATAAACAACAGAAACTTATTTCTCGCAGCTCTAAAGGCTGAGAAGTCTAAGATCAAGGCATGACCATGTTTTGGTAAAGGCCCTCTTCCTGGTTCATAGCTGGTGCCTTCTCACTGTATCCTCACGTGGTGGATGAGGGGAAAGAGCTCTGTGGGGTCTCCTTTGTAAGAATACTAATCCCACTCATGAGGGCTCCACTTGCATGACTTTAGCAACTCTCAAAGGCCTCACCTCCAAGTACCTTCTCAACAGGCATTAGCATCTCAACACTTGAAACTGGCGGAGAAAAACATTCAAACCACACCAGGCACTTAGGAAGAAGCCCAGCTGACTTAACAAGGGCAAAGTCTTTCTCATTTGGGTATTATTCCTGGTATATAAACCTCCTGTGGGGACCTCGGGGGAGAAGGGATAACTTCCCGGCCTGAGTTGGAATATTCCTGTGAGGACTAGCCAGTGTCGTCAACTCTATTTAAAGAATCCTTCCTCCTGTCTCTTCCAAATGAAATCTGGGTTCCTCCAGGGGATACTACTTGACCACAGGCTGCTTTTGTGCTGGAAGCTGCTTTTCCAGTACCCTGTATCCACTGTAGGTGTGAGCAACCATTAGGACCCACTGTTTATTCCATATTCTGACTCGTCAACTCGTTCAAAAATACCCACCATGTTATAAGATCTTTCCTCCCTCTCTGCTTTGTTTTCTTCTTTCATCCTCATCCTCATTCTTACCCCCAAATTCCTGTTCATGGCTAAGTTAGACAACTTGAGTTATAACTTTGTCTCACTCCTACTTTTGCTAACCATCTGCTCAGGCATTTCTTTCCCAAACCAAAGTGGTCCCAAGCGAAACATTGACACGTACTAGTCAGGGAGACCCAGAGAAACACAACCAGTAGGAAGTATATATTGACAGAAAGAGATTTGTTATAAGGAATTGGCTTATATAGAGGCTGAGAAGCCCTGAGATCTGAGGATGGCAAGCTGGGGACGCTGGATTGCCAACTTGTGGTTCCCATCTGAGTCCAAAGTCCTGAGGACCAGGACAGCCAATGGTGGAAGTTCCAGTCCAAAAGCCAGGAGGCTCAAGACCCAAGAGGAGCTGATGTTTCGGGTTGAGTCTGGAAAAGACTGATGTTCCTGCTCAAGACAGTCAGGCAGGAGGAATTTTTTCTTACTTGTATAAAGTCAGCATTTTAAATTCTGTTCAGGCTTTCAACCAACTGTACGAGGACCATTCACATTCAGCACATAAATCTGCTTCACTCAGTCTCCTGCTGATTTAAATGTTAGTTTCATCCAGAAACACCCTCTCGGATATACCCAAAGTAATGTTTGACCGAATATGTGGGCACCTTACGGTCCAGTCAAGTTGACACATAAAATTAATCACGACGAAGAAGGTTCTCTCCTCTGAGAGAATTTCTGCAGACAACCCTCATATTTAATGTTTCTTGCCACTCTCATCAGATTATTTTAAGTTTTCTAATTGGTTGCCCATTACCAATTGTCCCTTACCAGTTAATTTTCCATATAACTGGCAGACTACACTTTCTTAAAAAGCTGACCAAACCCTGTCTCATTCCTGTCTACTGTACCATTTCTTTTTGCAAAAAAAAGGAGGGGGAAGAAAATGAAAAAGAAAAAATAACTCAAAATTCTTAGTTTGACATACCAAATTAGTATATATATATACACACACACACACTAATATGTATAATATATATATATGATATATATATAATATAAATATATATATATAATATGTATATAATATGTATATATATACTTTTTTTTTTAGTCATTTTTCCATGCATCCTGCCCTCCTACCATTTTGAGTTTAAATTTTTTCCTTAGAAGCCCTTTTGGTCTTTTACTCCGACAGAAGGCTTTCCACTTACCTAGAATATTCTTATCCTCTTGCTTACTTGTTCTAAACTACTTGCTGTTTTATTTGCTGTATTTGTGAAACATGTTCTCCACATCATTATAACAAAACTTCCAATTTTTTGTTTATATATCTCTCCCTACCACTAGGCCAGCATTTTCCAAAATATGTACCTGACTATGGTAGCCCCAGAAAAATACTCCCTCTTAAAAAAGGATTTCCTATTAAAAATTGCAAAATGTGTCTATTATATTCTCTTGTAGGAATTTTGTAATGTATATGCTAGTGACTGTTAAGAAATTCTTCAGAAAAGAAGCCTATTTAACTTGGTCTACTTTAATATTTAGTCTACTTTAATATTTGATTTATTTTCTCCTAAGGGTGATTTATTTTGCATTTATACTAGCTAGAGGTTTATGGAGTCTCTTGGATCTATGGGATGAAATTTTTCACTTCATTTGGAAAAAAATTCAACATCATTTCTTCAAATGTTTTTCTGCTCTAATATCTTTTCCTTTCAGGGCTCCAGTTACACAGTTAGACTATTTGGTATTTTCCCATAGTTCATTGATGCTCTCTATATGTATTTAATTTTTCAACTTCTCTCTGCCCCTGGCTTCAGTTTGAATACTTTCTACTGACTAGTTTTTCTTTCTCTCTTCCTTGGTGTCCAATTTGCTACCAAGCTTCTCCTATGAACTTTTAAAAGTAAGAGATATTGTATGATTTGGGGTGCTAGATTTTTCATTTGTTCTCTGGAATTTCCATTTTCTTGCCAGAAATAACCTCATTATATCCACTTTTTCCTATAAGTCATTTCATGTATTTACATGAGTTTTTTTTTTTTTAAAGCCTCACTAATTTCAATAACTGAGTCATCTACTGATCTGCTTCTATTGACTGTGTTTTCCTTTGATTATGTATCACATTTTCTTACTTCTTCTCATATCTCATAATTTAAAATCTCATACTTGATTATATATAAAATGTAAAGGGTCTGAAAGATGAAAGGTACAGAGAACACAGTTGTGGCTATTCTTCTTCCCTTATTGTAGACAATGAAAATGGATGTTCCATTCTCCTAATCAAGTGTGGGGACTTCTAGAGATGTACTTGTAGAGATGATGTGTATTCAGGAAGTAAGGCGGGGAGCCCATTTCCTGGTTGGGCATTTGATTGTACGTTACCTTTGCTGATCTTTCTCCCGCTTTGAGCATGAGAAAATCAACAGGGGAGAGACAACAAACTAAAGAGAGAACATCAATGAAATTGCCTATTCTGCTACACTCAAGGCAACAGGAACATGTGAATTCTGTGTAGGTCAAGTGGACCAGTCAGGCTTGCACTGTCTTGTCATCTCACCCCTTTGGAGGGTTGCCTGCCAAGAGGCTGGGGTTAGGGACTTAGGATGGAAACTGAGGCATCAGAAATGCTTATGCCACATTGGGGAACTCTCAGTGAGATAGACTCTTGTAGGGCTTTCTGGAGAACTCATACATGGGTACCACTGATCCTTAAGGGACAGGACAGGAAACCAGATATGGTAAGAGTTATACCATTTCATGACTGTAGTACTTGTCAGGGTTTGGAAATGCTTAATAAACTAGTTATATTAAGTGTCTGTCTCCTATGATGAGCCATATGCCAGGGCTTGTGTCTGTCTTGCCTGCTGCCTTGTACAGAGACTCACATATAGTGGGTGCTCAGTGTGTTCCAAAAATATATCTTGAATAAATGAGCAAATGAAGTAGAGTGTCCCCACTTTTCCCTTACCCTCTCATTACTTTATTTTTATTCTTAGCATTTATCACATCTGACACATTATATGTTTATTTATGTACTTGGCTACTGCTTATCTTCCCCACAGAATGTAAGTCCTACGGAGATGGGGGGGGAGAGGGCTGTTTTGTTCACTGTGTGTCCCCAGGCCCTACAACAGTGACGAGCACCTAGCATGTGTTCAATAAAAAATTTTTGAATGGGTGCTTTGCTGTACATCACTTTCAGAACATAGATATTACGGGTGGGGTAGCTAAAAAGGTACTCTCAGGGCAAACATGTGACATGTATTTCAGTAGCAGAGATAAAAACTGAGGCAGGAGAGAATTTTTATACTAAAATAGATTTTGGAAATGAAGTATAAAGCTACTCCAAAGGACCTTTTTTATTAAAAAAAAAATTCCTCAAGTTTCAATATGTATCTTTAAACAGTCACCTTTGCTCAAACCTTTTACAAATTGTAACATTTTAATGATATATTGTATGCCAAGGATAAAGAAAGAAACAATTTCTGATTGATAGGATTACAATCTAAGAAGTTAGCTGAAGACTAAATATTTAAAAAACCAGTTGAAAAGACATGTGAATACTGGTTAACGTGAGGCTTCATACAGTAAGTACTGAATATACTTAAGCAGATACAGTGAATATTAGCTTTGGAGAGAAGATTTAAACAAAGGTTTAAATGCAAAAAGGAAACAATCTTATATTGAAACTAGAGAATTGTTTTAATCTAATAATGTACTTGTGATATGTATTTTGCTTAGAATATTTCTTGACTTACCGCCCTTTATCCTGCTAGTAGGAAGGGCACCAAATCGTAACCCAGGTGAGAAAGGAATCAAATCTTGGGTAGTCTGTGACTGTCAGAATGTCTAGTTCTAGAGTGTTTGTAAACAGAGCTTTGGCTGACCTCTACCAGGGTCACTGGCAGACGTATCATGGATAAGGAAGATTTTTTTCCCCCAGTATGAAATTGTTTTAGTGTTGGTATCTGTACAGCATGTGATGTCAAGATTGGAAGAAGAGCAAACGCACACTCAGTGAGACATGGCTATCTGAGACAAGCTGTGAGTGAATGGAGAAGAGTTCACATGGCTTCCATGCTTTCCTGGGTACCAGACAGCTCCAGGCCACCTCCTCCCCTGCCTCCTCTATGAATGTCTGTCTGCTAGACGGCAAAAAGAGAGGGGTTAGGCTTTTGTCTTAGGAGCCTAATCTTTCTGTCACAAATATCTCCCCTAAGTAAGCAACTGACAGTGTGGGGAGCCCGTGAGCTAGCTCTTTACTTCCCTATGTCATCATCTGATTGAGCTGCAGCTGTCCCTGATAGCAGGGTGGAGGCTTACTAAGTGAAGCCAGAAAAAGAAAGCAAAATACCCTATGATATCACTTACACGTGGAATCTAAAAAAAAAAAAAAAGACACAAATGAACTTATCTACAAAACAGAAATAGACTCACAGACATAGAGAACAAACTTAGGGTTACTGTACCCTGTAGGGGGTACAGGGGGTGGGAATGGGTAAATCAGGAGTTCGAATTTTTCCCCTCTTGGGGGAGTGATGGAAATGTTAGCTATCTTGATGGTGATGGTGGTTTCATAGGTGTATATACATCTATCAGAATTCATCAAATTATACATTTGAAACATATGTAGTTTACTGTATAGAAATTATACCACAATAAAGGTATTTAAAATATTAGAAAAAAAAATTTAAAGCCAAAAAAAAAAAAGGTAGGGTCATGGCAAAAGCACCAATCATAATACTATATTTCTTTCAGTCAAAGATTGTGGGTAAGTGGAAGAAACATCTTTGAGATTTCACTTGATATTCTTTATGCTTAGTGATAAACGTCAGGCCAACACTGGGACTTCAGAAAACCTATTTTAATAACCACACTTCCTAAAAACATGCTCTCTGATGTCGGTAAGGTGTTGTTTCACCACACAGGAAATTACCTAGAAAAAGAATCTGCAAGTGGCAATTTCTACAGTAATAGATGTTAATGAATATTTTTTCAAAATGTTCTGCTGATGCTTGACATCGTAATGAATCATGCCAGATTACATCAATCATGTTGTGTCACTTAAAAAAAACCAAAACAACCCCTAAACCACAATGTATCTGGTAAAGATGGAGTTTTAATGGGTCATAGTTAGGAGGTACCAATTTTTAGAAAGAAAAATATACTGTAAATACTTAATATGTAGTGCCTGATAACCAAATTAAGAAAGGCTTGAAAATTTTCTCTGAAAAGCAGAGAACAGTGTAAGGCTTCATTTTTAAAGATGAGATATACATTAAAGAAAAAAAGGATCATCTGGAAATAAATATTCTAAATACTACCAATTCACAAACTCACACTGATTGGGACCATTCTCAAAAGATGATTCAGTTCTCTCCAACTAGAACACAATTCGTAGTTTATCAACCAAATGGGGCTTCTAGAAACATTCCCAGGTAGAAGATAGCTGTCATCAAACAAGACCACTTGGGGCTGGATACAGGTGAGGATGAGGAAGATGAGATTATCCTGAAAGGTTCTGTATCACCCATCAAGTTCCTAGGGAAGGTCTTTCTTCATTTGACTCACTTAAGTAGTATTTCTGTAGGTTGTCAGTGCTCTCAGAATCAAGAAGTGTTTCCTTCTAAATCTTTCCTTCAATTGAAATTTAACTCTGCTTCCTTTTTACTTGTCCCTATAGAAACAGGATGGCATCAACTATATCATATATATTTTTTTGAGATGCAAAAATTGCACCTTTTTCTTCTTCTCTAAAACTATTATTTTCCAACTGCTCTATCCTAAGAAATCTCTCTTCCAATAAAGTTTTAGTATAAAATAGAGCAAAACTGCTTAGGCTGAAAGGGGTAGAGGATGTCCTTAAATCCTTCTTTCAGGAAATATTCCATTGACCCAGTCAGGTCTACATGGAATACGTACAGTGTGGCATGACAATTGTTTCATCCACCTTTGCATGTTCAGAGCCAAGTTCCCAATGTTAAGCATTTTTGTTACTCTTTTCTGCACACACACCCCCACCTTTACATATTCATACGAAAGCCTAAAACTAAAAAGTTTTGAAAAAATCATGCTGAAATTTTGGTGCAAAAAAAATAAATTCCATGGATGAACAATCTGATTAGGTTTAGCATGACTGGTTTCTTCCTTATTTTGCAGATGTATTTCTTAATACTCTGGGGGGCATAAATATCTCCACTGGTATATATTTCCCTGTTTCCAAAATTTGTGATTAGGTGAAAAGTTTTGGAAGTCTATTAAATATTTTTTTCTATGTTTTTTAAACTCTAAGCCGATAGATCAAATTCTTAGATTTTATACCCAGTAGCAACCATCCTAATATGTTCAGGAGGGGGAAAAAAATGAGAAAAGCACCCTATGGGGTGTTAATTTGACAAGAAGACTTCACATATCGGGGTCAGTACTGGAGGGGAGATGGATTCAATGAGATGTCTATACTCAGTCTGCCTGGAGTTCAAATCTTCACACTAACTACTAGTGGTAGAACTTTGGTAAATTATTTTATCTCCCAAAACCTGTTTTTCATCTGTAAAATGAGAATTTTACTAGTGGCTGCCAGTCAGAGGTACTGTGAGGAGAACATGACCTAGCACACACAAGACATTTGATATGGAGGTCTCACTCTTAGCCAGTGTACTTTTTTGGGGAAAACAATTATCTATTGTAATTTTTGCATGTCACTTTACATTTCTGAAGGTTCAAGACTATTATGAAATATTTTTTCTAATCTTCCTTGAGATGAAAAAATTCAATCTTAATCACAGACTTTTACTAGAGGATACAGTTGACCACCAAGGATTAATATTCCCATTCTAACAGGCAGAGAGGCAATGTAGTCTGAACGCAAGTCAAGGTTAGAAAATGCCTGATTCTTCATACCTCTCCTTTTAACCACGAGACAATATTTACCCTGCAAAAGAGTTCTCCCTTGTTATTGAATCTCTTGCAGCTTTGACCTTTGGGCACTGGCCGGTATATATTTGGATTTTCTTCAAATGACTGGAATAAATTCTTGGTTGAAACTGAAAGTTGGAGAAACCAGAAATCCTTCACGGTGCATTGTGGCCTGAGGCCCTTGGAAAACTCAAAAAGCATCACAATTTACCACCTGTTCTTACTTTCCTGCTTCATGAAAAGTGATGGTTTGTTGGGTGGGGGTGGCTTGGGACCGGTGATTTACAAAGAGCTGCTTCCCCTACCCAAGTTTTGCAGCATGTGAGAGCAAGTCACGTGGGAGGGACAGAGGACGTGGACTGCTTTGATGACGGTTGGCCATCGCCAAGGAAACTGCTCCCTTGGCAACTGTGGTCAGTACATCTGTCTAGTTGCATTTCTAAGACTCAAATAGTCACTACCATGGAAAATATGTTTTAAGACACAAACACATGAAAAAACAAATAAAAAGTAATGGAGTTGATAAGGAATTCTTTGCTTTTATGGCAAAGTAGTTTGGATGGAGTTACAGTGGTGCTCAGCAGAACACATTCAGGGGTGTTAACTCATAAATGGAAAACACGATGTCCCCAATTTAAGCCAGCCCATAAAACAAAACAAATCTAAACCAGATAATCATTGGGTTTACTATTCACAATACACATGGGTTTAAGACTTCACAAAATTGTTTGTAGGGAGCTTATTTGCAACGTTAAGTGCTTCCAAGTACAGTTAAACTAAAGTTTGTATAACGTTATCTTAAAAAGAGACGTAGGCAAGAAAGAGGGAGATAAAGATTGAACTAGGGTAGGGTAGAATGATAAGATCTGGCAAAAATGAAGAAAAGCAATTCTGAAGTAAAAAATCTAAGGTGGTAGAAAACCTGATTCTATTTAAAACCCCTTGATTTATTCACAGATCTTCAGGAATATAATCATGCAATATGGGAGGAATGCCTACATAGAAATGCCACTGACTAGAGACTAGACTAGGTTAGAGAGAGTTAAGTTTTGAACTTACAAAGTTTGAGTAAGAATAGAAACAAAGATTTTAATATATATTACCTACACGAATTTCATGGGAAGTATATTGTTTCTACAAAAATAACTTGTGAATTATAATTAAGCTCTTCATAGAAAACATAATTTGAAGAATTTACACCATGAAGGATGGGTATAAATTCCATAGGAGTGTTCTTTACAAGTCCTCATTTATACCAATGTAAAAAGCTAAAGAAATAAAAGATACGTTATGTGGGTTATATTTTATATTCTTCAAAAATTTTTTTAATATAATTTAATTTATTTTTACGGGAGAGATCATTAAGTCTATTTATTTACTGTTAGTTTTTTCTTTTTGGATGGGGGTAACTGGGGATTGAACCCAGGACCTAGTGCATGCTAAGCATGTGCTCTACAACTTGAGCTATAGCCTCTCCCCTGTATTTTATATTCTGAAAACACTAGACAACATTAGGGAATTAAGAAAAGTTGTTGGGCTTTGTTTTCACCTGCATGATCAACAAAAATTGTATTTAACAAATTCTTGATGTACTTTTCTCACATCTTATTGGGAAGTATTTTAACATGCTGCTGACCGGGCAGTGATGGTGACAGGGTTATCACCACCTGTGCTTGCTAATGAAAACTTTTTGCACGAGAGGGTGTCAGCAGCTTGGAGGAAAGTTTGGGGGACAACAGCGGCACGTTCTTTTAGGGATGCTAATGCTCATGATGGTGCAGAAGACAAGAGTAGATGGAAAAACACAAACATCAACAACTGCGTCAAGCGAATTCAGAAAAGTTGGACTATAAATGTGCAGAAATTTTAGGAACACTTTAACCAATTTATTTTACTTATGTTTTACTTTTTATGTTTGCACAAGTGTGAAATATGATAAAAAATGTGTCTAAGTCTAAAACTGTTCTTTTGGTAAGTATAGAATAAAAATTCTAGGTGATAGGAAAGCATTACATTATAGTTTAAGCAGTACTGTTTTTCCTTTCTTGGTAAATTAAAAAATGGCGCATCTTACAATGAACAGGACCTTAGATTCAATGAAATAGGGGCCTAAGTTTTGACATCACCCTTCACTGTCTAAGAAGTGAGGCAAAAAGAGAGTGAGAGAGACTGAGATGGAAATACTGATCAAGAAGGATACCACTCACTTCTCTCCTCCTCCCCAATAAATGGAAAAAAGCAAAGATAGTAAAAGGTATTCACTGCATTGCTGATTAGCAAAGACAAAAATATAAAGTTGGTAAGCATTTCTCTGTGCCAAAGCATGTCACAATTAAACAAATGATTAAATCAATTTCATAGATGACCTTGATGTTTAATCTTAGTCTGCTGCTGTCACTTAATCTGAAATCCAATTTAATGTCGGCTTTGTACATCAAAGAGCAACACCGGTCCATGCTACGTATTTTCTCAAAGGAAAAAGTTAAATTAAAAGAGAAAAAGTTTCCCAAATAGCAAGGTCGATGTAGATACGTTCGGTGGAGTACCACTAAATTTGGCAGTTCTATAGAAACTCTATCTGATTTTCTCCCAGATAAATTATTCTTCCAGAATATCTTCAATGTCAAGCCTAAAAAGTTGTCTTTACAATACTGCCAGTCAGTTATTGTACATGTTCTCTTTCAACTGATTTATCTAGCAGGGTCTTTGTGTGTCTATTGATTAAGAAGTCAACCCTGCATACATTTCGTTTTCCTGATCTATTTGACAGAATCTTGGGGAAACATTGAAGGAGAGAATCCTGCTTCCACAGTTACATCACTCTGAGATTCCATTGAAATTCAGCAATAGATAATACCAATTCCAACTTTATAGTATAACTTCCATTTAGTGGAAAGCTATTTTCATTTTGGCACATTAACTAGCAAGATATGAAAATGAAAAATCCGAAAGTGACTATGAAAATCTGTATACCCTCCAGCTGATCCTTCAAAGTTCATTTTCAAAATGTACTTGTTTTGAGATTCTCTGCCATAGGGACACTGTATTTACCAAACCACGTAGCGCATTCCTAGACAGACACAATACCACTAAATCAGTCCATTTAATGTTGGCACTTGCCTTCCTTGAGAGTTTGGTTTTTTGAGCATGGTTCTCCTGTTCTCACTGATAATACAATTTCTGGAGCATCTGGAAACTACTGGCAAATTTTAGTAAGACCTAACTGTAGCAGAAACAAAACCATCTGTGGCACTGGGAAGGCCACATTTCCTAGCCTTCTTTGCAGTCAGGTGTGATGGGGAACTCTATTCCAGTCAACAGAATGTGGACAGAACTGACAGATCCAGTTCCGGGCCTCATTCTTTTGTTTCTATGCTTGTTGGACGATAGGTCCCAATAATCCAGGGAGGACTCTTGAGATTTTAGAAAGGGATGAGCAGCAGGAGGAAGGAGCCTGGGTCCATGTCCACCTGTGTGCAGGAGACCAAGCCCCCATTCCCAAATCACTTCTGACCATGCCAAGAGTAAAACCTCAACTCCTGTTATGTCAAACTGCTGAAATGCTGGGACTGTTTGTTACAGCAGTGAGAGTTACATAACCTGACTAGAAATGATAATATAATAGACATAGAGAAGTCCCAACCTATATTCCTTAGTAACTCCACCAGATATTGTATAATATAGGTATAGGGCCTTTGTAACATGGGGAAACATTACCAAAGTGTTCAGTAACAGTTCTGGACACTTATGCCCTCACCTTGGAGATATGTTTGGGTGACTGTGTCTCAAGCATCGGGAGGAGTTCAGGGGATGTCCTAATGAGCTAAACAGACGTCATGCTCTTCCTCATGAAACTTATAATCCAGGAGGTAGACCCATCATGGCAATGGATCAAACATACTAATGTAAGATTATAACCATGATCATTTCCAGGACAGGAGAATCATAATCTTATCCAACATAAAAATCAAATTATTTGCCATAATGAGGGAGGCACCCATGAGGAAGGATTCCACGTCCAGGAGGACAGATATGCGATTGTCATGGGGAATTCAGACGGCAGGAGACAACGTGAAAGAGAGCCAGATGAGGTGGGGTAAAGAGATGAAGGGAATTAGCATAAGATGAGCCTAGACGAGAACGCAGGGGCCAAACCACGCTAGAATAAGGATGTTCCTTTTTGTTCAGATACTACATGATCAGATCTGCCTTTTGTCTTTTGAAAAACCCACTCTGGCTACACTGTAGAAGAATAGAAAGCACATGAACAGGTGCCTAGAGTTACATGAAGACAGTAGAGAGTATGTGATAACATGAGTATCACCTATCAATATACATATCCCCAGAAAGAAAAGGAAATAAAATAGTTCAGCATCAGAAATGCTTTTGGGATTGGATGGTTGTTAGGAAAATTTTTAGTTATTTTTAATTTTGTGCTTTTTTTTTTTTTTTAACAGTTAAGATCCTCTAGTAGTTCAGTCTGGTGAGTTTGAGGTAGGAGACATTTGCCTTAGGCCACTGGCAACATCCAAAGCAAACAAAATTGCAGTAAAATATGAGGCTGCTTTGAGTGAGATTTTTGTCTTCAGTGACTCCATCACTCAATACTCTTGGGAAATCTGTAAGTCACTCTCCCATACCAGCCACTGAGGGGGACTCCCTAGAAGAGACACTGGGATTTCCTGACTTTCATTATTGGGGTGTCATTATGACATATCAGTCTCTCCACATAATTTATAAAGAATTATGCTGAAAACATGAAGGAGAAAGACATCTTCAGCTTCCGTGATTCATGCAGATTTCTAGTATGGATTTCCATTTTTCTTAGACAATCTCCCAATTCCTGGGAGAATTTACAGGTTGATGTCTCCAATTTTTTCTCCTAATTTTTTTCCTCTCTGTATATGCAAACCACTGCTATAGAAGCTTGCAATTAAATAATCATCTTGAGATGTTCTCTGTTGGATTCTGGGCCCCAGTCTGATTTCTTGCTCTTGTGATTCAGGTGGTGAAACCTGGCAATCACCCCTTCCCAACCACATAAACATCAGAGCAAGTTCCTACTGGCCCTCTCCCCTCCATGCATGGGAGATCTGCATGCCCAGCCCTATGTTGCTTTTTGTTTTTAGACACACTACACCTTTCCAGAAGCAATATACACAGAGAATTCTAAATAGGCTCCCCTGCATTGAGTTGCATCTAAAAGATGTTGTTTCCCTGTAAGAAAGGATGATTAATTCCAAGTAGTTATTTTCTAAGGTACAACTGTAGACCTTCAAAGTCAGGCTGTTAATTTGGTGTTATTAACTTTTGAGTCACTTGACGAGTCAGTTTAGGAAGCAACAATTCTCTTAAAACTCTCATAATTACATTTGGACAAGTTTGCGCGTAGGACCGCAAGTCCATCAGCTTATTATAACCATGGCGCATTTCACACACCATCTTCATTATCTTGTGCTAAAGAAGAGAGCGCACACTCTTCTGTGGGTAATTTTAGATTGGCCACTGACACACTCCACAGTGTTTATAAAGAAAACAAAACTTGGATGTTGGCCCTTTTAATTATAACTGGCAGAATCGCTACACCCAAAAATCACATAATCTCTTCACCATATTATATCTTTGAAGACATCTGCTTACAAAGCAGTAACAAGGAACTCGAAATCTAAAAACAAACTTTGTACTAGATTGATTGGTTTGGCGAGCCATGCTTTTGAAGCACTGGCGGATTCTGAAAAGATGCATTCCTGAAGTTCAAAAAAAGCTTAAAATATGCTACGATGGAGCTACAGCAACTTGTCCTCAGTCTGGACAGGCGGATTGGAGTCTGTTATTAGGGTGCCGATCAACTGGCCCAGCTGAAGATGCCGTAAATTTCACCAGCCATTTTTGCTGTTTCGCAGTTTCCAAACAAACGTCTAGCTGATGAAACATTTTGGTAAGTTCGGGGTACTGTTTCACCTGAGAAATAATCACCCTTAAGGTGCTGTTATCTAGGTGTTTTATATAATATTTTGAGGACAACTGAGAACCCTAGACATTCACCAAAGAATGAAGGCTGATCTATGACATCATCTTGACTATTCGTCAGATACGTGCCTCTCTTCACACGGATTTGGACGTGATTTGCACTCGTCTTTGAGTTACTACCAAGTCACTTACCTTTGGGCGGATGATTTCACAGCCTGCAGAGTTCCTCAACTCATGGTACTGTAACCTGAAAGATAAAATGGAACAATTATTTATTAGTTAATCTGTGCTCTGCAGATGGGTAGGAATCTTTCTTTCTGTAGGTGACTTGCGGACACGTATTTGAATTAAGAGTATTAACCCCCCCCAAAAAAAAAAACCCAAACCCAATGCACAAGCCTGAATTTGTTGCCAAAATAAAACTGCCTACATCTTATGCAGTCATCTAATTCATAAGGTCCCACCCTCCTTCCACAACTCCAGCCAAACAGTCTGTTTTTCCTTCCCTAACAGTATTTTCTGGAACTCAGGACTAGTTGTTAAACACTAACGTGACTTAAGACAGCGGCTGGAAAAGTGAAAGTAATCTCATTGTGCTGCATTATTTCAACCAAAATGACTAACAAGTTTCAACATTTAGATATCCAATTGGACAAATATTTACTGCTCAGTTAGTAAGTTTATTTTAAGAATCTTAATCCAAAATCACTTTGCTGGTAGTAATGCCGTGAACACTGCCTATACTTTAATCAAACTGATTTTTATTCCCGATGTTAAAAATTACAGTTATAAATAGGTACACTGCCTAAAAATTACAAAACAGTGTGCTTAATTTTTTAAATGTCAAAACTGCTCAAAAAGCTTCAAAGATGCTGACATTTGTTGTCATTCTAATACTGATTTTATTAGTCAAAAGTATTTTTTCCCAAATGTTTTTTCTGAGATGCGCAGAGCACCAAACTATTAACTGTTAACAGCAGGGGAGTTTTCAGGCTCCAACATTTTAGTGCATGCTTGGATGTAAGCATTTTACTCATACATCTCCCTCTTGCAAATATGTAAGCCAAGACAGTTAGTAATTTTGATGTGAATTAAAAACTCCTGAAAGTCTTCATAAATGTAGCACAGACTTGGGAAACATTATTAGGACTAGCAAACTGCTAGGAGCATAGAAAGTGAGAAAATAAAACGAACGATTACAGTACAAATAATGATTTATTTTAATGGAGCCGGGTCAGCATTTCCATTTTAGTTATTTATAGTACCATTATCCAATATATTTTCTTTCTTTCTTTCTTTCTTTTTTTTTTTTTTTTTGGTAGCTCAAGTATGGAAGATTTCAGCTGAAGAAAATCAGAACAGATAAGAAATAATGCAAGAGAAAAAATTAAAACTATCCCATGAGGATGTCATTCTAGAACTTTCTGTCTCCCAGGGAGTGAGGCCATAATGTTTGGAGCTAGGTACATCTGGAGAGAGCTTTGGGTTCTCAGGACTTCCACAGAACACAGTAGGGGTAAAAAGACCAGCAGAGGCTTCTAATTAGAAGAGCTATAAGGCATGTGGTGATCTTTTCTTGCTTTACAGTGTGTGTGGTTTTGTGCCCGCAGATAGATGCCCCAGTTATAAGTTGTAGGTGATTTTTATGCAAGTCTGCTTTGCAGGACTAGTCTTCCAAGGTGTTTTCCGGGGGTAAGTAAAATCGTGATCATCGAAAAAGGATGAATGCATACGTCCCCACTCCAAGTTAATTTGCCCCACAGGCTGCTAACACACAAAATTCCTCTCAGGAGGAGAGAATCTAGAAAAGCCTGTGACTTCTGCACGGCCCTCTCAGATGTGAAGGGAGAAAGCACGGCTGCTTTCCGATTCTCATAGGAAATGTAATTTCTGCAGTGAGTAATGGTACAAATAAAATTATGTTTATTATTATTTCATTCAAGGCATTTAATTACAGAGGGAGATGGGTAGTCAGATAACAGAACAGCCATAAACAAGGGAAAGTCCCCTTCTCTCTTTTTAAATCAGGGCTCTAAAACAATTGGGAAGAGTGTTAATAGAATGTCCAGTGAGAGACAGACTCCACAGGTCTAAGTGTTCACTTGGGGTTCATCAAGTGATGGACTGTCAGCCTATTTTTCAAGCCATTTCTCTGCAGTAACTTGACATTTGATAGGATTACCTCTGGATTTTGGTCTGAGTCTCCGCTGTGCCTGAGAAGATTGTCATCTTTTGATTTAAAGATAACAGAGCCGATCACGTGAAAAGGTTCTGTACAGTCAGCCTGTGACTCATAACCAAATAGCAAAAAAGATTTTGTCTACAGTTTGCTTTCTTACCTCACTGTTGTAACTGGATCAAACTACCAGTTTCCATTATAAACACCATATATTCATTTTCTAAAAAAGCCTGACATTCTTCTGAGATGAAATCTAAGAGGATCATAAAACTCAGGGGCGATTCTTTTCCCCAGAAGACTCGGAGCATTTGCTGATTATAATTTCAATTTCAAAGTTTTACCAAGAAAAATGAATCAATTTTGCTTCAGCAGAACATCGAACAATTAAAAGAAAAATCTGCACGGGTCAGACATAGAGAAAACCAAATTACGAGGCAATGGAATTATATACAGGAGAACAAACAAAACACACCTAAACACTGGCAATGCAATTGACCATTCAAAATAGAGTTAATAAGTTCCCAAACATGCAAGTCTGAATTTTAAAATTAAGCCTCCCAATTGCCAATTTCAAAAAGTGTAATGAGTTTAGAGTGGCCTTTTTATTATGCATGGTTTTATGTCTTTAGATTTCAAAATTACCTAGCATGCATTTTCAACTTTGCTACAATTTCCGGGCTGTTTTCATTTCTATTTAAAAAAGGCTAAACAGTAAGATGTGCCTCTGCTTTGCATTCTAATTGCACGTAACTGATTTGCACTGCAGAACAAAAAACTCATTTTCAGATTAAGAATCGTGCACCAAGAAATAATTATTGTTCCACCAGAAAAAAAAAATTTCCCACTTCCTTCTCTCATTTACAGGAATTGTTTTCTAGGTTCCCCCCGGTTGATCTCTTTTATAGACCACCATGCATTGCTCTTTGGGGACGAAAATAATGCAAATAGAAACAAGGAACATACAACTGTTTTGAGTACATTCTTCTACTTGCAACATAACACTTGCCTTTTATTATTTTATCTTCAACAATCAAGGGGTGACTAAATGGTTGCAGGTGGTGATGAAAATAAAAGTCATCCATCATTATTTATTAGGCATGAAAAAGATACACAATAATGTAATTTAATCTCAGAGCAGACAATTATTTCCACATATCGATAATACAATGTGAAAACTGTCATGAATTCTAATATGATATTTCGGCTTTATTGGTGCACCACGGCCAGCATGGCAAATAATGAAACTGCATCAAAAAGAAAAAAACAAGGTAATTATGAGCGTATGTCAATATCATGGGTGGAAAACATATCACCAAATTTTTAAAGCTTCTTCATTACAACTTGAACAAGCCAGAAGTTTGATGTGGAAAAAAAGAAGCACATTTTCTGTTTTCGCTATTTAAAACACAATCTATTACATTCATACCACAATCTATAATCTGAATAAACACTGACTATGTAAGTGTTTTATCATATAAAAGTTTTGAAGACCAGCCAGTCTGCTAAAATATTTGCAAGAAGTATATATACACCATAGGGTCAAATTTCTAACATATTCTTTGTTTCACTGTAGTCTGGTAAAAATCTGCAGATGAAAACTCTGTGATCTCTACTTTGGGTAGCATACACATGGCTATTAAATGTAGCAAAGAACATACCTTTTAGCCAAATAAAGCAAGAAATGGTTGAAAATAAACATCTTTGGTAGGAAAAATCCTGACTGATGAAATGCTTGGTCAAAAAAAGTGAAAGCTAGTTTTTCGTTATGTTAAACGATTCCTATTTCTCCTTGGCAGTTAAACTCTAGCTCCAAATAGGACTTGGAAGGTGAAAATATGACAAAAAAGAAACAAACTATCATTTCATCTCTGTAGAGGGGAAGCAAAAACATCTTACGACTTATATTTGAATAGATTTTGGTTTCGGCCAGGAGAGTGATCACAATTAGAGACTTTCCTAGTTAGAAATAAATTAGAAGCTTTTTTATAACACACATTTATTCTACAGCACATATATACAGCTACGCTTTCTCAGGGTCTAATTTATTCACAGTTCACGTATATATTAGAAATATGAATGTAAGCTTATTGGATAAGATAAATGACCTTCTCTTAGAAAAATGCCTTTTTAGAATTATTAAGGAAGGAAAATATTTTAGACTTGGATTGAGTGGTGGACAAGACCTGGAAGAAAAAGTGTTTCTGAGTGATCACAACACTGTGACCATTCTGGGCTGGGAGAGAAAATTTATATATCATGCGGTTACTCAATTTTATAAAGGGAACCTAAGAACAAGTGTAGGCACTGGGTAGGAAAAACAAATGAAAGGAATAATTTAAAAAGTCAATAAGCCACAGGAAATCTGGAGACTGTTTAAAAACACCTTATTGGAAGCCTAGCAAAAGTATGTGCCAGAGATCAAAGGGACACTTGGAAATGTGGCCCAAGTAAGGAAACCAGGGAGCTCCGCAAACTGTGGCAGGTCAGGTGCGAACAAGAATGCGGACGAGCCAAAAGAGAATTCAAGAGTCCCTTGCAAGTGACTCCAAAGCTAATAAAAATGTTCTTCAAAATATATCCATGGCAGAAAACCAAGTAAAGAACTAATGGGCCAATCAAGTGACCCACTCTGGGCAAAAGAGATATTCTTCTTAGAGGATATAAACTCTTCTGACTATACTGAAGAACATTCATTCATTCATTCATTCATTCATACATTCATTCATACATTCACTTTTGTCCACTCATTCAATCATCCACCCATCTGATCATCTATTAATTAAAAAAAAGTACAGATTGCCTACCATGAACCAGACTTTGGGTTCAATACTAGGGATATAAAACTATTAAGTCATTCATTCATTCATTCTTTCTTCTCACTCAGTCACCAATTCATCCAACCATCATGTGTTTGATTACCCATTTATTTCACAAAAAAGTTACAGAACATGTATCATGAGACAGACTCTGGGTTAAACACTGTATCAATTCTTAAAACATCCATTCAGTCAGTCAACAAATACTTGAGAGTCTGCCATGTGCCCAGCCCTGATCTAATTCTTTGAGACAGATCAGTGAACAGCAGAGACAACAGCCCTGCCTGAATTGAGCTTCTTTTCTCATGGGGCGTAGCAGTGGAGGTAGGCAACGACACAACAAACAACTCATCACAAAATCAAAAGCAATCATTTAGAATGACAGGTATAGTGAAGGACAAGTTCAGGCAGTTGTCAGGGCCCAATGGTGGGGGAGGGGTGGGGTGGCAGGAAACAGCACCCTTTTGACAGACCTGAAGGAACAAGAGCAGGGAAGTCGCAGGAGGTGAGGATGAGGAGAAGGCAGAGAGGTCACATTATCTGGGACTTGGTACTCCACATAAAGAACTCTGGACTTAATCTGAAGAGCAAGGGAGGCAGTTGAAGGCTTTTAAGCAAGTACGATTTACGTAGGAAGTTTGACAATTCTTCTGTTCAAAACCCAGCAAAGGCTGCCCCCTACAAGCAGAGTACAGGTTGATGTACTTCCAGTGACCTACCAGACCCTCTATCTTCTGTCCTCTGTTAGATCTCTGGCTTCATTTTTTACCACTCTGCCCCGCTCACTTGACTCTAGCTACATGGGGCTCCTTGTGGCCACTGGCTAGTTCCTTCTCACCCAAACCAAATGGACGCATGCTTACCTTCTTCAAGTCCATGCTCAAACCTCACCTTGTCTACGGGGCATGACCTGAGGACTGGACTTAATACTGTAACTTTCCTGCCATCTCTACTTCTACCCTGCTTCGCATTTCCCCCCTGGAGCATTCATTCCCTTCTGATGGACAGTACACTTTATTTATTTATTACGTTTTGCATACAGTTAACCCTCTGTATCCTCAGGTTCTCCATCTGTGGATTCAACCAACTGCAGACTGAAAATGTTCAGAAAAAAGAATTCCAGAAAGTTCTGGAAAGCAAAACTTGAATTTGCCCCACTAGTTACACATTGTATTTGCAACAACTTACAAAGAATTTACATTATATTAGGTGGTACGCTAGAGATGACTTAAATTATACAGAAGGATGTGCATAGATTATATGCAAATACTACACCCTTTTATATAAAGGGCTTGAGCATCCATGGATGTGGGTACCAGCAGGCAGTCCTGAAACAAATGTACCACAGACACTAAGGGACAACTGCACAGACCTGCCTCACTCTCATTTTATTCTGCTCTGCTTTATTGCACTTCACAGAGACTGTTTTGTTTTTTTTTTTACACAAATTGAAGGTTTGTGGCAACTCTGTCGAGCAAGTCTACCTGTGTCATTTTTCCAACAGCATTATTTTTCCATTAAGGGATGCACACTGCTTTAAGACATACTACTATTACACACAATAGACTACAGTATAGTTTTAGTTTTAAACATAACTTTCATATGCACTGAGAAACAAAGAAACTCGTGTGACTCACTTTGTTGCGGTATTCACATTATTGCAGTGGTATGGAACTGAAACTGCAGTATCTCTGACGTCTGCTAATACTGTCTACCTCCCCCCACAGGAGAATGGAGTTTTCATGAGGCCGGAGTTTTTGACTTGTGTTCACATTTAGCCTTGTCGACTGAAAACTGAAATAGTGCTTGGGACATAGAACTCAACAGTCATTTGTTGAACAGATAAATTAATGAATGCATTGGATAATAAAACCATATTGGCATTTGAGATAATTACTCTAGTTAAGCTTGACGAATACGTTGAAAAGAGCTAAGTGCAGATGCAGAAAAACAAGAGGCTATGCTGAGTGTCTAATAAAAAAAGCAATGGCAATTTAGGCGAGGGTGATGATGCTAGAAGCGGAGAAAAGTAAACTGGTTTAAAGGGTTTTTTTAGTAGAATCATCAGGGCCTGCTTACAGTGGTGTGCTGGAGTTGGTGTGCAATGGCCTGCAAGAGTCGATAATTACTCTTCAGGAATTTTGTTAGGTGGTTGTTAAGCACAGATGTTATTAAAAATTAAATTATATAAACCTTCAATTAATTATATTAAAATAAAGCTAATAAATATTCAAAAGTAATTAATTCCTAATTATTTTACTATTATCTATGCTCACGAGGCTATTTACGTCTATTGTGTTTCTACGGGAAATATTACCTGACGCTGTGTTACTGTGCAACATTTTCCTACTCCACATTCAGTTATGTCACACTGGTAGCTTGAAATCAGTCATAGTGGGAGTATTTATTCCTTGGTAATTGTCAAATGCTATAAATCAGAGCTTGCTTTATTATCTTGTTGACTTAGTAGACTAAGAAAGTGATGGAGAAGGCGTTAATAATACAGATTAATTTAAAAAGTATGTCATGTCTGCAGATATTTCACTGTTTTTTTTAAACATTTTTTATTGATTTATAATCATTTTACAATGTTGTGTCAAATTCCAGTGTTCAGCACAATTTTTCAGTCATTCATGGACATATACACACTCATTGTCACATTTTTCACTGTTAACATCACACAAAACTGAGGAACTATTTCTCCAGTGCGTGAAAACAATGATCTGATTCAGCAAAGAAGTCATTCACATCATTGTTAAAAGAACGAAATTCTGACATACATCTATGTTGTGTCACCCTTGTCCTAGCTTTTAATGTAAAGAAAACTACCAATTAACATATACATCGGAAATACACTCACTTGTTAGTTGCAATCAACTATGGATCCAAGAGTTTTGCAAAAATCAATGAAAGCGTTCTATGAGAATCGATTGGCTATGTGAAATTTATAGCAAAAAATATTGTATACTTTACTATCATTGTAAACTGTGTACCACATGTCCTTTATATCAATAAAATATGGGATAAATTTAAATATGTATGTATACATTTTCTTTCTGGAGAACTGCCTTTTAAACAGCAAACCACTGGGTATATATGGGTCAAGAGAAAAAGAAGCACCAAAAATGCTGCCAGTTTCTGTCTTGTTCAACTGTCTAAATGACGACACCCATGCTCTTACACAGGGAACATTAGAAAAGGACTAGGCTTGCTGGGCTGGAATAGGGAAGGCAGTAGCATGGGTTAGTTTGGGTGATACTGAGTTCGAATAGACAGGCAGACACGGTCAGGAGGCCAGTTGTAGCCAAAGCTCTGCAGTTCTGA
Organism: Camelus bactrianus; assembly: GCF_048773025.1. Taxonomy (NCBI): domain Eukaryota; kingdom Metazoa; phylum Chordata; class Mammalia; order Artiodactyla; family Camelidae; genus Camelus; species Camelus bactrianus. The sequence continues at coordinate 17,296,398 of NC_133555.1, forward strand.
AAATAATTTGAAGCTGGAGCCATCATTTGGGTGATATTTGTGAAGATCAATTACTCAAAGACCTGAGAGTAGATGAAGCTATTCTGAGTGTGTCTTCCAAATTAACTTCCAAAGCAGAAGTTTGGAGGCATTTAGATTAAAATGGCAAGTGCTGAATGTTCTAGTACTGACAGGCAAATTAATAGTACACACATCATCAAGGCTAAACAATGTCCTCTAAGAATATTGGTTTCCATCAGGGATGTACAGTTCCATGACCAAAGACATGTCCTCCTTTATTAGAGAAGGATGTCTCAGTTAAATGGGTAGGGTCAAAAACACAGATCCCTGTTGGGAACCTGTGATGAGTACAAGATTACAGGGGGTGCCATATGTAAGTGGACTTGGGTTATTTTCTTGTTAGTTCCCAATGATTCTGTGCACTGTGAGTAGGATTAGTTAATTACTAAATAATAGGAAATTTGGGGGTCAGATTCTCAAAAACAAGACCTTTATTTGAGGGCTTTATATTACCTATAAAAAAATAGAATCATGGACACCCATTTCTGAGAAGATGTGGTTTTTCCCAATTTTCTCACTTTACACATAAAAGCCCTGGACAGTATATGTAACGTGTATGCTTCATCTCTGAAAGACAGAGAAAAGAAGGCAGATCAGCTAGGGTCTTTGGTACTCAAGGAACAAGGTAGAATTCAGTTTTCTGGGTTTTCCCTTTGTTTCATATATCCCAAACTCGGAGCTGAAGAAGCCAGCAATTCAGAAACACCAACAGGCACAGACCCTCCCACGCTGCCCCCTCCCCTCGCCCCAAATAAACCAACAACGAAACAAGAAACAGCTGCACCAAACAAAAGCCTACTCTCTCTAGTTAAAGAAGCAAGAAAGGGGCAACTTAAACAGGTAGAAAGCTTTGAGAAAATAACCACTCTACTCCAGCCAAACACTCCAGAAAAAAATGTGGTTCCACCCCATTCACATCAGCAAAAACCAAGAGGGGAGCATAGACATACACCTTTGTTGGACTGTAACAAGGCTCCCCAGCATCACTGTTGGGATGGTGTTAGAGAAGTTCAAGTAGGAAGTGCAGACTTTCATCTCCACCTATGGTAACAGACACCCCACCCCTCCCCACACTTATCCCCTGTGGTATTGGTGGAGACCACAAATGGACCTTAGAATTCCATCTTCGCCCAGCAATAATGTGGACCCCACCACCAATGCTGGTGTCAACAAAGGCTGAGTGCGGAGCCTGGACTTCTACCTCCAGTCGGCAATAGAGAGGGACTGCTTCCTTCCTTCTCTTGTTGGAGTCATACAAGAAGTAAGCTAAAACAGAGGTCTAAATAAAATTGAAACATAATACAAAAATGTCTAGATTTCAACTGAAAATCACTCATCGTACCACAAACCAAAAAGATCTAAATCAGAACAAAAGAAGACAATAAATTTTAACACCAAGATGGCAGAGATGTTAAAAACATCAGACCAAGATTTAAAAATAGCCATGATAAAAATGCTTCAATGGGCAATTAAAATATGTGCGAAACAAACGAAAAACATATAATAGCTCAGAAAATAAATAGAAAATACCTGCAAAGAGATAGAAGGTTAAAAAAAAAAAAAGAACCAAGTGGAAGTTTTCCAACTAAATTATACAATAACCCACATGAAAAGATAAGTGGATGGGTGCAACAGCAGAATGGGAAAAACAGAGAGGAGAATCAATGAATGGTAACACAGAATGACAGGAACGATCCAATCTGAACAATAGAAATAAAATATACTGAAAAAATTTGAGTCTCAGGAGCCTTTTGCTCATTTCTGTATCATTGCTGCCTCCAGTTACTATTGTGGGGTCCTCATTTCCAAAAAGAACCCTGTTTTGAGTTCTTGCTATGACAAGTTGATCTAGTCTAGTGAATGAGGCAAGTAACGAGGATGGGGATCAGGAAACTCAAGTTAAATTTTGATTTCTGCTCATAACATTAAGTAAATCTTTGCATTTACTTTTAAACCTTGTACCTCCAGGTATTGATTTCTCACAGTCCAGAGGGATGAGTGATGGGTTTGTTCATTTCATTTTCACTTGCAGATTGGACACTTTTGATGGAAAAAAGACAGAACAAATATTTTATTCCACAGGATGGCCAAATTTTAGATCCCTTAGGGCAAAAATATGTTTGCTAATGTTTCTATTGAGGGACCACAGTTATAGCTGCTTCGATTTTGTTTTTATATGTATAAAGAATTTTTAAATGTTGAGAATATATTTTTTAACACTGTGAACATTTATTATTTGTTGTCCACCATAAACAAATCTGTCAAAATGAAAACCTGTACTACTGAAGTCTGGGAGATTTACTGTACTTCAGGACTTTTATTTTGACTCTCTCTGCTGATTCATTTTAAAGTTTAATTTACTTCTCAGTCATCTACTTCTTCCCAATAATGTACATACCATTTCAACGGTTATTAAATGTGAACACAAATGAACCATTCTTATTTTTATTAATAATGTAGCTACATTTGGGCCAAATCATTGTTTGATAGGAGAACTGATGGACTTTGAATGGAAGACTACAAATTCATGAGAGTTTATTGTTTAAAATAAAAACAAAAAAGAAAAGAGCCTAAAATTTCTTTTGGTTGTAACCACAAAATATCTTGAAATTTTATGAAATTCAAAGGTAAAATACGGGAAATGTTGGCAAATTGTTCAGAGTAGCTGAAATTATGTATTATAAATATTTGTGTGTGTGTGTGAAATAACTGACATTTTGTGAGGATCAAAATTACCACAGAAATTTGGCCAAGTCAGCATCAAGTGATTTCACACAATTATTGAACTTTTCTCTGTTGGAGATGTTCCCGGCCAAATCCTTCCTTTTTGGAAATTTCCTGGAGCTCCCTCGTCTGCCACAGAATAGCACTGAATGTTTCTCATCCAACAACTGAGCAAGACATGAGTGGCTCCCTTTAGTTTTCAGCCAAGCCTTTGTCTTTTACCTCAGGAGAAGCTACTTATTTATTTTTTTTCTACTCTTGATTTTTGCCCGTTTGTACAGCTTTTTGAAGCGGCGCCTAGGATTGACCTTTCTCACTTATCTGCTTGGCTAATTCTGTATCTCAAACTCTAGAACAGCACTTTCCAATAAAACCTTCATGATGATGGAAATGTTCTACATCTTGCATTGTCCAACATGGTAGCCACCAGCTCCATGAGACTCTTGAGCCCTTAAAATGCTAGTGCATCGGAGAACTGAGGATTTGAATTTATTCAATTTTAAATTACTCTTAATTGAAATAATCACATGCTTCTACATTGGACAGCACAGCTCTACATGGTCTCTTTTCATAAAGACTTTGCAAAACTAAAGACTTTTAAAAACTAGATTATAAATTCCATGAATACAGGTCTACGCTCTCTCTGTTTTATGCACTGTTCCATCAATAACATATAATACTGGGTTTAGCATACAGCAGGCACTCAAATGTTTTCGTTAAATGTATGACTGACTGCATGAATGAATATAGGAACTTTAAGCATAAAGGTAAAATTCAAATGGGGAAGACAAAAAGGTCTATGTGTGCCCTTTAATCTTAGAATGTATTAAATCCATTCCTTTTTAAAGGTGATCTCCTCAAGATAATATTGCTGGTTAAACTAAACTGTGGGACACAAAGAAATGATGAATTTCCACTCATTGCGGGTTACCTTCTGAGCTCTATATAGTCCCTTAACTTAAAGGGACTGTGCCCAGTATGTACGAAGTTTTCACGGATCAGTCCTGCTCACAGGGTTGTTTTTATTAGTGGCTGGCACATACTCCTCTCAATAAATATAAATTCCTGGGAGATCTGTTGTGGCACCTGTAGACTGAAGCTTTCTTGACATCTGCAAGTATGAAAAAGACAGTGGGGAAGTGCAGGAGAGGCACAGGGCATGGTTTTCACGCATTAGCTCACTGAGTTCAATATTGCCACTTTCCACCTCGTGCTTCAGTACTAATGACCTACCATGACCAAATGTCAAAGAACACAACCGTAAATACAGAGTGAGCTCTCAGGCTGCGGAGTTCTACTTTGTTATAAGATAGGACAGTGCTATCCAACCCAAAACAGTTGTATTTGGGAGATAAGTCATATTCCAGATAAGACTAAAGAGATCAGTCCCTATGCAGTAAAGCCAAACAATTTTTAAAGAGTCTAATAGTGAAGGGAGGAGTGTACAGCAGGTAAACTGAGATTTGAGGGAGGCCAAAGATGATCTGACTCACTGAAACTACCTGAAATATAAACTTCAATTCCGCATTCTCCACAAGAATGATGCCAGGACATTTGAGAATGACATTTGATAAAAAAGCTGAAAATCTGGCAGAGATGAATAGGCTCTTACGGTACAAAGTTTAGAAATACCAGCTTCCTTTCAGAGAGCATTTATGGGCCAGACCTGGTTCTAGGTGAGTTGCATTTTTAATTCACAGATAATATTTTAATATCCATTATGCAGATGAGAAAACTAAGACCCATCCGTCCATAATCACCCAGCTGTTGAGTGGCAGAGCCAACAGGCAAACCCAGGGTTGTTGGATTACAAATGGCTATTCTTCCATCATTCCACAAGACCACTAAAACCTTGTGAATAATAGGTATGTTTTCATGTCAATATAGGTATGTTTCAATGCCATTTCCTGGTCTCCTTAGAATGGGTAGTTCTGGGTTTCATACTATCTGAACTCCTTCCATCAAATAAATATACTTCTAAGGCACTTTGGGTATTATCTCTTAAGACAGTTCTCATCTATAGGAGAGCTTCTCTCACTGAGTAAGCAGAATAGCTTCTGTACTCATTGACTATCTGTTATCACACTTTCTATCTAAATAATGAATAGGTTCCTTGTTCCATAGGCTAGAACTCTCAAACTCTAAATAAAAAGAAAAAGAAAGAAAATAAAAAGAAAGGAAGGTTGTTTACTACATCTGCAGGTCTGTTTCTGTTTTGTAGATGAGTTCATTAGTCTTTTTTTTCCTTTTTTTAGATTCCACATATGAGTGATATCATATGGTATTTTTCTTCCTCTTTCTGGCTTACTTCACTTACAATGACAATTTCCAGGTCCATCCATGTTACTGTAAATGACATTATTTTACTTTTTTATTGCTGAGTAGTATTCCATTGTATAAATATACCACAACTTCTTTATCCAGTCATCTGCTGATGGACATTTAGGTTGTTTTCATGTTTTGGGTATGGTATATAGTGCTGGTATAAACACTGGGGTGCATGTATCTTTTCAAATCTGAGTTCCCTCCAGATATATGTCCCCAGGAGTGGGATTGCTAGATCATACGGTAAATCTATTTTTAGTTTTTTGAGGAATCTCCATACTGTTTTCCCTAATGGCTGCACCAAACTACATTCCCACCAACAGTGTAGGAGGGTTCCCTTTTCTCCACACCCTCTCCAGCATTTGTTGTTACAGTTACCAGAGGGGGAAGAGGGTGGGAAGGGATAAATTTGGGAGTTTGAGATTTGCAAATATTAAGTACTATATATAAAAAAAGATTAACAAATTCTGCATATCACAGGGAACTATATTCAATATCTTGTAATAACCTTTAATGAAAAAGAATCTGAAAATGAATATATGTATGTATATGTATGACTGGGACATTATGCGTACAGCAGAGACTGACACATTGTAACTGACTGTACTTCAATTAAAAAAAAGAAAGGAAGAAAGAAAGAAAAAAAGAAAAAGTGAAAACTTCCAATTAGTTTCTTTCCACTTATTGTTCTTTGGCCTGCCAACAGTTTTAGCTAATCATATGCCTTTACTCAAAATGGCTTTTACAGGGAACATCTCCAAATCTATAACCAGTTACTGAATTTATCAAACCATGAAGGAGTGGCAGAGAAGACAAGAGTAGAAGAAAAACATATACAAACATGCACACAAGAGCATATACACTTTAATGGCCTCTCCAGGACCACACCCATCTATCATTTGGCCTTTCTACAAAAGATCTCAACTTATTTTTGCAAATGTTAGATCAAAAAAAAAAAATCCATCAACAACCTCATTTCTTTAACGCTAATCACTTGGAAAGTTCTATTGACATTATATGGTTATATTCTCAGAGGAATTTTCCCGTTCTCCAAGATTAATTTTCATTTTTCTCAGATGTATTTTCTGCATAGACCCAGGCAAAACAACATTCTAGATGCTCATGGAAAATTCTCTTTTTCCCTCTGCAAATATTATGCTGAAATCTGTCATTCATTCTATGTCCCAAATCAACAAATGGTAAATATTTCAATATAGTTGTCTGATATATTTTGGTATCTTCCTCTCTAAATTCTTTTTAAAGAAAAAGTATGCCCTTCACTTAACTAATGTATCTGCAAAGAAACTAAAAACCAGTCTGGGGGAAAAAAAAGTCTTTGTTCTCCTTTATTGTCTCATACAAGGACCTTTGTACTTACAATAATGCTGTGAAAAATGTCTCCGTGTTCTATCAATAATACATTGAGGTTCAGTTTATTTCATTTCATGTTGTTTTTACTCTGCTTGGCAAATAACGCTTTCTGGACTTTCTCATTCTAATCAAACTGTAGAATGTTAATAAAACAAACCCAAACCAATAAAGCCCATTTTCTCTATATTAATCCTCTTAAGGTTATCAGGGACTCACATCTCTATGTATGAATAGTACAATCAGACATAGAGTAGGCAGATAAAACATGGATAAAGGAACTATTAACATACAAGGGTAAGACAAAAACATAGTGACAAAGGCTGTACTGAACTTGTTGATGTAAGACATGTGCTGGGGACAGAGTCCAGTCTACAGGAAACATCTAACACTGTTGCACCCCCCATCACCTCTGCATGAGAATTAGTTCAGCGTTCAGAAAAAAATTTAATTTTTGTTTTTACACTGATCAATTTCTTTTGAAAAAGATTTCTGCCTGCAAACCACACATTTGATAATTGTTTTCCTCAGTGCTTAGGACTATTGAGATTCTTTGCTTTTCACAAAGAAGAATTTCCTCTAAAATCTAGTTTAGTTTAATTATAGCAGTCTGGGTGTGATTTCTGTTTATATCCCTCCGGTTGAATCTGCTCTGGTTGGGTTTGGGTCAGAGCTATTTCTAGGAAATGCTTGCTACTTCTTCTCAAACTAAAACTTCTCTGTGTTTTTCTTTTTTCCTGCTTGATGTATTTCTTACTTTGATAAGAGAACAGGTGATTCACATGCATGTCTATAACGAGGCATGTGGACCTGATACCTGACGCAGCTAATTCTAAAGGAGGCTGGTGAGTCTGTGGATATGGTAAGTATTTTCCTTGAACTATTAAAACCACTCCATTATTTAAGGCTCTTCAGTTCCAGGTAATAGCAACCAAGCTTGATTTCAGCAAAATGAACCAACCAACAAACCAAATGAAAAGCAAAGAAAGAACAACGCATGCTAACAATACAGAGGTGCCCTGTGCGTTCCTTGGCAGGAAATCTATTGGGTTTCAGGAAGCACTGGACCCAGGACCTCACAGGCAGCCTGGAATCTGTGGAGTACTCTCTCCCCTTCTCATGGATGACTGGCTCTATGTCTATTTAAATTTCTTCCCTGTCAGAACAGCTTTATCTGCAGACATAAGATGGTCCCCAACAACTCCCAATTTTACAGGTAACAGTAACTTTCCCACAGAGAAGTGAACTTTTCCTTCTTCCCACTTCCAAATTCCTAGGAAAGGAATCTGATGGGAGGCAAATTTGGTACAAATTCCCACTCCTTACAGTCTAGTTGTCCAAGCCACTGTGGCTAAGAGATCTAGGGACTCACCAGAAGAGATTCATAGGGGTAGATTAAGGTGACAGTTAAGAGTATTCGCTGAGAGTTTGGCAGTTGCTCTATAAAGTTTCCCTGTCACTAAGATGAGGAGAGAAAAAAAATCAAACATGCGACAGAGTAGTAAGGCTGACATGAGGCACACGCCCACTGGCCTGTGACCACAGAGTATTGTGAGCTTTAAGAATAACTCGGCTGCCATCTTGAGATGTTCAGCCCAACAACTGTCGTGCCTGAAGCAGTTCATAGTTCTTTTCAAAAGGTGGGATTTGGTCAGCATGTCCCAGTTTCGATGCTCAGCTGTACTGGTATTACATTCTGCCCCGATCTGAGATGTCAACTTGGCCCCCTGCCAGCTGACAAGACACTGCACTCTGAACACTGCATTTCTCTAAAGCCCAGTGAACTTTATTCAAGAAATGACACTGAATCTGATCCCATAAAGGAGATTTCATAAGGAAAATTTTCACACATCAGTGCCCCCCAAAATCATATAAAAAATAGAAACTTAAAAAAAAAAAAGATGTGGATTTAACAGTTCACATTGTCCCACCCATATAAGGCGGCTCCCAATTAAGAGATATTTTTCCTTTCTCTGCTAAATAATAAGAGCAAAATAAAAAAAAAATCCCTTTGGACTACACTATCAAAATTCATACACCTGTATCAATGAAAACCCACAAAAAATTTAAATTACACTTATTCCTTATGTTGTGATTTCATCTTTTCCTCACCCAAAGGAGGCACTGGGAACTTATGAAGGTGGTGGGTGACATTGGCAGCTGACTACAGAGCAACCAAGAATGACAGACACTTCTGTACAAATGCACATTTTCTCCTTGACTCTTTCTGAAGGAAGAAATGAGTCCCTATGCCACCAAGACGTCACTAGCTTTGGTCTGTAACAATCAGTGAGGGTGGGGAGATTTTCCTTCTCGCACAGTATTCAGTGAGTTACACCACGATTCTATGTAATTGCTGTGATGAGGAAGACATGGGAACCTGGAGAGGTGTCCTGTAATTTACCAGGATGCAAGAGCCTCGTTTCACACAGATACACTTTCTCCACGTTTTCCTTCGTAGGTTTATTAGGTTTTTTTTTTTACCATGCATTTTTTACCATGATTACTGGATTGATGTCTGTCTTTTCACAAGACTGCATGTTCCCTGAGGGCAGGGACTTAATACATCTTGCTGTTTAGTAGCAAGTCAAACCAAGAGCGTAGTGCAGTGGCAACTTAGTTTGGAGCTAGGAACATGGTCTTTGGAGGCCAAAGGTTTGAATCTCAGCCTTGCCATTTGTCAGCTGTGGGACTTTTGGCCAACTACGTGGCCTCCTGTGTCTAAGTATCTCACCTATAGAAGAGAAATACATCTATGTCATAAAGATGCTATGAGGATTGAAATGAGTTACATATAAAGCACTTACAAACTGCTGGCACACAGTAAGTGCTTGTGAGTGTTTGTTAAATGAATAACAGAGCCTCAAATATTTATTAAACAACTATTTAACAAATTACACAGAGAAAGGAATGAGAGGGGCAATTTTAACAATTTTACAAGCTCTGAGCTCTGGCATATGGTTTTATATTTTGTCTCCAAAACCCAATCAGTTCTTTTCCTGCATATTATTTTTATAATTATATTTAAATTGAAGGCATTATTTTTTTATCCCCAAAGTGGCTCAAGAAGCTTTGAGCTCTGATACAGGTGGATCTTAGTTTGTCTGTTCTGTGCCACCTATGGGTAGGGAATGGAGAGCATCTCTATTAAAAGAAAAAACATTATTTGTTTTCAATCACCAATTCTCTCTAGACACAAGAATTATTGTGTCTTAGTAAATTTAATTTTAGTTTCATCATAAAAAGAATACATGTTCATTATATAAATACTTAAAAGTAAGAAATGTTCATAGAGAAATAAAACAAAACACTCGTATTAATCACACTACATTGAGAGAATCACTGTTTTGTAAAAATGTTATGATATATCCCAGGTTATAAATTAAAAGTGTATTCACTTAAAAGTTGAGGTTATAGTAAACATTTTATTCTACTAGTTTCTTCGTTTATATCATGAACATTCCTTTATGTTATTAATAGTTTTCAAAAAGAGAATTTTTAAATGGGTGTGGATTTTCCCTCATATGGATAATTTATTTTATGATTCCAACATTTTTGGAAATATAGGATGCTTGTGACTTTTCTATTACAAATGATGCTGTGATCAGCATTCTCAAAAGAGGGCAAAACAGACTTTCCCTGAAAATATTAAGAAACAGGCAGGAAAAGAAATGCCCACAGAAAAGAACTGCTATCTCCTTTGCAATCAATCTTGAAGCCCAAGGAATATTTATTTCTGGTTTCTGACTTGCCTATCAAATTTAATTTAAATTTAAATTTAATCTTTTAACCTTCATATGCCTGCAAAATATTCCAGAAATACTGAAAAGAAGTTCACAGTGCCAGGATCACTATCTCTGCTCAAGAAATACATGCTGAATGATTAACCACTCTCTGTTTTCTCTGTGAAGTTTTAGAGTTGAATCCATAAAACAAGATCCAGAAAGAGGACAATTCGAAGATCAAGATATTGAAGCAAAGTTGAAAGCCATTCAAAAAAAGATAAAGGGAAAATGCATGGATGAGAAATTTCACTTTTCAACAAAAGTTTAACAATCAGGATATATGAGCTGGTAGTTTAATGAACACTTAACAATTAATTCTCTCTTTTACAGAGTCAAGAATTTTGGAGTTAAAAGGTTATGGATTCTTATTTGTCAGAAGAGGAACACAGAGGTGTGGAGTTTAAGTAATTTTTCTAAGGGTACATTTGGAATAAAATCTAAACTCTTCACCCAGCTTTGCCAAACCCTACTTGACCTGATCCGTGCTACTCCCTGCCACCCCCATCCCCATGCTCCTCTTCCCATTAAAGGCTACGTTCCAGTCACGATAGCTTCCAGGAAACCAGGAGCCCCAGATGGGCCCTTCCAGCTGGTAAGCAATCTCAAGGAACCTCACTGTCCACATACTCTGCCACCATCGCACCTTCCCTCCCCTCTAGCCCCCAGCATCCCTTCCCAGCCCCTCCTCCCTCTACTTGCTTTCTTTCTACAAGAAAAGCAGTAGTAATAAGAGGTGAAATTAACAGCTGCCTACTAGCCCAGGCACTCACTTATCAGACTCTGTACCCACATACCTTGCCTACTGGTCTGTAACCGCTCTGCACATTCCCTTTTTCTGGAATATTCTTTGTTCATTGTCACACAGTGGCTCACTCAGATACCAAAGACCTCAATGGGGTCTTTCCTAACAGCACAATCTAAAAGAGTCCCCAATTATTTGCCACCACTCACCCTATTTTCATAGTTCTTGTCATTTATATCTTATTTGTTACTTTATTTTTTATTGAAGTATAGTCAATTTTCAATGTTGTGTTAATTTCTGGAGTACAGCATAGTGATTCATTTATATATATATATACACACACACACATATACACATATGTGATTCATTTATATACATAAACACACATACACACACATACATATACCTTTTTATATTCCTTGTTGTTATAGGCCATTACAAGGTACTGAATATAGTTTCTTGTGCTATACAGTAGGATCTTGTTTATCTATTTGATATAGTAGTTAGTATCTACAAATCCCAAACTCCCAATTTATCCCTCCCTACCCTCCTTCCTTGCTGGTAACCAAAAGTTTGTTTCCTGTGTCTGTGAGTCTGTCTTTATTTTTACATATTCCTGGTCCCCAACCCCATTCATTCATATTCACCTCTGAATTTCTAGGACCTAGAACATTGCCTGGTATATATCATGCACAGTTTTATGATACGAAGAAAAATCACACAGTTAGTGTACCATCTGGAAGGTATTACACAAATCATATGTTAATGGCAGAATACAAGGGCAGAACTTTTTCCTACTGCAGGTCAAAACCTCCTTAATAGGTGTTCTGCCAACTTAGCAATCAAAAGAAAGCTAAACAAGAGGATAAAATATGATATTCCTATTTTTAGTAGGCTTTGCCATCATGATTTATCTGAGTCACGACCTAGTTTTCACACAAGGGGCTCAAACCCATGGAGTGTTGCACAGCTTCAGCTGAGCTCCTCTCCCGCTTCCTAGGATCTCTATTTCCCTGACAGGTCAATCATGTCCTTCATCGACATGTCCCTTACTGTTTACAAACACACTTTCTTTCGCTTCATTTCATCTGAACAAACATCTAGAGGATATAACCCATTGCCATTTAACCCCTGTTTCAATGCCTATAGACTTAGTAGGCAGTGAGGGAGCGTCCATTTTCCCATGCAGAGTTAAAGCCACGAAAGAATGGACAGTGACAGCATTCCACGCTTAACCACACCCTTCTTGGTATTGTATTATAGGCAAAGATGCTCACATTGGAGCTACACGTGTCCCATGATGAACACAGGAAAGTTGATGGGTCTCCATAAACGTGTAGGGGTTATGAACTCAGAGAAAAGTGCTCAAATGAGCCGAATGAGAGTGAAAGCAGAACAGATCTTCAGTTGGATGACAATGGATATATTGTAGGCGTGGATCCCCCATAAATCTCCCTTTTAGTAATAGTGCAAAGTTATGAGCATCTTGGTCCACTGAAAACATGGTGGTCTGTCACAGGGTAATTTGGAGGACTTGGCAAAGCCTCAGGATCTTTTGCTGAGTCACTGGAAGGCAGCATGCAGGCTAACATTGCTCATGGAAAGCGGCCTCTGCCCCACTCCCTGTCATTCCAAGCTAACGGGGCTGTCAGAGGGCTCACCTAAATGGCCCCTGTGGCATAGCTTCCACATGACCCTCAGGCATGTCCCCAATGCTGTTCCATTTCCTCTTCATGGAGTTGCCCCAGGTCAGCACTCTCCTCTCTGACACCTCTATGCCTGGCCTTCAATGTCACGGTCTCATCACGCCTCTGTCTCCCTTTAACCAATGTGACCCTCCTCTAATTGCTAGGGTTTTAGCCAGGAACACCATACATGTGTGAGACCAAATTGGAGGGGAGGAAAGTTTATTTGTTAAAATCCATGTGAAATTACCCATCTGAAGCAACACAGGAGGAGGCTGTGGCAATGGTTCTGAGCAGGTGAGGGAGGGTGGCAGTGAGGATTCCCAGCAGAGGGGAAGAAGGCAGGGCTGAGAGAAACTAGGGTTGTGGAGAGTCCCATGGATAGAGGCAGGAGACAAGGGTGGCCATAGCCCTCAATCCATAGTTAACCACTGGTCAACCCATCAGCTGTTCTGCTAAGTTGCTTTAAAAGAATAGAAAGGGGGCGGGGCAGACACTCTGTGAGCAGTTAGGTTTTAGAGAAGTGTATGCACCATTTAATAAAAGTCATTTAAATAAGTCAACACTTACTCCATAGTAAAAAGCACTTGGAATTGACTTGCCCCTGTAGTGAATGGCCCTTGTTACTGCTTATCACACCAGAAACCACCGTAGAGGGAGATCTGCCACAGGTGGGAAAATGATTTTAGCATGTGTGGTACAAAGTCATGGTTTGCCAGCCTGGCATCCTGTCCCTCTTCCTTTGGCCAAAGACCCATATTTCAGGAATGACCACCCAACACCGCTACTCTCAGCCCAGGGAGCTTTTACCCCCTGGTTTCTGTAAATGACAGTGACACGGGATGCAGGAGTGGTTTGAGTACCTTCATTCTCATAGTGAAGACCCCAGAGGTGGTCATGTGACTCAAGTCTATGAAACACACCCCCTGGGAGTTTTGTAAGGGCTGTAGGAAAGGGGGCTCTCTTTTCTACTGGAGTTAAAGCTGGACACCTATGATCACTTGGGGAGGTGGGGGCCACAGGGATAGGATTTGTCTGAGAAAGAAGCCGACACAGAGAAAGGCAGGAGGAAAAGCACATGAGGATGGAACATCATCTCTCAGGGCGGTGTTCAGTGTCAGACCTCCTAATGGGGTCAGTGAATAACACTCACTGCTGGCATTTTATTTGCATTAGTGAATGAGTGAAGGACTATAACCATAATCTGTTCACTACTTGCTATTGGTTTTGTTTTAATATTCAACTATAGTAGTGTTTTAAAAGTTAAACGAAGAATAAACTTGAATATAAAAGCTCAAAAAAAAAAAAAAGAGAGAAAGACAGAGAGATCTGAAGAAATAATTTGCACACTTGGATCCAGTTGTGTCTTGGTGATTTTTTAAGTTCATTGAGTCAATGAACCCCTATTGCTTTTGACTTGGGTTTCTGTCACTTGCAGTCAGAAGAGTCTGACAAATAATAGTATCAGCAGACACTCACACAGTGCTTACCATGTGCCGTCACACAACCTTTTATGTACGAACTCATTTAATCCTCTAAGAACCCTATGAGGTTGATGCTGGTACATCTCCATCTTATAGATGGGGAAGCTATGTGATCTCAAGATCCAGTAAATAAGCAATGACTCAGCCTAGCTTCAGAACCGGTACCCTTGAGCACTGCATCCCACTAGTCTAGTTGAGCACAGAATCAATTTGAAGAGCATTTATGGTATCCAGAGTGACTAGCCTAGGTCCAGCTTAACCAGGGCTGGAAAATTTCTTCGGGATTTTGACTTCAATAGAGTGGAACTTCCCACAGGGCAAGAATAACATTTCATTCTCTAAACCCCAGTGTCCAGCACGTGCTTGGCTCTTGACTATACCATCATGATGGATGCCGAACTGAAATGGAAGGCAAGATACTTTAAAAACAGCTCTATAGTTTGCCTCTAGGATAGAGAAAAAAGATCTAGAACCATGAAGCCAGGTAAAAGTGTGCCACACTCTTACACACACTTGACCATATGAGCAGTCTTGCCCAGGGACAGAGCTGTAGGAAGAACTGCATATAGGACTTCATAATGAATTGGAATTCACTTCCAAACACTGAACATTTTCTCTTTCTCTCTTATAATAGCCAGGGCTGCTGCTTAAGCCATAAAGGAAATCAATTTTCTGAACTGTCTCTCGGAGCCCCACGCAGGTTTCAACCGCACCCTCTGTCTGCTTGGCAAGTTCTATTCACTTTGCTGCCTCTACCCCGTGGATTCCAAGCACGGGTTTTCTTCTCTTTTGCTGCCCGTCCTCCCCCTGTTCCCCCTCCTTCCAAACGTCCGTTCTGATCAGATGGACAAGTCAGGCTTTGCCCAATTAGTCCACTTTAAGTAGCTTACCC
Organism: Camelus bactrianus; assembly: GCF_048773025.1. Classification (NCBI taxonomy): domain Eukaryota; kingdom Metazoa; phylum Chordata; class Mammalia; order Artiodactyla; family Camelidae; genus Camelus; species Camelus bactrianus. Next base: position 17,311,463 of record NC_133555.1, read on the forward strand.
TGTACTTTATTAAAAGCAAAATCCACATTGGGTTGACAAGATTAGAGGAAAATATAAAAATAAATTACTGTATTAAAATTAATTAAATGAAAAGCTGTATCTAATACCAGGAAATGATGGACTTCACAGGAGCAGTGAAGCCCTTAGTTCAACAAATGATTTTTTAAAAATCCTAAAAACTCCCAACCCAGGCCTGAATTAAATAGGCTACACCAAATGCAAAGGCAAAAAGATGTTAATTTTGGCTTTCTGCACAAAGTGAATCAAAAGTTCATTCTGCTCTTTGCTCTGCAGGAAAATTCTTTTGATTGCAACACCATTCCACAGGCTGGGTGTTATAAATGCACTACCTCAGACTTAAAGAGAGCAACTTTGATTTGAGGATCTCTAAGAATTTTGAAAATAGTTATCTAAGTGCACTGACAAACAAATAAATAAGACTAGAGGTTCAATTACTCAATTTAATATCGACTGCACCATTCAGGAGCCAGGTTCTGTGCAGAGTGATGGGCATGCTTGAAGCTGGAAACTAGAAAAGAGCAGTTAGAGAATCAGGATTAGAATCCAACACCAAAAGCCAAATGGTTTGAATTTTTATACCCTGTCATCAATTATTTTTATAGCTTAGTTCTTGATAAGATCAAATTCCTTCATTCATTCATCAACAGTAGAAGGAACTGAAGAAGGATTTTAATGAGTATGGAATAAACCGGGGGAAAAAATCAAGTCCAACATGGAATATAATAGAAATATTCAGATGTTCTTATTCTTCATTCATATTTTGGATTTCTGAAACTACATTTTCCCGTTTCTTTTCTATGTGTTAGTGCAACAGGGGTGAAGAAGTCAAATAATGGAATCGGTTTTCTTGGCTGCCTCTTCCTCTTCTAAAGCAAGTCCTCACCAAACGCCCCACACCCCAGGAAGGGAATGGAAAGCTGAGTGGAACTCAGAACCAAACACGGGGTTCGGGCAGCTCAGGTGGACTCCGGCCTTCCCACCACCTGCACCACTTACGAGCCCTGTGAGAGACCCCAAGGACTCAGTGCCTCTGAGACTTCGCTTCCGCTTTTGTTAAAAGAGGACAGATCATCAGAGCCTCTGCCTCCCACGCTGGCTGTGCCGGTACCACGGGTCTTGGAATATGTGAAAGTTCCAACACTGTGCTTGGCACGTGGTAAGAGCTTGACATATTTTAGGTCCCCAGCTGAGCTGGTACTGCTGTATTTTCTGGGCCTCCACTGAATTTCATAGAAATTCTCTTTTTCTTCTGGAATTTCCATAGAATGTCCTCTTTTCCTCTCCAGGAGAGGCCCGATCACTGTCTACTCCACAATCTCCCCAGTCTCCATCACTCTCTATCCCTGCACTCTGCCATATTTTTCCCCAAAGAACACACCACCAAGAACATACAAGTATTTGTATGTTTACTTCCCCACCTCCACCTCCCTGATGTAGTTACTATGACTCTTACAAATGAGGAAACAGTTGGTTTTTCACCCCCTGCCACCAGACCCTCAGTTCTGGGAGAGTAAGGATTGGTTTGTTCTTTTCCTGATGCATGCCCAGATTCTAGAACAGCACCTCGCAGTAGGCCCCCCATAAATATTCTGAGACTAAATGAATAAGCTAGTTGTTCTCAAGGGCATAATACTTCCTGGCACAAATCTGACCCACAGTCCCTTCTTCTGTGAATCTGAACCCACCTTGGAAAGGCTACATGTGTTCTATACTGCATTTGAGGAGATCTAAACACAGGAAATGCTGGATTCCTGATGGTGCAGTTTCCCTGGTGTACATGGTACCTTTTAATTCCATCAGAACATTCTCCTATAATCCCATGCCCTGGGAAGTGATCAGAAACTATCCACCATAGAAACTAGCCACCTGGGCTCAAAAATATGTGTGTGCGTGTCTGTGTGTGGGCATACGCACACTCACACGTATGTGTGTATTACTTAACGATTTCAGCAAATACATAAAAACTGGGAGATTTCAGGTTCCCTTTAAGAGGTCCAGAGCTGTGTAACACAGTCCCGGGTATCATTCCCTGGCTCAGAGTGGCTGTACCTTCATTTAGATGGAGCATGTGTCTCTGGTTTGCTACAGTCTTTGCCAATCCTTATTGAGTTTCTGCCATTGTGGGTAAGTGTCACAACCAAGGAACACTTCCTAAAATAGATAAATCTTCTGATCAAAAGTGAAAAAACAAGAAGACTTGGTGCTTCAGAAAATGGGAGAAAGAATTTTTTTTTAAGTAAAGAATGGATTGTTCTGATATGTTTGCTACTGAACTGCCCAGCAGGCTTGACTCTTTATGTCACGTGGCCCCTTTCAGTGCTTGTGTTTGCCATCATACCCTACAGAGTGAGGCCTATGGTGTGGACCACTCAGCCATCTTGGGGTTCTGCTAAATTGATGAATATTTAGTGTTTTTTTCTTGCAAAACATGTTTGGATATCAACTTACATTGTCATTTAACTTTATGCAAGCAATAGTTTGGGTAATACTGCAGAATATTAATTCACAAAGTCTCAAGAAATGGCTGTTCCTCCAGGATCAGCAATGATAATCTGATCTGAATGCATTAGAGCATTTTATTTCTAATTTTACTCATATACTGGGATATGTTTCAGTAAGTCTCTATTGGTAAGAGGCATTATAGGAAAAATAGGTTTGTGGTTAAATAAGACTAGAAAACATAAGATGAAATCAGATACTATGGATTCCTTTCTGTGAATTACTTTTGCTTTTTTTTTAAAAACAGACATTGTGAATCTCAAAGACTGAGGACTCAGAGGGATGAGGGATGGGAAGGGCTAGGGGCTGGTATGTATTATTTTCTAAACTTGTTTTATTTGGTTATAGACCTCCCTCCACACTTTTTAAAATCACAAAAGATCAGTTGGCAAGAACTACAGTTTTTGATCTACTCAGCATCAAGCATATTCTCTATGTTTTCCAGGTCAGTATTAACTGGATCCATGAAGATAACAATACAGAGACATCACTCACATCCTGGATTCCCAAGGACTTAACTAAAACATGCTACTCAACCTTCAGATAACTAATGTTTCACATTTATTAGGATCTTATTACTGCCGGACATTGTGCCAGGCTCGCACTCTCTCAGTCTTTACAACAACCCCTGCCCCGCCCCACTTCCAAGGCAGGTAAATACCATTCCCATTTTACATATGTGGAAACCAAGGCTTTGGGACATTAAGTAATTTACCCAAGGTCCCACCTAGAAGGAGTGAAGTTAAAGCATCAGGGAATGTTTTAGGTAGCTATGTTTCTGAACATCTATGCTCTTTAGTGATGAATAGCTAGCATTTGTTTAAATGCTTAAGATGAGTCTGGCACAGATGGATTTTATATGTATTATTTAGTTTAATTCTCCCCCTATAAAGTAAGTGCTACTAGAATTCTCACTTTCACAGATTAGAAATTAAGGTTGAGGGGAAACCTCATAAAAGACGTATCATCACAAAATCAGTAAGTTGTGGGGCCAACTCCACACACATCTGGAAGGATGCTGACATCCACATGCTTAATTGCTATTCTGGACGCTCCAGAGATATTCCTTACGCATCTGGGCCTTACAAAGTTCCACAATAAATACTGATACTTAGTCAGGGTTTAAAAGCACAGAGGAAAAGAGAAGGGTGCTTATCTAAAGTATCAGAAGTGTATCTCTAAGAAACGGCAAAAATTCTAGTCAATCTGCTTAACGACGTCATTGAAGTGTTTTCTAGTCTTTCAGTGTGTTTCTGAATCTCTGTTTTATTCTTTGTGTGCAAACTTTAGCCTAGTAGCTTTCGCTTATTAGAAAAAAACCCACAAAACTTGTCTTAATGAATTCCAAGTGAGAAATTGTATAACCCACTGCTCACACCTGCTCTCCAACAGGTGGCTGCTGCCGCCGGGGGAAGGTGGGTGTCTTGGCCTTGTCAATGTCTTCCCACACATGGAAGGGGGTGTCCTGGCTGTTAGGTGCACCCACCGCTGTCCTAAAGACGTTGACAGATTCCCCAAGAATGTAACAAAGAGCTAGAGGAAGGCACACTCGCAGAGGAAATTGGAAGCGAACGCCAGAGCTACAAAGAGTTCCCAAAGTAGGTCCTTGTAAAAGTGAATAATGAGCTGCATAGACTAGTTTCTTCACGCTGAGCTCAACACACATCTTTAAACATAAGATTGTTGAGGAAGCAGATACTCGGAAACCCTTTCATCTTAATTAAAGTTATGTGGGCTATGAAATACTTTCCCTTTACATTAAGCTCTTATTCCTGTGGAGAAATTTCTATTTGTTTTTATCTAATTTGAGCTTCAAGGTTAATCTTGGTTTAAGACTTTCACTCACTGGGAGAGACGGCCCATCCTGTTCGCCCCTGATCCCATGTATATGCATGTATCCACCAGGACCCTGCTGGGCTCCAAAGCCTCTTGCCTGTGATGCATTCTTTACACTGTTCCCTTCAACGGAAAGAACAAGCTGCGGATCCGGGAAGGATATAACGGAATGGGGAGGATTTTGCAAAAGGTCACACCACTTTCTATTTTAGGGAACCACATGCCACAATCCTTAAATGTGGAGTTTCTGATAAAAACTTACTCTGAGATACAGAGTCCAAGGTTTTTACAGTGGGGGAAGCAGGAGGACGCGGGAGACACTGGAGACAAAGAAGGGGAATGTATTTTCTTCCAGAAGTGGGTTTCTGTAGACTTTCAGACAACTGATAGATCGGATTCCTTGGCACACCACGCTTCCTAATTTTCTTCAATAAATAATATGTTGGGTTGAATTAAACTGATGATGGAAGTGACTTGTGCTTTTGGTTTCAAAGAGAAAGTAAGAACTCATAAATAAGTTGCAGAAGATCGAATGAACGATCTAATTGGAAGTTCTTGGAATTTTCTCTTTGAGGGTCTGCCTTCCCTATATGATGGTAAGTTATCTTAAATGCCATTATGCCTTTAGTGCCTGAGAAATACTATGTTCTGAAAAGTTGGTGAAACAAATGAGGGCAGATTCTGATGTACAGTGAGTGTTCAGCCACAACCTGAGACTGTGCCCAGGACAGACATCATTAACTAAGGATACTAATCATTAATCAATCATGATATTCTTTCCACCTGCAGCTAGATGAAACCTCAAAACCCTTGACAATGACCTTCAGTTCCCAGAATGAAGCAATTAACGGCAGCATAAGTCATGAAGTCTATTTATCACTGTAGGCCCCACATTTCATTTTCCCAAAGTATTTCAGAAATATTTGGCCTTTATGGAATATGCACAATTCACTTTCCTACTGAGCTGACCTCATTCTCGTCTCCTCCTTCCACTTCATTTTGCCTTTCTTTTCTTTTTGTTTTTTTAATTTTTTTTTTCTTTCTTTCTTTTCTCCTCCCAGTTTTATACAAAGCCCCCATCAGCCGGCTTGGAGTCCCATTCTCAGTACATCCTGCCATCCAGCTATTTTTACATAAGCCCATGAAACTCCAGACCACTGACCCAGGAGAAGACAGAATTTTCATCGAGACGTTCACATTTCTATATTATGATTCAGAATGGTACTGAAAGGATTTCTGCAGTTAGTGCATAAAGATTTATCTCCAGCAAACGCACTTCATCTGAGAGAACCAGGCTTGCTACACACACAATAACGTACTTGGAATCAGAAAACCCAGATGCATGTCCTGGATGAGATACCACATGTTGTGACCTTGGATAAATTACCACACAGATCAGGGCTTTGGTTTGCCCCATTTATGATGTGAATGGGCTTTATGTTTGCCAAGGTCTTTTCTTGGGTCTCCTTGGAGAAGATGTGAGAAGTCAGCTCCTCAAGCACATTTCCATGGCATCCCCTTTGCTATAGGGAACCACCTCTTCTCTGACCATGTTTCTGAAAGAGAACTTAGATGGTGATATCTAGATTTGGAGAGAAACTGGAGGGATTCCAGAGAGCTGTGCTTCATGGCTCATCTTCAGGAAGGTTAAGTTATAAGTAATAAATTTTTTTAGTTCTTTTGCATTTTTTTCTATTTTGAATGGTAATATACCCTGCAACATTAATTTCACCACATTTGAAATCTTTTTTTTAACTTTTTAATTATTTAAAATTCATTTTTTGTAAAGGAAATTTATTTAGTAGTTCAAAAATAGGTAAATTACTAATAAAATCACCTTCCTCACCTTCTTGTATGCCCTTGAATATAAATATAATTCCTCTCCTTTTAAAAACTAGACATATTACCCATGACATTTTTCACCAAAATAGAACAAATAATCCTAAAATTTATATAGAATCAAAAGAGACCTAGAATTGCCAAAAAATAGTGGTAAAAATAAAAAAGAACAAAGTTGGAGGCATAACCCTCCCAGACTTCAGACAATACTACAGAGCTACAGTAATTAAAACAGTGTGGTATTGGCACAACAGACATATGGATCAATGGAACAGAACAGAGAGCCCAGAAATAAGCCCACACACCTATGGTCAATTAAACTTCAACAAAAGAGGCAAGAATATACAATGTAGAAAAGACAGTCTCTTCAGCAAGTGTATTGGGAAAGCTAGACAGCCATATATAAAGCAATAAAGTTAGAATGCTCTCTCACACCATGCACAAAAATAAACTCAAAATGGCTAAAAGAATTAAACATAAGGCAGGATACCATAAATCTCCTAGAAGAGAACATAGGCAAAACATTCTCTAACATAAATTGTACCAATGTTTTATTAGGTCAATCACCCTAGGCAAAATAAATAAATAAATAACAAGTGGGATCTAATCAAACTTATAAGCTTTTGTACAGCAAAGGAAACCATAAATAAAATGAAAAGACAACCTATGGAATGGGAGAAAATATTTGCAAACTATTTGGCTGACTAGGGTTTAACTTCCAGAATATATAAACAGCTCATACAACTCAATAACAAACAAACAAATTGAAAAATGGGCAGAAGACAGACATTTTTTCAGTGAAGACACATAGATGGCCAATAGGCACATGAAAAGATGCTCAACATCACTAATTATCAGAGAAATGGAAATCAAAACTACAAGGAGGTATCACCTCACACCAGTCATAAAGGCCATCATTAAAAATTCACAAGTGATAAATGTTGGAGAGGGTGTGGAAAAAAGGGAACCTTCTTACTCTGCTGGTCGGAATGTAATTTGGTACAGCCACTATGGAAAACAGGATGGGGATTCCTTAAAAAGCTGAAAATAGAGTTACCATCTGATCCTGCAATTCCATTCCTGGGCATACACCTGGTGAAAATTCTAATTTGAAAAGATACATGTACCACAATGTTCACAGCAGTACTACTTACAATAGCCAAGACATGGAAACAACCTAAATGTCCACTGACAGATAGATAGATAAAGAAGTTGTGGTATATACATACAACGAAATACTACTCAGTCATAAAAAAGAATGAAATAATGCCATTTGCAGCAACATGGATGGATTTGGAGATTGTCATACTAAATGGAGTAAGTCAGACAGAGAAAGACAAATATACGATATCACTTATATGTGGAATCTAAAAAAATGACACAAATGAACTTATTTACAAAACAGGAACAGAATCACAGACAGAAAATAAACTATGGTTACCAGGAGGAAAGATGGGGAGGGAGGGAGTCAGGCATTGGCAGATACAAATTACTATGTGCAAAACAGATAGGCAACAAGATCCTACTGTATAGCACAGGGAACTATATTCAGTGATTTGTAGTAATCTGTAATGAAAAGAATTTTATATATCTCTCTCTTTATAAATATCTGAATCACTACACTGCATACTAGGAACTAATACAACATTGTAAGTCAACTATACGTCAATCTAAAAAACCCAAAAAACTAGACACACATACTTTTTGCACCTTGCTTTTTTTTTTTTTTTTGCTAAATATGCTTATCTTTCTAAAGCAGTACATGGGAAATTTCTTATTTTTATTTAAACTTTTTTAAACACTGGCACAGCATCTCATTATATAGATGTGTTATTCTTTAATTGGTCCTACTGGTGGCCATTTAGGTTGTTTCTGATTTTTTGGTGCCACAAACAATGCTGCAATGAATATTCTTAGTCATATATCATTTTTCATGTGGGCAACTTATTTGTCGGAAAAATTCATAAAAGGAAAATTACTAAATTGAACAACACATGCATTAATAATTTTGATATTGCCAGATTGCTTCCAGAGGGGCTATCCCAATGGACAATTTGACCAGAAATATATGAAATTTCCTATGTTTCCTGGCTTTCCAAGAGTAACTTTATAAAAACCTTTTTAACATACAGATAGAAAAGTACCAAATCCATAAGTGCATAGCATGATGAATTTTCATAAACCTGAGACACATAGTAATCCACAACCAGATTAAGAAACAGAACTGTCTCATGACCCCAGAAGCCTCCCTTCCAGCTCCAGCCATCATCCCCAACCCCAAGGGAATTTCTTTTCTGAACTTTAACAGCAGAGATTAGTTTTATAACAGTTGGTAAATTTTAAAGTGCTTACATCAATGGTGGTTTGCCCTAAAAATAGTCTTTGCTTCACTATGCATACTATACGTCTTGGCTCTAAGTACAAAAAATTTAGTCAGACCACTGTCCCACCCAACACGTGCTTTTTTGTCTAACAGGTCCAGTAAAGAGTTTCCCATTCTTTTATAAGATTGTTTGAGATGCTATCCAACCCAGCCCACTGTATTTGGGCCATCTCTTGTTGTAAAGCATTTGTGTCTTCCTCAAGCTGGAAAACTAAGCTGTTATAAAATGATGTTCACCAAGTTTAGCCAAGTATTTGGAATGATTTCTGATTTAAAATATAGAGTATATGGAGTAAATGGGATTCATTATTTTAGCAGGAGAATCTCAGAGAAATCCAAAGAAAAAGCCACCCATACTTCAGAGTACCTTAAACTGAAGTAGAAGAAAAGTAACTCTTGTTTGAGGGAGACTGAACACATATAATAAAGTGCTGGGGACCAGGCAGGTAAGTGCGGTTTTCAGTATGAACCCAAATCAAAGTCAGAGCATACGTGCTCCATGTTGCAGGTGTTGAGTTGTGTCCGAGAACTTTTACACAGGGGCAGTTCTACTGAGTATCCTCCAGAGTGACTAGCAATAGGAATTTATTGAAGGATGCCTAGTGATTTTCTTAAGGTTCACTGAGGCTGCTCAGTGATCTCTGGAGCAACAGAGGGGAGCCCATCTGTAATAAACATGATGCTGCTCTAGGCTACTTCCTTTCTGAAATCTCCACACTGGTATTATTGTATATTCTTGGCTCCAGACCTTCAGGTTTCCATGACTTTTCTAAGAACATCCTGCTTTGCTCTTTTGAGTCCTTCCTTTCTTGGTATTTCCAGTTTTCCCTTTCTCCTTTTCTATTCAGCCAACTTACCGTAGTCAAGAGGAGTCAACTGGATTGGTGGCATGATGCCTCATAAAGAAATTGTAAGGAATTCACAAACAAACCATAAAAACATGATATAACCTGCCCATCTGATTTCTCTGAAGACTTGCCTGGTTTATCAGTTAATATGAAAAAACCAGACTGCAAGGTCTCTAAACTAAAGTAATTTCATTTTATGTATTATATCTACTGGATTGTCTGAAGGATTTAGGATGACTTACAAAAACACATTATAGAGAAAGATAAGCTATGTTTGAATACGAAAGATCAGGAAAAGAAACAACATGGGTAGTGATACTAAATGAAATGAAAAAGGCAATTTGAACTGGAAATGTTTATCATTAAGTCCTTTGCACTTTGTGGATAACAATTTTGACCTTAAAATTTCTGGAAGTTAACAGCAATAGGAGAACATGAAAAGCTACAGAACTGGCTATTGTCCAGAAGATAAAAAAGCAAACCAGCTCTTTAGAAGAGGCACTATTCTTGTTACTAAAATAAGAAATAGAAGTCTGAAAGGGTTCTCATAAAGAAGATACTTAGTAATATGAATTACAAGGTCAATGTAGCAGGTGTAACAAAGCACTTCTAAAGGCTCTCGATCATCATCATCGTTAGATGGTACTTTACCAAAGAATAGAGTGGCTCAGGTCACAGATTTCCAACCAGCGGTGGTAAACATGAGCTGTTCCAGAAAAAAACACCTGAATCACATGTGCACCATCAGAAAATGGTTCAAAATTATTTTGACCTGGATGGTGATTTATCTGGGTTTCTACCTAGGGTTGGAGACGTAAGTTTTAATAGTCTGTTGAGCTGATAAAAAAAATGGTTGATATCTTTTTATTAAAGAAAGGGGCACTTAAGATGTTCACATAATTTCCCTGAAGGCAACTCAGCTGCTACTCAGAAGTAATCAGGAGCCTGGATTTTCCTGGGACCATGATTAAGATTGTCCTTAGGAAATAATTTTAGATCTACTCTACTGTACTGAAAAATGGGCAATGGAAAGGTCCAAAGATGCCCACTCTCGAGCCTGAGAACCATTAGAATCCACCTTACATTTAAAAGCAAGAAATCTCAACAAAGCCCCCAGGGGACGTCTGCTGTCCACCATGAGATCTCTGATGGGTTCTCTGAGACAGACTATTTGCCCAGCTTATGTTACTCTGAGGACAGAAATAAAATCTATAAAGTACTTAATCCGTACAATCATGCATTCTCCTAATGGCCAAGTCCCAAATTAGACACAATAAAAACCTCTTTCTACTAATTGCAGAATCTTTTCTGCTGAGAAGAAAATGCCATATAGGCACTGAACCCCTAACTATAGAAAAAATATTCCTTAGCAGAACGAAATATAAAATATAGATCTACTATTCTCTCTGCATTTGATCTTTTGTGTTTGATCATAAATGCACATTGTGAGGAGATGTCTCATCCCTCCAAGCTAAACACTGTTTGCTACTCATTAGTGATTTATAAATGATATTTTCTCCCTGGTGACATATCTTTTGATATGATTCTCTAATAATAACATCCACCAATATTAAAATAAGAACATCCCCATGTATTGTGATCATCTTCAACCACATTTCCTCACGAAAATTAAATTTTAGCACACCAACTGATATTGTATGCATATATTTGTCTACCGTCATTATAAATCTCCTAAGGGTCTCTATAAAATGATAGTTTTGCCTCTTTGCAGTAATTCTACCTAATGCTCCAAAGCAAGAAACTAATTACATGCTGACTTTTCACTAACTTTGATCTTTCAAATACCATGCTATGGAGGTTCTATAGGTAATCATATAATTACAATTCACTAAATGAGTTGAAATTAGCCATAAACCTTTTTATTTAAATTGTATTAACTGTTTCTTCAGTAACACTGTCGGCAATTCTACTTTTTCCTACATAAGTTCGCCAATATAAGGTTTCAAACTAAAATCTGATTATGGTCACTAATGTTTATAACAAATGCCTCATTATAACACCAGAAGCACCAATGAAGATGAATATGTGAAGAATTTCTTAAAATATGCTTCAGGAAAGGCCAAGGATAAACTGTAGTGCTATAAGGAAATGACTGAAATTTCTCAGGGGAATTTTCTAGTCGGCAAGAAAAAAAAATGACCTCACTTGTGTTTTCCCATTGAGTTGGTGCGGTATTTCCTGAAAGAAAAATTAAAGACAATTGTTCCTTTCAGTATACCACAGAGCTATGTATAGAAAGAGAAAAAAATTCCGGATTTCACTTTTGGAAAATATCAGTTTAGACTGATGAGACTATTGGCTAAGGATTGCCTTTAAAAAAAAAAAAAAAAAGGTTATTTAATTAAATTTCATTTATTCACAATAGTCATTTTTGTGGGGAATGTTTAAGTTCCTATTGCTATTTATTTAACAATACATATAATACTGTTTTTCTGGGTTGCTTTCACTTGGCACTGAAACTTTCTTCTCTCGTTAGTAACACTGGACCAGTGTCTCACAACTGGGATTGCTTTTGTCCCTCAAAGGACATGTGACAATGTCTGGAGACACTTCTGGTTGTCATAATTTAGGGGGTTCCACTAGCATCTAGCATGTAGAAGCCAAGGACACTGCTAAACGTCCCACAATACACAGAACGGCTCCCACAACAAAGAATCTCTAGCCCCAAATGTCAATAGCGCTGAGGCTGAGAAACCCTGTCTTTGACCACATAAAATAAAGCCAGTACAGATTAGTAAGTATTTTGAAAAGCCTTAAAAGGAAAGAAACAAAACAAAACAAAACTCAAGCCTTTTGAGTAATCAAACTGGTCATGAATTTCCTCTTGAAAGTTGACCCTCGACAGGTACAGAAAGGCAATGTTCCATTGTTTGGAAAACAGACCTCTACCGTTAACGTATTTATGGACCTTATTTACCTAACAACATTCAGAACTGCACAGAACCCTGACCACCACATTCTCGTTAGAGCTGAGTAAACAAAGCATGTTTTGACTTGTCATGAATCATGACATGTGATCACAGGGAATGTTGTGTGCAAGAGGCAGTTGTCTTATCTGGAGTCTCAGCCTTGAAAAAATCCAAAACAGTGAGGTTGTTTATCTGACACCGCTCTTGACCTGACGGCAGTGCTTCATTTTAAGAGAAAGTAAAACACACACTACTTTTTGATGATTTGTAATTACGTAGGAAGTCTATTTCCCTGGCGAATATTGCTGTGGTCTTAGGACTAGAAAGAAACAGGAAAAGCTTAAAAAACAAAAACCAAAAAACCTTCATGAAAAATGGGGTGAGCGTTAATTGTTATCTCCAAGCCACGTGTGGAACCGAGGAGGACTCACTTTTTTATAAGTTTTCAGAAGTATTAGAGTATTAGTATAAGAGTATTGGTACTAGTATTAGAGTGTTAGTGTGCATTTAGCTCTAGGAATTGCATGCTTTCAGCGCCCTTTGTTCCAAAGGATGAAATTACATACACAAGTATGATAACCTGACCACCCAGCCTCTGAGACCCACCTATAAACCCAACGACACATGCTGGGCTTCGTGCAGGTGGACAGCCAGCACTGTTTCAGACACATACTTGACTTAATTTCCAAATCTTACTTTCTCTGACCAGACTCACCTCTAATATCAGCTCCTTCCATTCTGTATGAAGATTGTCTTTTACTAACTTTGGCTGCCTAGGAAAGAAGTGTTTGTATCCTGGGGCATGCACTGACCTCGCAATACAGAGCTGAGCCACCTGACCCAGCGGAAACAAGACTGTGCCTTAATCGTGATTCTCCTACCTACCGGATGAGCAACTAACTTTAGCCACTTGGCTCTTCCAGTCAGTAATTCTCAGGATACCATCCAAAGCCCTCTTGGGCTGTTATTTGCCTTGATTCTTTTGGACAAATGACATACAAATTCATTTATTTCTTATTCAGGTCATTACAATTACTTACAACATTCTAATAAGTTATTGAGCAAAACCAAAACTTGGTTTTCAAGAGCTAAAAAGACCATGTAATGAAACTATCACTAGCATTCAAAGACGTAGGATTTTGAGACATCGGACTACAAAGCCTTTCCCCACACCACACGTGCCCACAGAAGAAATCCTAGCGGGCTCTGATGAGTGGGTGCCAGGGCCACGTTTTTTGTTTGCTTGTTTTCTTTTAATCATTTAGGTAGGATGTAGTCAAAAAACATACAGAGTCACCGTTCCAGTATCTGTTTCCTCGTCTTCAATTTAGGACAATTGGACTAGCAGATTTCCAAGCTACATTCCAATGATTTGAGCGGAAGCACACCTACAAATTCAGGTTTACCTTACTTCCTCTTGGGTCAAGCATACCTCGTCACTGGGTTGGGAAGGAGAGACATAAAACAGCAAAATGGGCATTCCATATTACATTAAAAAAGGCAATACTTGAGATGTAAGGATAGTCGACATATTTATTTTAATTCAGCGAATTTCTTTGATCTTACTGGCCCAAGGAACTTGACTCTTCCTTTCTCTGCTTAGAATGTGTTACCTGTGTCCACCCTGTCCAACACTGCTTAGTTTTGGGGACTTAGCTCAGCATCCCGTCCTCTGTAAAACTTCCTTCTGTACCACTCAGTCACTCCTTCCTCTTTTGGGAACCACAGCCCTTAGCATATATCTGCATCCATACATCCACACTATCATGCTATTCTCTATTTTTAACAGCTTTATTGAGGTATTTTTGTGTCATATCATAAAGTCACCATTGAAACACACAATTCAATGATTGTTAGTAAATCTGCAGAGCTGTGCAATCGTCACCACAATCCAATTTTAGGACATTTTCATCACACCAAAAAACAGCTTTCATAACCATTTCAGTCGTTCTCCATTCCTACCCCACCCTCAGACTACCACTAATCTGCTTTCTGCTTCTACAGATTTCATCATGTCCCTTGTACTTCCACTGTGCTTTTCCTTGAGAAGATTCTAAGCTCCCGGAAGACATGGATCGTGATTTTCTTTCTTAGCCTTTTCTTCCCAATTCTTAGCACAACTTCCAGAACACAGGTGATAAATAATAGTGTGTAATATTTATCAAAACTCCATAGAAAATAAACTTACGGTTACTGGGGGGGAAGGGTGTGGGAAGAGATTAATTGGGAACTCGAGACTAGCAGATACTATTATATATAAAACAGATATACAATAAGTTTCTTCTGTATAGCATAGGGAACTATATATTCAATACCTTGTAGTAACCTATAATGAAAAAGAATATGAAAACAAATATATGTATGTATCTGTATGAGTGAAATATTATGCTGTACACCAGAAATCGACACATTGTAAACTGACTATATCACAATAAAAAATTCAAAAATAAAAAAAATAGAGTTCTTGTGTAAAAAAAAACCTACAAACTTCCGTTAAGAGCATTATAAATTCTAATTTAATTCCTAAAACAGTCATTGGGTAGGTACTACTTTTATCCCCTTCAGAGATAAGGATATAATCTTAGTGTTAAATAACATACCCAGAGTCATGTCAAGATTTGAAGCCCAAGTTGTCTGACTACAAATGAATGAATGAATGAATGAATGCATTAATGAATAATGAGGATAGGAGATCTTAATCTGGAATAGAGTTTGGTCATTCTAGAGAGAATTCTGAGAGAAAACTCTAGAATGTGTTTGCAGGGTTTTAGGTGCATTATAGTATACATTGCTGATGTGATGTGCACAGATTTCAGTATTATTAGTATTTTTCATGATTATTTTAAAGGCAGCCATGGTCCAAAAAGTGACAGCGCCCCAAGTGTAGGTACTGAGAGGAGCCAGAATAATGGTGGGTCTTTGTCCCTCAACGTGCTTCGATCCTATCAGGATAAAAAGGTAGATGCAATCCTTACGCTTTGTGTGATGCGGATCACTATTTGAGCAAGGTTTTCTAAGAACTTGTCCCAAACCTTATTTTATGTTCATAATAAGGAAGTTAACCTTACCTCACGCGTATCAAAGGAAACACCTTCCCACTCTTTGTCCTTCCTTTGTTTCCAGCTGCCTGTCACGTCAATAAAGTTGTTGGGGGAAAAAAAAATTCAAATGGGAGAAAGACTATTAATGGAGAACCCCTTAGATCCTTTCTTCTCCCTGGCGTAAACTCTTCCTTTTCCCCCAGAGCAGGGGTAAGTTAATTGTATTTGAATGAATAATTCTAATAAAGCAGTGACCTTTAATGCCAACTGGTGTTTTTAATTTTGATTCACTGTCAGTCACTCCAGTGTGAGCCACCCCAGGATGTGAGCAGTGGAAAGGCCAGTATGTACAGAGAGGAGAAAAACAAACACGCAGAGCTGGGTGCTGCCCACAGGTAAACACGGAGATGGCAGATCTTACAAAGAGATGTGGCCTGGAGACTCCTCACAAAGGACTCAGGAAAATGGTGGAAATTAATCAGAACCACAAGCATAGTGAAGTCCAATTGGAAAATTTTCCTCCTTTCGAGAAGGTAACAATTCCTTACTCACTGTGTAAAATTTAGAAGAGACAGGAAAAAAAAAAAAAAAAGAGTGAGAGAGAGAGAAGTGAAAAAATAAAATAGAAAAAAAAAAGCCATCTGAAATCGCATCATTTAGAGACAACTACTGCTATGACTACTGAATATTCTCAAGTATATCCTTTCAGCCTTTTCCCAACATTTATATACATATATAAAATATATGTATACCCACACATCTATAGATTTGAAAACTGAATTATTCTGTGCATATTGTTTTATTGCTTACCTGAGAATCATTTTTCACTTTTTTCTTGTGACTTAAAATTGAGTTTTAAAATTCCTCAGTCATAGGAAAATAGTAGATGTCACTATCTGAAGGAAGAAAAGAGTTCAAGAGTATAGAATCACCTACAGAAGATTTCAGAACTCACATACTTAAAGGAGTTGGACTGGCATTTAACTGATGATAGAGACCCAGGTTGGTGCTCTGTCTCACTGAGACAGACCCTACTAGGGCACAGTAAGAATTTGGGCTCATTTTTGCCCATACATTGACGTCAAGTCAGAAATTCATTATTCTGAGAAATCTTCCCATTTGAAAAATAATAGCAACTAATTTAAATAAAAAAGTTGGACACTGACCAAATGAATCCTATCTCCAGGCTGGACTTGGCGGAGGGACTGACAGTTGTCAATTCCATTCTAAAGTAACACGCATAGTTCCTCCACCCCCAGCCCACCCCTCCACTCCACTCCACCATCACAGCCAGTCCAACCATCCAGCATTCATCCTTTCATAGAAGCTGGCTGATCTTACACAGTGTATACTAAAATTTAAACAGAATATAATTTAATATGCCATTTTAATTCCTTTTTTCTTTCATGGCTTCTCTGTAGTAATCTAGAACAAAAATGGATATGGTGTCTTCCTTCTGAGGGTCTTTTTCAAGAGGTGTTAGAGGCTTTACCATGGGAGAGGACTCCATACCAATATATTTATGTATATATTAATGACATCATTACAAGCATTTTATTTCAATCCAATGAACATTTCTTAGGCATCTACTATATTTAGAAATAAAAGAAACCACCCATTATTTCACATGCAAAAGTGTGTATATTTAATTATCTGTCCAATATGTCACTGAATTTCTACTGTGGTGACACTGCTCTCAGCACTGGGTAGAGAGAAGTAAATGGACAAAACTGTAAGTGTGTGTGTTCAAATACTGAATAAATGTCATAAATTTATGGGAAATAAAATAGTTTAGGACCTGTAGGCATCTTGATCCTATGGTACAATCCTTTCCTCTTAGGCGCAAGAATACGTAGTTCACAGAGGTAAAATCAGTTGCTCAAATCACACAGGTATGTCAATTTAAATGCATCTCAAAGATATTTCAATGAGGAAAAAGAAAATTAATAAACATGATTCCAGATATAGAAGGTGAAGGTGGACACCGTGGAAACAACAGCCAATAGCAGTGGCTGTTGTGAGCTACCTACATGTACTTGCCTGAACTCAGATGGGTTAATATGAAACATATCTGAAATCTGAGTGGCAAATATTCATGATTTCTTAGGTGACAATATACAAGTACAGCATCCTCAATGTTAGAAATTAAAACAAAATGAAACAGAAAACCCACATGGTATAGCATTAAATTCAAGAAGGTGTTTAATTTTTATCTCTGTTGGCAACAATGATTAGAATATGGTTTTAATGTCTAATCTGATTCCAAATGTATTTCTTAGTGAGAATCAAAAATGATTCACTAGATATGGTTTTGACTAAAATAATATTTTGTTAGACTCTAATAGGATGTTAATATCCCTATGAGCCAGGCTGGCTCCATTCAGTGTTCATCTTAATTAGCTAACATTAACCATCATTAGGATTTTATATGGTACAATGCACATTACTTCATAACTTCCACCCAGATCACATGGCGCTAGATCATAATACATGTTATCAATCATCAAGTTCCTGGGCTTTCTTAACACCTAGCTTTTATTTTAAAAGTTAAGGTCAATGTTAAGTGTTACACTTCAGCTGAAAAAGTTAAAAAAAAATCAATGTTAATTAACAATGTTAATTAAATGTTAATCATGTAAATGAAAGCATTTTCCATTCACTTGCCTAGTAAATTATACTCAGGTAGTGGCCCATGTATTATTTGAGATGACGTAGGAAAATGACACTCACGAAGAGGGAATGGGGAAGGAAACTGCATAAAATAAAACAAAAATTAACACACAGGAAGTAGGGTTTTGTTTTTTTTTTTTGACCTAAAGAAAATCTACCTTTATTTCCAGAGACCTCATTGAGTGATATACGGGAAGGGTATAGAAAAAATAAAGATGAAGCTTTTGAATAGTGTGATATTTGGAAGGTCTTTTTCCGACTAAACCTATCCTCGCCTGACACAAGACGCAGACCATATACACTTGGCTTCAGAATTTTGAGTTAATGAAAATAAGGTATTTTTAAACAGTATTTTAATATCTAAGAGTCTTACAAAGCAGGTAGGGGCCCTACAACCAAAAAGCCCATTTGGAAAGTTTCAACATTCCTCACGTGCAGGCCTGTTTTATCCTTGTCCTATCAGCAGCAATAATTGCTCCCAAAAACTTTGGTCTTCTTTGGTTTTGCAAACTGTGTTGTGGTTCTGAATTCTAAAGCTCCCAGGGAGAACTTTACATAATGACACTGATCTCAATGGGTAAATGCCTACTCTGTGTCAAATCCTGTAAATATATGGATGGGAATTTCATGGATGTGCAATCCTTTCTTATTCAGGTCCTACTAGTTAAAATATAAGACATCAGACTCTGAATACACACACACACAAACACACCCCCACACACAGAATTCAGGGGTCACTGAAGCTAAGTTAATTTCATAGGTAAGAAAGAGGAGACCCAGAGACGCTGAAGGGTGTAGCAAAAATCAGAGCTATGGAAGGCTGGACCCCAACAGTTCCCTGTGTGTATTTTTACCACGTAATTATTGGGTGTCATCTGAAAGGAGGCTTGCATTTGTTTGCTTATTTGAGCAGAAGGCAAAGGCCACTTGTCCAGGTTGTTTGTCAACATGGCCAATGGGAGAGATGACGAGAGTGGATGTTATAAAATGACAACAATACACATGTGAGGGTCATTTCTTTCACTAGGATTCTTCGATTGCAATCAACAGAAACAGTCTCTGACTTAAGCAGAGACAAGATTGGTTGAGGTTTAGAAGTTCCCAGGACAGGACCTTGCTCCCTACCAGCCTGTACTGGAGGGAAAGGGATGGAGAAGGATGGATTCCGTGTAGGTAAGATGTCTCTGCTCCACTCACCAAAGTAGATAAATTACTCACAGACTTTTACATTGTGATCATCATTAGCAAAATCGCCTGCATTGCACCTTATTTGAGACAAATTTATGTCGTGTCACCTCTCTAATCATTATGTGATTTTATGCTTTAGGCTTTGATTTCTAGGGTTAGAAAGTGGAAATGATGCCTCTCTCCCAGAAATGACCAAGGTGAATGATTTCCAAAAGAAAAATACTTGAAAGAGGGTATCTCTTCTTTTGACTGAAACTGGTTGTGAAGTCATTTCAGAAAAATTGAAATATCTAAGTCCTGTTAGAGGTTTTCTCCATTTGGAGGTTCTAATCCTACGGCAGAAAAGTGAGTGGGAGAAGCTATCCCTATTCCAAAACTTTTCACTTCTTTCTCATCACTCTTCCTACCTGGAAAACACACACACACACATACATGGATTCCAAGAGGAAATTACTTTAACTCCTGCTTTTTCAAAATCCAGTAACTTTCTCTGATCATAATTGCCTCCTGAAACATCTGGACATATCTGGTTCCATTATAAGAAAATAGGTTATTTAAGAGAAATTTTAGCCTTCAAGGGACTTTTCAATGCCTTCTCTTTAATAGTCAGATGGCAACACCATTTAATTTGCCAAACTACCCTGCAAATCAAATATAAGTCACTATGATTGGTGATAGCAATGCACCCACTCAGCTTTTGACTTTCCCCCACTTGGCCTGGGTAGATATATCAGTTCTTGACATAGTAACTTGAAATTTGTGTATTTGTTGTCAAAATGTCAGCTGTGGAAGACAGTATCTTAGGGTGATTTTTATTTGCAGAGTTCTGCACCCAGATTGGCAGCAGGTTTCTCAGGGCAGTTAACAGAAGTTGTTGGTGGGGTTCAGGTGGCAGCGGCTGGAGCAGAGGACTACCAGTTGGCAAGGATGAAGGTCTTGGGGACATGGGGTTAGCTCTGTGATTATTAACGGAAGGCACACATCCCAGACAGAACAGAAACTGGAACCCTCTGTTGTGCTGGGGACCAGAGAAGTGAGCAAGAGGTAATTTTTTGGTTTTGAAATTAGCTACGTGATGTAAGAAACCCTGGCATCCTCAGAAGCCTCGGGAGCAGAAGAGTCAAACGTTAAATTAATTTTTGCCTTAATCAAGAAATTAAGTCATGATCACAATGAAACCAGGGGAAAGGACATCTAGAAATTCTTAATTTTGTTCATTTGACAGACTTGTGTCATGGAGGCTCACACAGAATCAGAGACACACAGTCACAAGCAGCAGTTCTGATGCTGTGATTCACCACTTGCGGCTGAGCTTCTGAGATGGGATTCTATGTGGCAAATCTGTTTTTAAGAGGCCCACATAATTTGTCTTTGGAATTTTGATTCAAAAATGAGATAAGAGAAAGTTCCTCTTGGGAAATCTGTGTGTCTGAAATTGTTTCTCCTTCCCACACTGTGGCCCCAAGATAAACACAACCATCTAAAAGCAGTTCACTTCATTTTGGAAGCATGTTTACTTCTATAAACAAAATTCTAAACTAGAAAAAAAGAGAATGACTATCCACTGAGTGAGTCACCAGGAAATTTTAACCTGAGAGCATTTTGAAACAGAAGAAAAAACTTGCAAAATAAGAAAACAGCAAACTTCTTAACTGTATGTTATGCAGATGGGAACTGAACACATTAGAATTTTCTTCTTGGTCACTAATCAAATTCTTTGGTCATCAAAGCATTTTGGTGTTTGATTTGAAATATACTTTCTTTATGAATAAACTATTCCCATGTCATCAGAATCTCTCTCCTCAACCCCATCTTTCTCCATTCAGTCATTTAAAAACCCTTCTTTTTGACGGAAACTCTGGCCACACCCATCTTATAATAATAGAAAAGCATATAAAAACGTCTCAAGCATCTTTTACAGTGAAGAATAAACAATACAGGATTTCTCCTCTGTCACTCACTCATCAAAAAAATATCTGAATGAAAATTTTTCAATTCAAAGGCCTACATTTTAACTTAGGATTTTTCAACCCCAGCTTTGATATCATAAAAGAATGATGCACAAAAAGAAAACTCAGTTATTTTGAGTGATTTCTCCCTCTTCTTATTATTTCTTTTCTTTCTTTCTTTCTTTCTTTTTTAACTATTTGGCACAACTGGCAGTATAAATCTGTACTGTAATTTTGGTCTACAATGTATAAAATGTTGGCTAAAGAAGGATGACTTTCAGTTTGATGCCACGGGTTTTTGTTAAGGGAATAAACTTAATCATGTTGTCTTGAATCGCTGCTGTAAAACACCCAAAGTTTTGCAATCCCAGGGGAAAAGCTGTGGCCTGGTTAGAGTCTGAGCAAATACTGTTCTCTTTTTCTTTTTCAAAGACTTAGGCAGTTGTTTGCTTGTAGATTTAACTCAGTCGTAATTTGATTTCTTGTGCTTTTCTGATTTGCTCTGTTAAGTTACCAAATCCTTAATATCAAAGCATTAAATGAAAGTCTTAGAAGACCCAATTCTGAAAAGCAACAAAATACTGCATCCTTCCCTTTTCCCTAACTGTGTTTAGTCTTACATTGTCTGTATTGGCATCAACTTTTAAAAGCCAAGAACAGTAGACACTGGAAGTAACACAAATGTGAAGAAACTGTTCACATGTGCCATGTTTCCATTTTCATAGGACTGTTGAATGGCCACCCCTCCCCCAAAAAAAGGATTTCTCACAGGAAGACAAAAATCAGTAGGCAGATTAAGGAAAAGAGATGCTCTAAAACTGCAGGATATACTACAGCCTTCCAAGAGATCAGTCTTTGCAAATGCTGGCCTTAAGAGGGAAGAGAATGAACTCATTTTGGACAATGCAGCATTCCACAAGCTTAGTCATTCTTAGAAATACTGGCTATCGCCTTGGTGCAGACACAGGGGGAGCTAGTGCCTGGATTCCATAACAGAATGGAACCAGAGAGAATGATATAAAACATATCAACCCCCCAAGAGCCTCATGTAAAATTCTTCTTCCCTGATTTTTTTCTTTGCAGCATCTTAATAGTGTTTATTTCTACATCTGAGGCATAGAGAACTTTATTCTTCAAGTGGCAGCAGCTTAAACACAGAAATCAGAACTGCCACGAATAAGCCCTGCTCCAGAGTGTGCAATGCTTTACTCCAACCATAAAAACGGAGTGTTTGTTTTGATAACTCTTGAAATATTTTTTCTTTATTTTCACTCTGAGTCTGAGAACTTTGGCATTGGCCTAATTTACCATGCATTTAAGGCTGGTAGCAATATCGGGAAAGAAATATGATAATCACTTGCTGCCACAAAGTATTCTGTATACTGTTCTCTCTTTCAGCTCTGGTTTCACATGTGTTGGTTCAATGGAATATTCAATAGACATTTATAGGAAATAAATTGAGAGATGAATGTAAACCATATGGCATCTGGAGGTTTATTTGCAAAGTCCCTGCATCAAAGCTTTCTCCAGATCACACCATATTAGCTATGTTTTTCCAGTCCAGCAGAATCAGGAAGGTAACCACAGACTTCCTTGATGGAAAACACATGAAAAACAGAGCAAATCTTAATATGTAGCTTGAGTTGCTGGTCAAGGAGCATCCCTTAAAATAATTTTATTACCAGTGTTTTCAGCACATTGTTTAGAACTGCATTAAAAACACGAAGCACGCCGCTCTTGCCTACGATTTTCTTCAAAATTATAGGACACATTTCTATTTATTTATGCCCATAAAATTAAATCTCTATAGTAGCATTTTATTAAAACCTCAGGACTATTTTTTTTTTTGGCTTGGATATGTAAAGCTAAATTCCAATCAAAGAGAAACTCAACATTTAAATATAGCACATATACAACTGGCCATTAGAATTTTTATGAAAAGAAACAGTTGTATATGAATACTCTCGCCTATACAAAGGCCACCATGCTAAACTTTGTAGAATCACATTATTATAAGTAATAGTTTAAAAACACAGATTGGACAGAATGAGAAATGGTCCTCAAACTTAATTTCTATATATAAAAAATTTCCTCAACCTTGAATGCTCTCTGCTGGGTGCAGTAGGTTACAGCTAGCGTCACATCTGCTATCGAATTAATTTTCATGCAGCCTGTTATATAAATCATTATGAAATGTCAAAAGCTTGTACATATATATTTTTTAAGTTTTCACTTACTTTCCAAATAGTTTCCATTTTTCAGTGTCACCGGCTTTGCAACCACTCAGTCAATTTTAATGATTTTTTTTTATCACTCTAAAATGTTTCTCCCATTTACAGTCCATTTGTGCAAGCCTACGTATGTACATGCACGTGTTACACCAGAGGATGCGGGTGACATGCACAACAGGAAATCTGAAAAATTCTTCATTCTTTTCTTCAGTTCGTATTGAATGGTCAAATGATCGGCACAGGCAAAGAAGAAAATGTTTTGATATTGAAATATGCAACAGCTTCTGACTGCCCGTGATAAATAAATATTAAAGATGAAAACAACAGTAAATTGACTCCTTGACCCCTGTTACCCATCATTCCCATTTTCTAACAGTTGCTAAGGAAAATGGTGCTTTGCACTTTGTGGCGATTAACTCAATTACACATCTCAATGAAGGTCTCCTCCCTCTACAGGTTAAGCTTTGAAATTTATGGCAGTCAGTTAATGCCACTCACAACTTAAAAAAGAAAAAGTATATGAGCAACATCACTTAAAAAATATGTGGCTAACTGCTGGAAGCTATTAAAAACCAAATAAACAAAAGAGATTACACTTCAAAGAAATGTCAACAGTTTTTCCTCTCTCAGAACAGACGAGTTTTCTTTACTTATATTCACATCCACATCTGGAAAATGCTTATGGCTTTATACATCTTTTATGGTAAAATGAATTTATTGAGTTTCAAAATTTTCGTGATGGATTAATGCAATCTTCATAAAAGGTAAACCCACACCCTAGTAAGAATCTGTCTTAACGGTGAAAAATGATTTCCACAATAAATTAATGGTCCAATGTTCATTTCAAGGAACAAAATAATTTTGAGAAAGCATTTGGTTAACTAGATTTTATATTTTTTATATTACTACATGGAAATGAAAAGGCAATATCTTGTTCCTTATGACCTATCTTTATGCTGGCACAATTAATTCTTAGGTTGAGGGAGAAATAAAAGAAGCAGTGTGCAAAGCCAACTCAAAAGTTTAACTGAATATACCTTCTCCAATTAACTAACAATAGACTTAAAGAACACAGTAAATTTACCGATAGCAAGATCTCCAAGGGAAGATTTCAAAACAATTAATTTCCACAGTTCTTCACAAAATTATACAGCGTCGCTTTTGTGTATTTAAAAGGTGAGATATAGTTTCCCCAAAAATCTGTGCCTGTTCAGAGGGCCCAAACAATTGACTTCATATGCTACACAACATTCTCTTGTGGCCCCAAGGTGACAGCTTTCATTTGATGTTGTTTTACAATTAACTAGGTAGTAGCAACTTGCCCTCTGCGCAAGCTTGCCAAAAAAAATATCACCTTGGATATACAATCCAATATCCACATGTGGACAACTGACTTAAATGGAGTAATTTACAGTTTTGATGGGGGCACGGGGAAAGACGTGAAATATGGGAGAAAGTGTCATCTTTATAAGTCAGGCCAAGAATTAAGGAGGGGAGAAAAAAAAAAAACCAAACTAGAAGAATGTTTAAAATGGAAGAACATTATTTGGACATAAAGTAAGTGGTCTGTAGTCAATAAAAAAAAAAGAGAAAGAAAAAGAAAAATAAACTCCAACAGGCCGGCTGCAGAATAGGAAAGCAGATCTATTTTGTTTATTTTTAAGTGAGTAGCAAGTCGATTCTTTCACACTAACTAAACCAGACAGTAATTATAAACACAGGTTGGTTAAATTCCGTGCACCCCTATCAAAGGAAACAAGCTCCTTTCTTTTCCAAACATTGTCCTTTGTTTATTGAGCCTCTTTGGGGCTTGGCTTCATTTAAAACTATGTAAGCACACATCTGTTACCCCCAAACAATGTCAACCTTTTTAAGCCGAACCTGAATACTCATTATCCAAAAATTTGCAAGTAACCTAACAGCAATTCCTCGAGTAGCCAGTTAGCATACTGAGTAAAGAATTTGGATTATTTTGTTCCATTACAGAAAAACCTTACATTATAGTGTAATCATACAGGAAGCAAACAGTCACTGCCTCAGTAGTTTCGGATAATTAGTTACCTAAATTTTCTGAGGTGAATTCAATGTACTTAGATGGAGGAACATTACTGCTTATATTCTGCAATACCGCAATACAATCTTGGTTAACAATGAAATTATATAAATATTGGAGTAAAACGTCATTTTAGAAATCATTAGGTTTTATCAGTACAGTACAACTGAGTCCCTCATTTAAGCAACTGTTTTATTAAAAAAAAAATAAAGGGGGGAGCCTGTGATATTGCTTATATTAGCTCATGTAAGATATCAGATTTCAAAAAACTTTAACACGGTAGACACTATTAAAACATCATTATTAGAGTTGTCACGCTTGGGTGGTTTGAACTAAAGTGAATTTCATGTATTTGCTGGGAGACAGCACTAATAAATCCTGGAGTCTGCATTTCTAAGTTGTGACCTAGAGTCTTAGGGAATTGACTTAATGAACAGGACAACTGGATGAGTCCAGGGGGTGGGGGGCACTGTGGAGAGGGGCGGAATCTGACCAAAGCTCACATGGAAGTACACATGTCACCCCAACTCCCTCCGGCAATCACTCTAAACGGGATAATCTGTGCCTACTTTGACTTTTGTGCCACTCACAGAATCCACATAAGTGGCGATGATCTCAGCGTATCTAGTACTGCCTGCCTACCCTACTTCCGTCCCCCATGCAGACATACCTAGTTGATCACCAAACTCTCCCTGGAGTCTGAATGGAGAGTCTTGATCTTTCTCAATGCAACACACTAGTCAGCCACCTCCAATCAATCCATCTGCCAGCCCAGTGTTAGATGAGGAGTGAGAGTTTACAGAGCAACCCCTAGACTTTGCACCCCACCTGGAGCCTGTGGGAGGTACACAAATGTCTGTTCAGGAAATGATGACTTAACTTGCCTCAAATGGAAGAACAGAATAGTTGAGAGTACTGGCTGGTGCCAAACTGGGTTCAAATCCTACCTCTCCCACCTCCTTTTTCCTGTAACTTTGAGCAAATTACTCAACCTTTCTGTTTCTGTTTTCTCATCTATATAATATGAGGAATTAAGGAGTTAACATAGATAGAGTGCACAGAAGAGTGTCTGATATGTAATAATCTATTGTTCTTGGCTGCAATCACTACTTTACTTCTTATTGTTTATTGAAAGGTCTTGTCTAGGTGACAAAATTCCATGTAGCTCGTCCCTGCTCCTGTTCGCATTTAGTACACATTTGCTAACTCATCACATAAATGCTAGAGACATCCTTCTAAAACACAGATCACAGGACATTCATTTCTTTAAAAGCCTGAAGTGACTTCCCATTGGCGATGATACAACATAGTCCAAAGCAACCTATTTCACCTTCTAAAAGGTGAGGCCAACCTATACTTTCAAACCTACTTTTGGCTCCCAGACATCACCACCTCCCATCTCCCTACCAACCCTGCACCCCTATTCCTGGGTCATGCCTAAGTCCTTGCTCTGCGGATGAGCTACGAGCTCTCATTCATGTCTTCTGTTGAACCACTGTACTTTCTGTTCAGTTCTACATGGGCAGTTCCCTTGTGTAGCTGACAAACACAGACTTGTCTTTTGAGACACAATTCAAACACTCCCTCCTATGTGAAATATTCCCCAAATCCCTCAATGAACTGCTTGATTCTCAGCACATTTTGTTTATCTCATTATTTTACACTGCCTGCCGTTGGCTTCTTGCACTGACTTGTGAGTTTCTACCGTCCTGCTTACGTATGTGTTCCTTGCACTTAACACAAAAATTATTCAAATATTTTAAAATGAATAAATAACCCCAATCCCCAAATAATAAATTTTCTAAGGCTATTTTTTCCCTTTGTTTGTACTTAAATTGTTATATTTCAAGTACTCCTGACTGGTTGTGAAAACTTACAGGATTAATACATGACTACGTTGAAAAAAAAAAAGTGTAACATAGTCCAGAGCCATTCAGTCCTGCTCTCTGACCGAACCAACAGTAACAGAGCAGTGTACATCCTCACCTTGCTTTTTGCTTATGGGAATATATACAATCATACATACCAGGGGCCAACATTTTCTGTAAAAATCTAGATAGCAAGTATTTCAGTCTTCGCTGATAATATGGTCTTGGCGACAATTTCTCAAATCTGTCCGTGTAGCGTGAAAGCAATATAGAGGAGTCATCAATAGTTGTGGCTAAGTCCCTCAACTTTGCAAAAACAGACAACCAGCTGAATTTGGTCTAAAAGGCCCACTTGGCCACCCTGTGATTGAATATTTTCTCTGTTCATTTGCCTTTAAGCAACATAGCACCAAACCATACAAATCACACTGCAATTTGCTGTATTACATACTCTGTTAACTTCCAGTAAGTTAATGGAGTCAAACAGAATTCTTTTTTCCTCTAATTTCTTCGGCCATATATAAAACATATACAAAGTATACATTTATCATAGCTTTAAAAAAATGGGACATATCATTCCCATTTCTGAGGTGTGCGAATGTGTATTATTTTCTTTTTGGTGTGCTTCTTTTTTTTTTTTTTTTTTTTTTTTGCTTGCCTCTTGCATGCCATAGATCCTCTTAACACTCACATGCATTCTTCTTTATTTTCCTTAATGCTCATTTATCTGAGTATAAAACACACACACAGACTTCTATGCATATTGTTAGTGTTACTAAAACCGTATGGCATACCTGTTTCTACACCTTACTCTTTCGGTTCAAAGCACTCATGGAAACTCTCCCAAGTCAACTAGAAGAGGACTAATCCATTTCTTTAACAGACACGTTACGTGGTATACTTGTACCATAAATATTAATACCTATTCATTGGTTCTAGGTTTTTGATGCTATGAACAACACTCCAATGTATGTCTTTGTGCTTACAGATAAGATAGAGTCCCAGAAATGGGTTTGTTGATTTGAACCACGTACACAACTTATTTTCCATGAATGTTATGAGAACTACATTTCCACTTAAAACGTATCAGGCGGCTATTTTCGGTGCAACCCTACAAGCAATTGGTATTATCATTTTAAATAATTCCTGGGACAATCTGTTAGGTAGTGTAGTATCTCACAGTTACTTTGACATTTCTGAACACACATGATCTGGGATATCTTTTCATGGTGGCTGATCATACAGATATGCTCTTCTTCAACTGTCCACTCAGTTTTTGAAACCATAGCTTTTTATTAACAATAAGCTAGAATCACATTGTCTTCAGTTATCTTGATGTTTTATCTTTATCACTGTTAACTCCAGATAAGGTGAACAGCCTGGCTCTGTTTTTTTTTCTTCTCTCTCTTTTTGTAATCCTGCTATCTGGTATCTTGGTAGACGTACCCAAATTCTATTCACCAAGTGACCAAGGTACACCTTACTTTAACCATTGCTCATGTGGCCTAAATTCTCTGTAATATTTTCTTTCTTAAGTCTCAATTTAAAATTTTCACAGCCATTGTGAGTTTTAAAGGTGCACTGGCTGAGGTATAAATCTAACAGAAATGTTTAGGTTCACCCTTAAAAACTGTATTTAATCAGGAGTATTTATTGAGTTTTTGCTTCATAACAGACACCATGCTGAGCACTTTCTGTACAAGATCTTATTTAATACTCACAACAATCCTATGAGGTAGAGGTTTCTATCACCTACATTATGGTGATGGGCTGTTGAGGTCATGAGAC
This sequence comes from Camelus bactrianus, assembly GCF_048773025.1. Taxonomy (NCBI): domain Eukaryota; kingdom Metazoa; phylum Chordata; class Mammalia; order Artiodactyla; family Camelidae; genus Camelus; species Camelus bactrianus. Next base: position 17,340,607 of record NC_133555.1, read on the forward strand.
TGTGAACAACTCGCCCAGGTTCACACCAATAATCTGATTCACTCCAAAGGTTCTGCCCTTCACACTATGTGATCCCACCAAATTTAAGACATCCAACAGACAGAAAGCATGGACATATTTTAAGTTTTTGTTGGAAAACGGGGACATAGCTTAAGTTTTGCCTTGGATAATTTGATTAGTCCAGCCTTTCTACTTGAGAGTAAAATTTTTGTCAATCCAGATGTTAGACGATTAGGTCCATAACTCAAATGTTCAATTGAGAATCGCACAGTAATTGTCAGGGAGCAACCTGTTACAATTAACAAGGAGAAAAAAAGCACTAGATTTGGAATTGGAAAACCTGAACTCGGGTCCTGACCAAATCAGCTATTAGCCACGCGACTTGGAACAGTTGACCTTGACTCCTTAGTCACATTATCCTCCTCTGCAAAATAAGGACATTGCTTTTTGTTGTTGCAACTTCACAAGGTTTTCATGAAGCCCCAACGAGATGAACTATAAGGAAGCACTTTTTGGTGTTTTTTCTTCTTTTTTGGGAGATTTAACAATTGGTTATCTTTTGCATATTTGCATTGTTATTTTTGATGAATTCTTTTAAAGAAATTATTATTTATTGAAGCATGATTTATTATTACAACATTATTACATGCTTCTTAACTACATCAGAATATATCTCTAAAAAAATAAGGACAGTAGGAACCACTTTTTAAACTCAAAATCATGAGTTCCGAAATAAGGTACTATTATGATTACTATACATAATGCATCTTGAAGAATCTACTTAACTTCCCTGTACCACTGAATTCCACCTGTGTCGTAAAGGCTCTGTCAAGAGGAATGTCAAATTCTTAGGCTGCTGAAGAGCTTCAGAAAAAAAAACAAACCCACAGTACTTATATAATCACCATCTATTCTTTCCATCTAACGACTGTAAAAAGAGAATCCCTCTCAATTATACTTCAGAAGTAGAGCACTACATTAAAAGCAGGACACATTCAATAACTCAAGTTAATAACGCATTCGTCTGTCTGTCCTTTCAAACACAGAAGAGGGAATTTAAAGTAAGCACAAGTAAAAGATTCTGCCACTTCAAAACATCTGAAGAAACGAAATAAGATGTAGACTCCTGGATCATAGGGGGGAAAAATTATTTCCACATCTTTGAATCTGCCCTATGTAAGCCCACGACACCTAGGGACAGCCCATGCTCCCTAGAGGAGCTCAACAAACATTTCTTGATGAAGATAAACACCTGCTGTATTTAAATACGAGATGAAGAAGTCAGAGCGTAAATGAATCTAAGAATAAACTGGGTGTGTATGCGCACACAGCTCCTATTAGCATTATGGGAAATTACATTCCTGCTATTATTATGATTATCATTCTAATGACAAAGGGCTACATACTGAGACAGGGAAAATTATCAAGAAGAAAGGAATAAATCAGTTAAAGAGGAGAGTGAGTTTAAAGCACACATATACTCTTACACCCAAGGACCCCCAAATAAGGCAAAAAGATGGGAGTTTTCTAATAGAAATGATGGCAGGGGCGGAAACAGCGGTAAACACCACGCGATCACAGTCGGAAAGAGCTAGAAACTGCGGGAAGAAAACGTACAGCATCTTCTCCACTAGGCTTCGATCCTCTCTCCCACCCGAAAAGCCTTTGTCCAGCATCTTCTGTTTAGCAGATGCTTCACTGCCATATTTTCTTTGTGGTTTGTTCATACCAATAATGACTCGAATCAGATTGTTCAAACCCGAGCGAAAGCAGGGTGGCACAAAGGTTTGCGTCGGCAGACAAGACACAAGAGACAGCACGGACTGAAGGGTGGCTAGGAACAATGAAACTTAAAAACCGCACTGGCTTGTCTAGCAGTAGGGTCAACTTTATCTGCTTCGGAAGCCCACTGTGAGCTGGAGTTCGAATTAATTAGACTGTTTTCTCATGCTAAGCAGTCACCGTTTCCACAAATAACCTCTTTTCTCAATAATATATTCCAAGCGAACACCATGATCTGAGAATCGAACTCTGGGGGATGACACTGTGAAATTTCCAGGACCTTGGTGCTTACATGTAGGTGCTTGAATGCACTGCATGTCGGGCAGACTTCCAAAATCCAGTCCAGGGGTGAGTCTACCTAGAATACTGTAGTATAATTCAGCCTTTCCTGGAGAGGGTAGATCTTTCTCAAAGTGACAACCACTTACAAACAGTACTTGAGGAGAAAACAAAATTACCTGCTTTCTTGCAACTGAAATGGCTCCCCAGTCAAAGCTTCCGGAAACACTTCCAGGGCAGGGGTCTGACAGGAGTCAGCAGGTCTGCAGATCTACTCTGACCCTTCTGGGTTAGGATGGTCAGACAAAACCAAACAAAGCGCTGCTCAGCACACAACTGAGTGGGGCCTAACGCCGGGAGGAAAGAAAACAGACAGGGGTACTGGGAAATCTAAGGCCTCTTATTTTTTAAATGCCCAAATGTTTACCAGCTGACCTTCCTCTTTACTGCGGTCTGGGAAGCAAGGTGCATACAATAAAGTTCAAACCAATCAACTGCTTTCAGCTGTTCTTGTGCAATGAATTTTTAAACATGTGGTCATTAAGCCCAATATATATGCAGGTCAGTTTTTGAACAGGATGGGAACAGTTTGGGAGCAGATGCCACGGTGCTGCCTGGTGGAAAGGGGATAGTAAGGGAGCACAGAGGATATTTGCGTGGCTCCGCCCATCAGGTTCAATGTCTCCCCGTTCTTTTGCCCCCCAGCCACCTCTCTACATTGCTTCAATGATCAGGAATAGTTATTAACTTCTGTTGTCACTTCTTTTCATTAACTGAATGGCAGCCTGAAGACCATAAAGAGGAGACCCTGGGTCAGTCTTCTCTTAAACTGAACCCTCCACGAGTAGTCTGAAGGTGGTGGAGCTGCAAACTGGCCCTGTGTGTTGGGTGGGTGGCACACTGATTTGTTAGTCTCTGAGCCATCTGTGCTAGGTTCTTCAACTTATTTTTGAACATCAATGGGCTGAAAGCTTTCAGGGGTAAAGAATTTAAATCACTTAACCATTTCCCTTTGTTGCATTCTGGTGGCCATATGTATGGGGGTAGCTTTAATGCCAATAGCATGGGGGTCAAACACAAGATTATACTGAAGATGGCAAAAAAAGAAAAAAAAAGAGAAGACACAGTATCCTACAAGTCAGTTTAAAAGGTTATCCTTGTTAGCTCAGACCAGCAGCCTATGGTTGCATTCCTCACAAGGATCTTCTAACAGCAGCATTCACCAAATTTTATAATACGCGTTGCCCCTCCACGCCCCCAAACCAGGCAGGAGGGGAGGTTGCTGGGGTTGATGTTAGATTAGGACATATATAAAATCTCATTTAGAAGTACCCCAACAAATAGAAGTCCAGCGTGGCCAGGTATGTTTGGATGGTGGAAAGACAACCAACCACAGCTTGCTGATAAAATTTTCAGAAGTAGTGTTGGGGAAAAGGCAACAACTTGCTTTATAAGGCACAGCTGGTAATGCACAGGGCTTTTTGTCTGACTATAGCAGCTGGCCATTCGGTTTAAATAATATCTGAATAGCTAGTAATCTTGATACTATCAAAACTGTAACAAAGCAATAAAGTCAGGGTGTTAAACCTTTTTGTGTGTGTGTGTGTGATAGCAAAATTCTGTACTCCACACAAACTATCAGAGACATAGAGTATTATTCAAAAGTGATTATTTAAGTAACACAAATATCATTTCTAGTCTTTTAAAAGTATTCAAGCCTGAAGATTTGTATCAAGAAAAGTCAAGGTGTTTTACTAGGGGAGAACCATTATGGACATATATCTTTGCAGAACAACTGTGGGAAGGGAGGTATGGGAAGAATTATCTATATTTTAGATAACCAAATATCTATAATGTGTTAATAGGCTGGTAGCGTGTGTGTCGACATTTGTAGGCACTCAACTATCAAAGTTTTCCCCTGTAAAATCAAGGAGAACTGGTCAGTCAGCAGCCTCAGGACACTCTAAATACAAGAAGGTTCATTGTGAAGTTCTCATTTGAGAAGCCAAATAATAGAAAACGTTGATAGGCAAAATCATTGAGCGGTCTCTGGGTTTTTCCTGGAAGAGAAATCTGGATGTATGAGAAAAAGAGTCTTTCAGTTTAGAAAAAGATATTGCAGATTTAAGACCAAAATTTCTAAGGAATGATGCCATACAACTGCTCCTCCCTGCCCCCTCACCCTCCACCACAACACCCACCCCCCAGGTGCTGATGCTCCTACCTGCTTGAAAAGAGAGAACCACCAAAGAACCAGAGCAAGGGGCACTGCAAGGGCCTTTGCTAAAACTTCATCAATACAAGGAGGGAAGCCGAGAACAACCATCAGGCCAGCTCACTTCTCCCTATCATCCAAATATTTTTCCTCACTCATTACTCTGTTTCTGACAGAAGGGTAAATCAGAAGACAGGACTCATTTCCACAGTTATTATCTGATCAGTGACTTTCAAAATCTAGCTACACAGATTTTTTTTTTTAATCTTATGTTATGCCACCTGAAAAGTTTATTTTAATACCCGCTTTTTATGTGTCACAAAAAAACAATGGTTTGTGCTCCCTCTGTTGGCTTTTCAGTAGCAGTTAATTCATAAATTCCGTTCCTGGAGGTCCCCTGGTATCGCTGGGCACTCCTGCAGCTGCCGCAAGGGACAGGATGTGTCAGTAATTGAACTTTATGTTCCCTTTAAACAGAAAGTCATTCTAATTTCATTTCTTGCAAATAACGCAGCAAGCTGAAGATACTTGGTAATGGAGCAGAGTTATTTCACAACCAAAGAAGAGTATGGATGCCCTGAAAGTATCAGGTCAGATTTTTTAAAATGTATAGAAAAATAGTTCTTCTAACCATTGGAGTTGGTGAGCAAACATATTAATGGAATAATTGATTTTCCATTCATTCTCTTAATTGTTTTTGTCCCCGTAAGAGCTGCACGCTTAACATAAAAGGACAGAGAGTACTAAAATAAGAAACAAATCATTTTCACACCCCAGTCAGGGTAATTTGAATGGAGAAAAAAACCTAGAACTTCACTTAATTTAACTTATCTTCCTATTAAAAAAAAGTAAGTTTCAGACCAAAATTATTCTATGTAATTCATTACTATTCACCTTCATTTAGCCTGGCAAGGCCTCCTAAGGCTCTTAACTTACTGAGAAAAACCCATTCACGATGAGTATGCTAGTCTAAGGTTTTGGGGTTTTTTTGTTGTTGTTCTTGTTTTTGTGGCTGTTGTCTAATTGTGGGTCTTACGCTTTAAAAGCTAGAATATTTACTTGGGAATGCCAAATCTCGAGTACACTGATATTTCAGGCTCCTGTATTTGTGGTTTAAATGATCTAATTATGTATCATGCAAGCCTGTTGGCCTTTGGAGAGAGCTTCTCAATGTTAGACAAGGGAGTTCTTTTTAAAGAGGATCAGAAAATCATCAGAGCACTACTAAGTGAGTATTTGCTATGTGCCAGGCACCATGCTAAGCTCTGCAGATGCGTTATCTCATGTCATCTTCAGAACAATTTTGCAGGGATTATCAGAGACATTACCATCAGACTCATCTGGCAGGAGTGGATGGACACTGAGGATGAGAGAGATCAAATGTCTCGGCTGAACTCACAAGCCTGCTGAGAAATTGGGCTGGGCTTCAAACCCAGGGAAAGTGATTCCAAATCGTTGCTATAGAACAGTGGTTCTCCAACTTGAGCAATCAAACAATTCACCTGGGGAGGTGGTTAAAACGCAGACTCCGTCTCAGTAGGGTGGGACCTGAGATTCTGCATTCCTAATGAGCTCCCTAATGATGCTGATGCTGGAGATCCTCCCAGCATAATTTGCATGACCAGGCTCAAGGTCGGCAGTTCTCAAACTTTAGTAACCTCAGAATCATCTGGAGGGCTTGTTAAAACCCAAGATTGTGGAGCCCCATGCCCCAGAGTTTTTGATTCAACAAATCTGGCGTAGACTGTGCTAGTTTGCATTTTGAACAATTCTTAGGTGATGCTGATGCTGCTGGCCTGGGTACCACACTTAGAGACTAACTGTCATAAAAGATGAAGTCCTGCCCATGAGATTTTAATTTTGTGGGCATTGAGAGGAGCTGGGAAGAAGTGTCTTCTCCACTCCTGCAGGTGATTTTTTGGGGGGAGTGGAAGTAATTAGGTTTTTAAATTTATTTATCTTTAATGGAGGTACTGGGGATTGAACCCAGGACCTTGTGCATGCTAGGCAGGAACTGCACTTCTGAGCTATACCCTCCCTGCCAGATGATTTTTAAAATCAGGTAAATTTGTGAAATACAGCTCTAATGTAGAATATACAAGTAGTTTGTTACATTAGAGTGTAGTATTCTATAGTAGGGCTGTCATAATACAGCATCCTTTATTACTCACCAAATATAATAATGCTTTATATTATTCAAAGAATATATGTACCACAGAGACACCCCCCCCCCACATTAAAAACAATGATTTCCTCTCCTTTTGGTTGGAGTGTCTTTGAAGTTGTGCAAGATTCCCAGAGCAGTTCTTGATGTGGAAGTTTGACATCTGGTGGGTTTTTCAAATTTTTGTTTAGTGTCAATGTGTCAATGTAGTCAGTAGTATACATTTCTCAAAATGCCGACTATTGAGCAAACATCCACTTAACCCTGCTTTTTGGTGGATTTCAGTCTGATAGCTGTGACACTGCAATTAACTTTGATGGAGCGTGTGAGATCTGTGTATGTGTTTGCTGCTCTGTCCAAGCTTGAACAATTAGAACGGGAACCCAAGTTGGAAAATCCTTTTCAGAATCATCAGCTGAGTCAAGGAGGCAGGAGATGCTCATCTGACTTTTCTGCCAACAAGCCCTGTCTGCATATGTGCCCGCGGCAAAGCACAGCTGCCCTCAACACTTGAGAAATCTTCCAGTTGGTAGGGCCTCTATCCTCTTCCTTGCCTCTAGCTTTGTGCTGGGCTTTGCTGCCCAGAGATTAAGTAACTTGGTCTCTCATTTAAACAGGCAGAAACCAAACTTTACTGCAAGAGGGGCACTGCAGGAAAAGTGGAGACAGAACGAATGTTCCTTCTGAAAACTATTTAAATGTCTACTCTGTATTAAAAAACAACAGGAAATAAGCCCCATAGCCCTGAGTATAAGCCTTATTCTCATTGATTAGAAAATCGGACATTTGGCAAACATTCTAAAATATTTCAGATATACAGTAAGTACGTAGAGCAATATGACAAATACAAGTGTATATACCACCTCAGTTAGAAAATAAATCATCACCAGTACAGCTGAAGCCCTTGGTGTCCTGCTCCTCGTTTACTTCCCCGAGCCCTCCTTGGTAAACAGTATCATGCAGAATTGATACTTGTTATGTTTTTATATTCCTGTATGCTATTATTCTACTTGTATGAATACTGAAGGAGCGGGTAACATTGCCTTGGAGGTATTTTAACTTTACTTTGCAGGTATTTTGAAAATATGCATTTTTCTGCAGTTTGTCTTTATCACACAATCTATTTTTATGGCAACTATGGCTCTTGCTCCTTTCTTTTCACACGCTTCGTCGTACTGTATGAGACGGCTAGACCGTAATTCATAAACCTATTCTTTTGTTGATGGACATTTGCATTGTTTCCATTTAAAAATTTTTGTAAGAAGGCTGCAATCACTGTTCTTCGAACTCCTGGTATAAATTTGCGGTGGGCTTCTTATACGGATTTTACTGGCTGTGGACTTGTGCTCACTGTCCAGTATGGTCGCTGCTTACGACATGTGGCCATGGAGTTCCTGAACTGTGCCTAGTCTGAATTGCAACGTCCTGTGAGTGTAAAACACACAATGGGTTTCTGAGACAGCATAAGAAAAATGAGGTAAAATATCGCGAATAATGCCTGAGATTGATTATATGCTGAAATGATAATATTTTGGACAGGTAAGTCTAAATAAAATGTTATTGAAATTAACTTGACCTGTTTTCTTTTACCTTTTTAAAATGTGGCTGCTGGAAAGTCTCTCTTCCATTTGTGGCTCACATTTTATTTTTATTAGGCAGAGCTGGCCCAGATGATTTCCAAAGTAGTTATACCAATTTAGCCTCCCACGAAGGATGTTAAGAACTCCCTCATACATAGTCTTGCTTACACATGGTACTGTTAAACTCTCATTTTTGCTATTTTAGCTGTGGAATAAGATCTATTCGGGGTAAGATTCTGCATTTAACTCATTATTTATGAGGTTGAGAATCATACGTATTAATCATCTATCTTGGTTTCTTCCTCCATTGATGTCTTTTGATCATTTTTCTATGGGGCTATTTTTTATTTTCTTAATGACTTGGAGGAGTTCTTTATGTTCTCCCAGTGTAGGTCTTAAAAGCTTTTTTTTAATTGTCTTTTTTGATATCTAGAAATGTTTCATTTAATGTATCCATTTACTGACTTTTCGAACTTGAGCTTCTCAGTAAATAACATTTTGAAATGTTTTAACAGGGGTAGAGATTTTTCAATTTGTTTTAATAACTGCTTTATTGCCAGCACCTAGAATGGGGCCTGGCATGAATAGGCCCTCAATAAATATTTCTTGAAGTTACATCGCCTTCTGTGGCTTTCTGAAGCCCATACTAAGCCTTTGTCATCAGATTCCTTCCCCAGGATCTAGAGTTGCTTTTCTGTGTAGCTTAATGGAGCTTGCTTTCATTCCCTTTGAAGCTTATTGGTTTCATATTTTTCACTCTGCTGACCATTTGTACTTATAGAGTGTTTCTCAAAGTGCATTGCTTCCAACAGCAGCTCCAGAGAATGTTAAAATGTTACGTGAAAAATAGATTCTCATAGACAAGTAGTGTCTGGCAACTAAGACGGACAGTTTCTGGCATTACAGTTCTTCTGGAGCCTTTGATATGCGAATATGATCGTGAACATCTAAGTGTGGGGTGGATACAGGTTACAGCGTTGCCCAAACCCATTCTACCAAGGGCATGCATGTTAAAAAAAATGTTATTGTGTATCTCCTGCTCCAAAGAATATGCTTTTTCAAAAAGCTATGGATGGACCTACTGGAGGACTGAATTAAAAACCCCAAGACGGCGATTACACACAGAGCAAAATATTGAATATGGTCAATAATTTGGAAATAACAAGTTTTGAAATTAACACACATTTAACTCAAAAATCTGAATTTTTCCATGTTAAGTTGTTTTCTTAATACTTTTAGATCACTAACCCTTCACAGTGTCTGGGTGAACATGTCAGCCATGTTAGGGGCTGTACTTTAAATGAACATAACCAATAGAACATACTAAAAGTTAGCTTTTTTTCAAATTAGAAAGGCTATTTTTGAAATAAGTGCTTTCTAATATGAAAGGTATTTCTGTACCTTTTGAGACTTCACTTGCATCAATAACTATTCTTAGTCCTTTTAAAGTATTTTTTCCTTTTTATTCTAAATTTAGCATTTGCCTTAAGAAGACGTTTTCCCTTTTAATATTATAGACACCAGGTTGGACAGAAAAGCATATGCTATGAACCTGGACACAATGGGCAGAATACGTTAAGTTTATAAAATTCTTTTTCATTTGTTTCTGGTTTCAGGCTGTTAATTTTCAGTTTGGAGAGGGTTAGAGATGGTATGATCAAAAAGCAGATCCAGAAGAAAAGAGATCAAATTGGTAGAGCCAGTTTGGAAGGCAAGTTGGCAATACTTATGAAAACTAAAAATGGACATTCCCTTTGGTCCAGTAATTTCATTTTTTTGTATCTACCTTAGGAAAAAAAGGAAATCAATGATGTGTTAGACTAGATATTCAGAAATATTCATTGAAATATTATTCATAATAGTGAAAAATAGAAAAAAATTATAGACTATTTAAATGTTACTAGGGGAACACTTGAAAACACTTGACAAAGACATACTATGGAATAATATGAAACAGTAAAAAAATTACAGCTGTATCTAATAGTAAGGAAAGACCTCTAAGATGTATTTTGAGTTGTAGAAGAAAGCATACAAAATGATCCCATTTTGTTTGAAAAAACACAAAACTCATGTATTTCTATAGTCACATGTGATCTAAATGTAGTCAGTAAATATGGTATGAAAAAGCAGTAGTGAAAAAAAAAAAAAAAACCAGAAAAGAAAAGCAGTAGTTATATCTGGTGACGTTAAATCTGCCTGAGTTGGAGAAGATGGTCAAGGGAGATGCAAAAATAATCCTTGTGTTGCTTTTGTAGTTATACATTAATGAAAAAATAAAAATATTACTTATTAAAATTTTTTTAGCCTCTTACACATTTAACTGTACTGCAGCTCAAATTTCGTAAAAGCAACTCTTGTTACCCGTCTTCGCTCAGTACAAAAAGGCACAATTGATCCTTCTATGTCTGTCATTGGGATATGCAGACTCATATTATTTTAAGGACTATTTCCTGATGATAAGGGGCAGAAATGAGGGAGAAAATGGAGAAGAAAAGCCTTTCTGTCTGCGAGACAGCAGGAGCACATTGTAAAGATTCTCCACTTGACAATTTTTCCCCAGGACAGGACATGTAGAAACGGATTTGCCAACAACAAAGCCACATCTGGCTTTTAGAAACAGAGAAAAATAAAAGCGGCCCTGAGAGAAATGCCTTTGAAGACGACCTGTTGTCCATTGTCGACGTTCTTCCCTTGGAAAAGAATCAGCAAATATATATGCGGTGGCTGCATCCCCAAACTGGGCACTAGATTAAAAACATGCCAGAGCAAAGGCACGAGACGCATGCCAAGATGGGGATACCTTGGGCTGTAAAAACAGGTAGAGAGGTCTGCTCAGTTGAAACCTGCAATTGGGTATTAGGGAGAGCAGAGCGGTGTTATGGGGGAATTTATGAACCTATTTGAACATCATAAGTTTGAAATTTCCAGACGAAATTGAGCCTGGTACGGTTCCATTTATCACACTTTCCATTTCAGGCTGGCGGAGATGGAAGGAGTTTAAGTGACAGCTGGCTCACCCTCACCCCCAGGCCACCTGATGAAATTGTGGAGCGGAGTCGGCCTGGCAAGTAGGAGGCAGAAGGGATGGAGCAGCAGGGGAATGTGGAATAAGGGAGCGCGTAGGGGTGGCACCGAGCAGGTCGAGGGCTTGATGAGAGATGGGGAGCGAGGACGGGGAGGAGTCTGCTAGGAAGACCTGACAAGGAGAAGGAGCAGAAGGCTTACAACTGAAGTCTTTGTGCCTAGAGAAGGATAAAAAGGGATGGAGGGGGAAGGCAGGAAGGAAAAACTAGCCCAGCTGTTCAAGCACCTTTAAAGTGACGAGGATGGTGATGGAGAACAGTCATCAGTCACAAAGGCCAGGACAACAAAAGAAACACAGAAAGGGACTGACTGCCTGGAGGAAGAAAGTCTCTTGCATTTTTATTACTGCTTTTAAAATGAGGGAGAACTGTCAAGGTGGGTGGAATGATTTCAGCATCTCCAAACATGTTGAGACCTGCCTGGCTATGGCCAGGATGTTTGCTTGGCCGCCTCTCATCTCTTGTTTCCTTAGAAAGTTGGAGAGTTAGCTTATCCATTCCCCTCAGACAGGTGGAAACTGTCCTTGATACAGAGGTAGCTCTCTGTGCTTCACCGGACAAGAAAAAGGGACAAAGAGTAAGAAAGTTCTAGCTTAGCGATTCACAGCATTTTTCCCCTTCTGTTTTACCCCCAGGCTACTATTTCTCTCTCCGCTTTGAATTTCTCTTAGTGTTTAACACACTAAGTATTTTTACTGTGTTTTTGTTGTATTTTTCAAAACCGCCCTCTCTCCCCCCAGAATAGTTACCTTTGGGAAGAAGGGATCATGGACTCCTAGAAATTCCAAACTGGCTTGTGTTAATCCAAGGCACATGAAAAAAATTTTTTTTCGGAGGGTCACTTGAGACACATCAATAGTACCAGTTTGTTTTGGAATCACATTTAGCAGAATTTTTTTTAAACCATGAATAAGTCTGTGTTTTTCATGAAAACAAAGAGCAGATTTTGCAAACAAAGGAGGTCATTTCTCCCCCAAATGAAAGTGTTTTGTATGTAAACAATATGACACTTTACCCGAGAAAATTAGTGATGAATTAATGACAGTAGATTCTACTTCTATCCACCCTCCCTATCTACTGGTGGTAAAAAAATTTGCCCATGAAAGAAACTGTAGTCCTTTCTCCTCACAGAGTCACAGAGATACCAGTCACTTTGTGAAATGAAAATTGATGGTTTGATAAGCAATTAACACGTGCTTCTTTCAGATACAGCCAAATGTTTCATTAGATTTTTAGATAACGGCATTTTGAGCCTTTTATTCAAGCTCACGTGTCGTGTCTTAGAAATGGTCCCATTTGAAGCTGTTGCTGAGACTACAAAGGAAGAACATCACTCTCTCCAGCAAAGCCCAACAATCTGCCCTTTTCACTTGCACTTTTGCACTAAAACTCCAGGTCACAGTCAACAACAATCGAGGTCTCATGGGACGGCGCAAGTTGAAGTGCTATCTGTTGGGTGAGGTGGTCGTGCAGAGCTGTGAGTTGCTTTCAGGTGCATCACAGAGGATGCACGCTCCCAAGAAAGTGAAAGGAGAATCTGGTTCAGGAGTGCAACTGATTTGAAAGTGACCTAACAATCTGAGTCACTCTACAGACTTGAGGCTAGCCCGTTGTTCTCTGAAATTCAGAGGGGGAGACAATAAAATCAGATGCTCCTTTGGAATTGAGTGTGCTGATTCAGCACTTCCCTTGGCTCCCTACCAAGAGCATAAAATCTGTGCTTTAAAAATGTAAGAGGCAATACCCTGATTGGATGGGATGCTGTAAGATACTCCGATGGCTTACACTTCACTTGGGATCAACTGGAAAATGTGTGTTAAGAATCTCTTTCACAATTACGAAATTTCACTTCCAACGCAAAAATATCTTGCCGGGCTAAATGAGAAGTAATACCACTCCAGAGAAAAGCATTGGCTGTCTCCCAGATTAATATGGGGTTATGATCCATGATTGGGTTAGATGAGGTAAAACTTTCCCACCACTCTTCCAGATAGACAGGAAATTGTTGTGCTTGAAATAGATTTGGGCTAAGCAACTAATTAAAAGAATTTGGATCAAGAAATGTGACATGGAATGTGATGTCGATATTTCCAGTTCTTATGCAGGAAACCTTATTGCAAAAAGGTTGAAAGATAATTGAGAAAATAATTTATATGGTGGTGAGAGTTATTTGTGTGAAGATAAAATACAGAGTCCTTTTCATTGAGATGGAGAAGCTGCCAAATAGCTCTTGGTGATAATTCTATGCGCAAAATTTTCATAGTGGGCTTCAATACCTTGCCAGATGAAAGCTTTTGCTCAGTTTAAAGTTGGAAAAGAGATTTGAGTCTCCACCAAGGATAATGTGTTAAGCTTGGTAATTAAAGACTGTTTTTCATAAATAATGCCAAAAGCACACTGGGAACATTGGGCTCATATATTACTGTACTTTAAAGAAATCTAGGGCCTAATAAATTCTTGATAGGATCACAGACACACATACACACACATACCCCATTAACATCAGGATATGAGATGAAATGACATAATTTTTCTAACTAAATACTATTAAAGGACATTAAAGGGAAACACACCTATGGTGTTTGTAAATAACAACCAGTTTTAAAAATACAAACTTTCAGCTGCAGGGTCCTGTACTACACAAATTGTTTTCAATGATCTGGGGCCAGTTCATAATCAGTCCACAAAAGATAAACACAGAAATGGAGTGTAATCATTTACAAACAGTTACAGCAATCAGACAATGACTGCTGAACGTCATAATTTAAAAATGATCTTGTGCTTCCTATCCTTTTCATTTTCTATTTTGCATCTATTCTATTTTATAAATGCCTTGGTCCACCATGCTAAAAAATATTTTCTTCCTCCACAGACAATTTGAGAAACAGTGACCTTAACTGTTCTTTTAAGAATCTCCATACAATTATTTGAATTCACAATACCTTTGTATTTACAGAAGGTGCATGATTTAACCTCAGTTTAATGAGGACAACCAGGCACGCAGGTGGGATCTGATCCAGACCCCTGCCACCCTCCCCCTCACTTACTCTAACCCCAGGCCCTTCTCTCTGTCCCTCAAGTACGTCAAATTCCTTCCTGTCTTTCAGTCTTCGCACTTATACTCCCCTTTGCCTGTAAGGCTTTTTTCCCTCTCTTTCTTCCACAAGCCAGATCTTTGCAATGTACATCTCAGCTCCCATGTCACCTGCTTAGGCTGGGGCCTCCCTAACTCTAAATGAAGTTACTTCCCTCCAAGTCATCTTGAATGATTCTTTCAGTGCCACCATCGTGACTACTATATATTTTTAAATTGTCTGTTGTCAGTTTTGCCACACTAGATTGTTAAGCCAGAAGAGCAGGGAACTTGACTGTTTTTCTTTTCATTGCCGTGTCCTCAAAGCCTAGGGCAACACAGAACACACAGGCATATTGGTTCACTGAAGGACTAATAGACCCTCTGAACATCTACAGTCTTCTAGTAGAGTGTAAGCCCCTCAAGGACAGGTTTTGTTTTATTCATGTATGTATTCCTAGCATTTGAACACAGTGCCTAGCACAGAGGAACTACCTGAAAAATGTCTTCTGAGGATGTAAGTGAATAATACCCCTCCTGGGAACATCCATCTGGGGGTCCCACGGGACTCAACGATTTGCATCTAAACTCATCGCCCACCTTTGCAGTCTTCAGTTTTCATTACCATTCACCCAGGCAAGGAACCAGTGTCAAAGCTGACTGTGCCCTCACCCTCATTCCTGATTAGCAAATTAAGGACAAATGAAACTTAATTGAAATTCCAATACTTCTTTTACCTTTGACTATATTCTTATTTTTGTTCTTGAGAACTTTTTTTTTTTTTGACGTAGGCAGAGGTACAATTTTTTTTCTTTATGACTTGGGCTTTTCACATCTTGTACAGAAAGTCCTACTTATTGTTTGTAGTGGCAGTTGCACTAGGGTGCTTTGCCTAGTTCCTTGGGTCCTTCTTCCTGCCTACCTCCCTGCTTCTGTATGCTTTGCTTCCAGGGGCTCCCACTTGCAACTTTGCTCAGAGAGCTGTGCAGGGGTTACTGGAGATGCTTGTACCCCATGTGCAAAAAGTCAGCAGGCCCTGGAAGTCTCTCCATCTCCTGTATGGCATCAATACATGCCTTCTATCGATGCATGTCAGCCCAGCATCCTTGCCTCGAGATGGGACAAACTCTGAGGGGTAGTTTATTCTCTAGAGCTCCCTAGGGATCGGACTAAGGCTGAGACTTCATTGAGGCTAGTTTTACATTTCACTAACTGAAGCTAAGCACATTAAGGAATCAGCAACAGAGTTACTTTTTTCCCCCCTAACCAATAGCTTATGAAGGGAATTACTTTTCATATTTCTTAAGGATACTAATGCTGTGGGGTGGAAAGAACAAAATAACAACCTAAATCTGTAAGTCGAAGCTTCCTATATACCCATGTTTCATGAAGCAATTCATTAAAATCTCTGCAAGAGAGAGAGAGGGGGTCACCTGCCATTGGTAAGGCAGGTAGGGTTTGAGGAAAAAGATGACAGAGAGCATCATACAATGGATTTGTCCTACAAAGCTGAGTGGGAAAATTCAGTTAAAGGAAAACAGACAATAAGATGTTACGGAGATAGAGGAAAGCTTCTAACCCACATATCTCCACTTAACTATATATATCTCTACTTAACTTAAAAGCCTTTGATACTGTATCCAGAACTGTACCTTACATAAGAAACAGAATCTAAAGTCAGTGTATATGGTACATGTTGTTCAAATATAAATAATAAAACAATCATTGTGGGGAGATAATGTTCCTACAAAAAGCACCCAAGAACTGAAGGCCGCAAATGGAACAACAGATTCGTGTTTCTCATCTAATATTCGCGCTAGGGTAGAAGCATATTGCGTGGATGATAAGCAGAATCGTGACATTTTTTAAGTTGTTAGTTTTCTTTGTAACACTTTGTTTCACTCTTGCTGACCTTCCTCTCATGATGAAACAAAACCATATACATTTAAGTAGATGAAACGTTTACATATTATACTATATTAGTAAAGTAAGACAATTCTATTCTAAGAAAATCAAATGGGTTAAAAATGAAGAAACTAAAGCGGCGGGCGGAAGAGTTCATGAAAGCAATTTTAGGAGAGAAAGGTCTTCCTGTGTCCACCAGAATCCCCCTTCCTGGGAAAGCGATTAAGACAACCCTGAAGGAAATAAAAGTTTTTCATTGTATGCTGCAAGGTCTAGAATTGCTTCTTAATTAGAAGAACCCGTTTAATTAACTTTTTAATTAAGGATTTTTAGCAGTAGGAAAAATTTGCACACATACAGGAAATGGATAATTATTTTAACATTTGGTGGCCTTTTATTAAATATTCTGAAAAATATAAACTCTGTAGATGCCAAATTTTGCAACATGATCTTCTTCAGTCTGTTCCTGTACAGAAGTAGGCAGCTGAGTGGAAAGAAAAGCAAAGTTTCTCTGCTCAGAAGAAAGATGGCTTTTGTTTATCTGGCCTCTCGTGCTTTTCCACTCACGGCTATTTTAGAAAGATTACACTTGTGAAAGGTTTACTCATGGCACAATCTTGGACCAGACGTATTAATAGATGTCTTTTAAAAAAATGATAAAAAATGAATAAACTAAACAACAATAAAAACACAATGCAGTTGGGTTTAATACATGTTTATCTTTATCAAAAATTAATATCTCCTGTACTGTTGATTAAAATTTCATCAGCTATGTTTCTGCATAGAAACTCAGTGGTTATTTTGATTTTTTTCAAAGAGAGAATAAAAATATACAAAATAATAGTACTGGACAGGAAACCCAATATAAAGCCCTATGATTGGAATGAAAAGCAGGAGTCTGCATTCACTTCTAGTCAAACCCGGCAACGTGGAAAGATAAGAGTCCGCAGGCATCCGACGTAGAGATACTGCCTGCCGACTTTGGAAGCTCTAGGTGGTCTAATGGTGTTCCTTACTACCTGGGCCAGAATTCTAATGTCTCTGAGCCTAGTCTGTAGGATGGGGATGCTACAGTGCAGGACCACTGTGAGGATCAAAAGCCGTGATGTGTGCCAAGCACTTGGCAGTATCTGATGTTGTATATACTTAATATAGGTTAGCTATTGTCAGTGCAGTGGTACAACTTCGGAAAATACTTTCCTTGTCAGGTATGTCTCCCCACCATTAAAATAAGATGGCTGAGCAAGATCTATGATTCCCAAAGAACAGGTTTGCAAAGCACTGGTATTAAAATCAAGACAATGTAAGGTGTTAGAGGACACAATACTGAATAAACTTGAATCTCAATATGAAAATGATGTTCCCATTGCAAATCTCATCCAAATCTTCTCATTAAGTCAAAGAGAACATCTTTGTTTAGTGTTAGAATGACTTAACAACTCCTTGTAATCTGGGAGGAAAAACAAGCCTTAATCCTTTGACAGGCAGTGACAAGAATTTGGTACCATGCTTTATTTTTTTTTTCATCATATTTATTGTTGATTACATTCTATTCATGATAATTGATACTAGTTTTATATTTACAATAATACTATAACATTTTCTTTTTAAAGTGTTATTTCAATAGCCACTGTTGAGAAAGGCAGTCTTGTGAATGCCACCTTTTGACCCCTATTCAGGTCTGTAAGCATAAGCCTTGAGTCTGGAGCAATTCCTTATTGATAGAGTCCTCACTGCCTGTGCCAGGTTTGTAAGCCTGTGTGGGAGTATCTGTCCCTGTTTCAGATTCAGTGTGTGCTTCTTTGTTCTGCTTGAGTGTGTGCATCATATGGTACCTGGCCAACCTCACTCCTGTATCTGTGTCCTGCAGGGAGAGGATGGGGTCCTTCATGCAGTGGCACAAGAGGGGTATGTGCAGGCCAGCTGCCCTGTATCAGCCGCCGGCAGGGCCTCTTTGGTCATGATGGACAAATGCCCATGACTGAAACAGACTGTCTTCTGCCTCTTCTCTGAGTCAAGCATTATTTCATCCAGTGCTTAACTGTACGTTTTCCTTGCTGACTCTAATGCCCAGATGCAATGTGCCTAGACTTCTATTATTGGCGATAGGTGATAGATTTTATTTGCTTCCCTCCAGACCCCAAATGATGAGTGATTTAAAGAAAAATAAAGTAAAATAATACAGGCAATGTGCCAATAGAGCAAAAATCTTAACCTTGGCTTGCTAGAGACTAAAGTTTGGAAAATGCTGGATTGATCTAACATTTTATATTTCTATGGGGAAGAACTAATTCTCTCTGGTGACTGTCTTGGCAAGACTGGCTTTAGGGTCAAGTGTATGCTGATGGCTTTACTTTATCAGTCCAGAGCTTAGTTGAGGGTGGAGGCTGGGTGTTTCTTTGTAGGGATCAGATAGGTAGAGAGTGACTTGGGGATCTTAAAGGGAAAGGGCAATTCTACTTACTGGTGCTTAAAAAAAAAAAAGCAAACGAACACACAGAGATAAACACAATCCGATCAATGCACTACACCGCTCCATGTACCACCAAGGAAGAGTGGGAAGATACCTAACCCCTCTACTTATTGGCTTTGATTGTGACCAAATATACCAAAAATTACCATCTTAATTATTTTTAAGTGTACAATTCAGTGGCATTAAGTAATTTACAACACCGTACAACCACCCCCTCCGGAACTTTTCATCATCCCAAATGGAACCTCTGTACCCATCAAGCCAATAACTTCCCATCACCCCGCCCTCCAGCACCGGGTAACCTCTATTCCACTTTCCATTCCTATGGATTTGCGTATTCTAGGTACATCATAAAAGTGGAATCATGTATTATTTGTTCTTTTCTGTCTGGCTTATTTTACTTAGTGTGTTTCCAAGGGTCATCCATGTTGTATCATGTATCAGAACTTCACTCTTTTTTATTCCATTGCATGTATATTCCACATTTTATTGTTAATGGACACTTGGGTTATTTCCACCTTTTGGCTATTGTAAGTAATGCTGCTAATGAACAATGCCCCTTCTATTTAACACTTAGATAATATGTTCTTCTTTTAAATACCACCCTTGAGCATTAGTCAAGGTGCTGGCAGGGCTGATTTCTTTTGGAGGCTCTGAAAGAGAATCTACTTCCTTGCCTTCTTTCGCTTCTCAAGGCCCCCTGCATTCCTTGGCCAGTTGCCCCTTTTTCATTCTTTTAAGTGCATCACTCCAATCTCTGACCCTCCTGTCTCCCTCTTATAAGGCCCCTTGTAATTACACTGGGTTTACAGAACAATTGAGAATAATCTCCACCATTTCAACCTCTTTAATCACATTTGCAAAATCCTTTCCACAATGGAAGGCAACATATTCCCAGGTTCTAGGGGTTAGGACCGGACACTTTGGGGACACAATGACCAACTTTATTACTCAGCCTATCACAGTGATTTTGACCACTAACAAAATGGAAAGAGGGATCTAGTAGGGGCAGTGATATTTTCTCATTACTTACTTGGGAGGAACTCAGGGAACCAATTTCCCTAAGGATGGCCCCCTGCATGAGCCAAGCAATTTCAGAATGTGGAGCAGAGAACGTCACACTTAAGCAGACCCACCTGGAACACCATCTCAAGGATAATTTGTTTAGGCCACTGAACAGATCGGAAACAAAGAGAGCAGATCAAGTATTTCTTCACTGCTTATTAGGTGCCTGGCTTGTGCTGTCTCATTAATCCACGCAGCACGACCCTAAGGTCACAGCAAGTACACAGTGAAGCTGCAGATTCAAATACATGGTATCTGACCCTGCTCAGCTTCTCTGTAGCTCCGCTATGACTGGGTTTATGTCACTTTAACTGGTATCAGCAAAGAGGGTTGTCGGTTCCTCAGAGCTCCGAAGTGTGGCAGAGACACACCAGGGATCATTAGTGTCTATACCTAGACGAGGCCTTCAACTGACCGTTAGGTTCCACAATCTCTTACCTACAATTTCAAAATGCAATGCTCTGAAAACGAAAAAATTATTTTCTTATCTCTGTTGGAAGCAAAAACATCACCAAGCTAAAAATAAGGTAATTCATAGATGTCATTTATCCCACTTGGTATGAATATTCTTACAATTTGCCGAGGAAATGCCTACAAGATTATGGTGTGCTGCTCCGAACCCCAGATCCTGAGATGTTCGTTTCATAAGGTATGGTATATGCAATTTTGTACCTTCCTGAAATCCAAACAGTTCTGAAGTTTGAAATATATTTGACCTAAAGGCTTTTGGAGAGAGGATGGTGGACTTGTACTTCTCATGAACGTCTCATAGTCAACTTTGAGACACAACGTGTGACTGCATTAGACTCTCTCAGCTCTAAGTGCTACAGACCCAACCCAAACTGCCTTAAGCACAACAACAACAACAACAACAACAACAACAACAACAACAATAAAGGAATCTGACTGGTTGTCATAACTGAAAGGTACACGTCAGGTATGGTGGGCTCCAGAGACTCAAACGATGTTTTTCCGGTGTTCCCCTACTAAGCCTGTTGACTTTATTCTTGAGGATATTCCTGTACCACAAGGCACGAATAGTAGCACCCCCAAATTCACATCCTTAGAGCTTATGATCCAAAAGGAAAACATTCCTCCCCTCAAAATCAAATATCAAATTTCAGGGAGTATCTGATGGACTTGATTACACATGCTGATCCCTAAACCAGTGACTCTGGAGGGACATGGTTTTCTGTCCGGCACCTGTCACGTGTGCCACCTGGTTACTGAAAAGCATAGGGAAGGGGCATGTGACTGACCCTATCACCAGGACTTCAGGGAGTAAGGAAAACTCATGAGCTCATAGAAAAGTGAGGCAGTGCTATAAGAAGAGGGAGGAGAGATGCTGGGCAGGCAAACTACATAAATAAACGAACAGATATCACTACTTTCTCTGTTTCACCATACAGTGTTTCTACAGGTTTACTTGCCACCAAATAAGGGACTACTGAAGCAAACTACTCTATTTTAAACAATAATTTGTGCAAAAAGTAGGTATTTTGTATTTTTCTCTCAACTCACAATGACCAACTTTATTAAGAAAGTTTCTTACTTTCCTAAGCTAGGCCCCTGGCAACCAAATTTGTGCTAAGGTCTCTTAAACATGTGATCCAGGATGAAGCAATCATGTTCTTTCTGTTAGAATCAGGAATGAGACCGAGAGGATATTCAGCATCTCGGCAAACTTCTTGAATGGAGAATGTATTCTCAGGAGTCTTTCTTCTTTCACACGCACAGAGAAGTTGAGAAAGTTGATGTGCAGCAAGAGGAGATTCAAGCAGCAGAGAAGAGAAAAGAAGAGACAAGAAAAAGAGAGAATGCTGCCTGGGTCTCTTGAATATTCAGTTCCTTACTCTGGTCCCTTCCAGAACCTCAGACTTTGCTGCCCTTGGAATTCATGAAGCCGTCCCGCATTTGTACAACAATCCCACTTACTGCTGAAGCTGGTTCTTGTTCTTCATAATAAAATAATCTTAATTTTATTAAGCTGATTTTTTTCAGTTTCTTAGATCTGAAATATTCTGGAAATAAATGATAGAAGTACTATATATATATTCCAAAACAAGTCAACTGCTAATCACAAGGATTCCATTTGTATCACACGAGGACATTTGCTTTAACTACTATCTAATTCAATATAAAGTAACCGGAGTTCACCATTATACAACACATTTAAGAAGACCCCTTCTTAATTTGATCAATAATTTTAGGAAAAAGAATCTTACCTTTGAGTAAGATACTAACTAGAGGATGATTTGATGCTAACTAACTAGACTGATGGCAAATAACTAGAGAGTGATTTGACCACTGTTAGGTGATCACATTAGTTCTCATAAGATGACATCATAACTTATCAGAGAAATGGAACATGCAGAACATAATTACACATTTTGCTACTCAGTACACTGCACACAGCATCTCTGGCCCAGGCTGTATGTGATCTTCCTGATCTTGAGGCTGGTAGAAAAACTCAATACAATAATGAAAGAGAAAAGCTGTCCTTAAGGTAATAAAGCCTCATAGGGCAAATTTATTACCAACCCAC
Source organism: Camelus bactrianus (assembly GCF_048773025.1). NCBI lineage: Eukaryota > Metazoa > Chordata > Mammalia > Artiodactyla > Camelidae > Camelus > Camelus bactrianus. Next base: position 17,362,771 of record NC_133555.1, read on the forward strand.
CCATATAGCTGCAGAGAAAGGAGAAAAATCAAGTTTAAAATGAAACTAGGAGCTTACAGAGAGCTTTTTATTCATGTGACATGATTTTGTGATAAATTACTTTAATGCTTTCTGAACCCTAGTAAATGGATTGACATGATAACAGATTTTGTTTGGTGGCTTATTTACTCCCTAAAATTAAATTATGAAGTGGGAAGGACATCAACTCTTTTATACCAATAGAAAATCATTTAGGGCACTGGGCTGGGGAAAGTACTAGGAATAAGGGCTTGAGGGAGGATTTCTAAGCCTCTTTATATACCTGATGACCTTACTAGAATGCAAAAATCACAAAGACAAGGGATGAGGAAACAAACACACAAATAAAGAACAGTTAACACTTGCACATATGAAGATTATGCTAAAATTCTGCATGCACGGTAACTGAAAATGTAAACCGGTGGATCTCAGCATATGGTCCTCACACCAGCAGCAGGGACATCACCAGAAAACTTGTTAGTTCTGCAAACTCTCAGGCCAAACCCAGGTCTACTGAATCCATAGTGCTGAATTATGTTTTAACAAAGCCTCCAGGTGATTCTGATGTACACCAAAGTTTCAGATTCACTTGAACACAGGTGAAAATGAAGGGCTTTATAGTTGGGCCAGTGTGGGTTGCAATTAGCTTTTCTTCTTACTCATCGTATTATTTTGGCCATTTACATGATCTCTGAGAGCCTAAATGTCCTCATCTGTGAAATGTGAAAAAGGATCCCTATTTCACACTCATGTACCGTTTATGAAAAGGCATGTCAAAACACCTGATACATTCAAATAACGGTACCATGTTATTAGTTCCATTTTACAGCAGTGGTATCTGGTGGACCCAGGCCATAAGTCTAGGTCAGCTGAGCCCACAATCCATGGTTCTCGGCTACAAAATGGATTGCTTCTCCTAGTGCTGAAATACTGTTTCCTCTTGCCACTCCACAAGAATCAACTTAATGGATTTATTTATTCTCTCCAATATATATAAGAAATATATGTCTAATGCAGGAGAGGACAGAAAAACAAAAAATGCAGACTTCAAGAAAAAGTCATCATAATTTTACAACTCAGAGATTACCACTACAGATTACAAACAAATCTTCTGTTATAAAATATCTTAACTGCTGTTTTTCTCCCACTCAAAATATTAATAATAATTAAGAGCCTCTCTGTCATCTTGATAAATGTACCTACGAAAGGATCAAAAGCAATCTGTGCTGTATGAAACGTTTTAGCATATATGCTGTATACAGAAAATAGTATACTTCCAAAGTTTTGAGTGTAACTAGAATGGGCATTATAGCTGTCATCCTGATATCCACTGCACTCCTCCTCAATTATGCCGCTGCCCAGAGATTAGAATGCTGCTGACACCAGGCCCAGCACTAGGAATGAGCCCTAATTAGTATAAAGCAATAGAAGTTACCACGTTTCCCTGGTCACATGATTCGTTTAGAGAAGTGCACTAATCAAGGCTTTTCTTGTAATTAGTGTGCTACTAATTCAAAGTTGGCTCATGAATGAACATGAGATCCAAGTTGGCCCAGTCAGAGGGAAGCTATGGACTTTTGCTTGAGAGCAAAAGGACTTCCCTCTGGACTTAAATGACAAAGGTGTGACCAGGAGGCACTGACAGTCACTATGTGACTTGGAGGAGAATCAGACTTAGATTAAAACTGAATCAAGAGATTGGAAGATGAATCTCACAGAATCCCTGGATCAATTAGTACTGAAGCTACAATACCACTAATTAGTTTCCTTATAGCTTAATTCAGTTTTATCTTTTCTATTACTTGTAACCTCAAGTATCCTAATGTATATAGTAAGTATAGAAGTAGAATCTAGAATTTGAGAAGAACCTAAGAATTTATCTAATCCAAGTTCCTTCTTTCCAGAGCCAGCCTAATTTTATACCCACACAATTCTCTTTCATCAGCTGGAGTAATTTAATTGTCCTCTTAACTTTAGCCCCGTAAGAGGTTCTGGGACCAAATTTATCTACATACAGATGAGATATTAAAAGACTGTGTTTGGTCATGACAGGGTAACTACACTGAACCAGCACTCTCCTCCTGTGTACAAGTATAAAATGGAATAAAGTGTATATAATAACTATTTTCAGATGTTGGAAAAAATGCAACACAGAACTAAACTGTGATCTTTTAGAGAATGCAAGTAAACAAGGTGAGACCCATAATCACCCTCTCTGCATAAAGATGTTTGCAGATTGTGGCACAGGGTGAGGAAACCCAGAGTATGGCAGTTATGCTGGATTGAGGAGACAGAGAACCAAGCTTGAGGCTCTAAGGTGACTTGAATTCGTTGGGGCGAGATTCCTAACAAAAGAGTTGGGCAAAGCAGAAGCTCTTAAAATCTGTGTAGGGGTCCCCCTGCGCCAATGACCAAATACTAAACACGTATTCACTCAATAAAATAGCATCTCATGTCCAGCATAAAGAAAAAAATTAGTAGACATAGGAATGGATGGGAAAATGCTACTCATAATGAGAAGAAACATAACTGAATTGAAAAACCTAGAAATGATAGAACTAAGGAACTTGCCAGAGAAGGATTTTAAAATAGCAATTATAAATATTTCAAGGATTTAAAAGAAATTATGAATATAATGAGGGGACAATAAAGACTCTCAGTAGGGAAATGGGAACTATGAAAAGAACCAAAGAGGACTTGTAGAAATGAAATTACAGTATCTGAAACTTAAAAAATTAACAGACAAGCCTAACAGCAGATTAGATGCTAAAGAAGAAAAGATCAATGGATGTGAAGACATAGTAATATAATCTAAGTATATATATATAAGCTGAAGCACATGGTGGGGAAAAGAGGCAAAACAAAATACCACACCAGAGCCTAAGGGAATTGTGGAATAATATCCAATTGACTAACATACATGTAACCAGATTCCCAGAAAGAGGTTGGAGAGGAAGTTTTTTTTTGAAAGAAACATCGTCCAAACTTTCCAAATTTGATAAATAATATTAACTCACATTTCCAAAACATTCAGTGAATCCCAGCAGGACAGAAAAAGAAAACTACACCTCAGAATACTTATGATTAAATTGTTGAAATCCAATGATAAAGAGAAAACCATTAAGAGATGTCAGAGGAAAAATATGTACTGGAGAACAATGGATAAGGATTTCTGTTGACTTCTTATTAGAAACAATGCAAATCAGATGGCCATAAAAATATTTCCTTAAAAATAATTGAAAGCCAAATTCTCTTAATGGTGGAAAAGTGAAATGTTTATGTTCACTCTTTCAGATAAGAACTATAATATGTCATATTTTAAATCTATTTAAAGGCATTAAAAACATCTAAGAGCAGACAGAAACCAAAGGAACGTTTAACTTAAAATACTGCTACCATAAGAGATAAGAATTTGAGTTTAAGAGTTTCCAGTTTAACAATATTGCTTAACTCTCACGGCTATGGCTGGCAACAAGGCACGGCAAAAAATGTAGCACATTGGCTAAAGATATTGGAGATCAGACTATACGTCTAGGAAAGAAGCTGGAAATTTAAAGGGAAAAATGAGACTTGTGAGAATCTAAGAAAATATGAGGCCCACACTTCAGAGTATAAACAATCCAACTCACTTGTAGCTAAACCATGGGAAAGTCTGAGAGTAGGGAATGCTTAAGAAAGCAGGTAGAGACTAGAGAGAAATAGTCTTAAAAGATAATACTACGTGGAACCTGATCTGGGAGTTTGACACTTAACTGGGTGTGTAACGAATGTGAAATGGATGGGCTTGAGATTTAGAGTTGGAGATGACTGAGTAGCTGAGAAATAGGGATCAATTCTTAGCAGCAGGGGACTACAGAGAGAACTATCCTTATTTCTAGTGAACTCCTTGGTTTTAGCCACATTTTGCAGGTACTGAGAAAAGATTTTAAAAAGCAACAATGAAGTCATAAAGTGGATATTATCAATTGTACATTTACTAAGAGTCAAAGTGTGCAATTTGAATCTAGGCAATTTTAATGTCTACTTCCACAAAGACACAAAACAACTTTCATTAATCCTCAAAATAAGATGCCAATTAGAACCATATATTGTAAACAATGTTCAGTTTTCAACCAAAATTTATCAGACATGAAAACAAACAGAAAAGCAAGGTCCAATATCAAGGAAAAAAAAAGCAGTTGAAAAAAATACTGACTCTGAATAGGCTCAGATGTTGGATTTACTAGATAATACTTCAAATCAGCTATTACAACCATCCTGTAAGTATGAAAATACTTTTAATGATTAAAGGAAAATATGATATTAGTAAATGAACAGATGGGGAATCTAAATATAAACTTGGAATCAATAAAATAAAAAGGGGGGTGGGGTAAACTTAGTGGTATAATGCATACTTAATATGCATGTGGTCCTGGGATCAATCCCCAGTATCTTCACTAACCAACCAACCAACCAATAAATAAAATTAAAAATAAAATAAAATAAATAGAAATTCTGGAGCAGACAAGCACAATAAATGCAATAAAAATTTGCTAGCTAATCTCAACAGCAGCAAAATAAATATTCCATAAACTTAAGACAGAGCAATAGAAATTACCAAGTCTGAAGAAAAGAGAAAAACAGGGTTAAAGAAAAAAAATGAACAGAACCTTAAATTCTTTCTCACACACACACACACACACACACACACACAGAGGACTATATATAGTGGGGCTTTACATATATATGATATATGTGTGTGTGTGTGTGTGTATCTCTCTACCTTATTTTTTAATGTAATGGCTTCCTTGCTGCTTTTGTTAGTCTGTTCCTTTGTGTCTGCAAAATATGGATACAACCAAGGAGTTGGATAGGGATGAGGACTGCACTCTCTGTAGTTTCCTGCTTTCAAGGAATTCCCCAAATATACAATTATCTGTATAATATACATAATTACTAATGTTTATAATTTCATACATATATGTACATAGTCTCAGAAAAGGAGAGAGGAAAAAGGCAGAAAAATATTTCAAGAAATTATGGCTTAAAACATCACACATTTTTTGAGAAACATTAGTTTACAGTTTGAGAAGTGCAATGGATATAATCAGGTTAAGTTAAAAGAAAAGTACTCCTACATATGTAATAGCCAAATTGTTGACAGCCAAATGTAAAGAGAAAATGTTAAAAGCAGCTACAGAAAAAGGATACCTTATATGCAAGAAGACAATAGTGTGATTAATGGATAGCTTCTCACTAGAAACACAGAAGTCGGAAAGCAATGTAATGACATATTCACAGTGCTGAATTAAAAGTTAAAATGGCAGTAAAGAATTATATATCCTACACAAGCAACCTTCAGAAATGAAGGCAAAAGAAATACATTTTAGAAAATAAAAATCCGTAAGCATTTATCACCATCAGACTGGCAATATAAGTAACACTAAAAGAAATCCTTAAATCTGAAAGGAAATCAAACCATAAATATATATATATATATATATATATCTCCATCTATAGCTGTATCTATGTCTGTATCTATATATCTATATGACTAGAGCTCTAGAAATAATAAATATGTTGGTATATATAAAAGATCATTTTTCTTGTCTTTTGTTAATCTACTTAAAACACACATGCCTTATTAAAGCAAAAATAATTCACATTGTATAGGTGGGTTTACAGTGTTCGTAATAACAACAGCTCCAAGACTGGAGGCTTCATAACAAATCCTCACAACTTGGTGGCTTAAAACGATTCCGTTTATTACCTCACAGTTCTGTAGGTCCTAAGCCTGAACTGGGATCTCTGTTTAGGGTTTCAAAAGTTGAAATCAAGGTGTCAGATGTGTTGTGCTCCTTTCTAGAGTTCAGAGTTTTCTTTCTAGCTTACATGGCTGTTGACAGAATTCAATTCCTTGCAGCTCGAAGACTGAGGGCCCTGTTCTCTCACTGGCAGTTGGCCAGGAGCCACTCTGAGCTCCTATGCATCTTTGCCATGTGGCCTTCTCTGTAGACCCTCTCTTGTTTTGAATCTCTCTGACTTCATGAAGGGTCCAGTCCCTTTTAAGGGTACATCTGATTATGCCAGGCCCACCCAAATAATCATCCTTTTGATGAAATCAGATTCAACTGAGTAATAATCTCATCATGAGAGTGGTATTCTATCATATTCAAAGGTTCTACCCTCATTCATGGAGAGGGGAATATACAATGTACGTACATTAGTGGACAATAATTTCAGGGGCCATCTTAGACTTCTGCCTACTAAAAAATATAATACAAATTAAAACCATTGTAAGTTTTTCATATTTTACCTTTGATAGTTATATCTTAGCATTAAGTACATTGGAATAAATTTAAAAGGCATATTGTAATCTCTATAGAGATTACATGCAAGCTTTTGGTGGTCTCTACAGAGATTACGTGTAAGCTAGACCAATCACGTAAGCTAGAAAGAAAACCCTAAACTCTAGACAAACTAAAATAAAATACTAAGAAGTATTCAAAAGAAGACAAGAAAGGAGTAAAAGAAGCAAGAAAAGAAATAAGACAAATAAAAAGCAAAATTAGAAAATGTTAGAACCGAATACAACCATATCAATAATTACATTAAATATAAACAGATTAAACACAAATAAAAAGGCAGAGATTATTCAGGCTGGACTGAGTAAAAAACAAGAAACAACTCTATACTATCTGTAAGAGATACACTTTAAATAAAAAGACACAAACAGATTGAAGGAAATCAGAGAAATAGATGTACAATGGAAATAATATGTATAGGAAACCTGGAGAGGCTATATTAGTATCAGACAAAGTATATTTTACTTTAGTGAGGTGATTTTATTAGATATAAAAAATAGATAGTTCATAATAATCAAAGAGTCAATAAATAAAGAAGAGTGTATGGTAAAAATATATTATGATATAAACACAAAATAACACACCTGATTTCACATCCCTTCCTCAATCCAAACTCTACTGAGCAGCCAAAGTTATTAAAATCAAAATCAGATTATGAGAGCCAAATAGACTGAAGCCTAACATAAAATAGAATTTATGCCTAGAATGCAAGACTGGTTCAACACGAGAGAAGCCATTTTGTAAATAACACGAGAGAAGCCATTTTGTAAATAGCCATTTTGAAGGAGAAAAACGATATGATTACCTTGATAGATGCAGAAAAAGCATTTGCCAGAGACTACTACCAGTTACTTATAATATAAACCATTAGTAAGTTAGGAATTGAAGAGAATTTTCTTGACAGCTATTCGTAATACCAAAAACCTTCATGAAACTTTATACAAAATGAATAAACTTTAGCTGCATTCCTATCAGGAATGGGAATAAGACTTAGATGTCCATTACCACTAATGTTTAATATTTTTTTAGATGTGCCAGCCAGCATATTTCTTTCCCTATATAAAGAGAATGAAAAAAAATATGAGGACTCAAAGGAAGAAATAATAGTGACTATCATTATATACAGATGTTTGCTCATTTCTATCAGCACTGTCCAAGAGAAATGCAATGTGAGCCATATTCTACACCATTACTAATGAACTAGAACATATAATCAAATACAGAATTATACATAATGGGCAAAAGAACCTACAAAACCATCTAAGAGTTAACAAAAATTAGTCTAGATCTTTTCAGAGTAAAGTTCCACACTAAATTTAAAAATATGCAAAAAGAACTGAATAACTGGTGAGACAGTTCTTCCTAATTTAATCTTTGAAGTTAATGGAATGTTAATCAAAATTTCAGAAAAAAATTCTTGCTTTAGGAACTCAATAAGCTTATTCAAAATTTAGGAAACCAAAATAGAACAGTGAATAATGGCATGCCCTACAGAGTAAGTCATGTTTTAAATCTTTACAAGACTGTTACCAGAATAGACAAACTGACCCATGGAACAGATAGGTGAGCTCAGCAAACTTAACATTTGATTGCGAGCATCATAAATCAATAGAGACAGCTTATTGAATAATGTTAGGAAATCCAGATCAGGTACATGGAATAAATAAAACTAGGTCCCTTTGTAACCCTACATGAAAATGTGGACCCTGGATGGATTAAAGATGGGAGTGTGAAAGGTAAACACGTAAAGTCAGTAGAAAATCATGTAGGAGAATAACTTTAGGACCAAATTAGGTAAAGATTTCTAAAATAAGTGCTCCAAAGTGCAAGCCATACATAAAAGAAAGCATAAATTTGATTGTAACAAAATCAAAATATTTGTTCAAATGAAAGTTACAATGGGTAAAGTTAATAGAGAGGTGGCAGATTGGAAAAATAAGTTTTCAATGTCCAAAACTGGTAAGAGAGTAATATTGCGGTATATTAAGTAGAATTTCTGCAAATCGAGAAATAGAATTACCAATGGAAAAGTAGGTAAAGGCTATGAACAGGTGTTACACAAAATCAAACACTCAAAAAATTGATAAACATATGTCAAGATACCGATATTCATTACTATTTAGAAAAATGCTTCTTAAAACAATAATGAATTATCAGTTTATATCTATCATATTGACAAGAATTAGACAGCTAAGTAATGCAAATTACTGGCAGAAGTCTGGGAATACGAGAGCCTTCAGACACCTCCCTTGAGAGTGTAAACAGGAGGAATCTTTCTTGGGGGGCATTTTGGAGTTGTTAGTTAAATACATTTACACCCTATAAAGGGACAATTCCACTTCTAGGTCTATATACCAGAGAGCATCTCAACACAGCTTGATAAGAGAACAGCTTGTATGAGAATGGTCCTCTTAGCTTTATGGCAGTGGAGAGTTGAAAGCAATCTACTTGTTCACTGCCCAATTAAAGGATATAAAAATTACCGTGGGTTCATGCTTCAGAATGTCATCAAAATCAACCAGCCAAAGGCGCTACAAACTGGCAAATATTAAGAAAATGGTGCTGAGTAAAAAGAAAACCTAAAGAAGTTATGTAACATGGTACTATATAAAACTACATGTAAAGAAAATGAACAACGCATGCTTTATAAGAAACACATGCTAATAAAAAACAAAAGAGGTATCAAACATATTACAATGACTATCTGTGGTGGAGGGCAGGGTGGGAGTGAGTTCTGTGACTAAAAGGGAACATAAATGTAAATGAAGAAAATGACTCACACGGGCCAAGATGGCAGTGTGTGATGGTCTGGGAAACACGATTAACTCGACCCTCTGCCCCTTTGGTCCAGCCTGCCTTATTCCCCTTTGTGTGCAGAAATACAAATCAGATTTTGTCAATTATAATTGTTCAATGACTTCCCATGATTCTTCAAACTAAATCTAGACACTAATCTGGACTGTAAAGCCCACTTTTTACACCCCAGTGCTTAGAACAGTGACTGGAATTACAGAAGCTCTCTATAAACATGCATTGTATATAAACAGTGAAGGAACAGTAACTCTCACTGGCCTCTTACCATATAATGTCTTATTTCACAAGCTGATTTGTAAGCCCAGGAAAAGCTAAGAGCTACCTACTTACTTGCCTTTTTGTGTTCCCAGGCAGTAGAATTGCTCATACTAAGTCAGTGAATGGCTTTTTCAGCATAGTAATCATAAGTAAAATTATACAGAACTACAATCGGTTCAGGAAAAAGCCTCAAAGTTGAAAATATTCATTAATGTTCAAAAATGTTACATGGTGATAATCACAATCACTCTTATTTATTCATTTAAAGGAGTTTTCCAAAGCGTTCTCTACTTGGCAACAGTTTATGCCCTCTGGTCCATTACAGCTCGAGAAGTATTCTGAATTACCAAATATGTCAGAAAGTTAGGATATATAATTTCTTTAAAAATATTCTATAATTCCTACTTTTCTACCAGTTAAGTTTCGTTTTTCCACCAGTTGGTCTAAATTAGATTTTACTGTATTTGGCAGTTCCTTCATGTTATATAAATCACTCTCTTATTAACATCCTCTCACTGCTAATTAGTTAAGGGACTTTAACCACTGCACACGTGGAACTCCCACTACCTTCATAAGGATTAAACATTCATACCTTAGGGCAGAATTGGCATTTAACAAGAGAAATTGTTTCATGTGAATTAACCTTGAGGATGGGAGATAAATAATCCAGAAGGTACATGAAGATTCCCAAGGGTCCTCACTGGGGATTCCATAATCTTAGACTGGCCCAAATACCAGTGGCATATTGAGAAATTTAAACCACCTGAACTGGCATACAGTCTTGTGCTATTTATGTTAAATTTTTCAAGTATCCAATATTTAAAGAATACCTGGTTATTAGAGTACATAGCTTGGTGGAATCCATACTGTAACTACAAGTGCAAAGCATATTCACATGTGACAAAAACTCTTTAATTTCATGCATTTTAAATTGTTCCAATTATATGTTGATGATCTGGATGTCTGGTTAATATTGAAGAAACTGGCACAAGTTGTTTTTTTTTTTAAAGCAGAAAATAAATTTACTTTGGGTAATTTTGTCAAAGTTTAGAAAGTGATGGATTTTGGAAACTTGCACATAGAGAATTCTTATTAATACTCTGTGCGAGGCATTATGTTGCGAGTTGTAGAAAAGCAGTCTCTAACCACAAAGTGTTATAGGATACACGCAGTGAGCAATGGAATGAGAGTCGTATCAGACCACTAGTTTGAAGAGAAATTCTGTCTGTGAGGGAGGGGATAGGGCAGGCAGTTCAGAAAGAATAAAAAAAAAGGTAATGTTTAAGCTTGATTTTAAATGGAAGAAGGAGGGGTGGAGGCGGGAACAGAAATTCCACATGGGAGAACAAGAAGAAGAAAGCCATAGAGTCATGGAGGAATAGAATAGGAGAATACTGGCAGTGAGGGGGGTTATGTGTCGGTAAGGCTCCTGCACAGAGACGGCGCGCCTAGGATATGTATACAATTCTGAGTCTGTACTATGAGGAACAGAAAACTAGTTTTAAAAATCACATGAACATTTTTTACCTCAGAATCTACTTCAGGGAACCGAACCTAAGCCAGATGGTTTAGATCTAAGATGCCTATTTGCTACCAAAGTGAAGATGTCAAGTATATAGTTGATTACATGAGTTTAGAAATCAGAGGAGAGCTCACGGCTGGATGAGAAAAACTGAGGAGTCATTAGTGTGTAGATGGTATTTAAAACCATGGCCATGGAAGGGATCATGACACATTAGAGGAATAGAAAGGAAGACCACTGTGACCAGAGTGCAGATGGAGGAGATAAGAGGAGACAAGAGAAGAAAGTAAGGGCCAGAGTGACGCAGCACGTTTTAAGTTTTGTAGGACTTGAGTCTTGTTCTGGAGAGTAAAACCAAAGGCAGCTTTCGAAGCACTATTCAGACAGCAACATGTTAACTTCTTATTTATACTCTCTTTACAGCTCAGGAAACACTACACAGAGAGGTAAAGTCACTTGTCTAAGATCACAGAGCTAGGAAGTAGCAGAACATGGCTGTAAACCCTAGCAGTCTGACTTCAATGTTTCCGTACGTATGCAGTTAATAGATTAATTCAAAATGTGATGATATTTCACATACGCAATGGTGGATTAGAGATAATCTGTTCCATGGCAATTCAGAGTCAAAAACTTCAGTAACTTGCAAATAGTTCATGGAGACAGAACAGGGACTCATGCTGGGGTGTCTCGACCCCTGGTCTGGTGTTTTTTGTCTAAATTTGATTGAGGTATAACTTTCATGCAAAAATTGCACCTACTTCAAGTATACAATTTGTTGACTTTTGAAAGATGTGTATATTCATGAAACACAGAGATACTCAAGAGACAGAACATTTCTACCATCACAAAATACTCTTTTGGTCTCTTTGGAGTCCATCCTTCCTTCCAGCTTCAGCATTCAATATCATGATGAAAATACTACAAAAATTTGTGTTGCAAGTTTTTGTGTGGACGTACACTTTTATTTCTTGGGTAAATACCTAGGAATGGAATGGGTGGATAAAATGGTGGGTGTTACATTGGACTTTCTAAGAAACTAAAGAATCATTTTTCACAGTTGTACAATTTTACGTTCCCATCAGTGATGAATGAAAGTTTTAGTTGCTCCACATTCTCTCCAACGTGTACTACTGTCAGGCTTTTCACTTCAGCCAACTGACAGATCCTCACTATGGGTTTAATTTTCATTTCCCTGATGCTAATGATGTTAAGTGTCTTTTAATTTCTTTATTTGCCATTTATTGTGTTCAACTCTTTTGCCCTTTGAAAAAACTCAACTGTCACCTATTTCTTGAGTTGTAAGAATTCCTTATATATTCTGGATATGAATCTCTTATCAGATAGGCATTTTGCAAATATACTTTTCCAGTCTGTAATTTGCTTTTCATTTTCTTCAGAGTATCTTTTGAAGAGCACAAGTTTTTAACTTTTGAAAAAAATCTAATTTATCATTTTTTTCTTTTTGGTTTGTACTTTTGGTGTACAACCCAAAAATCTTTGTATAACCCTAAGTATCACAGATTTGTGATTTTTTCAAAAGAAGTCATTGTTTTGGGGTTTTCTATGTCTATGATTAATTTTAAATTTATTTTTGTATATTTATATATTTTCTATATTTTTGTGTATTAGATGTTTACTTTGGGTGCATGCTGTGTTAAGCATATAATACACATTATTTTATTTAATCCTCAAAAAACTCATATATGATTGATACTATTATCTCCATCCTACTGATGTAGATACTGAGGCTTCGAGAGGCTAGGAAACTTACCCAGGGTCATTACTCTAATTATTTGAGGACCAGGAATTCAAATACAGATATTTTTATTTTGGAGTCTGGCTTTAACCCACTAAACTCTACCTACAGTGTAACCATATCAGTAAAATAATGAGGCCCTTCTAGATGGGTTTCTAGCCTGTTGTGCCTCTTAGTAATTCCAAGTACTTCCTAATGACTTATTCTGAACTATTATGGAGAAGGATTCATACTAAAACGTCTTAGTACTGTAGGTATTTATTCAGGAGTTGAGATGGGGATGCTTATCAATTACACAGAATAGAAAATCTTTTTAGCATAGAAAACAACTATATTTAGATTATCCTAATAAACCAGAGGCATAGCATTTTTTCCTATTTTTGTAACTATTTATACAATTTGACAAAAGGCATTTCAAACTTCATAAGTGAGTGATATCATAGAGTGGAAAAAATATAATCCCAAAAGATCAGTAAATCTGTTCCCATTCGAATACATACAACCCTTTAAAGTACAGTGGATTAGGAGAAACTTTGAAGATCCCACTTCTGGTTCTACCATTAGTTAAGTAACGTGGATTTATTGCTTGTATTAGTTTGCTAGAGCTGCCAAAACAAAGAACCCCAGACTGGGTGGCTTAAACAACAGAACTAAATTTTCTTACAGTTCTGGAGCCTAGAAGCCAAAGATCAAGGTGTTGGCAGGGCTGGTTTCTTCTGAGGCCTGACTTCTAGAAGGCTGCCTGCCCCCTGTATCTTCATGCTATCTTCTTCTGTACAGGTCTGTGTCCGAAGTTCCACTTCTTCTAAGGATTAAGGCCAACCTAATGACTTCATTTTAACTTTATTACCCCTTTAAAGACCCTACCTTCAAATAGAGTTACATTCTGAGGTACTGGGGGTTAAGACTTCAACATATAAATCTGGAGATGGTGGGGGGGCACACACTTAAGCCTATAACACAATCTAACCTCTGGGCTTCAGTTTATTTATCCATACAATGGGAATATTGAATGAGATCAAGAATTCATAACCTTGAGTTTTAGTTGGGTTAAGGAGGGTGTGCACAAACCCTGTGGAAATATTATACCACATTTTGTATGTAAATGTTTTCTAAGGAGGAAAGTCTACAGTGTTAATTAGATTCTAAAAGGGTTAGATGAGCACTCAAAAGATTAAGAGGCAATGTATGAGATAATCTGTACAGTTCTCCTCAGTTCTTAAATTGTAAGAGTCTACTCCATGTAAAGAGAAGACAGTATTTTATTCTTTCATAAGACTCAGAGCAGGAAATTCTCTGTAATGCCTTTAATAAACACTTTCCATTATAAATACAATTTACTGCATTTTGGACTGATTCTAGAACAAATGTAGTCAAGAGAGGTCACTGGTACATTTCTATTCTTTCAGAGTTTTATGAATAACGTCTCTGGTCATCAATGGAATATTGAAATCTAATTCCTTTGCTGTTCTGCTTGGAGCTGAACTCACTAATCTGCCAACAATTTTTGTTGTCCTTCTCTAGTCATTATTCCTGCTCTTTAGAAAGTTAATGTCTGATGAACTGTCATTCGTCCATGCACACCCCCCAACACACGTACCAATGGCCCAGCTTGAACAAAGACAAAATGAATAGAATGCTATGCTGAACATAGTAAAAGTTTAGCAACATTTGTTAAATAAAAAAATAAATGAATGAGTTGAATCCTAGGGAGAATAAATTAAACTTCAATTCTGTTAATCATTGAATAACTACTTTCAAAGCCCAGAAATAACACGACTGTACTAGTTAGACTTTTGATTATGAGTAATCACTTCATAGATCATTTCAGGCAGAAAACAAAAACCTAGAAAGATGATTAAACAGATAGAAAACAACAACCTAGAAAGATTATCAAAAGACTACGTGTGGATGTGTATGTACTAGATCTGCATGTACATGTATTTATGTATTACTTATTTAATATTTAGAAACGTGTGTGTGTATGTGAGTGGGTAATGTAATTAAAGAAAGAGCAGTGCAAACTGCATCTCTCTCACTGGTGTAACTTGTGCAGTGAAGCCAACTTGTTTATTTCCTCACCCCCAATCTAGGGCAAGCTGGCTGGATTTTTGTTTCACTGTAATCCCATGTTTACTGAGTAACATGTTAGGAAACAATGTACCGCATTGACATTTTTACACCTCTTGCGCAAGCCTTAGCTCCCCATGCTTGCCTGGGTGCGTCTGTGCGTCGTGGTCAAGGTGGGTATCACAAAAGGGACATAGAATCAAAAGAGAGGGCGGAGGCTGGTTTACGATGTTGACTTGCACCATTTACACAGGGGCTACATTTCCATAACACACGTATTTCTTACACTTTCCCAGCATATTTTACTGTCTGCTTCAGAATATGTAATGTCCAAAGGCCCAGGATTTGACTAACACTGGTGAGAAGGCTGGAGGTCTGGATGCTGTCATGGCTCCCAGCAGACTTGACTCCCATTACACCTGCTTCAGATCTTCCAGTGTTTGGCACAATGTGTCTTTTTCAACATGTTGAACCTCCCCCTCTATCATAAACATTCTCTCATGTATTTGGGGTTAGAGGACTAATGAGAAATATGCTTTGGATTCTGTGGTCTATTTTATTTGGGGATCATTAATGTCCAGAGAAAAGTTAAGCTTTCAAGGGTTTTGCTGAAAGATCACTGCCCTGTCAGGGCTGCATCACAGGCACTCAATTTATCAGCCTTCCGCTGGGGTGACCCGGCTCGGATTTGAACCTCCGGCTCCAGGGAGTCTAGGTTGAACTACGGTGATGGGGAGGCCACTCAGCCACTGCCTCCAGCCAAAAAAGATTAGTGTCATCAAAAATAGATTAGCGAGTCAGTTAAAAAAATTAAGTAACCCCTTTGTTCTAAAATATTTGTCAGAGTAAGCAAAGAAATTAGCTTTCATTTCAGATTAACTACAGAGTAAATTAGGATTTGAGGCAAGAACACTGTAGATTTTTTTTCCTCCTTCAACTATGGACATGGAGAAATGTGTAACATTTATAATAACTATCTTTGAAGGCACGAGCATCTATGCAAAAGCCTGACGCAGCTTACTGGAGCTCCTGCCTGTAAACTTTTGGTCACTGGAGAATTCCTGCAATGTAGACTCTGCCCTTACCATTAAGGAAAGAAAAATGTTTCAAAGGAAAGAAATGAAAAACTCACCTTTGGTTTCTTCTGATTCTGACTCCTAGAACCATGCGATCTCATCCCAGCTCCCCCACCCCACCCCACCCAGGATCCTTGACACAGAGTGAATTGGGGTCCCATCCCCACAAAAGGATAATGATACATCTGGACATTTAGTCAGTACAGCCTGGATGTCAGACAGGAAGAGAAGTGAAGTACCGACTTGCTCTTTTCAGGGAAGAATCTGGGAAATGAACCAAGACATCTCTCTCAACAGTGGGCTGTGCTGGCTTGGGCAAACAGAAAGGCGGTGCATTGCTCAGCTGCCTGACTTTGAAGAGAGAAACTTAGTCAGTCAGCATTCATTTATTCATTCATGAACAAATATTTACCAGGCATCCATTATACACCAGGCACTGTGCTAAGAGTTGAAAACATTCAGATGATCAAAAATAGAATAGGAACTTTAGAGCAGAAAAACTGAGATGATCACCTTCACCAAGTGATTAAACTGAACATCACCAGTCAATGAGAGACATGGACATCCTGTACCCCTGAAGAGACGCACTGATAAGGTATGGCATCACTTCTGTGGTATCCTTGCCAAAAATGGAACTCTAATTTTGAGAGAATGCCAGACAAATCCAAATAGAGAGTATATTAAAAACTGGTACCCTTCTAAAGTATCAACGTCATGAAAGACACAGGATGACTGAGGAGCTGTCACAGTTTGAGGAAATAGGTCAACCAAAGGCAATGGAGGAGCCTGGACTGGAGCCTGACCTAGGAAGAGGACACAGGTGGGG
This sequence comes from Camelus bactrianus, assembly GCF_048773025.1. NCBI lineage: Eukaryota > Metazoa > Chordata > Mammalia > Artiodactyla > Camelidae > Camelus > Camelus bactrianus. The sequence goes on from NC_133555.1 coordinate 17,379,455, forward strand.
AAACTGGAAATCCAAGTAAGGTGTATGGTTCAGTAAAGAACATTGCTTATTGGGCTTAATTTTTTGGTTTTAATCACTGCAATCTGGTTATATGAGATGTTAACCTTAGGGGAAGGCGGGGGAAGAATATACACGAATTCTCTGTACAAGTTTTGCAACTTTTCTGAAAGTCTAAAATTATTTCTAAAGTAAGAAAAATTTTTTTCTCAATTCCAAAACTAAGACACATGTGGCCCCTGGCCTCAAGTTTGCCCTCTAATGGGGAAGATCTTCAATCATTCAAACACACAACTGAAAATGTATTTACAAACTTCAGCGCTTCCAAGGAAAGAAATTTCATGAGAGTATAACGAGAGTAATCACGAAGAGACAGCATTTATTTAGAGCTTACTATGAGCCAGAAATATCAAGTATTCATCAGATAGTAATCACTTCATTTGCCCCTTCACGTTAACTGCTATCATCTCAGTTCTGATGAAGCCCTCAGTCAATATTGCCTGTATTTTCCTGTGATATTTTTCACATGTAGACTCAACCACTGCCGAATGCCTCTGCATGGATATTCTAAGGATACTTCAAATTTGCCAGCTCCAAAGTGAACCATTACCTCCCCTCTAAAGAAACCTACTCTTCCTATCAAAGACCTTGGGTGACATCACTGTTCACGTGATCGCTCCAGTTAGAAACATCTCTGTTTTTCCCTTTCTTTAATTATGCTCTGAGAAAGTTATCTGGCAAATGCCAAACTTTCTAAAAAGCAAATCTGATCACACCCTTTGTTTGCTTGCTTGTTTTACTTCTGCAGTTTATTTCTATTACCTATAGGATAAATTCTAAGCTTTCTCATATGCAAATTACATCCTCTATTGTCTGCCCTTTGCAGACACCACTCCAGCCTCTTGTCTCTGCCCTCCTCAGTGGCCATCTCGTCTACCTTTGGGGTGGAGAGCAATGCCCTTCAGGCACTCACCTTCCATCCCTAGCTCACCTTCCTCACATTCTGAACGTCTTTTCTCAGGCTTCAAACAAGTACCTTAATTTTGTGTACATCAAAGTCATTTTCATTCCAGTTTATGAATGTGTCACAATTACACTTTAAATAATTGCTTTGTTTACCGGTAGGTGATTTTATATTCGGATCTTGGGTATAACTTTTTCAAAGCGTGAGGACAAACATATGTGGTCTAAAAACTCCTGAAGAGTATTTTTTTGTTGTTGTACATGTGTGTATGCCTGATTGGCCCCACTACCCTACAAGAGTCTGGTTTTTAAACATGTCCCATAAAAACCTTCATAGAAAATGAAAACCAACCACCACCATGGAGTTTTCTCAACAGTAGAGTCAGGTTCCCGTAACCACATCTTACTATTGAGATTTCCACCTGCTTGTGTCTGAACTGCAATCTGACTTTAAAATACTCAGATGAGAGATGAGGACAATGTTGCTTCTGTGAGCCACAGCTCCGAGCATCCAGAACCATTTCATCACTGATAGCCAAGCCACATTTAGTAAGAATTTCACGACTTTAATCTTGGTAGGAAACTTCTGCAGCTGCAGTGGGGGGCGGAGGGGGTGACTGACTCTTAAATACTCCATCATTGTAACATGTCAGATTTGTCCAAAAGAAACATTTTTCTGTCTCTGATTATTGTATCATGAGTTTAAGGTTTTGAGCTCCCAGGAAAGCCACGAGGGAGGGCGATGCACGCACACATCTATTCGATGGCTAATGCCTCCCAGACACTGAGCACACTGAGACAAACAAGGGATCCCCAGAGTGCTCATCTGCTACAGGACTTATTTCATACTGGATCAATTATGCAAATTGAGATGTGAAGATAGCTCCCTCTTTTAGCAAGGCGTGATTACTCCTGCACTCACAATTCTAACACAGCCTCACCGGAAATACCAGTCAGATTCTGAACCACCTGGTTCCATCTGGAGAATGTGCTTTCTTAATCGAGGGGAAGGGGAAAAGGATTTTTTTTTCTAATTTCCACAGCATTACTATTCATATACATTTAACATCATAAAATGTTTGCCATTAAGTGATCCAAGTAAAGATATTTACATATGTGTGAGTTTTGATTTTGTGATGAAAACTATAGAGGATAATGAATACTTATTTTTAAAAGTTTAACAATCTTAACTCTTAGGCATCATTTCAGAGACTTGAAAGCTAGAGTAATATGACAGGTTTATCCTTTCAGATACTCTTCTAAAAACCCCTTTAAGGAACTGCTATATGGAAAATGTTTAAAATGCCAAAGAGTAATTTATTGGGGCTGGGAAAATTAATAACGGTGGTGAATCAGAAAATAATGAGATGAGAGTTAGTAACTGGAGAAATGAAATCTGGTTAGAAAACCTTTTGACAATTATTATCGCTAGAAATGCGAATTATTCCTCTCCCTTTTCTCTGTGTATCCAATACTCACACTTCCCACCTTCCCTGTCCTCTATCCACATACTCCCCTCTTCATGGAATGCTTGTCTTGGGGGTGAAAACCTTCTTTTATTTTTATTATACTACCTAGTTGGTCACTTCTATGTCTTCTTTTCTGGGCAAGCCTCTAAAACTAAAAAAAGTAAGTTTAAGAAAACTAGGCACGTGCATTCTTGTACTGGGAAATGGCAGAGAAATCTGTAAACCTCCAAGGTACTGGTTTGACAGAATTCCGGTGGTTTGTCGTGGGTAAGATGTAGCCATTTTTAAGAAGATAATTATGACTCACAGTAGAGACCTACCATAGGGGGGCCCAAATGGCCCTCTTTTGTCCTGCTTTGATGCAAACCAGTCGCTCAGAGAAATCGGGACTATTTACCCACTTGAATAATTGCGTACTTACCTCATTTTCAAAATGACACACCCACATACAAAATTGACAAGTCACAGATATAAATCTCAACTAGTTGAAAGTCCTTTTATTTCAAGGCACATAAATCTTTCTAAGTCCATCCATTAATTTTATGTAGTTTTAATTACAGCTTCTAACCTCTGCAATTATGACAAGCCTGGATGTTTCCCCTTAAGTCAACAGATGGTAATGAGAAGTCTGCACGACGTAGCAACTTTGGCTCAGCTGAATAGAGATCCCTTGCCCTTCAAATTCCTCTGTGTTTACAGTTCATCTCCAGTCCCCTGCCTCAGTTTCCTTGCACAAAAGCTGCAAGTTCTGAAGCTTCTACTTGTCTCCCAGGGACATGAAAATTATTTTAGGTTTATAAGCTTTTTAAAAGATCTTTTTTTTTTAAAAAGCTCTTTCTGTAAGTGCTACCTATTGCTTTCAGAACTAACCTATATTTTATCAAATATAATGGAGTCAATTATTTAAAAATGTAGACTAAAACTTGTCTACGGCTGACTAAAATGAAAGGAATTAAAATATAAACCTTTTAGGGGTGTGTGTTTTATAGAGCTCCTAAAACACATGCCACCTGAAGTCACAATAGTAGAATTTTCCTGAAAGTTACCGCTGAACGTGAAAGTCACTTATACGGGAAGAATTTGTATTGCATTTGTGAAAGCAAAATTACAATAGCTGACAAAACATGAAAGTTTCATCATGGTGGATAAGAACGTTGCAAAGAACTCAAAGGAATTTATCGTTATTCAACATTTCAGCTAACATTCTTGTAACGTCTCTTCTGGGAGTAGATTTGTCTCCTCACTCTGTAGGAAGCCCATACACATAAAAAGGTTAGATTAGCGACACATAGTAAATAATATAACAAACAGTTCCTATCATGTTAGACTCCACTCAGCACAGAGCAGGCAGGCAAGCAAATATGTAATGTTCAGATCCCTGCTCTGCTGGCTGGTCTGTCGCCCACGCGGCGGGACGGCTCCCCAGTGTCTCACAAAGCTCAGCCTTGGATGAGGCACTGCCTTTCAATATTGTCGAGGACTGATGCCACTTTCTCCCTCATCAAACATAAATAATGCTCGCAAATTTCCTCTGTCCTCTGCTGAGGGTTTGACTTTAGGAAATGACATTAGGGGAAGAGAAAAGACTGAAAATGTTAGAAGATTTGGGTTAAGTGCTTCTCTTTGTTTTTTTACTTGGTGAAGTCTTTTTGTTTTTTTTGTTTTTTTGTTTGTTTGTTTGTTTTATGGTACTGACTGGATGTCACTTCCACTTTCCTTACAAATTCCTTCCCCTTCCCCAGGTGTCTTCTTATGCCCCCCATGCCCATCTCTTTAAAAGAGTACTGACCACACAGGGAGAGATTTGAAGTTTCTAGCTTGACTGTCTGCCACTAGACTACTGATTTTCTCATCTCTTGGGCTCATGAGTTCTGTCTTAGTTTGGGTTCCCCCAGAAACAGACCCAGAGACAAGGATTCCAGAGGGGAGTGGTTGACTTGGAAAAGGGTCCTAGGAAAGATGGTGGGAAAGAGGATGGAAGAGAGACAGGGACGAGGAGGTAGGCAGCAGAGTGGACCTTATCAAGCAGTTACCACTATGGGTAACTGGAGCTTAATCCCACTGGGGAACCCTCGGAGTCACTGCAGAACTGAATTGGGGGAAGGGCATAATTTTTACTTCCTGTCTGCCCTGTGCACGGTCGGAGAGGTGAGATCCAAGGGGTGGGAAGAAGAGGGGAACCAAGACAATTTGAGTAACTAATAGAAACGTGTGAGATCTCTACCCACTCCTCCCACCTCAATGTATACTGACTGAAGGAAAGATAGGAAAAAATAAAAACTAAACAAACACTTAAAATAGACCAGAAACACCTTGTAGGTAGAGTATACAGACCTAAGCATTGTTATATTTTTACTACCTGATATAATTTCTGGTTTGCAACAGGCTCTCCAAAACATTTGCTCGATGAATAAATAAATAGGAAAGGTGCAGAGATGGTATTTTCAAATTATTCACATAGAGAACATTTAAAATTAAGCAGAATTTTCAATTGCGATGGGAATGATCTTGGTTTTTGGAAACTCTGATGACTGAGATAGCCTTTAATTTATTCTAAAGCATGCAAAGATTCTTAGAGCTGGGTAGTTTGCCTTCCCAAGGCTAGAAAGATTATGGGGTTAGCAGTTTAGCAAGTAACTGTACAGAATATCAGTTCCCCATTCCAAAGATTTTGGAAAACTTTATATTTTAATTCACTTCCACTAGGAAAAACATGAATGAAATTCTAAGAATCCAAGGTTTGTGTGATTCTAAAAATTCTGGTTCTACATGGTCTTTGGGGACTGTGTATTCTGGGCCTCTCGGTCAGGTAATAGGGGTCCACAGTAGACAACTCTACTATATATAGAGAGAGTCTGGCCCCCTACTCTTCAGCTGCTGGAACTTGAGGATTCTAGCTAGGTCTGGTCAACTGGATGCTTTCTCTTGGAACATTGAATCTTGAGTGAGTGATGGATACTTCAAAATTATTCATGGGATCTCACAGAGCTGAGAGTTCATCAGTGACAGTGATGAGTGTCCAGGACCAGGGGGAGCGTCATGGAGCGTGACTTCAGATGTGTGCTCTGAATAGGCTCCCTTAGTTCCTCAACTTCTTGTTGGCCTCTTTTTCTTCTGGTTGACTCTATGAGCTATCTGATATCCTTCCAATGACTTTTTTTTTTTTTCCTGATCAAGTCATTCCACAGTTGATTTGTTTGTTTGTGTGTTTGTTTTAAATCAAGAGCTCTGATAAGTGTCCTCAAGAGATTGCTTCCTGGAAAAGAGTTTTTAAGAAGGAGATTGAAGAAAAGAACATAAGAACAATGGGTACCTCAGACTTAGAGAAAGAGACCTCCACCTGAGGGTTCAAATGCACAGAAAGACAGTTCTGGGGATACATGTGCCCTTTTTAGCAACTGAGAAAAATGGGTATTCCTGTGAGAGTTGCCAAATGAGATACCTTATGCTTGCTGCTGTTTTAAATTCATTTAAATTGCATCTGATATGCGTTAGTACAGTGGTTTTCAGAATCACGTAGGGTGTACAGAATCTCTCAAAGCATTTGTTAAAAAAGATTCCTGGGCCCCATCCTCAGAATTTCTGATATACAAGGTTAGGGTGGTGCCTGAGAACGTGCAATTCTAACAAGTTTCCAAGTGATGCACTTTGAGAACCACTGCTTAAGTAAACTCAGACGCCCACGGTCAAGGCAACCTAAGACTCCAATCAGCTAAAAGATGCAAAGGAATCCTGGAAGAACCTGGCCAGAGTTGGCATGGGTTGGAATGCTGGTTCTTTTACTTTATACTAGTTAGGTGACCTTGGGAAGTTCTCTCTGGACCATAGTTTCCTCGTCTATGACATTAGAAACACCCACAGATCATTCTGGAGATCAGCTAAATCTGAATTCCCTGAGACTCATATTAAAAGGCACGTTCTGGGGCACATCCAGCCCAGACCCCCTGAACCAGAATATTGTAGGCCGTTCTGATATTCAGCCAGGTCTGGGGATTCCTGGTACATGATCCTTCTTTCTTAAGCAGAGCAGAAGAGCATAATTTAGCTTTCCCTGGTGACTCAGGCTCATCTTAATGACCATCAATTACCATACAGCAGTTTTATTGCTTTGTCTTGTTGCTGTCTCTCCCATCTGCAGCTTTGTCCTTGCCTCTGGGGCGCCCCCACCCCCCACTTCTAATTTGCACTGACTAATGTGCCGTGGGATGATTAATCAGACTGCCAGCACTGTCAGTACTGGGGGTAAAATCTGAATCAGGAAGCTTTGCCTCCTGCCTGATGACCGCCTCTGGAACCCACCAGCTAAAGTGCAGGACTGAGGCTTTCTGGTTTAGAGCTAGGTTTTTGGAAAGGCGATGGTGTCCAAAGCCTGGCCTCCTAAAAACCACAGTCACATTGCCTCTGTAGAAGGCTGAGCCTCACCATTAGAGAGGCACTGCTTCTAGATCTGGTCCAAAGAACCACACCTCTCTTGAGGCAGACAGTGTATTGTCAATACTTCAATCCCCATACAAATATGTTCTATCATCACACGTTTACTGTCACCTTCTTATTAATAGCTTCCATTAAAGACACAGTAAGTTTAAAGATCATTTTTAATATTAGCATAATCTGAAATATTTCAATATTAAAGTATTCTCATGATGGAAACATATTTGGTTTTCACTGGGAGACTGATTTCTAGGTACGGAGGCTACCATGAGGGGGATGTCATAATCTTTCAGGTGTTGTAAACTCCAGTGCCTCGATTTCCTACATTTACAAAGTCCTGCACTCAATCTTTCATCACACAAAGTGACATTTACCTCTGCCACAGTCAACTGAGTGAAGGGAAGCACCAAGAGAATCCATTTTAAACTCTATTTCCTGTGGTTTTTATATACTATTCAGATTAAAAAATGTCTTCCCAAAACTCTAAAATCTGTAACAATATTTACTTTACATATGTTCTTTGTTCCCACAGTAAAATGATATTCTTGGTAATTTTACAAGAGCAACTACAGACCCCACAGAGCAATGACACTGTTTTGTCTCTTGCAATATGCTGCTAATTATTGCTCTCAGACAAAATGGTTCAGAAACAGACTTAGGTTCCTAGGCTGGGGGAAAAAAAAAACCCAGAAATGCATTATGAAAATGATGTATTTGCCCTCTGGGGACCCCACCCCCTCTATGAAAACTCTTGCCAATCAGTCCACAGAACAGAATCTGACTCAATTCTGGGGCAAACATTTGCCTGCTGCTGCAGCTCAGAAGAAAAGAAAGATGTTTCGTGTTCTAGTGCCAAGGAAGGTGGGAGAAAATGGGACTTAAATCTAGGGGGCAAATAAAGAAATATGTACATGTGTATTTCTGTGTTCTGTATTTTGGCTCTAATTGCTTCAAAGATTATTTATTTTTCAATTTTTTTCCTTTCATTTTTAAAAAAATACCTTCCAGCTTCTTAACATATTTTTCAAAGTAGGAGCTGGAAGGCATAATAAAAAGCAAGCAGGGATATGCTTTTTGAATAGAGTGAAATAATTAATGTAAGAATGCTTTCGTTTGGGCATTTTTTTATGAAGTGAAATATATTATTTTTCTTTTAAAATGGAGGTAATTTGTTACACAAAAGTGGTGTTTTCTTTAATCTGAAAATAATACTAATTATAACACTATTTGGGAGCCAGAGTTTTGAAGCCTAAAATTCCTTTTGTAGTTTGAAATTACTTAGCTGCCATAACTCTACTGGCCCAGCTTCCTGAATATTGTCATTTCTTTTGGCATTGTCCCTTTCCCGCCACCCGGCCACTCTCCTCCCTACATTTTCTATGGAATGCCTCCGAGCTCCCCAGGCTTTGGGCTACTGGTGTTTATTCTCTTTAATTTAATTTATTCCCTTTGCAGTTGGTACTGTTCTTTAAGCTATCCACAGCGCTTCATTGTTCAACACAAGAAGGGTTGTGTGGCAGGACTTCTGGTCAGAGAGTGGGGGAGTTCTGCGCTCAGAACCTTTCCGGACTTTGTCCTGTGTGTCTCTTCATCTGGCTGTTCACCTGTATCCTGTATCATATCCTTTATTAGACAACAATTTGGTAAATGTGTTTCCCTGAGTTCTGTGAGCTATTCTAGCAAATGACTGAATCCAAGGAGGCGGTCATGGGAATCTCCGATTTGTAGCCAAATCAGACAGCATTTGCGGGTAACTTGGGGACCTACTGTTTGTGATTGGTGTCTGATGTTGGGGAAGCAATCTGGCGGAACTGAACCCTTAACCAGTGGGGCCTGCATTAATTCCATTTAGTGGCAGAATTGAGTTACAGGATACTCAGCTGGTGTTGCAGAGAATTTCTTGATGTGTAGAAAACTGACACATCTTGTGTCGGAAGTATTGGGAGAGTGTTAAGTGAAGGAAAAAAAAACATAAGGAATATGTTTTTCCTAAAGAAGGGTCATTTTTGAGGATCGAATGAAAAGTACACACATAGACACACACGTAAAAATCTGTGAATCTTTAAAGGGATTCAGAGGTATTTCCCACCCAGAACCAAAGTTCCTCCAAAGGTTTCTTGGTTAAGAAGAACTGTTTATTGAACACCAGAGAGCCCTCCCTGTTGCATTCTTCTCTGTCCTCATTTTGCACTGTGCTCCCCACCACTCATAGTACCTCATAGTTTCCCTGCAATGGTACATGCTTGTTCCTGCCCAGTCTTTGAATTAGCTATTCTTAAAAAAAGAAAAAATTAATGAAGAACAGTTGATTTACAATGTTTCAGGTATACAGCAAAGTGATTCAGTTATACATATACATGTATTCTTTTTCAGATTATTTTCCATTGTAGGTTATTACAAGATATTGAATATAGTTCCCTGTGCTATATAGTAGGTCCTTGTTGTTCATCTACTTTAGATATACTAGTGTGTATATGTTAATCCCAAATTCCAAATTCATCTCTTTCTCCCCCTTTCCCCTTTGGTAACCAGAAGTTTGTTTTCTATGTCTGTGAGTCTTCCTGTGTCTGACTTACTTTACTTACTATGATAATCTCTAGGTCCATCCATGTTGTTGCAAATGGCATTCTTTTTTAATGAATGAGTAAGAAAGCTATTCTCACTTCCTAGAATGCCCTTTCCCCAGAAAGGCTCCACATTATCCTTTGGGTCTGACCAGTCACTGCTTCTTCAGAGAGGCCTTCCTTGACCATTCTAACACAAAGTGATGACAACCTTTCTTTTTACCACATCACTCTTCTTTATTGTCTTAGCAAGTATTTTATGTAACAGGAGGGCTCAAAACACTAAAGCAGAGTGATGTCTGTTTACTTCTTTAGTGTCTAAATACCTCCCCTGTCCTGTCTCTTTAATGTGTAAACTCCATGAGAACTGCTGTATCCCATTCCTGATAATGGTGCCTGACCCTCAGTAAGCAAATTAAGCAGAGTAGGAATGGATATTTAAATTACTAGATTGTGTGCATGGTCTAATCATGACTATCTGAGCTTTCACTGAGGGAAGCTTCGGCCCACTGATTAAATTTAAGGAGGCAGCAGGACACAAAAATAAATTTGGTTTATGAATAAATCCTATGAATTGTGCTTGTTTGACCTCTAGGTTTGTCTCTAGGCTCCTAATGCCTGGCACATAATAGAAAATACATATTCACATCATTAGATGCTTCAAAACTAATCTGTCCAAACTTCTGTATATTTGGGGCGTTATCTGCCATGTGTACAAAAGGAGATGAATTTTCTGTTTCATTCAAGTCACCAAAGAATGGGATGGCTTGCAGCTTCAAAAGTCTTTGAAACTCTTATAAATCATTTTCCTTAGGTTTGATTAGATTATAAGCTTTTCTACTCAAGATCAGAGCACAATACTTTTCACTTTCTCTTCTTCCGTGTGGCCGGTCATCTCCTCTATCAGTCACTTCCCATTGGCAACTCTGACACTACGCAGCAATTTACACAGCTCAGCTCAGCTTTGGTCTCCCACCAGGGCTTGTAAGGTAAAACACTGTAATCATTAGGTCCTGCTCTAAACTGGCAGGATGTGACAGAGAATCTACGATCCGGGATAAGGCCAGTGTCAACTAACTGTGACATTCTATCAAATAGAGCATCCTTAATGTCATGGAGAGTTACTCTCTGCATGGGTGATAAACTATGGGCACGCTGACAGGCTCTTGCTTAACTGTACTCATTGGCCTTGGTATGTTCATGCCAATTCATTGTTTTATAACAGATTGGCTCACATTGAAGATGAGCATTCAATTTGAGATTTTATTGTTAACCTTTAAGGTCCTTGGAGGCACTGTTGGGCTCCTCCGCCGACAGGAGCTAACTGGAGTTTATGCTCCCATTCGTCTGTGTCTATCAACCATGATTTTACGTTGACACGTCCACATCAGTCTCTCAAGCCTCTCTAACAACACTTAACACAAAAATTACTTATTTTCAGATTTGAATAAAATTTGGTGACTGGTATCCCATACTTGCTGTACTTTCTAGCAGACTTCATTTTTGGATATCAACCTACTTGACTTTTATTTTTATGCCTGACGATATTTTTCCCATTTAGGATTGGGACTTCAATCTGAACGGAAGTAGAGCAAGGCCTTATGAAGGGTGACTTGAAATACCACTCCCAAGCCACATCATGGAAGGAACCGCCACATTTCTTTTCGAGCATTCAACCTACCAGTTCTAAGGTCCATGGACTTTGTTAGAATAAATGATCACTACAAGTCTGAAATGAGTTGCAGGAGAGAAGAGAAAACAGGACACATTTGTTTTGAGGGACCACTAGGAGCTACTAAGCATGGGTTTTGAACAAAGTGCACCTAGAATTGAAGTATTTATTTTAGACCTGGAAGTGCTCACAATTCACTCGGCAACAATGGCATCGAGGCCCCTCAGGAATGATGACAACTATTCCAGCCAAATCTCAGCAACCCTGTACAAGTAAATAGGATGATACATGCAAAGCAGTCCCAGTTTCTTTGATGGAATGTTTTCTTCTTTTTAAAGCACTACAATAGTTACACAAGGTTCACTGGATTATTTCATTTTGCTTTATTTATGCTCTTTGGAGGCAAATGGATGGGCAAGAAAAGAGCACATATTCCTATAAATGAGTCAACTTATAAATAATGATCTTGGTTGTATAAAAAAAACACCTCTATTTAGAGAGATGGGTTTTTTTTAAATAAATGCAAATATTTCTAGTTTTTTATGTGCCCAGCCTAGATTTCTTAAGCTTTGGGCTGTTATCCAGCACAGCATCAGGTATGCAACGAGGTCTATTGTATTACATATTGGCAAAAAGCTTACTAAAGCAAAGCTAAAAGAGTGATGGCATGTAGCCAATTCTACTGTCAATTCTCCAGCTTGTTTCTCTGTTCCTCCCTTGGAACCCAACCATTTCCTCCCTTTCATTTCTATAAAGAACAAAGCAACCTGCCTCTATTAGGAGTTTTCGGGGTTTTTTTTAGTACTGTTTGTTATAATAGGCAGGATCAATGGCTGTGATAGCCCACCATGCTCAGAATCTGAAATGCCACTTTTCACCAGGAGGCTAAATTTCATTATGGGACACCCAAGAAGTTTAAGTATGTGAAATGTCAGAAACATCACAACAATATAAACGTGAGTTCTGAATTATGATTACTTTCGGCAAGTCCTACTATATGACTAGACTTCTAATAAGTGGGGAAAGAAATGAACTGTTTGTTGCTTAGCAGGAAGCCAACAATGTACATCTCTTTGAGTGACACCACTGGCTGAAAGATTCAGATCACCTCATAGCAGAGCAGAAGATTTTATTTTGGTGGTGGATACCTACAAAAATATTCTGCAATGTGTTAGACAGCTTCCATTTCTTTCTCTAGTTCCTCCTCTCCACTCTGTACTCTTTGCTCTGAGAGTTTGGTCTTTTGGCTTCTGGCTGGGTTCAGCCAATGGGGACACCCCTCCAGATGCTTGGTGGAAGTGAGAAGAGTAGGGTCATGTATCAGTTTTTGATTTCCTGGTTCCCTCTGTACGAGTCGCCTTGAGCGGGCAGTGTGCCTTTACAGAAGGTAACTACTTCTTTTAAAGTGGTCCATTCTATACAATTCTCTCCATCCACATTCCAATACCCAGGTTCTCTGCCTGTTTCCTCAGACCCAGCATGGGACTAGGTAGCAAGCTACCAGTCCCGGTTACTGTTGTTCTACACACATCCCTTTGAAAATTCCCTTGTTAATTAAACCTTCCTTAAATTATCCTATGTTAAGTGTCCCATCTGTTTCCTAATCTTACAATTTTGCAGATACACAGGGCAACAAAAAACTGGAAAGATGTTAAATACATATCTGAGAAATCAGGAATAATAAATTTGAAAGTAACGCTAATCAAAAGGGTGACTAGTAGATGGGGTGAAGAATAAGGTCCAAGTACAACTCTATCATTAGACAAAAGAAAATAAAATTTGTAGAAAAGGTAATGAATATATTTAAATGTCTGAAGAACTATTATATGAAGAATGGATTAAACCGAAGTGCCACTATACAGAACAGGATCTGTAGCATATTTGTGGAAGTAAGGGAGGTACTGAATTTTGATTCAATATAATAAAGCATTTACTTTTGTTTAGGACTGAAATAATCTGCCTCATCAGGAAATAAATATTTTACTATAAAACTCATTAAAAGAATACATTCTCATATTGGGAGAGGTACTGGACTGCTTATCTTTAAGATTTTCTCCAACTCTAAGATTCCAGAAGTGTTGTTATAATCTCATTGTAACCCAAATAAAACACAGGGCCTATTTTGGCTCATTTTAGGGCCACAATGAAAGAAAAAAGAGACCATAAATAGCAATGCAAGTAAAAAGTAAATATAATCTTTTTTTGAATTGCTTGGACACCATTAAATGGATTCAATAAATTATTTACACCAAAGACTTCTAAGTTCTTGTTCTTCCATTTCTGTTGTTTCTTCCTTCCCACTCAAAGCTGCTTCTATTAACTCTCTTTTTGTCTATTCTCAAATCTTTCCATCAACATTCTCCTAGAATACCTCCTCCCAAAGCATTTTCTTCTACTCCCCCACCCAACCTTTGTTCCTTATTTCTTTCTCTCTGTACTGAGATAATTCCTTACATCTTCCTCTTGATTTTGCTTTCCACTGACTACTTTGAGATACACAATAGGATGGACACAGCAGTGTAAAGTCCTGTTTTAGCAATGACTATGTGGGTGAGGAAAAGAGTAGTAGTACTGGAAAGAGAGGAAGAATAGGAAGTTTTGATTCATTACAAATTTTTGTTCCCATCACATGAGCTTCTTTCTCAAACAAATAAGCAATCGAGAATAGAAAAGTAAATTACTGCTAGTGTATTGTGTTTATATAACAATCTGTTTAGGAAGATTTTTGGACACAAGAAAAAATATTGATAAGAATAAAAGTTGAAGCGGATAATCACAAAGCCTTAGTTAAATCATTTTTAGGCTGAATTGCAGTGGCAAATTTCCACGCATTTAAGTCCTCCCATTTTATTTACTGTCTGCATCATCCACCACTTTGGGCCAGTTAGCTGATTTCTCCTCTACCTCAATTTCTCCACCTAAGTAACAGTGACAATAATAATAGTATCTGCTTTATGGGGGATACTATCAAGTTTAAGGGATATATTTCTCTATAGTACTTAGTATTATAGGAATGACTCATCAAAGGTCACCATAATTATTGCTATCACTTACAATTTTTATAAGTAGTATTATATAGCTACAAAGCTCTATATGATATACATATTAAGTTTGAGCTTGAAATTTTTTTAGGGAAATAAAGTTAATGTAAAAGTTCTGATTGTACATATGGTAAAGACTGGCTGGTTGGACATTCAACTAATTTTCTCTTCTTCTTAGACAATATTTCCAACATCTTCTGAAGTTAGGTGTGATCATACAGCTGAGATCGTTCCAATGGAATGAGATAGGAAGTAATACGTGTCCTCCTGGGACTGGCCCATAAAACTCCTCTGATACGCACGGCTCCAGGATTATTACCCTTCTGTGACATGACGGACCTGAGACGGCAACGTTGGCAGCTACATCTTGAAGGTGACAACCACGGGTGGAAGGAGCCTTGGGTCTTTGAATCACTGCTTGGAACAAAGTCACTTTGCCAGTCTGAGACACTTGTTTTAGACTTTATATGAGGATGAAATAGACTTCTATTATCTTCAAGGCCATTCATTTCTTAGGTTGGTTGGTTGGTTTGTTTTGCGGTAATACCTAGGGTTACCTAGCTAGCTCAGTAATATATTGAGCATAGTGATTATTTTCTTTGGCCTAAGTACCTTGTAAAAATCTCACCAAAATAATCTTATTAGAGTAAAAAGTCTTCGACACAATTAAGTTAAATCAACAAATTTAAACATTTTCATTTGTGTATCTTCCTTGTACCCTAAACATTTCTCTCAGTGTATTATTCAAGGCTTCTCCTCTTTCAAGTGTTTTAACCCTTTGCTTGAATATTATGTCAATATTTTACTTCTGCCAGAACTGCAGCTAATTTTTTCTTCTTGTATTTTTGATCATAAATATTTACAGCTGGTGGCTGTGCTTGGTGTGCACTAAAATGTCTTACAAGGAGGTATCAAATAATTTTGTTTAGTAATAAAGGCAAGGAAGAGGTAAGTGGAAAACAATGACAGAAATTTTTCCCCAAAGTCCATAAACTCAGTAAGAGGCACTAGTGGAAATGGTTTTGGCATTAAGTCAATGGGGAAAACACATGTTAATAAAAATATTTCTTTTTAGGACACTATGAACTCATCTACAAAACAGAAATAGACTCGCAGACATAGTAAACAATCTTACGGTTACTGGGGAGAGGGGGTGGGAAGGGATAAATTTGGGAGTTTGAGATTTGTAAATGTTAGTTACTATATATAAAAATAGATTAAAAAAACAAGTTTCTTCTGTATAGCACAGGGATCTATATTCAATATCTTATAATAACCCTTTATGAAAACAAATACATGTATGTATATGCATGACTGAGACACTGTGCTGCACACCAGAGATTCACACATTGTAACTGACTATGCTTCAATTAAAAAAATTATTTTTAAATTTGGTTGTAAAGGCATTATATATATTTAGTTTCTCCGTTCCAAGTGTTGTAAACTGAGTCACAGTCTTAGAAAGAGTACATGACCAGTTAGCATGATTATGATGTAACTTTGAAAGCAAACTCGTTCCACATTAAGAGAAATGAGGGCAGTAATAACATTCTCTAGGCTGCTTTGGGCACATGGGAGACACATTGCTAACACAGATACAGTGCTCTTAATTGTTGAGTAGTTGGGTGGTGTGACACTGTGATTTATAGTAAGAAATTTATATTTGGTTTTCAACCCCATTCCTGGCCAGAGCTCCTAAAACCCTTAGAATTTCCTAAGTGGTGACTGCTACTAAGATATCTTTTGTTATGTTAATGAAGTGACTTCTGGACCATCCCGAAGGATGGGGACTGGTTGCCAGGAGGACCAACCAGGTGACTGGAACTTTCAGTTTCACCCTTACCTCAGCTCTTCCACATATACCTCCTGGGAGGGGAGAGGGGCTGAAGGTTGGATCAATCTCCAATGGCAAATAATTTAATCAACCATGCTTTTGTAATCACGTCTCCACAAAAAACTTACAAGGATGGGATTTGGAGAGTTCCTGGGCTGATGAACACGTGGAGGTTCTGCTGGCATGGTGGACCAGGAGAGAGCATAAAAGTTCTCTACCCTTTCCCCACACACTGCCCTAGGCATCTCTTCCATCTGCCTGAGTCATACCCTTTGATAATAAACTGGTGACCTAGGAGGTAAAGTGTTTCTCTGTGTCCTGTGAGCCACACTAGCAAACTGATGGAACCCAAGAAGGGGACCATGTGAACCTTCAATCTATAAGTGGTCAGTCTGTCAGAGGCACAGGTGACCACCTGAACTGGGGATTGGTGTTGGAAGTTGTATGGGGTAGGGCAGTCTAGTAGGACTGAACCTTTAACCTGTGGAATCGGATGCTATCTCCAGGTAGACAGTGTCACAAACTGAGCTGAATTGTAGGACACCAAGCTGGTGGCTGAGAATTGCTTGTTGGTTCCCCGCTCCAACATACACATGCACACGAATTGGCTCCAGAACTTAGCTGGAGATGCTAAAAATATCTGAGAGAGAAATAGAGACCTGGAGGGGTTCAGGGGTGGGATTTGGACTACTGAGTATATAATTTTGGTTCCAAGTGCAGATTTCCATATGCTAATAATAAAAATAGCATCATCATTATCAATAACAATAGTTGTACTACTCCCACTATGCTTCAGAGTTAGGAAAATATTTTCATATTAGCTTGTTAAGTAACTTTGGGTAATAGCACTTACACAATTTTATGACTGTGGCTGACACTGGTTGTTTTCCTGGCTTCTTCCTTGTAACACAACTCTGATTTTGTTCTGTTAGTGGGTGATTCTACCTTGACCTCGGAAAAGCCGGCCTCTCCTTCAGCCTCTCAGGATGGATCATGGCTCTACTTCCATCATAGGAATTCCCTTCTCCTGTGATTGGGCTCGGGGTGGGTTTAAGTCTCAGCTTTGACCAATGAAATATAAGGAGAAGTGTGTAATCTGTTTCTAGAAAGGAACTGCAATGGAAAGACCAACGGAATCATAGAGGACCCAGAGCTTTGAATGAACCTTGGACCACTGAAGGAACAGGTTTCCTGTAATATAAGAAAAATAACTCCATTTTGGTCACTAGTACTTGAGAATCCTAACTGATATGGTGACATGGGCAGGTATAATTATCCATATTTTTGTTAAAGTCATTATATTAGGCTCAAGATGGAGCCACGTATGGGAAGCCCTATGTCAGCACACCAGAAATAACTAAGTCTGCACGCTGAGCTCTCCCAGGAAAGGAAGGTGTAGGTCAACCAACCAGTGCTGGGCTGCTAACCCTAGCTGCATGACCCGGCGACTAGACTTCCCTTTAACCCATGTAAGCAAAGCGATCCTGCTTTAACCAGACAGAACATGCCCAGTATAACTTCCTTGACCCTGCCCACTTTGGTCTAGAAAAATCTCTCACCTTGTACAGATCTTCAGAGCTTCCTTCTATCTGCTAGACTGGCTGCTGCCCTATTCATGAGCTGCTAAGTCAAATCAATTAGATCTTTAAAATGTATTCCGTTGACTTTATTCTATATCAGTGTAAAAGTGAGGAATCTAAGACTCAGAGAGGCCAAGTAACTTGTTAATTCTCATGCCTTAAAATGTAGGAATCCTGCCCTCATAAATTCTCAATGGTAGGGAGAATGTTTTTTATTCTTTTATTCCTCACCCACAGATGTGAACTTAATGCTAAGCCTTTAACTGATTATTTAACTTACATCTATTAAATACATGGAAATCTCACTCTTATTCTACACAGAATATGTTGAAGAAGAAAAAATAATATATCTTCCTAAGGACAAGCCATCTTGTACATAAAAAGCTATTTGTGCCAGTAAAGTTTTATTTTCATTTACTTAGCATTTTTTTCACTATTGAAGTTAAATGTGTTTAATGTCTTCTGTGTTTTTAGAAGTGTTTTCCTTTCTAATGCCCTTCAAGTGGATATGCACCAAGTCCTAAGAATTCTTCATGAGTTCCCATTAATTAGAAAAGAGAAGTTTGTTGGTGATCTGCTCTGCTACACTGTGAATAAGATATTACAATAGAAGTTATCTGACTTAAATCAGGTAATTTCATCCTAAACAAAGATAACTTTTTTTCTAGTGTGGAGTTTTAAAGTAAAAGTCTCATGATTTCAATTTCCTGCAACTCGGAACATTTCTCAGATTTTAATATATTTCAAACTGTCTATCAGAGTAGAAAGAGGAGGACTTTGGGCAGGGGACAGGAGAGGATTTGTATCCACCTTGCAGCTGGGGAAAGCAGGGCAGAAGAAAGTTAATCAACGTGACTCAAGTACACACAGAAAATCACAAAGCAAAGCTCTGAGAAACCGTGCCACACTTTTCCATTAAATGCTCACACTCTGTAAAGCTGCCACAGATATACACATCTTTTCAGAGAAAAGAGGTACTCTTACTATTTTTAAAAGTCTTTTAAAGTAGGGGGGTGGGTGTAGTCCAGCAGTAGAACTCATGCTTAGCATGCACGAGGTCCTGCATTCAATCCCCAGTACTTCCACTTAAAATAATTTTAAATAGAAAATCTTTTAAAATAAACATAGCCTTAATACTAAGTCGTTAATATTTTCAAAGACGCAACAATCTAGATGAATGTTAATGAACTTTATATAAATCTCTCTATACAATTTTATTGTAGTTTACTTAGTTAAATCGTAGTGTTTATTGTTCCTGCAGCCCCAAGTAATATACTCAGATTTCTTGCACTCTACCTCCAGCATAAATAAATCACCATCATTTTCACTTATACTGTTTTCTAAAACCTCATTCTTTTTTTTTTTAACAGTTTTGTTGTGGTATGATTTCTGTACAGTAAAACTACACATATTTCAGATGTACAATTTGATGAATTTTGATAGATGTATACCCCAATGAACACACCATCACAATAGCTAACATTTCCATCACTCCTCAGGAGGTACAAATTTCAAATTCCCAGTTTATCCCTTCCCACCCTCTTTACCCCGTGGTAACCGTAAGTTTGTTCTCCACATCTGTGAGTCTGTTTCTATAAAAACTAATTCTTAATTTATTTTTCAACTGCACATCAGCTCCGTCATGTCTATCAGTTTATCTTATGTCTGAGCATTCTGATTAAACTTTGATTTCCATCATCCTCCCCTCCCCCTCCCAAGGCATCCTCACTTCCACAGTGCCCTGCCCTCTTGCTCTAAACAGGATTCTCATTTTCTGGACTTGCAGCACCAATTCTATAATTTGATACAAAAATTACCTCATAAACGAAGATTATTTCTGTGAAACTTAAGGAGGCAGAAAGGGTATTACCCTAACAGCTGTCTAACTCAACACTTGTCTTTCCTTGGGGCTACACAAAGCTAAACATCCAGATGTAATGCGATCATTTCAGACAATCAGCTGGATGCCTCAGCACGGGAGAAGTGTGGTAGCTGAGAAACAAAGCAGCCTGACTGCGTGGCTTTTTCCCATTTGCATCTGGATATTCTGACACGATCCAGACGTCATCTTTATCATAACACGACCAAAAATGAACGCAAGATCTGGGTCCAATGACTGGAGGTGAGCACAATGTGCAACCTTATTCTCATTTATGGTGATTCCTTGACAGTGCTCATCCTGATTTTTTAGAAATTTCGCACCATGTTTAAAAAAACCTTGAGTGCTTATGTACTTGAAGAAAAATACTTTTAATTTGATAAAAACATTCACGCTAGGTTTGTTTTTTTTTTTTTTGCAAGGAGTACATCTCTTGAAAATTTTACCAACACCCATCTTGCCTTCAAAAATTTAGGTGTCATATTTTGTTGGGCAAATCCAGTTCTACTGTCAGGAAATGGAAAGAACTCCTTTATTCTTATTTATTCTTACTCCAAAGTTTCATTTCTCAGCATTTAGCCACAGGCTGAATAAAGTATATTATATTTACAATCATAATGGATTTTAAACACACTCTTAGCCAAAGCTTTCAACATTAAAAAAAAAAAAAAGAAATTAAAAAAAAATTAGCTTTGTCCAAAAACTGTTCTCTTTCCCTGATAGAACCGCCCAGCAGTGGTACCGTGGCATCCCGCTTAGTCTTGGAGTAAGAAAGAGAGGACTGAGATGTGAGTTACAGAGAGAAGGGCACCAGGATTAATGAAGCAGATCTTCAAACAGTATTTTCTAGCATTAAATTTGTAATTTTACAGTATCAGATGGAATTATATTCTGCCCCCTTTTTGGGGGGCAGTATTCCTTTAAGAAACTATTTTGATCTACTCTTCCTTAACCAGTTGGACACTCAGGAGAGCCAGATTTTATTGTCTCTCTATCCAGTACTGTACCTAGATGATAGTCAAAGAGGACGTTAACTTCCAGTAATCTTAACCCTTTTACGAGTGCAAATTGATCGCTTAACATTTTTTAAAAAGTCCATTTGGTATCTGACCTGGTAACCTTCATATGACGCCATGACATCTTAAAATCAGAGAAACTATTAGAAAAATTATGTCTTAAATATGGGCCTTTGTATCTTTCACACATTCTCTTCTCTAGTGGTTATTACCTAATAATTTTTGACACTGGTGATTAAACACAAAGTTTTACATTTTACGATTCTCTTTCAAACACACAATTGCTAACATATATATCAAGGCAAAAATTAAGCATTCTTAAAGAGTCTGTAATTATATTTATACATTAAAATGTCAACTGGGTAAAATGAATAACTTCAAACAATATTTTAATCTAATTGTTTTAAAACAAAACAATTAATCAGTATTTTATCATCACTCCTAAATAATCTCATGTTTAAAGAAATAGAAAGGGAGACTGATACCCTTTTTCATTAATTGGAGAGGTGATTATGATTAGGAAAAATTCAGTTAATTATCGGATATTTTCATAACCACATCCTATCTGATTAGAGAGTAATTTCTAATCCTTTACAACTTGATTACTGAAACATTCATTGTTCTATCATTTATTCCTGAATCTTCATATTTGAGGCTCCTTTTAAGGCTTAAGTCAGTGGTAAAGGTTTCATGTCTTAAAAGAAAAATTTCTGTTCAGATTGTCACATATGCCAGTAGTCTTGTTTGTACTCAGCTGGGAAACTCAGAGTAGGGAGGGACCTTCTGGGGTGGAAGCCTTGTTTTAGAATAGGAATTCTTTGGACAAAGTTAATCTTCCAGAACACCCAGCATTCATTTTCTGCACTTTCTTCCTTTTTTTGGTGGTGGTGATGGTGGTGGTGGGGGTGATTACATTTATTTATTTATTTTCAGTGGGGACTGAACCCAGGACCTGGTGCATGCTAAGCATGCGGTCTACCACGGAGCTATACCCTCACCCCCTTCTTCCTTTCTTGAGGATAAATAACATCCCTAGGTGCTGAGTGTGTTCATGATTGCTTTCTACTCTGATAACTTGTTTGCTGTATATATCTGCCCACTCCAAGGAAGATGGCTAATGGACTCATTCATACTGAGATGCAAATGGCTAATATTAAAAAGTTACCATTTGCCCTTTGGACAAACCAAACAACTTCAGCTACAGTTAGGGATATCCCAGCATTAGCAAGTCTGATTAAGCTCCTCTATTCAACAGGCAAACGTTAAGAGTCTAATATTCTTGGCAGAGTAGGAGATTAAAAAAAAAAAAGATGAACAAGACATTTCTGTGGACTTCAAGGAACTTATACTCTAGTTAGACTGATGAAACGGTAAAATAAATGAGATTAGATGCTTCATCCTTCTTTGAAAGTCTTTTTGCCCCTTGGGTAGCTCAGAAACTGCTCCTATAAGATCAATCTTGCCTGCTAGCCAGTGTTTATCTTCATCAGAGCCCTTAAAATACTTCACATGTCTGTTGATTGTGAAATCATGGACTCCTTGAGGTCAATGACTTTTTTATTTCTGAATATCTAGTATGTTATAGTAGGTTTTAAATAAGTGTTTTTAAATGGCTGGACATATAAATAAATTAATTAGCTATTCAATTACTTTGTTTTCTGGATGCTGTCTGTAGGAGGCAGTAATTGAAGCTGTCGAGGGCAGAAAGAAGAGGCTCAAGAAAAGAAAAGAGGACGATCTGCATATAAGGGACAAGAGGAAGTGGAGAAACTTGGACAACGGAAGCCCACAGTCCCCTCAGAGACATAGAACTCCTTTTACACAGCTTGAAATACCTGCTCATAGAACTGATTTTGAAACAGACATTTACCCTATTACCAAAGGGTTTGTAAATATTTCTTTAGAAAAGGTAAATCCCCAAACATGTAATGTAATAGGTGGCAATAAAGAGAATTATTCAAAGCAGCCAAATTTTAAAAATTGAAGAATTATCTCTGAGCTCAGAATTATGCATAACAAGCTAATTCATTTGCAGAAAAAGACAAATACTATATAATATCACTTACATGTGGAATCCAAAAAAGCAGAACTAGTGAAAACAGAGGGGAGAATGTTGGTTACCACGGGCTGAGGGATGGGGGAAATGGAGAGATGTTATTCATGCGTATAAACTTGCAACTAGTAGATAAGTAAGTCCTGTAGATGTAATATACAGCATAATGATTACAGGCGACAATACTGTAGTACAGACTTCAAGGTTGCAAAGAGACTAGATCTTGCTCTTACCACAAAAAAGAAATAATACGACATGACAGAGATGCCAACTGTACATAGCTAACACCAGGATGGTAATCATACCGCAGAAGATAAATGTATCAAATCAACACGTTGTACACCATAAACCTACACAATCTTATGTTTATTACATCTCCATAGAAAAAAAGGATTTTCCCATATATTTGGGAAATGATCAAAGAAAATATGCTCTGAAAAGCCAGACTCTTAAGTTTTTTTGCTACTTAGTTCTGGTGCTATTCATTTAGATAAATTACATTACCAAATAATAAAACTTGCTAGCATTATTTAATTATCCCATATTCATAAATTAAAAGCAACTCAATATTTGGGAACCATGTTTAGTCTTGACAATATTTAATTTTCTGGTGTTCTCTGCCTCTATGCTTCTCTCCTCCCCTCCCTCCCTCCCTCCCCACAGCAGAGACTGCTAGCTGCCCGCCCCACCCCTACTCTTCCCTTTCACCTCTGCAGGTTCATTTCCATCCAGCTAAAATACCATTATTTCCATGTCTCTCTTACAATCAGGGTGGCTGTGCATTTATGATTTGGTCAATGAGATGCAAGCAGGCATGCTGTATGAGGCATTCTAGGAATCTCCTTAAACAGGAGAGGGCTTGTTGGTCTTCTCTTCCTCCCTTCTACTGCTTGGAGCTCTGATGTGATGGCTGAGGATTAAACAGCCACATTCTGCAACGAGGACAAAGGTGATGCCTAGCCAGAGCGAATCAGGGTTCTAAGTGATTTGGAGGAGCTGCTGTTTCAGTCCAAGGCTGCTGAGAGAAATAAACTTACATCTTGTTTTTATCATTATTATTCTAGATTTTGTTCTGTTTTGTTAGAAGCAGCCTGAAACTAATCTTACCCGTAACTACTAATTATCTCCACATTCTGACTTAAAAATTAGCACATATTAAATATACATATATATACGGAAATATTGTCCTACTTCCTTAGAATAAAGGTAAAATTTTGGTAACATTGCCAAACTCCTTTATATTCTAATTTGGGTTTCTTCTCAACAATCTCCTTTCATCACATTCTTATGGAAAGGTGGAATGTGCTTGATACCTTCTTTGAAATTAGATGTGAGATAATGCATGTGAAAATGCTGGTAAATTATGTGGTGTTACACAGAGTTTCTGGGTTGTTATTTATATAAGTCCCTTTCCCACACACTGCAGTTCGAGAACATCTGACTGCATCCTAAAGTCTATCCAACTTCTAGAAGGGAATGAGTTAGATGTACAGGTTTAGGGCCAAATTTCTCATTAGTACCTCATGAATAGCTGTGGCAAAAGGCAAAAGAATTCTAGTCAAATTATACTCATGCTCTAATGGGAACCAGAAATCTTTTACTCCTATCAACTTATGATTTTGCTTATTTATGGTCTATGTGCCCAAGGGCTAGACAAGAAAGACATTTTATTAATCTACAAAATGAGCAAGTTCAATGGAGTTTAGTTAATATTTTGTACCGTATCAAACGATGACACAAACAAAATTTTGGCTACCTCACCGCCTATAAATAGGAAAATATACATACAGAGAGACTGAATGCTGGAATATATGACCATGTGGATAGCCAATGTTAAATTGTAAATGGAAAATCAATGGCCAGGTATCACCAAGAAGAAAATCAATAAATCATTCATGTTAAAGTGACAACCATTGTGACCACAGTGTCAAGGGCTCATTCCCTGAGATGCTTCTGAATTTTTAGACTTAAATTTGGAAATATACATCTAAAAGGGGTATAAAATCTTCATCAAGGTCTAACTGCCAAAGAGAGAACAAAATACATCTCAGGACCCTGCTTTACGTTGGCAAAGTGTAAACGGTCTTTGCAAATTGTAGAGATAATTCTATTTAAAAATTTTTTTAGTTAAGTTCTTTGGATTTGCACAGGAAATTCTGAATCATGTTAGAAAATAAGATAGGCAGAGGGGAAATAAGGAAAGCATAAGAAGAGACCCAGGAAGCAAGAGGAAAGAAAGAAAAGAAAATATAGAAACTTATTAGAGTTTCTAATAAGACATACAAAAAATAAAATTGCAAAAAAGGAAGGGGAGAATAAAGAATTATATGATGTACGTCCTGCACGGGAACGTGTAACCAGTTTCATCATTTCCAACAGATTACCATTTGATCCACGTATATTTGGGGGTTTCTTTCTCTCCCTTTTGAAACAAAAACACATCTGGCAAGAGCATTTTTACATATTATTTTCATCACCCGGCAAATGCTTAAAGGTTTAATGTTAAAGGAAAAAGAACAAAAGACTAGACCAGGGGCTAATTAAGTGTAGGTGGAAAGAAAGAGTGAAGAATGGGAGAAAAGGTCTGTAAGAACAAACATAAGATTTTTCTCCATTACTTATCATTATTGGCCCCATATTCTTTACGGCGCTAATGCTTTCAGTACTTATTGATTTACTGTACTGGTAATTACACTAACATCGACCTGCAGTTTCCCTTCCTGCATAAATGTTGAATTTGTTTAAAAACTGGTGTGATCAGGGAACTGCAATGCCCAAATATAAGTCAGTGGACATACTGAAGTCCTACTGTGTGCGAGGCTCAGCACTGGCACTGGGGAACTCAGCCTCAATTCTTAATTTGAGGAAGCTATCTGACCTACTTTAGAGATTAATTTTATTTTCAACGAAATGATCATCCAGCATATAGAGAATCATAAAAATATGAACACCGGCTGTTGGGGGTTTCAAAGAAAAGAGAGAGGGTTTGTTATAGACCAGAATATTTTAAAAGCACAACTTGTAAAATAGATGGCATCAAAACCGTATGACCTTCACCAAACTGCCTCCGCTCAGGAAACCTCAGTTTCCTGCTCCCTAGGATTGAGATAATAATAACACCTACTTCATGAGACTGTTTTTAAAGAATTAAGTAAAATACAAAGTACCCCAAACAGTGCCGGCACATAATAAACCCTGTATAATAAATGTTAGCTCTTAACGATCTATAATTATTATATTTATTGCTATTATTAAGCTTGAACAGGTAATCTCAGAATTCTAACAAGACCCAAGCTATTTTCATTCTATTTTTTTCATGCGCCTAATACATTAACAAAGAAAGGACAAATAGGGTTGTTAAAGGATGGAGGTGTATTTTAAACATTCACATATAAGAAATAAATGTTTTTTTTTTAACACCAAGACATATAATCACTTTCTCTACTTGACCATAATTGAAGGGAAATTTGAGGGGTTTTTGCGCGTGTAAGCCCTCAGGTAAATGGTCCTCCTCCCCATCCCATCATAAGCCCTGATACTGAAAAATGGACATCAGTAAGAATGTAGAGATGAAGAAGGGGCATTTCAGGTGGAAGAAACAACGGGAACAGAGGTTTGGAAGTAAAAGACACAGGGAGAGCCTGGGGAAGGATGAATTGTTTATTTTACTTGGGGCATAGGTAATACCTAAGAAAGCAAGATAGATAATTTTGGAGCACAAGGTGGTAGATGTCAAAGTACTCAATTCAAGAGGGAATGAGATCAGTTTCTTTAGTCTCTGTGTGTATGTGTATGTGTCTGCACGCCTGTGTGTGTGTGTGTGTGTGTGTGTATCTTTGTATTGGTAATGATAGTTATGTAATTAAAATTGTATTTTAAAGGGATTAATTTGCAATTGTATATAGTGTGTATCTGATAGAGATGGGTGGCAGTTAAAGTGTCAGGCAGAAAATTGGAGTGAGGACGTGGAAATGACACTGGCAAGAAAAAGGGACTTGTTTCACTAATGGATAAAGGAGATGTGGTATACATACACAATGGAGTATTACTCAGCCACAAAAAAGAAATTCGGCCATTTGTGACAATGTGGATGGATGTAGAGGATGTTATGTTCAGCATCTTAAAACTTTTGATTTAATTATCTTTTTTTTTTTTTTTAAAGATAGGAAAATTTATCCAAGTATCTGGAATTCTAGCTCCTTTAAAAAAATTGGAGCAGCTTAGTACAATGAGGCCCCATATCCGTATGGAAACAATAGCTAGGTCTGAGGTGATTCCCACACAGAGTTCTTCCACTTCTCACAGTGTCCATCCAGCCTGCTTTCCCCATTCGAGATGCCTGATAGGCTTTGGTGGGCATTTCAGTCTAGGGCCCCTGCAGCTTCTTTGGGAAACTAAAATGTGTTTAAAAGGGCTTTCCTGGGACACCAGCACTGTTGAGGGCTATGTTGCTGTGAGAATTTTCCCTTCTCAGTTAAGAATTGATCTCTGCCCTCGTATATCATGAATAATGTGCTAAAATTTAAAAAACCATCTGGGTAAAGCATTTGTTATATATTATGCTGTAATGGTCACTGTCTACTAAGGGTGCAGGCGATTAACTTTTACTTGGTGATTTCTTCAATTTTAGGGAAACGTTTTTGATTTGGTCTTGATGTAGTTTAAATGCATTGTATGAACTTCCTTTTTTTCTGAAAGAATATAATTTGGTTCATAAATTGCAGATGGTGGAATCATGCTAAATGAATATCCTCATTGCTCAGAAAATTAATTCTTTTGACAGAATCATTCACTTAAAATGGAGTGAATATTTAACTTTACATATTAAGAGGTCTGGATGAAGTATCAATGCCTTCATTTTCATATACTGCCTCCCTCCATAATTTCATAGTTCATTTCCCTTTTATTGAAGTTAGGGGTATTTGAGCCATATTTGTAAGTTCTCATTGCCAAACATTTTTCTTTCATTCATTTTCTCTTTATTTTTTTTCTTTTTTGTGTGATGTTTCTGGTTCCCCTGCATTTGCTGTCTGATGGAAATGGTCATAATCAATACATGTACCTTTAACAATTGACTTAGGCTGTACAGTGATTAAGAAAAGGGGCCTGGAATCAGACTGGTTGAGATTTAAATCCAGGAGTCTCCACCTTTTGCTATGTGACGTTGAACAGTCAGCTAACCCTCTCCGAATGAATTTCAGTTTCTTCATGTATATGGTGAAGACAATTGGCTGTTCAAAAGAAGAAATCAGGTAATACACAGATACAGATGGATATCTCTATCTATATAATACTTGGCCACTATTATTAAGATGATACTCATTGCAATTTCTGTATGCTGCTGCCAGCTTCAACGTGCTAAGGCAAATGACCCTGTATGCATTCAAATCTTCCAGGTCAAAGCCTTTTCACCATCACTGCCCACAAAATGGAATCCAGAATCCAGTTACTTTTCTAGTTAAGGTCTTCCACATTCTAAACTGCTCTTTGAAATTCTCTTCCACTTACTCCAGGCTCCCTGATTTTTGCTTTGTTTTGGTTTTGCTTCTGATCATCCTATGTGTCTGCCTTCCCTTATCCCTCTGCTTTTGCCATTTTCCTTGACTATAATAATTTTCTTAATCCTCATAATTATCAGAATTCTTTTTGTCCTTGAAGGTCTGGCTCAAATAACACCTTTTCTCTTAGACTCCTTCTCTCAAACGTAGAAGTCTTAATTTTGGAACTGTAAATTTGGCACTTGTATGTCATTTATCTTTTTTATAGTTTCTGTTAATGGAAGCAAATGGGGGGAGATGTGTGCAGATAGAAATAGATGGCCTAAATTTGGATAAAAGAAAATAGATGGATTTGAATTGTACAGGATCAGATTAACCATGGTTTAGCAGGTGCCTGGGAGTTAGTTATCTCCAAGCAGGTCTTGGCTGTAATAGCAGAAGTCAATTCTTAAGTTAGGGCTACCCTGGAGTGAGACTGAGATGGTGAGTCGGATGCAGGGGAAACTGGAAGACAAGAAAATGGGTGAATTTTCAGAGAAAAATAGGAGGAAATAAGGACAATCTAGATTCCTGACAACTTTTAACCTTAGTTGATTATGGTAATCAACCCATGAATGACTTACAGGGATCAGCAAACATTTTCTGGAAAGGTCCAGAAAGGAAATATTTTCAGCCATATCTTCTATGTTGCAACTAGTTAACTCTGTAATTTTAGCACAAAAGCAGCCGTAGACAATATGTAAAGAGATAGGTGTGGCTCTGTTCCAATAAATTTTATTTAGATATCTGGAGGCAGGCTGGACTGGGGTTGAATTTGTTGACCCCTATACTTATGAACAAAATATAGATCTTCAAGGACAGGGTTGTCTCTCTCTCTCTCTCTCCCGAACCTCTGTGAGTATAATTCTGATATATTTTATATATTCAATAAAGATGTATTATTCATTAAGGGTGAAGATTATTTGCGGCATAACACATCTCATTTATAATCTATATATGTTAATCCACTCTGATACCTGGAACGTTTTCCTCCATTACCATATTTGTGTTGACATTTACTATTTTGGGGGTAACAGTTTTACTTCCTAAATATGTTCTCCTACTACATTTTCTGAATGTTTCATTAGTTAAAAATAATATAATTCTTTTTATCTGAGTTTTATAAAAGTGCTTCTCCTGCTGATTTTTATTTCCAAAGACTCTGAAAAACAAATGAACATTATTTACTAACTTTAAAAAAGCAACAAGAGACCATCAATTTAGGTACCAACTAACTCCAAGTGGCTGATCCTTGTTGTCTGTCATTTTCTGATGATATGACATGAAGCTACTAGTCCCAGGGGTTGGAAAGCAGTAATTGATTGATACTGTTTGTCACAAGTGGGTGAAGAAGGTAGTGGTGATAACATTTAATTTATATATCTGGCATCCTTGATCCAAATACCATAATAAATTCTGCTGATCAACAAAAATATAATTATATTTATATTCTATGACTATGTGTTTATATTTGAAAGAAACTCACCAAATTATTAACGAGGGTAGTCTGGATGGCAGAGGATGCCATTTTTGATTTTGACTTTTATAGATTTTTCCAAATGTTCTACCATGAAAAATGTTACTTTTGGGATTTCTGCTTCAGGTAGTAAGATGGACTAGATACCCAGAAGAGCCTAAGATAATGCACCTCTAGAGTATTTTTAATGCATTACTGGGTTCTCAGGAAAGTTGGAAAAATAAACTAATCAGTTAAACTATTTGATCTCACTAGCCTAGAGAAGTCCTAGAAGTAAATGTCAACACCAGTGTTGGGACCAGAAGGCTTAACTGGGGGCTGCTACATGTTGATGGGGCTAAGTCTCTGACTCCTACACTAGGGCAGAAAACTGAAAAGTGCTAAAGTGGTCCCAGGGCAAAACTGCAAATTCCCTCTAGAATAACGAGTCCAAAATGTATGTCATCACTATTTCAACAGGTAAAATTCAACAAATTTTTAGCTCACAATAAAAAGAAAATCACCAAACACAAAATGAAATAAAACCACAAGTGAGAGGCAGCACAAACAATAAAGATTTAGGTCCTTACCTGGAGAGTACAGCTAATGGAATTATCAAACATAGAATATAAAATAGTATATAATACAGTATAAGTTTAAATAAATAAGAGGTAGAAGAAAAAATGAGCAATCAACAAAAAGTTACCAAGAATGACCAACCAATTGAATTTTTAGAAATACGAAAGGTAACTATTGACAATTAAACTCAATAGATGGCTTAAAAATAGATTAGACACTATCAAAGTGAGAACTAGGGAAACAAAAGGCATATCCAAGGTAACTACTCAAATATATTAGAGTGAGACAGAGATGCAAAATGCAAAAGGCTAAGATATATGGACATTAGAATTAGAAAGTTGAATACACTTTCAGTGAAAGTCCCAGAAAAAACAGACTAGAGATAACTGTGGAGAAGAGAAAAATGTCTGAGACTTTATGACAACTTAGGAAAGATAGGAACTCACAAACATAAGAAGTACAATATATAAAATACAGAGAAAAAAAAAAAACCTAGACAACTGTGGTCAGACTACAGAACACAATGTCAAAAGAAAAGATCTTAAAAGAGCCCAAGAGAAAGAATAGATCAAATGAATGTAAATTAGACTGGCAACAGAGTTCTTAGCAAGAACAATAGAGGCATGAAGGTGAACTACATTCAGTTCTAAGAGAAATGACTGTTGAACTAGAATTATGAACCCAGCAAAACTATCTTTTAAGAAAAAAAGTGAGATGAGAACAAACTGATTCTCTGGGGGAGTTTATTTAAAATCATATTTCTTCTTCAAATACAACTAGTGGCTTTATTTTAGCTTGGAATTTTCTTCGTTGCAAGTTTTATTTACATATTCAATCTTTAAAATAGATATTAAACTTTCAATTTCTTCTTGTATAACAAAAATTAGCTCTACTTCTCTGAGAATTAAAAAAATCTCATTTGAAGTTTCAAATTTATTAGCATATGATTTTCCAAAACATTATTATCTTTTGGGATATATAGTGATAATTATTTTTTCACTTCTGATATTGATTATTTACTTCTCTTTTTTTGTTTTTCTGATTCACTGAGGTTTCATCAACTTTTCTTTTTTTAAAAAAACTTCTTTGTGCCTGTTGAACCTCACTATTTCACTTTTCTTTTCTATGTTTAAGTTCATTTCTGCTCTTAGCCTTATTCTTCTTTCTCTGATTTTCTTTTTTAAGTTGCTGTTTCTTTTTATAATTCTTTTAGATGGGCGCTGAGAATGGATTTCACATCTTTTTGATGTTCTAACATGTATCATTTGACTCCACAGTTTTCAAAGTCAGTCCCTGGATTGGCAGCATTAGTGTTACCCAGGAATTTGTTAGAAATGCAATTTGTTGGGCCTAACCTCAAATCTATCACAAAGAGAATCCTGAGGGATAGGACCCAGCAATCTGTATTCTAGAAAGTTTGCATTTAATAACAGAACACTGTTCATGTTAGTTAATCGTTGTAAAGGGTAGACAATTAGACTAATAAGGTTAAAACTAGGCTTAAAAAAAAGTAAATGTAGGTGAAATCATTCTTTTTCTATCAGAAAAAATATTATTACAGAAATACATCCTGAACTAAATGTGGTTATGGAAACCCCAGCAACATCAATACCAAAACCAAACCAAACACAACACAAAATTCCTAACACAAAATTGAATGGCTGATCACGCTAATATTAAATAAGGCTCATAATTCAATCACAATTTTAAATCAACCCTGCTTTCTTATACCAAATGCTCTTCCTCCTAAACAATGGAAGAAAAATGTTCTTAGCCATTGCTATATATTTCAAATTACATAGAAGAAATTTCCTCATGATAATGAGGCACTAAGTTCCTTAAAAGGGTAATACTCAAAGAAGCAACATTTTAAGCTCTTTCATTAAATTATTAAAAAAAATAATTTTGACTGAACATTAACAAAAGGAAAAAAAGCCACCAGGAACATCATCTCAAACAGATGGTTTCAAATAGTTGGAATGCTATTCTTCGCCTGCTTCAGTAGCTCCTGAAATAACATGTAAATCCATAAATAAAGAGAAAAAAGCAAGCAGACAAATCAGATAGTACTGAACTTCACTTAGAATTGGTACGGAGAATGCCCTATTTTCAAAAGGAATGCCCACAACCAACAGCACATTATGCACTGTTAGGTTTAATATGCAGTCTTTATGAAGAAGAAAATACACCAGAACAGCAACACCAGCAGATAAAGACAAAACATTTGGTCACTTCAACTTTAAAGAAAAGGGTATCAGTGAGAGAAAACTATATATGGAATCTCAAAGTCCTATTAAAATCTGGAGCAAAAACATTGTAATTCACTTATCACCACTGAGTAATTCAGGCAAAAACTACTTGTTTGATTATTAAAACTGTATCTTGATTATCAATAACTCTTATCAAGATATTTTGTCAGTATACCTAAATTGACAACTTCTGAACTTTTTTTTTTACCAGAAAATCAAGTGAGTTTATACTTTACTATGGGGAAAAAAGTCTGACCAAGTCTTTAAATAAAGCAACTGTTTTAATTTTTAAGCTAAAATAAAGCAAAAGAAATCTTCTAATCTGTAAATCGTTCCTAGTTTGACTGTACAATTGTTGGCATTTGTCAATCAGTTCAGAAATGGTTTTTTTCCTCTTTTCTATCAAATCACTGAAGATTGAGTCATATTTCCCTTTTTTTTTTAACTTCTTCCTTTAAAAATATCTTTCCTTAAAATAGTTCTGAGACACTCAAAAGGGTAAGCAATGGAAGAATAGTAAGAAAGCAAAATTATCTGGATGACCTAGAAAATGGTAACAAGTTTTGAATTTATGTGGAAAGTTTAAATTCTATATTCTATATATTACCAATCACTAAGGAGATTATTAAAATCACACTTTTCTGCAAAGGAATTATATAGTATTTTATACCTTAGTAAGCCATTAATATTTCTACATACTAATACTTTGTGTGTGTGACAATAACAGTTTTATTCAAGATTCTGTGGATGTTTATTTCAATTACTGACATAGTAAAATAAGAGTATTTTATACATTTTACCAGTTGTATTAATGTTGTTTTATATTCAGTGCATATTTTGAAATAAAATGAAGGAACTTATCAAATGTCTTTGTTCATTTGTGCCTTAGTTATTAAATGAAGTTGCCCAAAGTAGATCTAAGTAAAAACTTTTATTATTCCTTTTATTCACCTAAATTTAATGACATGTAAATTTACACTATACATATTGAATTTTATTTGCCAAGTTTCTGCAGAATGAAGAAAAACCTTGAAAGATAACTAACACAACAAGGGACCTTTACCACTGCATGTATCCATTCTACCTAAAGAACTCTTATGGTCACTACGTTTGGGAAAACAGTTATACAGACTGATTTAAAATTCATTAACAGTGGTTTCATGGATAGAATATTTTGGTTGTTGAGAATACCAGACGGCACAATGAGTGTAAACCACGTTAAATGTTTGAGTATTAGCTTTGAGTTGGGCCAGTAAAGTAATTTGCTTCCTAAACTGTGTCAAGGTTGACAACAGCAGAGAGTGAATAAAACAGAAAGTAAACCATGTGTTAAAATAGAACAGAAACCAAGGAAAACAATGTGAGCTATCAAGGCAAATAAATAAATATAAACAGTGACTGTGGTGGACTACAGAGTCTTACTGTTTGTTCTTTGTCTAGGTCATCAGGTGAAGGAAACTCTAGTTGCAATCTATTCATTTATGGTAGAGGTGTGTGTATAGTTTGTCCCAGGGCACTGATAAACCCTCAGAGCCTCCAGGCCAAGGATTTTACGCTCCAATGGAGACATTTTTTGCCAGGTACGTATTTTTGATGCTATCACACCCTAAATGTTACTTCAAAGCCAATCACAGTCTGTAGAATTTATTTCCTTCCAAGATGGACAACTCTGTTAGTTATTATCAGTGTTTATATAATAAAGACTTTGGGACTTGGCATTTTAAAGAAGCTTAAAATACAAAACAGAAGTATGCTATTAAACCTGCCAGCCCTACTTCTTTTTAGTGCTGGCATGTTATTTGAAAAGAAATAGAGATATGGGAGATAAGAAACTTAGAAAAAAATCCATCATTGATAAAAGAAAGATGACTAGATTTGGAATCAGAGTAACTTTCTCTAATTTTTGAGAAAGGTCTTTAAATTTTCTGACTCTTAGATTCCTTATCTGTAAAATCAGAATAAGGATATGAGTAAAACATATGTGAAAGATATCTTAGGAAGTATAAATTGATAGAAAAATAAGAATTTTTGTTGACATACTATGTTAAATCTCTCTTGTTATTTATACATTATTTTTAAAATTCTATTTTAAATGCTTAAAAATTTATAATGTATGACATTATTTAAAAATTTTCTTTCTAGTTATCTCTCAAGACTTTTTTTTTCTTATTTTTATGGGTTTATTTTTGATACCAATCAGAGATAGGACAATTTTTATTTAACTAACTGCATCTGTTTGAGTTAAAAAAAATTCAAGATAAAAAATTAACAAAGCCATGTATTTTCAACTTCCATTAATAAATTCTTAAAAAGCAGCTTAACTTCTCTACTCACATATGTTTGAGGACTGAGTGTTGCCCCAAAATGTTAAACACACAGTGATGAGTATGACATGGCTCCTTCCCTTAGAGATCTCATAGTCTCACAGAGGAGACAAACCTATAATCATAATAACCACAAAAATTATAACATAAACATAGTCTCATGGATAAAGATGTACTTTTCATTTAGCCTAGTGGGTGGCAGGTAAAGAAAAGTTGGTTCACTTACTTGCTTACTCTGTACAAAGCATAATCTTGCTATGTGCCTAGTGCACAAAGCTTTAGTTTCTACAATAGAAAATCTAGGACAACAGTGGACGTGTAGCAGGGGTTTGGTTTGGGGCATGAATTAAAATGAAAGCAATCTTACCCACCCATTCTTCAGTAGATATATTTTATGTCAACTAACTATATGTAATTTATCCATGCTTCTCAGAATACTCAGAATTTACTGGGAGTTAAAGCAATCGAATCGCCCTTGATCATAGGACATAGAGTAAGGCTTTCTATCCTGGACTGATTAGGGCATGAAAGTTATGCGTTTCTGCATCAGTTTAAACATGACGTTTTGGATAACAAAATTCATTCTGAGTGAAAGAAAATAAATAACTTGGGATTTTATCCCAATTTTGTGTTACTAAAAATGGGTAAAACTGCATGGACTTCATGGACATTACTTTATACAGTTCTTTGTATATTAAATGAAAATGTTCATCTATTTTAGTATGTGTGTGAACAAGAATAGGTACTGATAAAAACATCTTAGTTCACTGCAAATATAAACAGTAAAAAACAGCATGTGCAAAGATTAAACAATATCCTATGTAAGCAAAAATCACTCTTTATTTCTTATCATGTTATGACATAAGGAGAGAAAAAATGTTTTGATTTAAAAATCTGTCAGCTATCATGTAATTTAATATGTAGTGACATATACTGCTAAAAGGTATATATTAACATTAAAGACCTAAACTCCAATGATTAATATTATAGTGATGACAGAATGAGAGTGCCTAATTTTAATCCACTGTTTATCTATGTGAGGTAATTTATAGATCACTCGACATGTTTTAATAGTAGACATAAAAAGATATCCTCTAATACCCACTTGCTTTCAAGATCTGACATTTGCAATTACAAATACAAAGAAATACCAGGGGTTGCCTTCATTGGATATGTATACAAATAGCTAGTCATCCCATACACAGTTTATAAAAAGTGATCTATTAATAACAAAACTGCTCCAAAGACCCAGGGTCTCTTAATATTCTAGTTGAATAGCAAGGGGTTGACTTAAAATGAGGGCAGAAACACAAAGAGTGGACAACACATTGATTTGCCTGCCAAATATAGTTTTACCATCATAAATCTCAGGCTGACAACTGCACAAAGCTTTCTTCACCCAAACACTGCCAAGTAAGGGCGTTTATTCACTGATTGGCTGATAGTTGCCATGACAACAGATGCCACAATTAGACAAGTACAATCCCACTTTCAAACATGCACACAATTCATTAATTCAGCAGGACTTTGTTGATGATACATTATGAAGGAAATATTTAATACTATTCAGGGACTGGGACATTTGTCCCTTATCTAGGGTAAAATAAAGTATAAGGAGTGATGAAAACAACCATTTAATTAGACCAAAGTGAGTCTGATGAGCAATTCAGTGAATTTAAATGTTTTTAATAATTCTGTACGTGTTTCATTCTGTAAACTTCCTATGGGCCCTTTTAAAAAAAGAGGTTGGAAAGAAGGTAAGCCTAATTTTCTACATACTAAATAAGATAACAAGAAATATTTCTTTGGCATGTGAGAGGAAATAATTTTACTCAATGTTGACTGATTATTGAATTTAACAGATATTCATCTGGAGAAACCCCAATGAAAATTGCAAAAGGAATTATTTCCTTATCCTTTGTCTACACAGAAACCATATTTACCAGAATCCTAAGGCAGATTAACCATGTAAATTCAGAATCTAAGTACTAGTAAGAGTAGTCTAATGAGACTAATGTACGTGAAAACTGTGTTTGTCAACTTTTATTTAATTTTAACTCAGCCAGTCTTATCAAACTATTGGAAGTGAAATGCTGAGATTTCTAAATTCAGTTCCTCATATTGAGATCCAACGTGAAGATGTGTTAATGTGAAGATGCAGTTAATGAGTTAAAACCCTATACATATATGTGTTAAAAGTTTGTGTTTCAGTTTCTTTACGTCTCTAAGAATACACAGTGAAAGGTGAAGAAAGCTAGATACCAAGTCGTTAATGATGTTTATTATTTCAGAGATGTGGGTTAGGAGAGGGAGCGGAAATAATTTTTCTTTATATATATCTTTAGTGATTAATTTAATTACAATGAAGTTTAATTCTTAACTTTCTAAGTACAAAATCCAATAAAGTACTGAAAAAGTGATCATGATATCATTAAAAACCTGGGTACCAAAGTATTATGTTTAATATGTGTGATCTCATTTTATTATATATGTACTATATATGTCAGTTTACATCTCTGTGTGTGTGGAGTGTATATTTGAGTATAAAATGGAAAAAAAAAGCCTAGAAGAATGTATACTACACATTTACCATTGATTATCCCTGGATAGTAGGATTACCTTTTATTTTCTTCTTTTTAATTATTTGTATTGTTTGTGATAAGAATGATTTAATTCTTTTATTAAGAAGAGTTATTATGTTATAATCTAGAAAAGTGAGTAAAGGAAACATCTGTTTTTTACTTTCTATGGGTAATGCTCATTATTAGGAACCAAAGGAGATGCCGAGAAGAGTCTCTGTTTTCAAGATCATTACCGTTTAATGCAGAAACACAGGACAACTATGAAAAATTGTAACACATTAGAGGAAGAATACAGACGATGACTGTATAGCAGCTAAAAATCGTGACCATACACCTTTTTCAAGATAAATATTTGCCACACTTATACTACCATTTTTGGTGAAGTGTTAAGGTTAAGTCATTTGATCCATGGATAATCTGAAAATGCATTTAAAGTAACTACCAAAATTAATTTGCTTAGGCAATACAAGAAGAAATGTAATTCTAAAACCACTTAGAAGTAGGACAACAATCTCTAAAAATTTAAACTTTTTAAAAAACCAGTCCTTAAAAAAATGAGACTGACTAAATAGACAAAGTTAAGAAATATCCAAGTGCAAAATATTTTATCTTTTTCTTTGACTCTGGGTGCAACCTAGAAGCTCATTTAAAAAAAAAATGGCTCAGGCTTTAATGAGGTTGTATAAATTAATACCCATATTTACTATCAGCTTAGCATGCTTTCATCCAACCAGAGATTCTCCTGAGTTCTAAACTAGTGACACAGAATATGGGAATGCTTGGAGTCATATTTGTGAATGATGTTGGGCAGGTCTAATTGTTCTTTGGTGTGAATATTTTCTGTAGTTCTTGCTGTAGGACCAAATAGAGGGTTATAGATTCATGCCTGCTTTCCAAGAAGGGTCCTCCTGGTTTCCATTAATTTTTCTGAGCCCCTTAGAGCCTGACAATAAATTGTATCTTGCCTAAGATTTACCAGAATCAGTTTCTGTTGCTTACAACTCAGAACCTGACCAAACTGCTACATCCCAAATTATATGATGCATCGTAACAGCATCCAAAATGCCTAACTTCCACATGGTTTTAAGTTCCATGTGGCTTATATGTGGTCATATTTCACCAAAATATAGGTTTAAAATTTATACTGTGCCTAAAAAAATTTTGAAATCCACATATTTAATGGAATTAATTAAAAATAAAATCTCAAGAGATTTCTTTTTCAGACAGTTGTGTGATTTTTATTCAATGGGAAGATTTACATAAAGGGTATCAAATCTGAAACTTCTTGTAGAGTCCATTTTTATGACATTTTCCCCTTAGAATCAGCAACTTAGAAGATGTAGTTAGCTTTTTGCA
This sequence comes from Camelus bactrianus, assembly GCF_048773025.1. Taxonomy (NCBI): domain Eukaryota; kingdom Metazoa; phylum Chordata; class Mammalia; order Artiodactyla; family Camelidae; genus Camelus; species Camelus bactrianus. The sequence goes on from NC_133555.1 coordinate 17,418,037, forward strand.
ACGAGCAAACATCTTTGTGTAATAATGAGGGAGAAACATAACCTTTACTCTGAATGTTCACTCAACACACTACTTGCTTGGTTTGTGGCATCCTGAAAAACACTGCCTCAAAAACATTGCCTTTGCACACCTTCCAAATGCTTCTTTTTGTCATCTTCTGTTTCAGTTTCTAAGTGTTTAAGGGGGATACTTTCTGAGGCAACAGTCAGAAAAACAGCCCTCCAGCTTATCTTTTCTTTTTCTCTTGCTAAACACTTTGGTTCAAAACTGTAATGTCTTACACACCATGTAAAAAATAATACTAGTCTTTTCCTTGATGAGTTGTACTCTGTTTTAGGAAGCAAGTAGAGGACATTAAACAGCAATCCTTATTTACTTTCTTGTGTTTGCCTTAGCTGGACCTTAGAGTAGTTTAAAGTGAAACTCTTTGATTCAACAGCAAAAAATTAGAAAAAATCAAAACACCTCTCTGCTCGCTAACAGGATGAACTTGGGCTAGTTACTGATTTTCTCTGAACCTCACTTGTTTCAGTTTTAAGTAGAGAATTAATACCTGATGTTGCCTACATCAAAAGGCTGTTGTAAGACTCAGATGAGGTAATTATGTATGTGACAGCACATTATAAATTAAAAGTTTTTTTTTTAAATAAGGCTGATGTTTAGATAGTCAGAGACAACAGTGTCTGTGTAAGGCCAGCCCTGTCTGTAGCAATTTAATAGTTCCCACAAAAGCAAAGGCTTACATGAAAAAAATATTCATCACTACCACCTATAAAAGAAATGTACTTTCAAACCAAAGAATTATCACTTGGCTCTATTCCTTACTGTCCCTTACTCAACAAACTCAGAGAGCATACAGAATTTCCATGATGCTACTAAGTTTTCAGATAGTCCAAAGAATCTTGGTCTCAAGCAAGTCTTGGGAAATGCTATACTTCTTTAAAAGTCTGTCTGGAAAAGTTCCTAGTTTATACATCTTTGCATCTAATTTATATTTCAGAGGGGACAATCTCACTGCAAGCAACCCAGGAAGCTCTCTGCTTTCATGCCTCCGATGGAAAGAGGTCCACCTCAGAGACATGGGTGTTTTTAAGAGATAACACCATTATACTTCAGTCCCTTAGTGTAAGGTGTCCATTTCAGCCCTACCATAACATCACTCAGGGGAACAGTTTGCTGGCTACCATACCTGGCATGACATTATAGGCACGAGAGAGAGAGAGATGACACAAAAAGAGCGTTTCATCTAGTTGTGACATATGTAAACTAGCATGCTGGAATAAATTCTTCATAATTTCATTATTTGGAAGTCACACAATTTCACTAAATTCAGTGCTGTGTATTTTATTTTTCTATTTCAGGCTTCAAAGAGAATAGTAATGTCTGAATGTCTTCCAGAAATACAGAGATTACATATTTAAATTATTTTTTTGTCCATTTTGTAGAATATACACATTCAAAAAAAAATAGTGCTATGTGGGTCATGTGAAGAATCTCTCCAAGAAATCTGTTTAAGTGGCACAGCCATTATAAGGGGAAATCGGTTAACATGGCAATTTTCTGCTTAGTGTTGCTAACCAATGTCTACTCAAGTCATGGCACTGGAAAATGGGCCACATCAGCAAATGGACCACTAGATCTCTTCCTCTTCTTGAGGCTCACTCCCTCAGACGTTTCCACAATGTTTTTTGCCAACAAGGGAAATGGTGGTGATAATGGGGTGCATTCAGCTCCCAAACTCTAGAGGGACAACAACTGAAGAAGTGGTCAGCTTGGGCTGCAGTGACAAAGCTGGGATAACTAACGGTGCAAAGAAAGCATTTTCATTTTGGGTGGACAATGGCAGATCATTAAGAAAAAGAGGTTTAATGAGGAATTTCCAATGTGGAAGTGAGATTGGGTCTATGATAATCAAATAAGATGCACATGATAGGAAAGAGTAATAAAAATAACTGGGGCCAATTAAATGGAACTGATAATTCATTTAGTGCAGCTTTAAGGACATGGGAGAATTGAAAACTTTTGCAGTCAGATACCTAAATGATAGCAGGAGAGGAGAAAAAACTAGATGGTGGAGGTGGCAGACACTGGGGGAAATTTTGTAATTTTCTAAGTGAACTTGGAATGCAGCAAAAAGGCTTTTCTGTGCTGCCACAATACGTTTTGTGCCAACTGTTTAAAATTGAGGTTGCAAAGCTAAAATCCAGTGAGGGTGAGGTGGGGATGTAAACAAGAGATGACTATTATGTGTGCGAATAGGGAACCAGGAAGAACCTGGTGCACCAAAAGAAGGATGAGCCTTCCAACTAGAAGACAGGTCAGTACTCGGTGGAAGTCGTCACCATGCGAAAGCATCACACTGACATGATTTTTAAGAGAAGCTGAAAAGCAGGAATGTATGATTTTTTTTTTTGATATTTAAAACAGTGGATTGTGGGCCACAGTTTGTAACTTCCAACTTAAAGATAGAAAAGACATTTCTGAATAACATTTTAGTCATTTAAAAAACATGAGGTAACTGGTATGGAAGAGTGGCTATAATACATTGTTTCATGCAAAAAGCCAGTTACAATTCAAAATATACTGAATGGTTCCGTCTTATAAAAAACTGCATATGCATTTATGGGAGAGGCAGAACCAACTATTAACAGAGGTTTGGGAACAGATAATACCTACATAGATGTGTGCTGTTTGCTTTTTCCCAACATACATCACTTGTAATTACCAAACCTCACTGATTCTAAAACACATTTTTTTACATTTCTCAAAATTTATTTTTTCACATTTCTCAAAATTGAGGTTAGTCTTGTAATTCCAACTCACAACAGTCCATGAAGTAATAGTGAGTTATATAATCAATGCAGGTTAGATTCAGTGAAATATGATTTAAAAAGTTAAAAACAAAAAAAAATTTAAAAAGAAAATTCATTTAACTCCATTTCTTTGACATCTGATGCTTGAGGAAAATAATCTGGTACTTAGGTTTCTTAGAATTTATGTTTACATAAAAAACCAAAAATAATCAGATAGCAACCGGACATTCAGGTAACTCCTTGGATGACACATTTCTCCCTTTTGGAATGTATCTGAGTTACTACACTTTTTATTTTAATGGTTGAGGTGTCAAGGATCAAAACCCCAAATCTTCAAGACCCACACCATCTCAGGAGCAGATTCTGGTATATGTAAAAATTCTTGCTTCCAAAGAAGTTATGGCCCAAACTGTTGAAGACTTTAATTGTCAGAACCTCTAATTACCCCAGAAAGCAAAGAGATCTTTATTGCAGGTTTCAGATCAGAGGCATTATGTACTCCAAGTGGCTAACAGCATTACGGAGCTGGGCAGTTCCACTGAGCACCAGCTGAAGCATCCACGAGGTCTAGGGGTTGTCATGTTGCTAGATGAAATTATGAATAATTCGTAGGAAATACTTAATGAATAATTTCTCTTGCCCCCCTCCTATGTGCCATTATGGTCTAGATCCTAAAGAAATTTCTAATAAAAGTGTATCACATTTCTTCATTAGTAACCACAGTATGTATGCCATTGATGTCACGGGAGTTCAGTGTACATTTGCAATGAGGTATATTATGCAAGGTATCACAACAGCCAATATTAAAGTACAGCACACCCGGATCCAGTGATGTGATATATTTTTTTATGCTATAGACCATGAAATTATAGAATCTCCCATAGTTCTGACACATTATTTCTCCTCCTAAATCATTATAATCACCAGACCCATCTCATGCCTCAATCTCTAAATGATAATGGAAGCAGAATCACAGTATAATCAAGGAAGTTCTCAAGATTCATTTTCAGAAAAATATGATGCTCACCCTCACTAAGTAGAATTCTTCATTAATTAATAGTGTCATGGACGGTGTTATGTTACCCACCACCAAGTTTCTGAAAATCTCACTTTATGGCACCATAAAAATCAGAATCTGTGGAAAGTACTGTATGAATAAATAGTTATAGTATAGTCAAACAGGAACAACTGCTTGAAGAGATTCTGGAAAAACTCCTCCATCCTCCCTGTTTTCAGGAAATGGTTTGAACTAAATGCATAGACTGAATTGTGGCCCTTAGATTTTTACCAAATGGTGCCATGGAGAGGCTTATGGGAGGGATATGTACTCTAGACTCTGTAAGAGGAGGGTTATATGAACTTCACCTTCCCTGTCCCCTGCATGCTCAACGCGACTACCTTAGTCTCAGCTATTATCAGCTCACTCCTCGATTGTGGCTTGGGTACCGATGAAGCAAACTCATAATGCTTCTAGATTAATTACAGAGCAAGAATGAGACACAAATGCACAGAAGAGTGGTGCCTGGCCATAGCAGATATATAATAATTATCTGTTAAATCAATGATTTTTAGACATTGTAAATATAATACATACTCATTTGAGAGACAGATTAAGAAAAGCAAGTATAATCCTGTCAACTGTAACTCCACCCCACAATCTCCTCCTCCTTTATAGGTCCTACTTTCAACCATGTGTACAGTTGTGACTCTGTCCAACATATGCACATCTATACACACTTCATTCTATATCCTGTTTTTATCTTCATAACAAAGGTGACATCTTTCTAAGTACAGAGACCTGCTTCATTAACTGCAATGGCTGTATATGTGATTTGATATTATTTATCTGATCCCCTATTGATGGTCATAAAAATTGATCCCCGTGATACACTGTGGTAAACAATGAACAATATGTATGTTACAGAATACTTGAGCTTTTGTTGGGAGTTGAGTTCACTCCCATTTCTGTCCATACAACCTTGATGAAGTTTTCTCCTGATTGCTCACAGATGGTCTTTCACAGTGGGAAAGAGTTCAAGTTTTGGAGTTAGACATGTTTGTGGCTGAATCCCAGATCTGCTACTTACTACCTTGGTGGCCAAACCTCCCTGAGTCTTGATACCTCAAACCTCATTCCATCAAGGGAGGATTAGAGAATGAACTGCATGTGAAACACTTAGGACAGTGCCCGGCACAGAGAAATTCTCCCTATCGAAGAGGCTGCTGTTGGCAAAGCAACTTCTGCTACAAAATGGCTTGCTTCATGACCTGATAATAGCATATTAGAGCACTATCTTAGAATAAAGTAATTCCTTCATCAAATAGGAATTAACCCTGCCTGCCAGCCAATAGTACCAAAGGGTAATATACAACCAGCTGAATCCCATGACAATATCCCATGCAAGGAGACTCTAATCATTATTACTACAAAATAAGTGCATTTTAGATACATAATTTTCCCCTATTTATTTACTTTAATCCTAATTTATAGTCCAAGAAACTGAGGGTCAGTGAGGATTTAAAATCATATTTGTCTGACTTCATAGTCACTGCTCTCAATTAAAATGCTAACCGTTTTTCTTTATCGTCAACTTAAGAAAGAAGAATTTACATGAAAATGTGAGAAACTGCAAATACTGTATGTATAAAAAGTAAAATGATTATTGTGTTTTGTAAGAACTTTTTAGAGATAATAACTCACATACTGCATAATTCACTCAATTGAGCACTGTGTTTTAAACAAAATTTCCTGTTGAATAGATTAGTAACTTCATAGTAATGCTCAGTCTTTAGTACGTATTTGCTGAGAGCCTACTGTGTGGCAGGTCTTGTTCTGGGCCCTGGGGATAAGGCTTAACGCTGCAAATCAGGGATTATCAAGCTCAGCACTATTGGCATTTTGGGCTAGAGTTCTTTGTTGCAAGGCTGTCCTGTGCATTGTAAGGTACTGAGCAGAATCCCTGGCCTCTACCAGGTAGATGCCGGTAGTCCCTCCTCCTTAACTGTGGTAACCACCAACATCTCGCAACATTTACAAATGTCCCTTCAGGAGCAAAGTTATCCCCGTTGAGAACCACTGCTCTAAACCATACGGTCAAGCTCTACACAGGCTCATGGAGGCTTGGTTATGAGCACACTTTTCATACCATTCTTTGATTTAAACCAATGTATACAAATTACATACACATATTAACTTTCAGATATATTCTTGCATCCACACAGCACCAAACACAGCCTGCACCACTATGTGATGATGCAAATATTTGTTGACTCCCATGGCAATGAGGTTTCAGTCAGTTCTTTATCAAGTGGTTCCAATCACTACTTTGTTACACAACCTGCAGTATATTAGGCAATATATTCAAAGCCTATGATAATGTCAGAAATAAACAAAAAATTAAATTTCTTCTTTTGTATAGTTTGTGCTGTATCTCACACCAGTGAATTTATTTCTCAAGCATGAATTTATTTCTCGTTACATTTTGAATATTTGTATCAGAAGGTGCCTGTAGAGCTCCCCTACTCAGCATTCATGCAAAAGAAACAACAAACGAGTCAATAATTCAAAAAATAAAAGCTACTCTGTCCAGATAATTTTTCTTGTCCATATGCTGGATGGCACTGATTAATGCCTGCCTGCTGGCATTGTTTAGACAGCTCAAAATTTAAGGCCATTTTGTGGCCTCTGCCATGTCATTCCTAGTTTTAAATTCCTGAGCAGACCCCACTTCCCTCACATGGCTGTGCCGTCTGTCTTCAAAAGTCCCTACTTCCCTTACTGCCCACAATTCATGGCCATCTTTCTCTTCTGACTCCATGTAGTCAAAGGAGTAGAACGTGGCCAGAAATGATTGCTACATCCCTGTTTAACTTGAGACCCAGTGATAAAAGCCAAGAAAGGAAATTCTCTTTAAAGCGTGGCAGAGGAAAACTACATTATTCATTATTGGATAGTTGGAAAGGCCCCCGGTGGTATTTCACACAACTATGTGAGTACTCGGATATTGCATACCCAGTGCGCGGGATTCCCATTGGACATCCTTGATAATAATTCCTATCTGGAAATTACACAAGAACTATAATGAGACACCATTACCTAACAGCAACTTGACTAAATGATTGCATTAGTGAGGTGTAAATCAATAAATGGTGATTAATGAGGTTACATTTCATTTGTGTTATTTCAGTGGTGCTCAGTAAAATAAACCTGAGTTGCTTATACTAGGTAAAACAGAAACGTAACCATCAAAATGTTTCTTTCTCTTGTTTCACTAACATTTTCTTTTATGATTTGTTTAGTTGCCCATTTTTTTGTTTGGGGTTTTTTGTTTTGTTTTGTTTTTAATTTTTATATTATTTATTTATTTATTTACTTATTTATTTATTTCTGTAGCAACCCAAAGAGGAAAAGAAAAATGACTATTAAAAAGTAGGAATATGCCATATTGAGATCCTGCCATGGTCCTTCATTGCAATCAAATAGGCAAAGGTATATTAATAAGAATGTCTAGCTTCAGTGAGCACTTGCTATGTATGAGATATTCTGCAAAGAGCTTGGCATATAATTTATCTTTTAATTCTCACAACAGCCATATGAGATCATGTGAAAGGCACTCCACTGCATTAGTCATTAGAAAAAGGAATATTAAAGCTACAAGATAATACTTCAACCTATCAGAATGGCTAAAATTTAAAAAAAAAAAAAAAGGCAATGCTAACCATCATTGGTGATGTGAAATGCCTGGAAATCTCATATGCTGTTGGGAGAGTAAATTGGTAGAACCACATTGGACAGTTGTTCAGCAGGTCAACCAAAGTTAAATATACAAATACTCTCTGATCCAGCAGTTCCATTCCTAAGTATATACCCAACAGAAATGCATACATATATTTATTAAAGACACTCACAGAATATTTATGGTAAAATATTCAAAATAGTCCCAAACTAGAGCTCCAAATTTCTATCAATAATAGAATAGATAATACATTATGGTACATCCACAAAAAGAAACACTATGCAAGAATGATAATGAACCAACTATAGCTACACGGAATAACAAGGAAGATCTTCCCAAATGTAATATTGAAAGAAAGAAGCCAGACCCAAAGAAGTCCATATTGAATGATATTTTTATATATAAAGTTAAAAAAAAAAACTAGGTAATGCTGATCTACGATGCTAGAAGTTGTGAGAGTGGTAAATTTCGGTGAGATGGTATTGACCCAAAAAAGGTAAGAGGAGGACTTAAGAGATTTTGTTTCTTAATCTGGAAGCTGGGTACATGAGTGTGTTCACTTTGTAAAACATTGATTTAGCTCTATATTTTTAATCTGTGGATGTTTCTGTACGTGTGATACTTCAATAAAACAGTTTACTAAGACAATTTGAGGGGTCAGGGACTAACATTATTCCCCATTTTATAGATGTGAATATGGAGGGCTGATGAAGTTAAGTAACCTGTCTGAGGCTACAAAGAGAGATTGTGAGTTTAGGCAGTTTTTACCTCAAATCCCTTGCTCTTCACTGCTGCTCTGGAGGCTAGACAGGAGAGGTTCAGTTTTGTCCCTCTCTTCAGGACTCATCCCTTGTCTCTGATTATCCAGAGTTGAAGGAGTGGGGAGAATCAGACGGGTTCACTAGGGATGCCTCATACTGTGTCATGAGATTTCTACTTGATGAGTCCTCGGAAAAGACCTGATTCCGACCGCACACCAGCGATACCACAAGCCATTGTGTATTCAGTTGGTAAATGACATGTCCAGTTTTAGGTAATGCATTCTCCTCCAAGTTTGATCCCAAGTGGAGAAATTTAAAGCTGAAGACCTAGACAGATATCACTGAATACCCTGGAATATGGAATAAGAAAGATAAGAACTCTAAAAGCTTCTAGTGAAATCTGCATACCCCAAAATGAGTAGGTGATGGGACAGGGGCCCTCTAGGGAAGAATATAGGGAGGAAGAAGGAAATACGGCAGGTTCCTTGCCAGTATGAATAGAGGAAGCTGCTAAGGGCATTATGATGGGAAGCAGGGTAATGCTCCTTACGTGAATAATAGTCGGCGGTGATGCTGTCTGATGCTATCTGTATGGAATAGTCACAGGGTCATGGCGTTCAGCTACAGTATGAGTCAATGTGCAAATAAAATGCAGATTTGGGGACCTATCCTCGGTGATTCCTGTCTGAGGTAGAACTCAAGAATCTGAATATGCTTAATAATGATCTGATGCAGTCATGACACACTGAGCAATACTGGTTTGGTGAACTGCTACCTGAAAGAAAAATGCCTTGAATGGGTCTTCAGTGGGTTTCAGGTCCTTGAGGTAAAAGGGCAAGAGAGAAAATGGAAAGCAGAGAGAGTTAATTCTTTTCTCAAGCATCCCTTTTACATGTTAAGTTTTAATCTAGATTTAAATTGCTTGACAAATATAACTCTGATTAAATATAAGAAAATCAAGAACAAAAGAAAGAATAAAATAAATCCCCAGTAATCCAAGGTATGCAAACCAAATTCATTTCTTAAGTACACTCTAAACGCACACATACACACAATTTCTTAAGCCCTCCAGGCTTCCTAAATTTTAGCATGATGGATATCTTGGAGTTAATTGAAGAAGTAATTTAAAATGAGTGTTGATATATTCTGGGAGCTGAAAAAAATGACAGTAGTACCACTGACTTAGAATTTCAAAGCATGTTATGTATGTGACAATAGTTCTCATGTTCTGTATGCATATATACCGATAGAAAATACCAGTCCCCACCCAAGGTACTACTCACGATTACTGTGTGACAGCCTAGAAAATCAGCATCTGACTTAAAGTTTTGTTTAACTTTATCCTATGTGATTATTCTTACAAAACCTTAAGCTGTAATGTGTTTTAAAGAATTCTGCTTTTCCTGACTGAAGTGCCTAGTTAGTATTGTGTATGTACAAGAAATTTTAGTCCGAGTTATTAGTATATTTGTCATGGCAACTTACACAACCAGAGATCATTCCATACTTTTACAAAGCATGAGAGCATGAATAGTATGACATACATAAAAATGTTATCTTGTATTGCTTAGATTTTAAAGTTCCTGAAAATCTGGATCATGAGAGTCTGTTTCTGAGTAGGATGTAGTAGGTTACTACAGATGGATGGATGGCACTGACAGACATAACTGGGTAAATTGCAATAATCATGATTTTATAGGCAAGAGAAAACAAGAAAAACCAGACAGACTGCAATGTAAGAGAGAGGAGAACCAGTAGGTGGTAAGTCGATAGTTGATGAGTGGCTTTATCCTGGGGATACTCGTCATACTAGGCACATGATGAGATCCTGGTGCTGGTGGATGGTCACCATAGAAAGAAGGAGAAAAAGCAACGTTTTTAGTCGTATGATGAAGTCAAAATAATAGAATTTGGTAATGTGAGGGCTTTCATTGAGACAGCCCATTTTTACATGAGTTGATTAATCTAAGACTGTGTGAAAGGCTAAAGAAACACACCAAGAGATTCTGAAAGAGAGAATAAAAAAATTCCACAATCTTCCAGATTCAAGAAACAAAGACCTTCTCGGGGAGAATGACTGAAAACAAACTGAACAATATGGAAACCTTAAAGAAGGGTTGAGTTAGCACCAAAGATTTGCAACTAATGTTACCTGGGCACACTGATTCCAGATTCATCTGAAACTGAGGATTAAGGACAAAGGGGATAAGAAACTATGATGTTTTTGATATTTGTGTGGGACTGACACATAAGGTTAGATGCTTAAGACCTCTAATACATGGACTTAATATATTTACTCAGTTTTGAAGCTGCATGAGGTCAAAGATGAAACAGCTAAGCTGAAACTGAGTTTGCAAAAGTTACAGCTCAGCCACAATACAGCACAATCCCTGATTCCATGTAGCCAATCAGCCCCTCACATCATCTGCTAAAGCAAAGAGGAGACTTCTTTTGTGGAAGTTAACAACATTTGAAGTCTGTACAGACTTTTATACACAATGTCTCACATACAGTAAAAAAAAAAAAAAAAAAAAAAAAAGATTAAACACAAGAAGTGGAACAGCCATAAGCAACAACCAAGAGCAAAAAGAGACAATAGAAACAAACCTACAGATAATGCAGATGCTGACATTAGCCAACCAAGTCTTTTTAATAGTTATGATTAACATGCTCAAAGAAATAGAGAAAAAGATGGATAAAATAAAGGACAAAGAATTTCAAAATGCCTATCTAAATCTATAAAAACTGATTCAAATGAACAATTTAGCATTAAAAATACAATATATGAATTTAGGAAAGGGGATTCGTAAGCTAATGATAAGTCAATAAAAGACATTCAAATTGAAACTCCGTAAGAAAAAAGGACAGCAAGAAGAAAAAAAGAGTCCAAGAGACATGCAAGACAGTCAACAGTACTATGGTCGGTGGAACTGGAGTCTCAGGAAGAGAGCAGGAAGACAATGGAAAAGTCCCCGAACAAACAAAAGAAATCAACGTAAATATTAAAGAAGCTTAGAGAACCCTAAACAGATTTTAAAAATCCAATAGATTGTAAGAACCAGAGAGGGCAGGACAATACTCCAGCCAGCTTTGTATCTGTAGGGGGTCCAAGCACAGAAAAATGAACCTCTGTCGAAGTAATTACTCCCCGAACAGCCTCACATTACTACCATTATTTTTTCAACCATTTCTATAGAAATTTCACAACATGATTAAACCTGTGAATCAATTACCTCCTAGAATTGTGACTGTTCTTATGAAAAGACACCTTAGGAATCCCCTAGTAAATAGCTTTAAATTAAACTTTGCTGATTCCCAAGGCTTTAATTTAGTTCCACTGAAGAGGACCACAATGGGAAAAAAAGATATTGTGCAGGAGGGCTCTGAGGCACCCATCCCTGCTTTGTACAAAGTTTCCCTGCTTTTATCTGTGTTACTGGTTTGCACTCACATTTCATTTGGAAAAAAAAAATCTTCACATTAAAAAAAAAAAAGATTGTGGAATCATGAATCTATTGCACAAACCCCCACCCCCTTATATAAGAGACAATAAAATTGAGGCGTGGAGATACCATGTGACCTTCTCAAGGTTACATTGCTAATTAATGGCAGAATAGGTACTAGACTAAATGTCTCCTGAATTCTAATTCATGGCCATTTGTAATACATCACACCACTTCTCCTTATCTAAAAAATTATACAAAAAAGGGTACTTTTGCAACATATTCATTAAGACCATGGTACTTTCTACTATATTATTTGGACATTTGTTCTGAACTCCTATAAACTCATTATTTCACTTTCACTGCAAAATAGACTTAACCTAATTGCTCCTTCCATTCTTTATCTTTATTTCTATAATTTCTGCCTCTTTTTATCCTCCACCTTATCTTACACTTCCTTGAATGATGTGGCCATCAGCTTGCACCATGAGGATATGATTACGCCCACCATGTTAATACTTCCTGATCTCATGTTTAGTTTCAAGTCTAGCTCAAGACCTATTTAGTCTAAACCTTTTCTAAACAGCATCATAGGGTGGTCAGTTGTCATTTAAAATTTCCCTAGCATTAAACATGTCTTTTTGTATTTGTTCTTATATTGTCTTAAAGTAACACCTATTTTTTAAAAGTTAATTATACAGGCACAATAAATGCTTGGACAAAATTCAAAATATACAAAAGGATATAGAGTGATTAAAAAAAAAGTTGTAATCCCGTCCCTGTCCTATAGACAATGGACTCACCATCTCTTCAGGGATAACAAGTGTTCTTGTGTGTACCTCTAGTGATAACCTATGCAGATGGTAGCATATAGGTATGTATTTCACTTTTTTTTTTCATACAATGGGAATATACAGTAACACTCATCTGTACATTGCTGTTTTCATTTAAAAATATTCTTACACATAATTCTTACTTGTACTCACAGAGATGCTTCGTGTTTTTAATGTCTGTGTAGAGCTACACTGTATGAATGTACAGAAATACATTTATTGGGTTCTCTACACTTAGGTTGTTTCCATGGTTTTTATACAGCAAGCAGTGCTACAGTAAGTAACCTGCATTTTGCCCATATGTGAGAATGCCCTAGAAATAAAATTATGTGTATTTTGGGGATAGATATTGCTAAATTGTTCTCCAAGAGGATCATAATAAATTCAACTTCTACTTTTACAGTGCTTATAACAATTTATACTTACACCCTTGCTAACAAGCTGGTTGTAAAACTTTAAAAATTTTTACCAATATTCTAAATGGTATCTCGTTAAGTTGCATTTATCTTATAAAGAGTGTAGATGAACATTTTTCAAATATGTTAGTGCTAGTATATTTCCTTTTCTTTTGTCCATTTTCCTATTATGCTGCAGATTTTTTAACTGATTTGTAAGAATATTATATGTATTAAAAATCAGTCCTTTACTAAGATATGAGTTGGAAAAATATTTCCCCATGTGTTGTTTGTCTTTTGACATTACTATGATACTCTGTGGCTGTGTGGATTTTTTTCATGTTTATGCAACAGATTTTGTCATTTTAAAAATAGATTGAGTTTTCAGTTACACATAGACAGGCCTTCCCCTATCTAACACTAAGATTACATAAATATTTTAGAAGGTCCTTGTTTTCATTTAGTATGTTGATTTCATTTTGCAGATTTTAGTCTGATCAATCTAGAATTTGTTTTGCTGTAAGCTCTGACATAGGCATACAGCTTTTATTTTTTTCCAGAAACTATACTTAATTTTAATAGATTTTTCTCAATTTTATCATGACTTTTCTAATAGGATGTGACTTAAAGTCAGAGATCTATTTTTTAAATTGGCACAATACTGTGCATAAAGTTAGCTCTCAGCAAATGTTTATTAAACTGAAATGATGCAGACAGTATAGTACTATAATAATAATACACATATTATACATGTATCATAATAATCAGCTTCAGTAAAATATGTGGATGCCAGATCAATTTCATGTTGTATTTCTTCCCTTTTTAAAGCTCAAATGAATGATTTGATTCAATTTCTTTTTTCTTTCTAGTTTGTTGGAATACCTATTTTCACAAATTGCTTCTCAAATGTGAATAATACAGTTTTATTTGTATTTGTTATTTCCTCATCAGTATTATATATTTTAAACACAGAACATAAATCACTGTCAGTAGCTTGTGAAAATGAGTCATAAAGTGGAAAGTCAACCCACGACCAAGCAAATCACATACATTCTCTTAGAAAATGTAGAAAACATCTAAAAATTTTATTTCTGTGCTCATGTTAAAACCTCAGCATTCTCCCCAATATATATACTACAAGATGGGGTTTGGAAACCATAGTAAAAAGCAAACTTTATGCATTAGGTGAAGAATAAAGAAATCATAGTAAAAATATGCTGTCGTTAGAAAAATGGCTGCAAGAGTTAAAAAAGAAACGATAGTGACCATAAGTTACTAAAGTCCGGACAGCAGACCCAACACCCATCAATATTTTATGTATGTTTTATTTGCCTATTTATTTCACAGTTCAATAAAAATTACATGTTGCTATGGAAACATAAAAAAACCCATAGATACCTGCTGTACTCAGAGGTACGGCTTTTCACTTTCTTAATGAAACACACATATCATAGGGGCTTAAGCTCTGTATTTGGTCATAACTTTTGGAAAGTAAAATTTTTTACAGAATGAACAGTTATTTTTGGTACTGGCACTGATTTAGCAGAAGAGCTAGAAATATTCCACAAAAAATAAAAGATAAAATAGTATACATCTAAAACAAGGTAAGTAAGATCTCTGGGTTCCTTGAAAGCCTGAAAAAAATTTTTTTTAACAAATTTAAAAATAGTCTCTAGGTAAGACCCACCTGTGGGTCACCTAAGATTGTTTTTAAAAGGGAAAGCAACTGGTTATTCATTTCCATTCCTAGAAGGGGCCAGAAGAGCAATTGCCAAAAACACAAAGCCCCACCCTTTTTAAGCAGGCATACTTGAACTCTCCTGTATTTTCAGAATCCATTCCAGGGGGACGAAAAATTCCACACCAAGATTTCCTGGTGCCCACCACTGGTGCAAACAGTACCTAGTGATGTCTGCACAAGTGTCAGAGAGGTGGAGAAATCCTTCAAATCTGTTAAATGTGGAATAAAGAGGAGAATAACTTGAATTAAATTCCTGTCCCCACTTGAAATAGACTCTGACTGTGCCTCTGTACCTGGCCCTGATTTTTGCATGAAAATATTCCTTTTGTCCCTATCTGGTGCTAGCCTTCAAAAAGGAACAGGGTTTAAAAAGCAGGAAATAATGTGAGATTTTAAGCAAACAGTTCAATATTCTTTTAGAATGCTCTCTGTATTCAAAAGCACTTTGATTTATATCTTTAGGAGTCTTTGAAATTGTACCTCTTTTAAAAGACCATCCCTGATTTTGGGTCTTTGTTCTTTTATGAGCTTTGTCCCTGATTTCTAATATAGAGACCCGAGAGCATGTTGTTAAAGGAAGGAAAAATAATTTTTTAAAAAGCCTGGCAAACTGTGTTAAATATGCTTTTGAAAATTAAGTTTAATATAAAGTTCAGTATAACCGTCACCATTGAACATATTGTCTGTGCCAAGTAACTCTTCTGATAAAAACATCCTTTGTTTTCCTGTAATGTAATTAAAAGTGAGCCCAAAAGGGCAGCCATAAATCAAGGTGCACAAAAGCAGAAAAATATTATAATTAATATTTAACATAAGTTTTGATTGCTTTTAGAGTAAGTATTAAAAATATCAATTAGAATATATATTCAAAGTTTTCTTCCTTTCCCATTACACAGTGGAAGGGGCTATTTTTAATTCTGGATACTACAAACCAAATAATACATAGTCCCTAATTAAATAAAAGGCTACAATTGAACTGAGAGTTTCTGCTGATGTCATACATAATGAGAGCACAGCTCGAGGTATGAATGAATGGCAGCCGAACCCTGAGAATGAATTACAATGTTAGCATTCAATCAGGGACTAGGTATTGTTATTCGTAATAGATGTAAAATGATTATTATTATTTTTAAATACAGACAAAGGGAAGGAAATTTGAATTCAAAAATCTGAGACTAGGAGGCAGAAAGATTAGAAAGTATGTGATTAAAGTGAATATGCTGTATTGGAAAATGAAATGTACAAATTTACCAGTGAATAATTGCTTTATATATTATATATAGATAAATAGCTAGGTATAACCATATCCATATCTATGTGGGGATAGATGCGTGCAGAAAGCCTCTAAATAGAATAAGACTTTTAGTTTGCAGGCACTTATTTGAAAATACTAAAAAGAAACTTATGACATAATGAAAGGGTAAAATGGTATATATTTAACTTATCTAAGATTCTGCATAAAATGCTATGATTTACAGTCTTTATCAGAACATATCAAAGACTCTCTTTCAGAACCTTATCTGCAGAGGCACATTTTAATCTCTACATATGGTGAATTAAGCATGTAAAGCCAATATGGCCAATTATTTATTGTTGAGTATTTACTCAGCATAAGGCAGGGAAAATAAAGTGTCTTCTACCCTAAGGGGTTTCAGACAACGAGTTCTACCTCTTCTCTCTTCTCCCTCCTCCTGCTTCCTAAGTCAGATGATCACTGTAATACAAGTGCGCAAGAATGTCGTTCTCAGTCTGTCACTTTTTCCTTCCCTCAAATTTCGCTGGCCCCTCCTTCTGTCTTATTGCCAGATGAACAAAACTAGACTATAATCCATATAAGATGAATTCAACTCTAAAACGAAAGTATGGAAATTGTACTTAAAGTACCAAGACAGACAGAAAGTCTGAAAGTTTTGAGAGAAACAAGCAGAAGATCTAGGGAGCTTAGAAAAAAATTCAGAAAATTAAAATGTCAAAGCCCTGATTGATACCAATGAGGAAAAGTAATACAACAAAAGGATAATTCTATAGAAAAACTCCATTAGTCCTGTAGAACCAGTGTTCTCTTGTAATATACCTCAGTTGAAAATATTACTAGTGTAACAACTTGGCTTGCTTGTGTTCAGTGACTTGTCAATGTCACCTGTCTAGAACACAGCCAGTAATAGTGTTCCTGAGTAGTCAAATGCTCTACCACAACTGAGCGGTGAAATTCATGCCGTATGTTCTCAAACTTTGATGTGCAAGACAATCACCTCGAATAGTTGTCGACAACAGAACCCAGACTTCAACAGTCTTCACAGCTGTGTGACCTTAGCCATGTCCTATCCTCTCTACGCTTCCATGTCTGTAAAATGGAGATCATAATAGATAGTCCCCATCACTAGAGCGGTACGGTTTAAATTAATTAATATACGTGGAGCTTTAGAGCAGTGTCTAGTCCATGTTAAGTGTTAAATAAGTGTTAATTATTCATTACCATTAAATGATGAAAGAAATGAAGTGGGCTCTCTTTGATTTATCTTTACTGCTTAATTTTTTATTTTGAAATAATTTCAGACTCAAAAAGAGTTGCAAAAAACACAAAGAATTTCCCATACTATCTATCCTGTTTCTCTTAGTAGTGCCATCTCACATAACCATAATACAATGATCAAAATTAGGAAATTAACATAAAACTGTTGACTAATCTAAAATTTTTACTCAAATCTTCCCAATTGTTCCACGAACACCCTTTTTCTCTCATCCAGGATCCCCTGCTCCATTTAGCTGTCATGTTTCCTTAAGCCTCTCCCAATCTGGGACAGTTCTCCAGTCTTTGTTTTTCATGACTTAGACATTTTTGAGGAGTCTAGTTAGAATTTCTTTTTTGTTTAGTTTTTTACTGAAGTGTAGTTGATTTACAATATTGTGTTAGTTTCAAGTGCATAGCATAGGACTCGGTTTTTTTCAGATTATACTCTGTTATGGGTTATCACGAGATATTGAATATAATTTCCTGTGCTAGACAGTAAATCCTTATTGCTTATATATTTAATGTATAGTACTTTGTATCTGTTAATCTCATACTCTTAATTTGTCCCTCTCTACCTCTCCCCTTTGGTAACCATAAATTTCTTTTCTATGTGAGTCTGTTTCTGTTTTGTATACAGATTCATTTGTATTATTTTTCAGATTCTACATGTAAGTGATATCATATAGTATTTGTCTTTCTGTCTGACTTCACTAAGCATAATAATCTCTAGGTCCATCCATGTTGCTGCAAATGGCAGTATTTCACTTTTTTATGGCTGAGTAATACTCGATTGTGTGTGTGTGTGTGTGTGTGTGTGTGTATTATATCTTCTTAAGCTAACCATCTGCAGTTGAGTGGTTTCATGTCTTGGCTATTGTAAATAGTGCTGCAATGAACACTGGGGGTGCATGTATCTTTCTGAATTAGAATTTTCTTTTTTTTCTGTATATAAACCTAGGAGTGGGGAGGCTGGATCATTGGTAGCTCTATTTTTAGTTTTTTAAGGAAACTTTATACTGTTTAGCGTAATGGCTGCACCAACTTACTTTCCCACCAATAGTGTAGGAGGGTTCCCTTTTCTTTACACCCTATCCAGAATTTATTATTTGTAGACTTTTTAAAGATTGCCATTCTGGCCAATGCGAGGTGATAATTCATTTTGGTTGTGATTTGCATTTCTCTAATAATTAGCAATGTTGATAATCTTTTCTTGTGCCTGTTAGTCACCTGCAAGTCTTCTTTGGAAAAATATCTATTTAGACCTTTTATCCATTTTTGATTGGACTGTTTGTTTTTTTGATATTGAGTTGTATGAGCTGTTTGCATATTTTGGAATATTAGCCCCTTTTTGGTTGCATCATTTGTAAATTTCAGAAGCTGTCTTTTCATTTTGTTGATGTTTTCCTTTGCCGGGCAAAACCTTTTAAGTTTGATTAGGTCCCATTTGTTTCTTTTTGCCTTTATTTCTTTTGCCTTGGGAGACTGCTCTGAGAAAATACTGCTATGATTTCAGTCAGAGAATGGTTTGCCTATGTTCTCTTTGAGGAGTTTCATGGTGTCTTATCTTATATTTAGGTCTTTAAACCATTTTGAGGGTTTTTCTTTTTTTTTTTTTTGCATATGGTGTGAGGGAGTATTTTTATTTCATTGATTTACATGTGGCTGTCCAATTTTCCCAACACCACTTCTTGAGGAGACTGTCTTTTCTCCATTGTGTATTCATACTTCCTTTGTCATAGATTAACTGACTGTAGGTGTATGGGATTAGAATTTCTTTATATTGGTTTCCTATTGTAACAAATTACCACAAATCTGGTGGCTTGAAACAACACAAATCTATTATCTTACAGTTCTAAGGATCAGAAGCCCCTAATGGGGCTTAGAGGGCCAAACCAAGGAGTCGGCAGGGCTGAGTTCCCACTGGAGGCTCTAGGCAAGCGTCTGTTCCCTGCATCTTTCTAGCCGCTAGAGGCTACCCAGGCTTTGGCATGTGGCCTTGCAGCACTGCAGTCTCTGCTTCTGTGGTCACGTCTCCACCTCTGACTCTGAACCCCTGCCCACCTTTAGTAAGACCCCGTGATTACATCAGCCCACATGGAGACCCAGAATACTCTTCCCGTATCAAAATCCTTCACATAATCTTCTCTGCAAAGTCTCTTTGCCATGGAAAGTGACATGTTCACAGGTCCCAGGGATTAGGATGTAAGCATTTGGGGAGGAACATTATTCCATCTACCTCAGTCTCTACTGAATTTTTCTAATATCTGTTCATGTTTCAAGTCAATGGATGTGTTTTCTGGCATAACAACAGAAATGGGGTTGTGTCCTCCTCAGGACATCTCGCTGCTTTGCTTTTGTGAAAAAAAAAAAAAAAAGAAAGAAACAATTAAGAAAGATCTGTAATCACTTTGCTGTACACCAGAAACTAACACAACACTGTAAATCAACTATACTTCAATTTTAAAAAATTTGGATAAAAATTTATAAGAAAAAACGAAAAAGATCTACAACTCCTTAATCTACGATTCTAAAATTGAAAAAGCTTTGAAAATCCATTTTTCCCCTTGCCAAGTTCTGCACAAACTCATTAGGCAGGAAAACCTGACCCGAGTCAACAAAATTCTATGTACAGTTTTTATTTATTCCACTCAATGAGAATACCTATACATTTTCTCACAGAATTATTAACATGTTTGATTATGAGGTGCTGCCCTCAACCCTGCTTGGGGGTGGGAGATGTTATGTAATGTATAGTTCTGCACTAAATTACTTTGGTAAAATCTTAAGAATTCTAAAACATATATTGCCTCTAGGGTTTTATGCACAGATTGTGAACCTGTATATTTAAGCACAATTTAAATAAGAAAAGCTTTGTTGGAAAGAAACTATCATATACTCCCATAACTTAGAACATTGACTCTTGTCCCCTTGAAAAAAAAAATGCAACAAAAAGAATATATATGATATTCAAATTGTAATAACTAAGTGAATTGCTAAAATGACTTTTGTTACTCGTACCCTTTTGACATTGAGATAGTGATTACTACTTCAAAAAAATGTACCAAATGTTTTTCTTTTGGGGAGGTAATTAGGTTTATTTATTTATTATTACTTTTTTAAAAAATGGAGGTACTGGGGATTGAACCCAGGACCTTGTGCATGCTAAAAGCATGCATGTGCTCTACCACTGAGCTATTCCTACCCTCCTAAATTCTAAGCATACATATAGCATATAAACCACTATGTCAGTGACTTGATGGTTTCTTTTGGAAAAACAATTATGACAGATGAAATATACAGTAGATATGTCATAATTTAGTTTTGTGAATTTCCAATAATTTTTAAATTTGAATTTTTGTTCCCATTCCTCTGATTGAACTCCACAAATGCTGAGTTAAATAAAAAGTTAAAATTAAATACTTAACTTCTTCTAAGTTTATTTTAAAATTTGTAGATGCAATGATTTCAATTCTGTTAATCCTAAAATGCAACTGTGAAGAAGATTAAAGGTAACTTTATGGAATATTAAAAATCATAAGAGCATATTTAAAAAAATACAGTTTTCAGAAAATATCAATGAACTATTGTATTTTACTTTCCTTCCTTAGGCCTTGAATCAGCCATATTTCCCCAAGAAGCCCCAGTTTCTTTTAATAGGAAATAGTATTTCAGGACCATATAGCTACTTATTGTTCCTAGAGCTTTCCAGCACAGCCAGGAAATACTATATATATTTACACACACACACACACACACACACACACACACAGAATAGCTAAGATAGAATGCCTCATGATTTCCTACTGATATTTCCAATTCAAATTCAGGGTTACAGATTTTCTTAACCTCTGGTATATTTTATCTTACATGCTGAGAATCCTGGTTCTCAAAGACACAGAGACAGAATGACAGAAGTAACTCACAATCACTCATTGGCTTTATCTTGTACTACAAACACAACTATCTTAGAATAATAATACGAACACTATCGTCACCAGTTGGGTTCCTGAAATCAGATAAGTATATTTTTTTCTAATCGTTCTCCTGCTCGTCTGTCATTTGTTTTAGAGTTATACTATGTCTACATGGAAAGACCGTATAAGCTTAGTTTTATATATATGTATATGTTCACAAAAGTCGTGGGTTGATGTCTGGTCATTTTGGTTGTCAGAAATTCCCTCAGCTCTGCACAGATACCACTAGCAGGCAGATACGGTGGTTTCTGTTGTTCTGTCCTCAGCCTACTGCACTTTGGGGCTCGTGGCAACATCTCGTCACTTTCTCTTATTGCAAACATGGTCTACAGTGTTCTGATGTGGCTCTCTAGTTGCTGTCCTGTTTCTATGTGGGGACTGAGGAACATCTAAACACTAGACTGCACTACAGTCACCATCTTTCCAAAATTCTATCCTAAATGTTTTTGATGCATTAACTCACTTAATGTTTATAACATGTCTAGATATTAGTCTTTTAAAAAAATCAGTTTTAATGTCTCCATTTTACAATAATAAAAGCAGAAGTCTCAAAAATGATAAATACTTATCTAAGACCAAATAGCTAATTGATGATGGAAAGCCATTTGAACTCAGGTCTACCTGACAACTCAGGAGTGCATATTCTTTGCCCCAACATCACACCGCAGTAATTTCAAAACGAAACATTTTCTTAATATCAGACAAACTAGAGCCTTGAGACTTCTAAACAAGATAAACTTTCAGTGGAAAATTTCAATGCATTTCAAACTGTAATAATCTTACCATAACACAAAAAAATACTGCATAGAGAGCTGTACACGCACACAATTTTCTTTTAGAAATTCTATATAATCACCAAAGAAACTTCCATTGGATTATTTTTAAAAACTCCTTCATGAATGCTCTATGTTACCAGTAAAGACAGCTTTCAGCAAGTCTTTACTAAATACTAAGATGAGGCAGTATCAGTTGTGGACAGAACACAAGACACATGGTCAGAATTCCTAGGTTTCATTCTTGATTCTGTCATCAGCATACTGTGTGGCCTCCTGAAAGCCCATTTAGCCATATGATTATAGGCTCCTTCAACACTCCTGCAAAGTTGGTCTCTGGTATCTAATGTCCTTCGACATCATCTGGGGACAATAGTTGGAGCAAATACGATAAGAGGCACATAATGGATTATGTATCGATGACATAAAGGAGGCACGCATAATGCAGAGTGGAAAATAAACTCTAAGCAAGTAGGACAGTGAGGGGATTGTTTCATTCTCTTCAGGAAGAGAAAAAAAGGCTTTTTTATTTTCAAAAAGCCATTCATAGACAAGAGTTTCATCAATAAACTAATTTCTCTGATTGCCCTGGTCAGAATCTGAGATGGATTTTTATACATGAGAAACTTCCACAGAAAATAGCCTGTTCTCAACTTCAAATCTGTGGCTTGGCAACAACAGTGCCAAAGAAAACCCAAGGTGACTGAGGAGGAAACAGTTTTAGACATACGTATATTTTAATATTTTGCTTGCTAAGAGCTAAATACTGGGTTACATGTTGAGGGCTAAGAGTAAAACCATAGGGACAGCAGAGAGTGGTGGTGGGAATTCTTGGGGACTCTGACTTCAAAGCCTTGAATTTTCACACAGTTGCTCTACATATATGTAATGAGAATTATAAGGTAAATCCCTGCTCTGAAATCTTTTCTTTCTCCTTCTCCCTTTCAGAAACATCTTCCTTGAAGTCTGTTTAGAAACAAATTTAGAATTATTGTGTAATTCTTTTAGTACTAACATCTGTCTCTGCCAAGTGATAGAGAACATGGAAACAAATAAATCTCTCTGGTTTGGATTATTTCAAAATGACTCAAAAGCTTTACCATGCTTGGGGATTTTCTATGTATTCACAGGGAGGAGACACAGTGAAGGAGACAGCTAACAGGTGCAACGCTTTGGAGAAAGCAAAGGATCTAGGAATTATTTGAACTGTTCCCCATAACTCTGGTGATCTGGTTACCTAGAGTCATCCTTGACTACCTCTCCATCACAGTGAGCTGACATTTTAGAGAGAATTTTGCCTAATAGGAGAAAGTTTCCAAGTGTTTTTATTTTAAATATGTGAGAGGAAAAAAAAAAAAACAGTAATAGAATCACTTCACTTCATGAACAGGGCAAACTATGTTAATTCATTTTAATTTGAGGCTAATTATGTGTGGATGACATTGAATAGTAGTAATTATTTTAGATCCAAATCACAGTGTCTTCAAGCTATAAGACAAGTAGGGAGGATATAACCTATACCGAGACTTCCAAGTGATTCATTCAGACAGTTCAGAGCTCCTTTGAGACCACTTTTCAGTATCTAAAAGTTTAGATGCTCTAGAGATGAAGTGTGGTGGGGGATGTGTGCAGGAATAAGAAATTCTCCTGACTCCTCCCCACCCCTCAAAATCTATCCCATCCTTCTGCACCCTGGCATTTCTTCTGTTCATTTCATTCCTTAATCTCACTTTAAAAATATCTGCACCTTAACCATTTAATGGTTGAAGTTTTAACATTTTCGGGCAACATTACAAATGAGGAAATTCCAACTTCAGCCACATAACTGCATTAAACCCAGAACCAACAAGTTATATGGAAGAGAACAAGCAAAACCCAAGAGCATAATGTAAGTTTTGATGCAAATGGGAGCTTGGGTAGAGTTTTAAACACTGAATCTGCTCCCAAAGCAGCTAAAAGGGTATTATGAAGTTCCCTTGGAGCCACATGTTCAGCAGGATGAAAGATGATGATGATGATAATGGTGACAGTGATGACGAAAGATAATGCAAGAGAGGAAGAGTGAAATCACTTTTCTTAAATCCGGTCATTGTTTGTAAAGTCTAGTGTCCTCCACTAACATTCTGGTATCATATTTCTATTGGAGATAAACATCATTATTTTTATTTTTAAAGTGGCCTTCTTCCCATTGGGACACTGCCCCTAATCCATGATGCTCTGTTATTGTGGGACTGTCAGTTATAGAGCCCAGTGCACACAGCGTTGAGCATGTGACCCAGGGTGGATCAACTCTTTGGCATTTCATCTTTTTGGCCAAGGTGACTGATCCAAGGGCTAGCATATGAGTAAAGGTGGGACAGCCCTCTTACAGATTTAATATATAAATACCAGGAGAGAGAAGTTTCTCTTTCTTTTGGATGACATGTTACATAGGACTAGTTGCTGAAGCTAGCAGCAACCTTCTTCAACGTGAGAGGATCTGGACCATCTAAAGCAAAAGAAAAAAGCAAAATGCAAAAAGAATCTAGGTGCACCAAGAGTTGGTGAGAGAGCTCTGACACCATCTTTGAGCCCCTGAATCCAGCCCTTCCTGAAGCAAGATCAACATTCAACTTCTTGGTTGCATGAGGCAGTCAAGTTCTCTTCCAACCACTTCAGGTTTTTTGTTTTTTTTGTTTAATTTAAAGGTGGCTAGCTTGAGTCTGTCTTTGGTTACATAAAGCTAGAAGTTTTGACTAGTATGTTTTGACTAACATGACATGGAGGAGCAAAACTATTTTTTTCTAATTGCATAGTTAAAAACCCAGAAGATGATAAAAAATAATCAATTATGGTGTGTAAATTAATTTCATATCTACTTGAAATGACTCATATGACTATTTACCAATAACTTAAACATAAGTGGCAAATTTGCTTAATGAAATGGTAACAGACTTGAAAGTAATCCAGTTACAACAAAAACGCACATCACTAAAATATTTATGTGTATTCATTCACCTGGGGTTTAGATCACAGATTGATAAACTTTTTCCATAATAGGTCAGATAGCAAATACTTTTGGCTTTGCACCATACAATCTCTGTTACAACTAATCAAATCTGCCATCAGAGTTTAAAAAGAGCTATAGACAATACATTAAAAAGTAGTATGGCTGTATGCCAATAAAACTTTATTTATAAAAACAAGTGGTGAGCTGGATTTGGCCCATGGGCTGTAGTTTGTCAACCTTTATGTATTTATTTATGTATTTATGTATTTATTTATTTATTTATTTATTTATTTATTTATTTATGTATGTTAATTATTATTAGTTCTATTATCATCTCATATCACACAAAATACAAGTTTGTATTATCAAATTTTTTCATCTTTGCTGTCAACCTCTACTTAGAAGATCCACTTTGGACTCCTCTAAATTCACTTCACCATGAATTCCTAGAATAGCTACATGATATGAGGTGACATATTCAGCTCTACAAAAAAATCAAAAATCAGAGATATGTATGGAAAAGTTCCGACCTTCAAAGAACCTGCAATATAATAGGAAAGGTAGGCAAGTTTACTACTAAAGTATCATTCATACCAAGTATCGTGTGTCTTATAAATAAGATAAAACAAAATTATATGAAAGCCCAGAGATGAAGATTAAGTCTACGGAGGGCATCCCCCTGACCCCCAATGGCCTGGAAAGATATTATTTGCTCAGCACGACACTTAATCCCATGTCACTCTGTGTTGCCACAGGATAGGGAAAAAACATAATAACTGTACCCCTTTTCTCTTTCCTTGTCCTGAAAGGTAATTCTTTGCCCTGCTCAGAGAAAGAGATTGTGTGTGTGTGTGTGTGTGTTGATCTGAAATTAATGTTGGAAATATGGAATTAAAGTTGGACAACAATGACTGGTGGGCAGGAAGATATACAAGGAAAGTTTTCTTAGACAGTATACATTATAGTCGGCTCTCTACTCCCTGGAACTTCTCGTTTCCTGATCCAGATTTAGAACAAGATCACTGGGAAGAGACTATTTGTCTAAAAATCTCCTCTATCACTGCTGAATGTCTGGAGTCGGATATTTGTTGCTTTTGAGTGATAACGTGACAGAGGGCATTTAGATGAGAGAGAGAAAGCCCAGACTAAATGGATGTTGAATATATAAATGACACTGGATGTTCAGAGTCAGAAGTGTCTTTGGAAGCACAGGCAATATGTTCTTTTTCAAAGTGTTTTCTGCAGAATCCTCACGTTGAAGGCAGGTCATGAGCAAGTGGGCAAAGACATAAGCGGGAGGCTCTGTAGGTTGGACACTGGGACCCTTGCCCTGAACCAGAGCTAATGGGTTTGTTTTAATCTGCTTTATGTGCTAGGGTTTCAGGTAAGACAGTTGAAAAGAAATGGTCTAAGGCTGGAAGAAGAAATGCTTCTTCTTGAGAGAGGAGAGAGGAGAGAGGAGAGAGGAGAGCAGAGGAGATACTATTTATTTCTCTGATCAGTTTCTCCTCTCTCCTCTCTCCTCTCACCACTATCAAGTTGAACCAGAGGTGTCACGCAGGTTGAGCCAGAGCTGGGACGAGATCTCACAGTTTCCTTTTGACTCCCTGGCACTGCTCTTTCATGTGTATTCTCAAATAAGAAGGTGACTTTCCTGAAGACATAAAGGGACTGGGTTCAAATGATCATCTCTTGATTCACTTATTATATGTTGAGTATTAGAATCCCTGCTATGACCAAGCACTGTTCCCTGTTTACTTCGACCACAGGGCTATACACATATTTGTTGAACCAAACTGACAGTGTTTGTGCCTCCATACCTGATAAATTAAATGTACAAGTCTGTCTTCCTTTGAGATTCATCCCCTTGGAACTGGGCTTCACCTCTGCCTCTTGAATAACTGCTTCTACATTTTCAGCAAGAGGTCTTGGATGGCCTGCTGGCCATCTGGGAGGGGAGCCAGACTGACCTTCTTTTCTGTAGTACTGAGTCTTGGGACAAATGGCTCCAAGTGGATCTAGTTAGTCCCTGGGGCCATTTATAACTTGATCCTTTCACAGTATGGTTTGCTTTTTCTTTACTACCATGTTTTCATTCTGCCTTACAGAGTCAATCAAAGAGTCTCATGTGTTTATATTCACTTCTAGAATTAACCATACAAAATTATTCTGTCTTATATGAACTCTAGACTAACTTGCATTGATAATTTCCACCTGAAAAATTCTGCGAGTGGTTTTTGGTAACATTCCCTGATTCAGAGGAAGTAAAAGACGTCAACTCAATGAAGTGATACTATTTATTTCTCTGATCAGTTAGATATCTAATTGAGGAATAAAGCATGATTGTCCCCCTCTCCTGCCCCATCATAGAGGAATAAAGCAAGATCCTGGACCTCATCAACACAAATGCTAAAACAGTTATAAAGAAGAAGATGGCTAAGAGAAGAACAGTAGTGGTGAAAAGATTGGAAGGAGGAGGAGTGATTAGATTTGGCTGTCCACAAGTTCTCGCTCCTAAGACACATACCCAGAGATAAAAACCATAATGTCCAGGTCCTACTGATGTATTTTTTCCACTGTTTCATTAAACAGTCACCTTCAGGCATGCCTACCAAGAACATTAATCCAAAATCATTTGGTAATCTCCTTAGGGTTGACGAACAACAGTCCCCACAACTATAACCGCAGT
This sequence comes from Camelus bactrianus, assembly GCF_048773025.1. Lineage (NCBI taxonomy): Eukaryota > Metazoa > Chordata > Mammalia > Artiodactyla > Camelidae > Camelus > Camelus bactrianus. The sequence continues at coordinate 17,445,696 of NC_133555.1, forward strand.
AACATCAACAACCAATAATTCGACAGGCTGGCTGAGGTTCAGGCACTGTTCTAAGCACTTCAAGTTCAGTATCTACCAAGTGCCAAAGGAGAAGAATCAGCTCCCATCCGTCTCTCTTCAAGCTTGCCCTTCAGATGAAGAGCACAAAAAGGATGAGAAAGTAGTTCTCTAATCTCGGGTTCCATAGATCTTAGGAAAAACATGACCCACAGAAACTGAAGAGTACTGTGCTAGCCTCCAGGAAATTAACCAGTTTGAAGGAAAGACCACCACACTGAAGAACTGAATGGACAGTATCATGAAAGAGTCAATGGTGTATCTGTCCCTCTATTCTCTTTAAAGTTTCACCATTTTGAGCATTTGATGAATTTTATCAAGCACTTACTGCACTTTAAGTTTCACATGTTTTGTGTAACTATTCAAAAAGGTCTGTGTGATGTGTTAGCCACAAACCATTTACTGAATTCAGGGTAGATTAGAAACACTATGAATTAGATGACATGGGCCTTCAAGTAAACGAATTAAGTATGCATATTTAATTCTTGATGACTTTCAGAGGTGACGCTTACCTAAAAACAGGATAACATACTTGAAGAACAAAACTCTTTCATCAACAGTCATTTGCAGCTATAATCTTTAAACATTCAGGTTGCGGCAGGAAATACAAAAGTTTTAAGATTTCACTGAAAGACAAATGATTCTAAATGATTTTTTTTTTACATAAATATTTAGTTGTTGGCATAAAGGCTAAAGTATCAGAAGCCAGGGGGAAGGAAACTGTAACAGCTATAAAGGTAACAATAGGCTCAAAATATAAAAAGGACCAATTCAGCTGGTTTAAAAAAAGAAAAGAAAGCACAATAGCACACCAGTAAGTTCACCTATTATATAATTACGGGTTTTGTATACAAGTGCAGACAAGCAGACAGAATAAAAACCTCCTCTAGGAAATCCAAAAAACTTGGCATCTCTGGCCAGGTGGGATGTGATGCTGGTACCAACAACAAAAAGAAACAGACTGCAACTAGGGTTTGGCCTAAGTCTGAATTTGGCTTCTCTCTGCTAAACAGCAGTTTGCTGCAAAACTCGGGGAAACAAAGGGAAAAATGGAAAGTACTAGAGAATTAAGGCATAGAGATCGGGTAACGAAAAGAAGATGTTGTCAGTCACAGGCTTTGCCAGGCAATGCTTTTGCCTTCATTTATGAGAACAACTCACTTGAGATCTTTTAAGAACTTCAGAAGACAGGCATTTCATAAACAAAGCTCTTCAGCAGAAGGCAAAGGAGGAGACAAAGACAAGTGTTTTTAGAACATGAAGCTGTGGTGATGATATACAATAATACACAGATGCGTTTTAGATTCAAAGCAGCTCAGATTTGACTGGGGTTATGGCAACTGATGATTCCAGATTTGGGAAACCTCCAGGCAATTTACTTCCTTTCCTAGCGTGCATATTTTTTTGCCCAATTGCTTTCCACCCTGTGTTTACTTGTTATATAGGGCACTCAAAAGATAATCAATCCAGCATATCTATCTCTGGGTGTATACCCAAAGAACTCAGAGCAGGAACTTCAAGAAATATTTGCATCCCCATGTTCACAGCAGTACGATTCATAACAACTACAAAGTAGAAGCAGCCCACATGTCCAGTGATAGATGACTGGATACACACAACATATAATACATACAATGGAATATTAATCAGCCTTAAAAAGAAAGGAAATTCTGACATATGCTACAACATGGATGAGCCTTGAGGACATCATGCTAAATGAAAGAAGCCAGTCACAAAAGGATAAAGATTGTATGATCCCTCTTAAATGAGGTTCCCAGAGTAGTCAAATTCATAGAGACAGACGGTAGAACTGAGGTCACCAGCGGCCGTGGAGAAGGGAGAGTGGGGAGTTAGCGTTTAATGGGCAGAGTTTTAGTTTTGTCAGGTAAGAAAGACTGGATGGACGGTGGTGACGGTAGCACAACAATGTAATGTATTTAAAGCCAGTGAACTATACCCTTTCAAAATGGTTCAGATGGTATATGTTATGTTATGTGTATTTTAATGCAATTTAAAAAATATCAAGTATCTGAGGGTGTGGAGAGGAGAGGCCAATAAGTGATGACAGTAATGCCACTGAAGAAGATCCTAACAGCCAGAGACTGGGACCAACTGACGATGGACGGCTCCCAAACTGCAGCAGGTGCTGCCGGTGCATTACCCACACTGCCTCACTTACCACTAAAATGAGAAAGGGGGATGCTGCTGAACTAGGAAGAAGTTCCAGAATCAGGATCACTAAAAGTCTATACAACAAACAAACACAAAATCTTAAATTCTTGCAGATGAGAGGTGCAAGGCTATTAGAGGGCCACGCGTATATCAACTGAGGGTGTCTCTTCCCTTTACATTGGCTATGTCACAAAATGGGAACAAAACCTCTGTGGGGTCAATCCTCACACACAGAAATCAACATTAAAGAAAGGCCTAGCCAATAGAAATAAAAGCAAAAATGAACAAATGGGACCTATTTAAACTTAGAAGCTTTTGCACAGCAAAGGAAACTTTAAACAAAATAAAAAGACAACCAAACGAATGGGAGAAAATGTTTACAAATGATGCAACTGACAAGGACTTAAGTTCCAGAATATACAAACAGCTCATACAACTCAATAACAAAAAAACAAACAACCCAATCCAAAAATGGGCAGAAGACCTAAACAGATATTTCTCCAGTGAAGCCATACAGATGGCCAATAGGTACATGAAAAGATGCTCAGTACCACTAATTATCAGAGAAATGCAGATCAAAACTATAGCGAGATATCACCTCACACCACTCAGAATGTCCATCATTAAAAAGTCCACAAACAGTAAATGCTGGAGAAGATGTGGAGAAAAGGGAACTCTCCTACACTGTTGGTGGGAATGTAATTTGGTGCAGCCACTATGGGAAACAGTAGTATGGAAATTCCTTAAAAAACTACAAACAGATTTACCATATGATCCAGTAAATCTCAGTCCTGGGAAAATATCCAGAGGAAACTAATTCAAAAAGATACATGCACCCCAATGTTCATAGAAGCATTATATACAATAGCCAAGACCTGAAAGCAACCTAAATGTCCGTTAACAGGTGATTGCATCAAGAAGTTGTGGTATACATATGCAATGGAATACTACTTAGCCACAAAAAGGATGAGATCACATCATTTACAGCAACATGGAGGGACCTAGAGATTTTCATACTAAGTGAAGTAAGGCAGGTAGAGAAAGAAAAGTACCACATAGTATCACTTATATGTGGAATCGAAAAGAAAAATGACATAAATGAACTTATTTACAAAATAGAAACAAACTCACAGGCACAGAAAACAAACTTATGGTTACTGGGGTCAGGGAAGAGGGGGAGGGATAAATTGGGAGTTGGGGATTTGAAGTTAATAAACAAGATCCCACTGTAGGGCACAGGGAACTCTAGTCAATATCTTGTAGGAACCTATAATGAAAAAGAATATGAAAAAGAATATAAAAAAAAGAAAGGCCTAGCAACATGGTTGATGGCTGACAGAGATTCCTCCTGAGTGCTCCCAGTGCTGTACTAATGCACAAAATGACTTGTGTCCTGGTCAAACTCACCTAGCATGGAATTCAAATTTATGTCTCGGCAAAAAGACAAATTATTTAATATCGCTGAACTTTGGGGAGGCCCTCAAACGGTCACCCTTGCCATGGCTGACACTCTGAATTCCCTGGGCCTCCTGGGCTGGGATTTCGGGCTCTATGAAAAACACGATTGGTTGTCATCTGCATTGACTCATTTTCCTTCACTGGAACTTTTTTCTTGGCCACATTAAGCAGTGAGCCTGTCAACACTTACAAATGCTCTCCAGGAAGAACGGTCACTCCCTCTCAGCCTGCCTCGCCAGAAAAATCTTTCAGGGCTACCTGTCCAGTTCCTTGTTCCTCTTGGGAGACTCCGTTTGCTTCTATCACCCGGGTTGTTTGAGTTCTCTGCGAGCGTGACGTTAACAGGCACTGCAGGGTGTTACACTATCTGTTCCTCTCTCTCTCTCTCTCTGTTGTTCATTTCCAGACAATCCAATCACAGAGCTTTGCCTTGGCGTCTCTGATAATGGGGTTGGTTCCAGGGCAAAAAAAGTGGGGCCAGCAGTTGGTGAGAAAATAAGTGAGAGTCAAAAAGAAGACTCCAAGAAATCATTTCTGGCTTCTTTTCTAATGCTTGGATTGATCTGACGCAAAGATATCCTTGGAGAGGGTTGATTATTAATGTGTCTTAATCCTGCAGCTTCCATGTAGAATTCCACAAAGATTCCCAGGGGTGGGATCGATGGTAGTTCAGCCTCTGGCCCCAGTAATATGTTGACCAGACACCTATGATTAAAGCTTCGATTGTACCACTGAAAACGCCAGACTCTATTGTGGGGCTTTAACAATAGCTTCTGCGGCACCCGATTCTATTCCAACATGAGAAGAGCACAGAAGACTATCAGAACCTGTAGTTTTATAGACATAATTTGAAAAACCGTATGAGAGGGAAACAGTCACACATGATGTTTAGCTTTGAAGACGAGGAGCTAAGACCCTTTTGTACTGAAAACCAATGGGCATGAATTCTCACTCTATCCCTGCTATGAACTACAGCCTTGGAAGAGTTGCTTAATTCCACTGGGCATTAGTTTTTCCTGCCTTGTCAAATAAGGGGGTGCGCAAGACTTTGTCCAAGAACCCTCCCAGCTCAAGCATTCTATGATATCTCAGCAAAAATGAGAAAATATCACAAATATTATTTGCACAGAATGGGTTAGCCTAGTCCCCAATCACTTGATCAATGGCAAAAACACTGCTGATAGAGACCAAAAAAAGAAAAAAGTGGAAGAGATGACTTGCATACATGGGGTTGATTTGAGTGTGAATCGATAAATACCTTGTGAAAAAAACATTAGATAAATAGTTTTCATAAGCCAGTAAAATATACTGAAGTGTATGAAAAATGATTGACATGATTCTAAGTGGGAAGGGGGAAATTTTTAGGGGAGGAATTCTCTCTCATCAGATGTTCCACCATTTCACATGCAGAGTCGTATACAGTGAGACCGTTTGAGATCCAGAGAGCATATAGTTTTATTTACGAACATCAAACTGTTAATACGTGAAAATCATAAATTGATCATTGTTTTCATTAGAATGCTCTTCCAGGTGGACTCTGAGACAAAGATTTTGGTGCAGGTAGCTTATTTGGGAGGTGCTACTGGGAGGCTGAAGAAGGGGAGAGGGAAAAGTGAGAAGGGAAGAGAAAAGGGAAGAGAGAGCATGAATCAGTGGGTTGCCACGCTACCACAGTAACGAAGTTTCGCTCAACAGCACCGGCATTATTTTGAGGAATGGCACAAGAGTGATCCTCCTCAGTGACTCACTGAAGGACAGGAAGCACTGGGTGTTTATCCACTCACCCCCATTTCCCTTTGGTTAAAGGCTGTTGGAGGGGACAATCCTGGGGTGTGGCTGTCTGCTACCTTGTTCTGTCACCCTCTCGCAGCTTCAGGAAAAGCAAAATGGAGGGAGCCTCAGCCCCACTGCTTGCAGACCATTTGACAGGTACAAAGAACTGCCCACCACACCTGCCTTGACATCAGCTAGGCCAACTGGATGTGGCAAGGTACATCACAAGAGCCACAGTTATGTTAATCAGATGTGGTATATTTACATCTGAATTCAGTTAATGGGAAAAAGCACATGTGCTCAAGATTTTTAAAATCTACTGTAACAGTTGAGCTGGGGACTTGAAAAAAAATTATCTTTAATCCTAAATTAGAAATATCTTTCAAGGAAGTGGGCTTAGAGAAGAGGGGTGGAAGGTGCCCATGGTGGATGCGGATGTCTGTACTGAGCACTGAGGCCGACAGCTGAGGATGACAGTCTGGGTGTCTGCACTCCTTTTTACATCACAACTGCATCAACTCTGAGAGCTAGAGAGGCATAAGCCAGCACCAAACAGCTGACTGCCTACCCTTTCACCCTTCCTTCTAGACACATATTTGCCCCTCTGGATTTAAAACACTTGAAAAGAGGGAGGGACAATAAAAATGACTTAGAAAAGCTCTAAGCCCCATTCTTTGTACATCTTTATTTAGTATTGGTCAACCTTATCTGCTGAAGAATAAACTTAGGAAGCCTTGATTTGGAGTTTGATTTTCCAACCCTGCTGGTTTCCAGAAGGAGAGAGAGGGAAGATCTTTATCCAGCTGAAAATAAAGAGGATACTTCATAACTTCATGGGCTAAATAAGCTCCTTGTGGTTCAAGGATCAGAGTCCCCACTCAAGCTCAGATGAAACAAAGTGGGATTTATTTTAATGACACAACACAGATGTGGAGAGACTCACACATAGCACACATGGGCTTCTCAAGGACTAGAATCAGAAACTGAAAACTCTATGCTATCACTTATATGTGGGATCTAAAAAAAAATGACACACATGAACTTATCTACAAGACACAAACAGACTCATAGGCAAAGAAAACAAATTTATGGTTACCAAAGGGGAAAGAGGGATGGGGAGAAAGGATAAATTAGGAGTTGAGGATTAGCAGTTACAAACTACTGTATGTAAAACAGATAAACAACAAGGTCCTACCATATAGCACAGGGAACTATATTCAATACTTTGTAATACCCTATAATGAAAGAGGATATGAAAATATATATATATATATGTATAACTGAATCACTACGCTGTACACCAGAAACTAACATAAGATTGTAAATCAACTATTCTTCAATTAAAAAAAAAAGAAATGGAAATGAAGTCCTTCTCCATTTATTAAGGGCTGTGGTTTTCTCTCTCTCACACACACACTCTTCACCCCTCAACCACCAACTTCCTCTACTGATTCTTATTCTAGTGCCTCAAATAACCTCCACTCATAACCTTCCAGTTCTAGAAACCCTTTCCAATCAAGAATTTCCTGTTTCTCTAACACCAAGTTCCCGAGAGAAGAATCCACTGGAACCATTCCAAGTCACACTAGACCAGACAAGTCATAAATTGTTAGAAACTATACAGTTAGGTCAAGTTCCCATCTTCTGTTCAATCAGCTATTGCAAGGGCCAGGGTCACAGAGACCACACACACTCAGGAGGGCTGCGGGTGGGACAGGTCCCCCCAGAAGAGGGCATGTGTACGGTAAGCAGTAAGTCACATATCTAAGGCTTCCAGAATAGCCCATTAGAAAGTAAAGGAATAAATTACTTTATTTTCTATACTACTGTAGTTTATTGATATATTTTAAAATAAATTTAACTAGTGCTCATTAAAAGTCACAGTCCATCACTTACTTATGAGACCTAAGTAAATAAAACAACCTTTTGGAGTTTCACTTCTGTCTCCTACTCGTGGCAGAAATAATATTTATCCCCAGATCAAGGGTTGGCAAACCAGGACCGGGTGGGCCAATTCCTGCCAGTTGCCTGCTTTTGTAAATGATGCTTTAATGGCACATAGTCATGCCCTTTTTTTTTAAAATAAATTATAAGGTAACAATGGCAGAGCTGAGTACTGGGACAAAAACCTTCTGTCCCATAAAGCCTAAAATATTTGCTATCTGCTCTGAACTGAACTGTGTCCCTCCCAAATTCAAATGCGGAAGCTGTAGTCGCCCACATGATGGTATCTGGAGGTGGGGCCTTTGGGAGGCCTTTAGATTTCCTGAGGTGACGAGGGTGGGATGTTCATGATGGGACAAGTACCCTTAGAAGAAGAGGAGAGAGATCTCTCTCATTGTGCACGCACAGAGGAGAGACCCAGTGAACGCAGAGCAAGAAGGCAGCCGTACACAAGCCAGAAAGAGGGCCCTCTTCAAGACTCCAATCATCTAGCACCTTGATCTTGGACCTCAGCCTCCAGAACCGTGAGAAATAAATGTCTGTGGTTTAAGCCACCCTGACTATGGTAGTTTGTTACGGCAGCCCAAAGACACAATCTATCCTCTTACAGATAAAGTTTGTTGACCACAGCCTAAATTACCGGGAGATTAATTGTGACAGTGCCTCCCTAAGCACATATCCTGGAGACCACACACTTTCTCAATGTGTATCACATTCCTTGTGTTGCACTCGGAACACATTCAGGGTTCTAAGATCACATACCTTTGGAGGGAGAAAAGTAGCCTACAAATTCAAGATCAAAGAAATGGTTGTTATGCATTTAGTATACTCTTGAAATCTTTGCAGGTTTTCAGTTAATCTGTTAAATGTAGCAGTGTGTTCATAACTTAATTTGTGTATTTTAGCCATTTGCTTTAATGCAAGTAATTGGCAGGTACCGCATTAACACACAAAGGTATTTAATGCCACGTACAAAAAAAAAAAGTGTATTTAGTTCTTTATTATTTCTGCTAAATAATATAATGCACGAATCATAGAACTGAAGGGCCTGAAATGAAGTGTGAAGGTGGATTCATTCATCCCTCAGCTTCTGGGCAGCACTTCACATCAATTATTCTACAAAAATCATCGCACGTTAGTCATTAAAATCACCAGATAATGAGATTCCACAGAATCCCTTGGTAACATGCACCAGGGCCTCACAATTCCTTTCTTGGGGTATTTTCCTGAAATGGAGCCCCAATTCTTCCTGCTGCTAGGTCTTTCATGCTGTTCTCAAAGGTCTGGGCTGCTCTACCTGAGGTGGGATGTGGCGTACAGTCACTGAAATGCCTGCTTCATTCCTTCCCTCCCTGTGAACAGGAGTAACAGCCACGTTGTCCTCATAACCCCCTGGACCTTGAAGATGATGCTCGTACAGTCAGGGCCACGTTCGAGTCAGCGAAGAAGAATAAAGCCACTCCTCAGGAGCCTGAAGAGGGGAGGCAGGGAGGCTTCTGGGACAAAGAACATATTTTTCCTCTGTCTTGGACACAGGGACCATTGCCGTTTGTCTAACGATAAGGCAAGAAGGTCGTCTTTGTTAGAGTGTTATAAACAACACCACCTTTTCCACGGAAAGCGAGGCATCCCTTTGGGATGGTCTGTGATCTCTTAACATTTGAAATACATTTTCTTAAACCTGTATCCTCGATAGGCAGAGAAACTCCAGTTTCTGACAGTAAGATGCTTAAAAGTTTGAGAAAAATTAACTGCCTCAGGACCAGAGAGGGTGATCTATCAACCCTATCACACGAGAAGTTTGCTTTCCTGCAAACGCTTTCCAAGAGCATTAGGCTAGCTGAAGATATACTCAAATGCATCTTCATGAAAACATGGTAGCTAAAAGTAAAATAATCTAAGTGAAGGCATGATTAAAACTATATTTCTGTTGTCCTCTCTATTCTTAAGAAAGCATTTTTTTAAAAAAACAGGCATAAAAGCATACATTCATGATTTGAAATTCTTCTCATTTTAATTATTCAATTAAAATGCAGTGTTGGGGGTTTACCTGCCATTCCTTATGCCTCCCCTTTCCCGTGTTCCTGTAACCACACCCTATCAGAATCTCACCGCAGAGAGGCTGCTTCATTAGACTTGGCGACAAGAGGAGTGACCCACAGAATTCCCAGTTGAAGATGCACCTCTATGTAAAGGCAGAGAAGGAAATAAGAGTTTCTAGGAAGCAAGAAAGTTGCTGAAGGGGAGAGACCAGTGACATTATTTGATAAGACTGGTTCCCTAAAATCTGAGATATATCCACGCACCTCTATCACGGGGACTTTTAAATAGACAGTGGTGAAAGATGCAAACCATTTGGAGCATATTGACTGACACGGAAACAAACCAGTAAAAACTGGAATGTGTCTTGGCAACTAGGTCATATAAGCTAAACCACACTTTGTCAATATTTCTTTCCAGACATAAATAATTGTAAGATAGTCACTACATTCCCAGAAATATATGTGATTTTCAAACAGATATTTTTCTGATAACTTTAGGCCATACTTCACTCCTACTTAAGAATGTGTTTGTAGGTTCAGCCACTGGATAGTTCATACGAATGTTTAAATCACCGACCTAATGTATAGTTATCACCCAAAATGGGTCAGATCACTTTTACAACTGAGCCACAAGCTTGTATTTACTATATCAAGGAACTTCTAAGAAATAAATGAAAACAGCTTCATTTTGATCCAGGTAGAATTTTGAAACTTGAAGTTAGTCTCTTTAAATCTGTTTCCAATTTTAGAATGCTATCAACATCTGTGCCAAGACGTCTTCTTAGAGAAGAACCTAGGAGGACTTTTTAGGTTGGACAGATTCAACTTTCAAATTTGATTAATGAAATACGTTATATGTGAAAGGCTACTGATTTTTTAATTTTGTTCCCCATCACATACTCCCCAGAACACTGTGAGAGGCACCTTTAATCATGCTAATTTAGGCAGGTTCATAATGTCCTGGAGATTCGTATATTTTAAATTGAATTAATCATCACCTCCCCTCTACCCACCCTCTTAGCAAGCAGCCCCCTTTTCTATTTTTTTCCCCCCTATTACTGGCACCACCATCCTCCCAGCCACCCAGACTCAAAACCTCACAATGATTATCACATTTCTTTTCATGCCTAATATTTAACCAAATGACAAGATCATTGATGCTACCTTTATAACATTTCTTACATCTGCTCTTCCTCTTTACTGCTTCCTTTCAGTAATTCAGAGACTTACTCCCTTTGGCTCAAACCAGAGGTTTGTTCTGAAGCCCCCAAAGTTCTGATAACCCAAAGGTTTTTTATTTTCTGTTTTTAGTTTATTTGTTTTTAAATAATTTGTGACCTGAACTGACATGAGGCTTTTTATAGACACCATTTATAATATTTAGTTTGAGTTTATCTGGAAAAATATTAAAGAGAGCTTCGCTAGACCCCATTGTTGTCCAATATAAGGTATATGCCTTGTAGCACTTTTCTAAAATCTGGAAAATTCTGAATCCAAAATAGATCTGGCCTCAGGGGTTTCAAAGGACAAAATGTGGATTTTAATTAACACAATAACCTCTTGAAGAAAACTCTAATTATTATTTTTTCCTTTCTTTAATCCATTCTATACATTTCTACCAAAGGAACCTTTCTGAATATATTTAATCCAAAACTGTAGCTTTTATCAGATACTTCCACCTCCACATTTTGGCATTCAGGCCCTTTGTGATCTGGTCTATCTTTTCTGCTCACAGAAGGTGGGGCCTACAGGACTTCAGATTACATACTGACTAGCTTTGAGAAATACAAGACGTCCGAAGTTAAGCACCAAGCCCAATTCACTTTGTATACCCGTAGGTTGGCTGTTGAGTCCATGAGTACTCAATAAACATCTGTTGAATAAATAAAAGAATGAATAACTGGCTGAGAAAAGAAAGGCTGAATGAAAGAATGAACAAGTATTGATCAGAAAAAGTATGAATGATAATTGAAAGCGGCAGGTTTTTGTCCATATGTCACTGCTCAGGTTCTATTTAGGGTCAACTTTGGAATTCCTTAACTCAAGAGAGACAATGCAATTTTAGAAAAGATCTAAAGAAGAGGCAGCTAAATAGTGAAGTATTCTTAAGAAAATCTAAATAGGCTGGGTTTGGTTTTGTTTTGTTTTGAGTGAGGAAAACAAATGAAGGGAGTTGTAAGACAGGCAGTTGTGATGGCCCGTACTTACTAACTGCCCACGTGACTAGCTATAGAAAAGACGCAGCATCAGGGGACAGGGAGGGCCCACAGCCTGACACGCCCAGCAAGCATGTGCAGACACGGTCAGGGCCCATGGCAGGCTGTCTCTCTCAACGTGGATGCAAATTGTTTCAAACACAGTAAGAGGGATTTGGTTCTTACTAAACCAAAGTGAATACACGTGGACTGAAATTTGAAGGATTTCAGCTACACCTATTGAAGAAACCACCTCAAACTGATATAATATATAGAACAGAAAATATCAGAGTGACATATATTTGAGCAACCAATATATTTGAGTAATAAGTCAATAAGAACTTCATGAAGTGGGTTAAAGACATCGAAAGGAGTATGACAATTTTATTTTATTTTTATCGAGACTGCTAAAAGAAAAATAAAGACACATATCTTCTTGGAACTGTGTCGTTCATTCCAGTTTGGGAACAGACAAGTGAACCCCAGAGCTTTTTCCCTACCTACCTAGTGTTTTGTAATGTAGGAGTCTGAAGGGCTATATTCAAAGGGCATCAGAAGGGAAAAAAAATTTAAAAAGGCAAGCAAGCTACTGGTGACAGAAATAGAAGCAGTGGAGGGGTTTGTGATCCTTTTGACAATTCATAAGGGAAGCTTCATCTGCCATAACCTTAAGCGCAGTAGAGTATCTGTGAATACTCCAATAACGCTGGCTTATATCTGAATCACCTAGTCAGCAGCTCTGGTAGTATCAATATGACATATATGAATGGACCCACTCAACCTGCATTCCAATCATTCACTTCACTCCTAACCCAGGACTTTAATGACTGCCAAACCTCAGCATTCACTTGCATGCACTCATCACAGTCACGCTCTTCTGACAGCTCATTCAAATAAGAGGAATATGACTCAACTCCCAAAGCAGGACATAGGGAGTTCTAGCGCTGAAAAGCAAGCCAAATTTACCATTCAAAAAATAAATTCCAGCCATGTTCAATAAATTACATATTGCATACTCTAAGAATTACATTATGATTGCCATAATAATATATGGCTGTTATTAGAATTACAGCAGTAACATATGCAACTGCTAATGGACTTATAATGTAGCACGCCATTGGGAAATAAAAACGAACTATATTTTTTCCTGTTACCAAACAAATGTTGCCATAATCTATATAGTAATTTGAAACTGAATAGTTCTAAGTAGAAGTTTATACCCGTATTTGCTATGCATATATGGGCCTCTGTCACATAATTTTCAACTAAAGTTAAATAAGAGGAAAATATTACACACAGACTACTTCAGATACTCAAACTGTTGTGATTATTTTGATTGACTAAACTGGCTAAGTCAAGTGTTAAAAAGTTGAACTCAACCAAAAAGAGTCAGAGAGGTCAAAACAATAATCAAGTCAATCAAAAACTGAATTTTAAGTTCTTTCCCCCTGCTACCCTTGAAGAGATTGATTTGACTGGTCAAATCAGTCAAAAGAGTCAACCCAGTTTGTGTGTACAGACATAACCATAGCATTTAATCATACCTAGCTCAATGGAAAAAATAGCAACGATACTTTACATTTATTAGCTAAGTTGATATTCTTATAAACTCACTGAGATGGGTAGGACAAATGTTTCCACTCCTAGTTTTAAGCTGAAGAGTTTCAGAGAAAAGTGGCTGGCATGTGTCATCTACAACTGCCCTAAAACATAGTGACTGAAAATGATTTATTATTTTTCACAATTCTATGAGTTGAATGGATTCAGCTGGACAGTTCATTTGCTCCACTTGGTATATAGACTGAGGTCATTCATGTAGTTGCATTTAGGTGGGAGCTTGGCTGGAGATGGAATATCCAAGGTGACCTCTCATCCACCAAGATTTCTCCCCTTCTAGCTACTCACTATTTCGTATAGCTTAACCTCAGTTTCCTTCTAACAAGACGGTTGACTTCCAAGTGGAAACATTCCAAGAAGACAAGCCCCAGCGTGCAAGCATTAACTGAGTCTCTGATTGCTTCACACTTGCTAACATCCTGCTGTCAAAGCAAACCCAGAGACTGGGTGGGACGGGACTCCAGAAGGGCATGAACACCAGGAGACGTGATTCCTTGGGGGTCACCCATGTAACATTCTACCACAACGTGGCTATTGAGCTTGCAGAGCAAGGACTACAATTCTGGCCTCCTTAATGTGGTTTTCTTCCCATCAGACTAAGTTGACTTCCCAGTGTCACATTTGACCTTTCTTTTAACTCATGGTCTCTTGGGAACATATGTGCATAAACCTTAGAACGTATTAACATGGAGCTTCTCTACCTGCTGAGAGTTTATAGCACAGATTGATGGTGGTGTCTACGTGAGCATTTGAGGAGTTCCATGTCTTGTAGCACAAAGGACACCCCAAACCAGCTTCCTGGTCTCAAAAATCCCTTTAATTTCTAAAAATTATTAAGAACCCCAAAAAGCTTTTGCTATACAAATACACCTGTCAATATTTACTGTATTATAAACTGAAACTGAGAATTTTCTTCAGTCATAAGAACATAAAAGTATATATTCTGTTCACTGTCAGAGTGATGACATCACCACATCTCATGTGACTTCTGTACACTCCACTGTACCCTCTGAAGGGAATGGGAGGAAAGAAAAGGCAAATCCTATCTTGTTTATTATTATGGACATAGTTTTGACTCTGAAAGGGTCTCAGAGGCACTCAGACGCTCCTACATCACATTTTAAGGACTGCTGTTCTAAAACAATTTTCTCCCTGAAAATAATAAATGGCACTAAGCAGGAAATTACTAAACCTCTCTTTATTTTCTCTCCTAAACTGACAAGAAATTAAAAGCTATCCTTAGAGAATAAACCTGAAGTGACAGCACAAATGCAGAGCGGAAAGGGAAAACTGAGCCTGGGGTCCATCTTTTGTGACCATCAAATTTGACATGGAAAGATATGTTTGGTGGAGAAGTCAAAAGCACGGCTCAAAGCTGGCCCAAAGTGCTTGTTTCAATAGGTGGCAGCTCCACTGGGCTTTCAGTTTTATGCCAAGATCCCAAAGGGATATTGTATCTCAGCAAAAGGGTGAATGAAGGAGAAGACCTGCTCCTCAGAAAGGGACATGAGGAAATCTTCTCTCATTACAATCTTGGATGGAAGGAAAAAAATTCCTCTGAAAATTCATAACCATAGGTTTGCCCTTTTCTGGGTTTTCAGCCCATTTTTTATTACAAAGTTATCCCAGGTTGGTGGTGCTTCCAGGCACTTGGCAAGCACAAAAGCAAACTGGACCTGGAGGAATACACTTTTAACCCGGGCTTCAAAATATTCTCACACACAAGTGCCATTAAAAAATAAGCTCGTAATTAAAAAAAAAAAACCATGAAACACAAATTGCTGAGTTAGATGGGCAAAAACCACACTAAAAAGAGTATAAAATAAGAATGTTTACCATGCCTATTAGAAAAAAAAAAGTATGTCAAAGGACGAGTCTAATCTGAAAAGGAATAAAATCAAATTTCTAGATGAAATAATCAAATCACTTTGAGAAATGATAATATTTGAAGTTAAATAGCGCATAAGGCCACAGAGCAACTAGACTTCTCACATACTGCTGAGAGGAGGGTAAATTGGTAAAACCACTTTGGAAAACTGTTTGGCAGTATTCACTGGAGCTAAATGACATATACTTCACAACAAAGCAATTCTTCCTAATATAAACTCAGTAAAAATGCTCAACACATTCTCACCTCAAGAACTACGCAGTAAAGTGTACAGCAACTCTATTCATCACTGGTATAAGTGTGCATTTGCTCTATAAAAATTCATCTAGCTCTACATTTAGGATGTGTATATTTTTCTATATGTACGTAGTGACTGAATGAAAATTAACACATATACGTGTGTGCACGTACACACACACACACACACACTGAACAAAAATTCCTTAATGTCCAAAGAAGAGGACATTCCTGATAAATCAGAGCAAATACCACTCTGAAATGGATTTACTGCACAAAATAGAAAAAAGTCAACAAATGAATCAAAAAGTAAATCTGATACTTCTAAAGAAAAGAAAATCAGAAGTTACATCTAAAGGAATTATAAAATACGGTCCAAAGAGAGCATGAGAGACAGTATTTGAAATAAAGACTAAGAATCTCCCACAACTGATGCAAGACCTGATGCAAGAACGCGGAAGAAGATAATTTCCAAGGCTCGGCCAGATAAGGAAACACACACCAAAATGCATCGTAGAAAGCTGTAGAACAGCAAAGAAAAAAGGGAGGTCCTAAAGGCAGCAAGAAGAAGCAGGGCAGAATTTATGCAAAAAAAAAAAAATTTTTTTTTCTTTTTTTAGGCTGGCAGCAACAATGGAAGTCAGAATATCACAGAATGATGATTTCAAAAGTTCAAAGAGAAAATCATTATCAATCTAAAAATAGTCTAATTTGGGAGAGAGTTATGCAGAATTTGCAGAATTAAAGCATGTAAGTACTGTGTGTTGCCTAAAAAGATACTACATCGAGGTACTGTTCTTTTCACCATGAACTGCTGCAGAAAAGAGCATGGTATACTCTCTGGTTGTTTGTGAAATTTAAACATGCAGTTAATAAATTGCTCTGTTAATGAAATGTGCTTGGTCACCTACAATGAGCCAGATAGATGTGATCCATATAGTCTAAAAGTCCTTTCATTTTCCTGGTACTCAGCATTAGGCTACGTATGAAATAGATGCTCAGGTAATATACAAACAGAGGAAAGGATAAATGGATGAATGGCTGTTAGATGGATGAATGGATAGACAGACAGACGGATGGATGGACACATAGATGGACGGATAGACAGAGATATATATATACAGGCAGACAGGACATACATTTTGTGGACTAATTTTATCATCTGTATCTGACTCTCACCCTGAATATCTCTTAGGCAGAGTCTGATAGAACACAGAATCCTAAATGCTAATTTTCTGAATTTTCAGCTCCCGGATCTGATTAGTGTTTCTTGGACTAAAGGAAATGCAGGGAAACAGCTTTGTGTGTCCATAATGGAGAGCATTTGTCTCTATGAACACTCGCTGGGCGCCACCATTATGTTTTCCAGTGAAATCAGCTGATGAAAGATCTCTGCCAGGGTGGAGGTCAGGGTCTTTCCCTGAGTGAAATGTGACAGATGTTGGGCCAGTTGTGAATATCTTTGTCCGTGGCCCAGAACTTATTTATCTTCTCTGGACACTGACAAACACACACACACACAGTATGGCACACTTTTAAAAAAGTGTGTCACCGTTTCCTGAGAGAAATGATCTCCTCTCTAGGATGTGACTGAAAATCATGGGCAACTGGAAGTCTGGTGTACCCCTGTGGACTATTAGTCACCCTATAAAAGTTAATTTAAAACAAATTAATCCATAAATCTCCACATTGTCTGCAAATACCTACCACTATAAAAAACCTAATTTAAGCCCTTTCCCCTCTATTCTAAATTAGGGTTGCACTGCATTTTAGAAAATGTCTTCCCGACTCGGAATAAATTACCAGTTATTTCCTCTTATTGACGACGGTGTAAGTTCTAAGGGTGGTAGTAGGTCCAACATCACAATCCCTTCATACTCAAAGAGAAAGAATGCACAGTATTTTACAGGAGTCTTAATACAGAAACTTTATATATTGGAGAAGTTTAATTTTAAATGCAGTTCCTCAGGCCGTTCCTCCTGAAAGTCACTTAATAGAGTTTCTTAGTTAACACTTTAGTCACACTTAGCATGTGGAAGAAGATGAAATCAGAGAGGTAGATCTTTGACAGAGATAGAATTTTTACTTTTATCAGGATCTTTAATTACGGAGTCTCAAAGCAGAATAAATAAGAGTGGCCCACCCTTAGGGAAAAGGCTAAAAATGGCAACCTGAACCATTAAATGGTTCAGATTTCTACTGAAAAGCCAAAATACAGACTTTCTAAACTTTAGAAAACTGTTTAAAAATATTTGTGGAGCAAGGTGAATGACCAGGTTAAAAAAAATGTTTTTTATCTTTTCTAAGTTGATGAGATAGTAACTAGAAACACAGTCATTTAAAACACTAATTTATAATCCCTCCCACCCCCATCTTGAGGGACAGCGTGTTTAAAAAGGAACATTGCCCCCTCTGGTACTTTGGAACTTTTAGAAATGCAATTTTTGCATAGAAAAATCCTATTCTTGATGCTAAGTGGTTTTTATCCTGAATATTTGGGGAAAAAATGGCTACCTTCTAAGCCAGAGGAAGACTCAGGTGGCGAGTTCGTCAATTAAATCTAAATGTCCCCAATTCCATTGTCTATAGCCAATGAGAATAAACAAGAGGGTATTTAGCACATTGAGACATTTCACAGAAAGGTGTTCCAGGGCTGTCATTCCATAATCTAAAAAAAGGCACTTAGCGAACTGCTAATTATCAGGCTCCCCCACACCACTGTACTGATGTTAAATGGCACTGTTCCATTAGCTGTAATTATTCCATTTGTAATAAATAAGCATTAACCATTTTCAAGCATACACTCACAAATCATTTTTAAAGGATGAGTTTCATGCATTTAAAATCATATATTTCAAAACAGCCTCAGCGGCAAATCTACGTGAAGGCCTAAATTCAAATGAGAAGAGCATTTAAGAAATTAAAATAAAATATATTCAGTAACAGAAATTATTACAGCCTGCAACACCTTCAAAAGAGAGAGAGAGAGAAAGAGAGAATACTGCCACCAAGTTAAGGAGAAAAATGTTTCAATGTTCAACGGGGTGGATATAATAATTCTTCAAAAGGCCCAGATTTCTTTATATAAGACAGCATCTGGAACCTAGGAAGTGATTTGTATGAAAACAGACTGATAGTGGAAGATCAGATGTGGTCACATTAATACACAAATGTCTTTGACCTCTATTCGGGGAAATGGGATGTAAGCGACCACTTGCAAATGCGGAGATACAGATGTGGGCGGGCGTGACTTGGGGGGAGGAAAGGAGGAGACATAACAGACTTAGACCTTGCCCACAACTGCTACCTGGAGGTCATCTGAAGGAGCACAAGACTTACTGCATTCACCAGTCTTTAGACGTTTACCCACCTTGCTTACACTGAGAACAAAACAATTAATTAGCAGTACTATAAAAAGTCACGGAACCATATAGGTATGATGTGTGCACCTTTTCTGACGTATGCCTTCTTGCAATGAAATTTACAAAGCAAAGCAAAAACTGAATGAATAAATTATAAAGTGACTGTTACAAATTGGTAAAATCTATGTGTGGGTAACCAAAAGGCTGATGTGGATGTAGAAGATAAACCCTAACATTATTTTTTCAAAGCAAATAAAAAATAAGCGCTTACTTTATTAATGAACTTGGAGAGTCAAAGTTCTGTTTGCTATGAGTCTTGTACGGAAAGGAGGTACCTACATATTGGTCCAAGAGTCCTCAAAGTAGTTCTAGGTGTGGACTCCCTCAAAGACTCAGAGCTTTTAATACTAGAGTGGAAACTATTCAAAGGATTTTATGAACACTGAATATGACTTGCAGAAAATATGACTTGTTATGTATCCACAATATATGTAATACATATTCCCAATCATGAAAAAAAGATCGGTTACCAATAATACCAACACACAGGATTAACCTGCTTGCTATCGTGAGCGATGGCTTAGTATCGTGCACTGTCCAACGGAGCACTAACGTGGAGATTTAAATTTAAATTAATTCAAATTAAACAAAATTAAAAACTTAGTTCCCCTGTTGCACTGGCTACATTTCAAGTGCTCAACAGCCACCCATCGCTAGTGGCTATGACTTGGGGCAACACAGACACAGAGCGTTTCCATCGCGGAAGAAAGCTCTCACGGACAGCACTTTCGCCAAGCACTTTGTAACAGTCGGCTAAAAAGGATAGGCCCAGACAATTCATAGTTTTCTAACCAACAAAAGATGCTAATGAGTTGCTTTTACTGCTTAGGTTTTCTGCAACAAACACGCTTTTCAAATTTTGCAGTCAATCTATGCCCTTGAAGTTAAAGTTTATATTCCCAAGAAATGAAATCAAAACTTCAAATCTGAAGTTAAATGTCGTGGGGGGCCTTAGGCACATTTTCTGTAAACACTGGGAAGAAGAACTGTGATTTTTCTGATGACAAGAAACAGAACCTGTATAAATTCAAACTTAAACAGACTCTTTACCCCACTTTGCCTGTGCTGTCTGCTCACTGTGCTTCTGCACTCACTGAAATGTAAATATTTTCTAAATGTCTCTTTCTTATCTTTGCCTATAGGGTGAATAGCACCTTGTATTTTCAAATACAGGACCATGAGATCATTTTATTTCAAGTATTCTCATCAAATGCTACTGTCAACTCAAAGTCTTGATGCCTTAAGTTTTCTTCCACACTGTGAACATCAGTTTTCTTCTTCGTTTGCTGAAAGCACTTGGTTAACAATTTAGCACCCTGAGATAGCACTAAGTCACAGGACAGAATTTTTAACAGGAGCTGTTGAACTGATTTTCCACAACACGGTACCCAAATACTGACTCATAATTAAGCAGGGTCCACTCTGTCTAAAATACACTATATACAAACTGATATATTAATACATATGTTATATATTATATCATATATTAACCTATCTATATATGTATATAATATAATGTATCTCATATATTATAAAATGATAACTCAAAACATTTGTTTCGTTCCAATTTTTTAGCTGAACCCATAGTGATCCAGAAAATTGGCATAGAGTTTACTCTTTCAATTTATGGACTCTGAGTGCTAAGGAATGTACAGTGACTTTCTTCTGAGATCTGTTCTCCAGTCATAGGACTTGGGAAAGTCACTTAGTGTTATGCAGGAGAACTGTCACTGGCTGGTCTGGTCTAGTCGCCCTTCTACAGACCAAGCTGTGCTGGTGCCACATGTTCATTTGGTCCGTCCTGGAAAAACCCTGTTCTCACTTCAAGGCCTTCATTAGAAGATTTTATCCCTTTTTATACACTTGTCCAAAATAAGATGTTTATATTCTGAGTATTTAATCAGTTGATATCTTCTGAAGGCTTTATTTCCTTAAATTAAAAAAAAAAATTGTCTCTTTCGATAGCTGTGTTCCTTTTCCTCTCCCATTCTTTACTAAAATATGATTTTATCTACTCCTACGCAATTAAATCAGAATCCCTAGGGGTAGAGACCAGGCAAAAGCATTTTGGAAAAGTTCCTAGGGCAATTCTAAGTCACACTGATGGGTGAGAAGCTGTTCCAAACGGAGTGTGATTAATTTTACTCCTCAGTATGTGGGTGCACATACTGGTCCTGTCACTCATGATTTGTGCCAAGAGATCCCCCAACCTTCCTGTGCCTCACTGTCATCATCCATAAAAGGGGAATGACAGTGGTTTCCGATAATTGTTGAGAGACTTGAATGAGGTAAAACTTGCATTGTCTTCATGGAAATTGTACTTCTCATTCCCCTGTTTTTGGTAATGAGAAGGCACTTTCTAAGCTGATTTTGGGGAAGAGGTATATTCCTTCTTGGGGTTCAACGTGAAAGTGGGTTCCTGGTTGGAGAACGCCATCAAATGGCCCCGTTCACGTGCCACTCCCACTTGGAGAAACACAACTCTCTGCGGTTAATATTAATTACTTTCTGCCCAGTCTTGCAGTGGTTGCAAACTCAGTTCGTTTTATAAATTTCTTATCAGCATTCAGAGAGGTTCTGGTCATTTAAGAAAACCACGGGAAAGAAAAGGTTTCACTTGAGACAATTTGATGCATTTGCTTAATTTGATTTCGTGAACTCTGAAAAGACGATTATTCTATTTTAGTGTCAAGAGTACATTTCTTCTGCAAAAGAGCCTGGTTTGAGGACCACTGAGGCAACCTACCACATTTTCTGAGCTACTTAACTGTAGAAGAACAGAGGTCACATATAATTCATACTGGGGTCTCTAATATGCTTTGCAAAAAGAAAACACTTGGTAAATATTTAGGGACTTACAATTGAGAAAAACAAGCAGGTTTCAGATTTCAAATAGTAGATAGTCTGAAATTATTAAAAAAAAAAAACACTGGAATACACCTTCCATTTCACCTTCTAGTTATGATGGGCTCGAAAGGTTCTGGCTTCACTATGTATTACCTAAGCCCAAACCAGCTCAGAAAGAAGATGACCAAGAGAGGGGAAGATGCCTAGGGGTCGCAGTCTTCCTGGAACAATCCACGAGTCTTTTCTAATATTTCAAGCATTTATAAAGGAAAATCTCAGTGCACTGGCAGAACTGCTTATATGACAGCCTTGACAGACAGATCAATTTGACTCCTGACAGTGTGAGGGGGGGTCTGCTCATTTTTAGTGGAGTTACATGTAGCTCTGAAGGTGAAAACTTAGAATTACCCCAGATGACTTCCCCAGGATTCCACAGTGGGTCCAACCACAATCTAGCTAAACGACCAGGAGGGGTGACTGTCAACCCTGGTTGAGGGTTTTTTGTTTTTGTTTTTGTTTTTGTTTTTTTAAGAGAATCATGAGATGAAGACAAGATCCTCTATTTCAAAAACACTCTAGGAGCAAATTCTGTAACAAGCCAACATTTAAAAACAAATCTTCACAAATCCTAGAAATAGAGTGGCCTCGACTCATTTTCCAAATAAAATCAAAAGGGATGAGCCTCGGAAAACTGTGAAAGACATGAAATGTGCCTTCTTGCCTCTAACCTTTCTCACCCCACCCCACCCACCTCTCAGTGGGGCTCCCCACCCCAATGCCAGGAGCCCCCTGATTTCGTGTCAATCATTTGTGATGGCTGAGTGACTGGCACTCTCAGAATGAAACTCATTCACACCCAAGTGCCACCTTGAGCGCTCATGTGCATTTGAACTCTTTTTTCTTTGGAGTTGCCAGCATTTTGTTTTTGTTTTTGTTTTGTTTTCCCTTCCTCAAAAGATTTTCAAAAAATTTCAAGCAGAAGACAAAAGAGATCTGCTGTGGGGACTAGGGTTTATCGTCACCCCAGGTTTATTTTCCCAGGTCTGAAAGCAAAGCTCAGAGCACCTTTTATGTTTGGGGAAAACAAGAGGACTGGAAGGATGGAGAGATGAAAGAAGAGAGAGATGAAAGAAGGTAGGAAAGCTGGAAAGAAGAAAGGGAAGGAAGAAGGGGAGGAGAGAGATGATTTTGGCTTTTATTCTAGAGTTGAAGATTTCCTGTCTGATGTCCCTTTAGGGGTAGTCTTGGAAGTTAGAGAAGATGGGGGGTGGGTTCTCTTGGCAATGATTCCTCTAGAGCTTATCTGCCTTCCCCTCTCTATTCAAGTGACTTGGGATCTGGTAACTCTCCGGATTCCCACAATTTTAAAACAATCCATCTTATTCCACTCCTTTGACCCACGATATGACATATATGCATTTTGTTTGTGACATTTCTGCTAGGTGTTTTCCTGTGCATATATATTTGAATGATTTAAAATAATCCCTGTATATTATTGTTCCAGCCTCTGTTTCTGACAAAATAAGCCATTTTCTTCCCCTTCACAGCATCACAGGTATCATCACAGAGCATGCTGTCGTCAGTTCCTTCGAGCTCATCCACTTGGCTGAGCACTGGAGGGGGAAATGGCTTAAGACTAGGAAGACCAGAATGAAACCTCGCGTGGAAAGGCTGGCTCTCACACGCACGTCTCTAAAGGTGGGTTATGAATGGTCTGCCCAGCCCTGCATGATTAGCAGGAAAAACTGAGTAGCGATGTCTGTCTTGGGCCCAGGGTGACTGCAGGACACTTATTTGCCTCTTTCGTCTAAGCTTCTCTCAACAGTCTTGGCTCTGTCCCATCAGTGCCCAGGCACTTTGTGACTTTGTGGCTCTAGTTGCCTCTCCCTCTCTCACATTCATTTTGTGAAATCTTACTTGATTAGACTTCTGTCTGTTGTTAGTTAGGTGGCCTGAGTGAATAAAGATGACATTCAAATGCTCCAAGCATAGCATCCCAAGACATCAACTTCCCAGGGACAACTAACTGTAAACATTTGATCTAGCCTTTGGAGAGGTAAAGACGTAATGCAAAGTCCAGCAAAGGAGTTATTATGGAATTGCCAAATATCTCATGCTTCTAGTTCTGTGGTGGTGTTAAAATCGCAAATGTTTTATATCAAGATAATATTAATGAAGATGATGATGATGGCTAAATACTTATCTTTAAACAACAGACTCACAAAGCAAGACAGCCAAGACTGGCTGAGGGAACAGCAGATTGCCACCTCCCACCGCACTCTCACGCCAGCATGGAGTGGCAGGTAGAAAGACTGGCACTATTGAAATTAATTCCCCCATGCCTTTTTGGGGGGTTGTTGTTGCCAATCTTGTAAAGTTGAAGTTATCTAAGTTAGATGTTCTTACTGTGAATGTGTACTGTTTTCCCAGCTACACCCTGAGAACAACCATGGCATTGTCTTATGATAGACAAAAACAGGACATCAGTGAGCACATGTTAGTCTGCCAGTACATCCCCAGTCCTGGATGGCTTCCCTAAACATGTGCTTTGCTAATTAGAAGCGGAAGGGTCTGCATGGAGGAGTGATTGCCTCAATCAACAACAAAGTTAAAACACAAGCTATGAAGTAGGACAGATACGAGGTAGCATCCCAGCCCTGCCACCTATTAGTTTGTGGCGTTACATGGCTACTTCACATCTCTGAGTTCTTTTTTCATCTGTGAAATGGGTATAATGACACCTACCTCAGGGACACATTGTATAGTAGGTGGAAGGTACTTTTTTTTTTTTTGCATATGGATTCCAAAAATAACTGCATTCTGGTCATTTCAATGAGAGAAGTTGTTCTGGTGTAAGAATAACATTGGGCTGGTAGGGACAGTCATGACAGGGAAAAAAACAGGGACATCAAAAGGAGGGACGCTCATGATGCACAGCAGCCAACTTCTGTTTGGCTGGAATCTAGCTTAGTATTTCCAGATTTTCTAATTTTTCAAGGGGATTTTTTTTCCCCAAGGAAAATAAAAAAAATACACATTTTCATGTGAAAAAGTTCCCAGTAATTTGTATTTTAGAACCATACCAGATCAACTGGCTAGTCTAGAGAGAACCTGTGCTAGGATGTGATTTGGCCCTTGGTCTGTCTCTTTCCACCTCCAGTCTAAAAAAAATCACACTTAACATAAAACAGTGATTATTATTATCATTAGCCTCCACACCAGTAGAAAAACAACTCAAATTGGAAATTTCTTAACAAGTGTATGACAATTATCTGGTCATATAGTAACGCTGATGTTGGAATCTTCAAAATGAACTGAGGACCTGATGGCTAGAGGTCCTGTCTGTTCAGAGCTAACTATGAATTTATCAGTTACTACCTGAAAACTACAAGCTCAATCTCATCTAAGCTTAAGGAGACGCAGCCAAACCCAACTGGAAATTTGGTACCATCCTATGAACATAATAATAAAATGCAACACACATGCCAGCGTATGAAGAATGCATTCTACTTGGAAAGCAGGAGAGAAAATGAGAAGTGCCTATTTCTATGTATAAAGCATATCCTATAAGTGCTAAACGCAGTTTTACATTATAATAGTACATAAGCAAACTGCTTAGGATATATTTATAAACTTCCAGAGAGAGAGATTTGGGGAAAAAGAAGCAGTTGTGTTCAGTCACGATGAATTTTCATCCCCTGAAATGCTGAAGAGGCTTGTTAAGTGCTCAGAGGTACACTCAGAATTTATTGTGTCAAAGCTCTTCCCTTCTTTGCTGCGTGACAAGAGGTCAAAGTGACTCAATCTCTCTGAGCCTCATCTGTTAAACGGAAATAAATATTAGGTTCTACTTCAGAGGCTGACTTAAAACAATAAAGAAATTTAATGTAAAGCTGTTTATTTAGCACAATGCCCAGAACATAGTAAACGCTCAGAAGGTTAGCTGTTAGGATGAAATGACTCAAGTTTAACTAGTGAAATTCGTATATGGATAACTCGGCTTTTTTAATGGGCTAACATTTTTATTATGGTATCTCTCTGGGAGCAAATTACAAAAATAAAGACTTTTGGCATTTTCTAAGAGTAACGTCTATAAGGTACGATTTAAAAGCCTTTATCTAGGACGAACTGTTGGAATAGAGAGATTCTAATGCAACGTTTCAGTGTTATGAACAAGGAGCTTTTGCCTGGTAAACTCATGGGGTGAAATCCCATCCCCTGATCTTCAAAATGTGACAAAGAGCTATTGATTGAGAGCATATTGTCATTTAAATTACAATTAGGGATGGGTGAAAGGTGGTTATTCAACAATTCAAACCTTTCTTTTAATACTGTCAAGGACGACTTAACCTTCACCCAAACACACTTCTAAAACTTTTGAGTTTCAACATGTCTAAAATCAATTGCTCTTTTCTTAAAGTAAGAGAATCCTGTCATTACTCTCAAATGTCGAATTCGGTAGTTTTGAATCTGGTGGTGAAAATCTTTCAGAAAGCTTTGCTTGCAGTCACAAAACACGTGTGTCTCAACACAAAACCAGTACTACATTTGCACCTTAATATGAAATTAAATCATTCAGCACATTTTCCTAGAGGAGCTAGTTACAAAAGTATATGTATTTTCAAAAATCAAGCGTTCTGTGGGTGATGTATGTTTTAATTCAGAGTGTTTTAAATAGAAAACCATCCTTCTGAAGGCACAAATCGCTATGAACTTCATGTCTTTTATGATGGGCAAAACAATGCTCAATTCTAAAGGCATTAGGCAGTGCATATGTTAAATGAGCCAGTGGACAGAACGGAACCTGTGTGTGCGTGTCTGAGTATTTACGCTCTATGACCGACTTCCTTGCATTTTTGCAATATGAAGACACTTCATACATAATTTGCTTTGGTACTGCAAACACACACACAGACACACACGCTAACATGCTATGCCTGCATTGCAAAATGCGGGACTCAATCTTACAGTCTTGCCCCGGCCAAGTTCCCTGCAGCTTTCACAGGCATGCAGACAGCATGAAGACTGCAGCTCTGATCTCCTACACTGAAGTACATTTAGAATTTATTTCGTGAAAGCATCTCCTCTCTTTCTCTCTTTCTCTTTCTTCTCCTCTCTTTCTGTGATGCATGCACACCTGTCTGTTTCTCAGGAATGGTAGGCATTTACTCAGATGACTTATTATTCCAGAGATGCCTTTGGCAGCCTCTCATCCTCAGGGCAACCATTGTTCTGGCAGCAGTAGGTCAGTGAACAGTGCAAGGTCACCCAGCCCCACAGTCCTCCATCTCCTTTCTCCTGTATGCGGCACGAGCTCCAAGGTATCCTTCACTTGCTTGACACGTGAGGTCATGGAAGATAGTCTCCAACCCAGGAAAACACCAAGTAAGCCACAGCACTCACTGACAAGAGAGTTGGCGGTACCCATAAAGGGTAGGAAACTTACTACAGCAGTTCCGACTGAGCTTTCCATGCTATCATTAGATGATATCATCTCACTTGTAAAGGAAACCCATTAAAAGTGTATTTTTTTCCTGTACTTCAATGATTTGTCGGGCATCTGCTAAACAAGAGGGAGCATCCAATTTTACATTTTATTTGAAAACTCTGAGCAGAAAAATCACATGCGAATGCCATCATCACATAATATGATTAGGAAGAGAAAAAAATACATCAAACTTATTAACGTTGCTCAAATAGAACTTCTCTTATTAGAAAATTTACACGGACTCACTGTAACCTTGAAAAACAGGAAAGGAGTACTGCTTGTCAATATAAATAGGCAATTTATGTTATCAAAACTTTCAGGATTTTGATTCATCTATTTTAAGGAAAATTAATTGAGTATCATTAGGACCAGCTCATATTTACTAATGCATTCTGTTTGAATGGTGAAGCATCAACTTGAAGGTAGAAGAGTTTTTAGTGTTATTCAGGCAAATATAAAATCTAAATATTTAGAAAATGAAGACTTAGGAATTCAAGATATTGGGGGGAAGCAAGATGTTTTACTGCCGCCTTGTGGACAATTTAAAAGAACTGCGTATTTATTTAAACCAGTGGTTAATACACGAATCTTGGCCAGTAACAGAACCAGACAAAAACGGGTACAGGATAGATGTGGGTCAGAAACACATATCAATTAATCAAGTCTAGTCAGAGTAATATTTTCTTTTGTTTTTTAAACCCAAGGAGATCTGTAAGGTCTTCAAGTGACTATTTCACTATAGTTTGAGAAATTCCTGACAACCACAAATAGAAGATGGAGAAAAAAACGAGATAGTATTAAACATTGGTTAATAGAGTTTAATCAGAGTAACACCGTTCTGTTTTTTTTTTTTTAATCAAAGGCGTTTCATAGATTTTTGAATTTTGCCACTGCATCTCAAGAAAATTTACCAAATCCCAGTTCGTTACCATTGAATTAAATGCAGCACCAGAAAGCAGCGATAAGAAAAACTGGACATATTCTAGGGTTCAGTCCAGCAATTTAGCTTAGAATGTTTATTTAAATATAACTTGAGTTTATAAACTTGTTTTCTAGGGAGATTTATAGTGCTTTCTGATTTTGGCTGGACTGAAGAAGTCCAGCTTGACTTCCTGCAAAGAACACACTTGTATAAACCACCTTCTTACATTTTGACATGAAAATTTTTCATTAGATACATTTCTAATTACAAACAAATGCCCAGGTGGATGGTTAATTTAAATCTAGCTACCGATATCACAGAAGTAGCATCCTGAAACTTTTAGCATTCTAGTACCACATAAATCCTTGTTGACAAAACATCTAATAATATATTCTAATTTCCAGTTTCCCCTTGTTCATCTGTTGGATAAATATTTGATACGTCTAACTTATCCATTAAGAAAAAAGGTGCCTTAGCACTTGTGAGTTGTGAATCTAATTTAAAACTGAAAGAACAAATTAATAGGTTTTTAATTAAAATGTTTTTAAGCATATCAAGTTACACAATAAATGCTTTAAACTTCAGAATATGATTTTCAATGACTTTGCCACTATTGAATTATATTTTTTTCACTGGGGAGGAGAGGGGAGAAGTATCTTCAGTGAAACAATCTGAAGATCAAACAACAGGGTAATCTAAATTTTGCTAAATCATCGAAAATTCAAATTATTCATTTTTTAATGATTAAACTATCTTGATTTAAGTGAGAAGTGGGTATAGGAAAATTATTTAAATAAAATAACACATATTCTCTACTTAACAACAGTGAACACTTCATAAGCTACAGATCTGGGTGTAGTAATAGTCAATCTTTATCTTAGTACTGAGCATGACAAAACTTAAGTAAAGGACATTTTCAAAACTTCTGACCCATTTTTCTTACAGTAGAGAATGATTTCAGATGATTGATGAATATGCTCATCTCTATTATTAAAATAAGGGTTCTGTTTTAAATTATTTTACAAACATGTTCTTGCCTATTATTAGTAGACTATTAATCACTTATTTTTCAATGTCATGGAGTCTTCATTATATGCTGTATACCTTGGCTGCATTCTCATTACAGCCTCATTATGACCCATAAACAAATTATCTTCTTTTTAACAGATCAGAAAGTAAAGACTCAGAAAATAAAGGCTCAGAGAGGTTAAGCAGACTACCCATGGTCACACAGCCTTTCAGTGGTACTTCTAGCAGCATCAATGACTTTATGTACCTCTCTACTTCCACCAATCTTTGGGGAACCAACATCACCCATTTTTTCAGTAGGGTTTGGCAGTGCTTTGGAGTTTGGCTCTGGCTCATGATCAAAGGCCATCCAAAAATGTTCAGCTTTTGCAAGAGCAAAAGCTGTTTATTATCTACTAGTTAATTCATTTAATAAATATTTATTTAATGTTTCATGCTGGGTAAAGTGCCAGGAACAGGGGTGCAATAATGCCACACCCAGAACGGGAACTGGATTTTTGGAGCTTAACAGTTTAGACACTGAGGACGTTTGAGAAATGGAGAATGAGTAGGACCCAGTCCTTCATGATGAAGGGAAAAAAGCAGTAGTTCTGGAATCAAGTGAACTTCAAGCTACTCTGCTATCTTCTGTTTCTGAGAAAGTGAGAAGCCATTTGTCTTTCGTCGCTGCTTCCTCTTCTGTACGAACAGGTGCATTCAGAGGCTTAGCATACAACATATAATGTTCCTGGCCAAAAATAGTGTTCCATACACAGTGACAGTTATTACAACACGTGAGGGGGAGAAGGAGCTGTGTAAACAATTTAGTGAGAAGTCCCAGCCTAATGGTATTGACAAAGTTTTCTGGTAACCCAGGGGGCAAGGTGCTGGAGAAGGTTGATGGAAATGTCACATCAGAAGTGATACATGATGTGGGTCTATGAGGATAAGAAGAGGTCTGCTGGACACAGGAAGTTTCACGTACAAAGATGTAGATGCGTGACTATTTCGATGGGACCAGAAAGTTTGGATTGGGAAAAGAAGATGGGGAAAAGACTGCAGTCAGTTCTTGAAAGCTCTTAACTTCACAGTTTAAGGACTGTACCCTGCAAAGAACTCTGGAACATATTCTTCCTGTATCTTTTAGGAATCTTTGACTTCAAGTACAAGTAAATGAAACTCAGGTGAAGTTAAATAAATAAGGAATTTCTTGGTTCAGGTAAGTGGAAATTCAAAAGTTATGGTGGTTTCAGGTGAGGTTTGATCCAGATGTTATCATGCCCTGTTCTGCTATCCTCTCAGCTCTTCTGTCTTCCACGTGACATCATCTTCAGACGAGGCTTCACTCCTGGCACCAACAGTATCTGCAAGCAGTGAAGTCATGTCTCCTGGCCCTAAAAGGGTCATGTGCTCACCCTCTTACCAAACACTGAGTCCTAGCAGGAAGATGTGCTGATTGGCATAAGCACTCTCCAAGAGTGGGACCACTCCCACCTAAACCACGACGCTGTGAATGAGAGAGGTACAATTTGGGAGCTGTTCGCCAAAGAGAAAAATGAAACCAACCAACATCTAATACTCTCCTCTTATATGATGGCGTCTCAGTTGGAGCTGACCCCTGGAAAGGCTGGCATCCAAGTCTCCTCAGAATGATTAAATTAAACAAAAACAAGAAGAAATGGCTAAGTATATTTTCCTATTTTTACACAAGGAATTTATTATTGACACATGTTTGAGACGGCAATGAATGATATAGCTAAAGAGAATTCCAAAAAAATTTACTCTCCAATTCATCAACGTGTATCCACAAAGGCAGGGCTTAAGTCTGAA
The DNA here is from genome assembly GCF_048773025.1 of Camelus bactrianus. Taxonomy (NCBI): domain Eukaryota; kingdom Metazoa; phylum Chordata; class Mammalia; order Artiodactyla; family Camelidae; genus Camelus; species Camelus bactrianus. The sequence goes on from NC_133555.1 coordinate 17,476,596, forward strand.
TCAAGTACATTTCAAGGCCCTTAGAAGCACGTACTCCTTGAATTCCTTTTTAGTTCATATTTCTTTAGAGTCCACTTTTTTTTTCATGTTAACAGAGGCCAGAATGAGTTTAAATATGAGGGCAACAAGAAAATTGAAATAAAACATTTATTGTATTTTTTACTTTGTGTTTCCCCAAATGTTTCCCTTGCGTAAGCTTCTAATATCTATAGCTGTAGATGTGTCATCATTACTTAGCTGGAATGTTTGCATTATTAGAACCACATTAGGCAGTAAGCAAAAACACATGCCCGGGAGTCTAGTTATGAGATTTGTGCATGTTTTCTTTGAGTTGAAACAAAAGAATAATGACCAGCAGCATTCAGCAACTTAGCCTTGTCTCTATCCTATTAGGACCATATTCCCAGGAGAGAGCTCTGGTTTTAAAAGCTATTTGCAAATGTAGGGCGACTTTCTTGTAATTTTTCACCAAGCAGCTGCAGAATGGAGCACAAGGAGACACAAAACGTCATAACTTGAGGAGTTCCTTTTTTTTTTTTGAAATGACTACTGAATGATCAGAATACTAAGGAAAAATCATGATTTGTGTTTCTTATTTAGTCACGGAGGGGGACTGTTCCATTTTAGCTTGTAGAGAATCATCTTGGAACATTCAGACTGATGATGTATCTTGATTCACTGGGATTATAAAACAGTGCTTAAAATCACGCCATAGTTTCTTTTCATTCCTAAAACAGTAAACACGTACATTATTTTATGTGAAGTTCATAAATTAAGTCCACTGAAAAAGAACTTCATAATGTCCCTCTACGCAATGCTGTTTTCAATGTATCTTAGTAGAGATAGTCCCTAAAATTCTAACACTTTGAGACATCTATTCATTTATTGTACATTTATTGAGTCTTACTGTGTGTTGGGCATGGTTTTAGGGCTCTGCAGATGTGGAGATCAACACCACATCTCTATCTTCATTGAAATAACAGCAAAAGATAGTCAAGGAATAATTAATCACAAGTTTGAGGAACATTTTAAAAAACAACAAAGAGATGAGTAGAGGTATGAGAACACATGAGAAGTGGATTTCAGTGTCTGTGGGGCAAGTGCTCACAGAAGATGTCCCTGAGGAAGTAGCTTTTAAGCTAAGATCAGAGAGATGATGACTGAATTAAGAAGATGTGATGTGTATGTATATATGTATCTGTGTGTATGTATACACACACATATCCATATACTCACACAATGGAATATTACTTGGCCATAAAAAGGAATGAAAGTCTATAGCATGCAGCAATGAGGAAGGACCTAGAGAATATTATGCTTTGTGAAATGTCAGAAAAAAAAAACCCACTGTATGGTATCATTTATATATGAAATCTAAAAAAAAAAAAAAAAGTATATGCAAAACAGAAACAGACTCACAGATCTAGAAAACAAACTTGTGATTACCAAAGGGGGAGGAAGGGACAAATTAGGGGTGTAGGATTAACAGATACAAACCACTATGTATAAAATAGATAAGCAACAAGGATGTACTGTATAGCATAGGGAATTACAGCCATTACTGTGTAATAAATTGTAATGCAGTATAGCTGCAAAAAAACCGGAATTGCTATGCTGTATGCCTAAAACTAACACAATACTGTAAATCAACTAGACTTCAAAAAAAAGAAAAAAAATGGATGAATAAGAAGCACCTAGATCAAGCCTCTGAGTTAAGAGAGAACAGGATTCAAATCCGGATTCACAGAAGAGAGCGGAGCACCTGCAAGGATGTTCATGCTAGCTATGACCCTAGAGTGGTGTAAGATGGATCCCAGAGGGCCTTGAAATACAGGTTGTGTTGGTAATTTATCTTATAGGCAATTGGGAGCCACCATTAGATTCTAATTTGGTGGGTGATGTGAACAGATCTGAACTGTACATGGCCCCTCTGGCTGCTTTCTAGGGAATGACTTTCCACATGTGTATCGATTATAAGTGGAATATTTTCATTCTTGGTGTAAAACTCTATTTCTTTCTCCTTATTTGCTTCAAGATGGCAACAAGGACTCCTGACTTAACGCCTTCAGTTAGCAGAACAACAACCAGCAGATTCATCCCGACAACTGATTTCAACCAAACGTCTCATGGACTTGGGCAGTTTGGGGCTTTACGTGCTTTTTTTCCCAGACGCTATCTAAGTAGTCTGGTTATTGCCAAATTTAAGAACACATAAGGGATTTAACTGTGAAAGTTCTTTTTTGGAAACAGCCAAAATTAAAGCCAACAATTTCCAGCCTTTAATTTGGTCCCACTAAATTATCTTCTTTTAATTATGTCCCCCCAACCCCTATCATTGCCCCATAAGATTTTCATCATATGATATACAAAATCATCAAAAGACTGATTTTCTAATTTTCCCTCTCAAGAAGTCTATGCCTCTCAGTATATGTAATTATGAGAGAACATATACGCCTCCAGCAAGAGACAGAAGATTATACAGTGTAGAAGAATAGAAATGTTCCTCTTAATTCAACAATTCTGTCATTAACAGAAAATCAAATACGTTGGGCCTGATTATATAGACAAAAAGACAGAACTTCCCAGTTTTGGGGTGAATTATCTTTCCAGGGTGCAATTCCCTTTTTGCTGTGGCTGCTAGGCAACCCAAGGCCAGATTCAAGCTCATCTCTGCTATTGTAAATGACATGTAATATGCATTCAACAACCTCATACACCTAGAATTCACTTATATCAACTTTTCATCCTTTTGTCCAAGTTTTCTCTTTATTTACCTATTTCTATAAGTAACCTCAAGGAATTTTTTTTAACAAGGCGGAGGTATAAATAAAGATTTGAATGTCTTAAATTCTCCTAACAAAAAATGCCCTTCTACCAGGCCCTTTTAGGTGTATCAAAATATGTGTTAAGTAAAATTTCAAAATCATGTTTCCTACTTTAAAACAACTGTGGGATTGCAATGCTCCAAGGCAACCCAAAGAAATTATCTGCAGTAATTGCCCCCCTTCCCCAAATTCTCCCTGCATGCAGCCAACAAGACAGCGGACAGTGGAACTGGGACCCAGCCTTCTCAATAATTGATCTAAATGGGCTGTGTATCTGATCAGACCTTGGGGCCTCAAGGTCAGACTGAAGGAATTGACCTTGGTGAACTAGGCTGGAGAATATTTCCCTGCTGTGGCCACCCCTTCTGTGAGTATAAACAGGACTTCAAAGGGAAGGAAAAGGTCAGCCGGAAAGGGTGTTTGGCCACTGCCACTGTCAGCAGCCCCCTTTCCCTACCATCAGTTGAAATCCTATGGGCCCAGCAGTGTTTTTTAACTAGAAAGGAAATATTTTTGTCCTGCGGTCATTACAACCACTGAAGAGAAAGAGAGGCCATCCAGTTTTTATTCTTTCTTCTGTAATCAACAGGTCTTTTAAAGAGATAATATTCAATTAATCTTCCTTTTCTTTCTTTTTTTTTTTTTTTTTAAAAACATTAAACATTTTGGTAGTTTAAATGGGTTGAGTCAGTTCCAAGCCATGGCTAGTTACGGCGTCAGCAGGGCCCCCCAACCTAACGTCACGAAATGTTCAACAATGACTTTAAAATAAGTAGCTTTTTGGAAGTTATGTCTTTGAAGTTTCATTAATTAGTCATATCATCGGGAATGTATGGCTAAAGTAAATTACAGTGTTTAAAATATCTACTCTTTCAGTGTGAAAAATGAAAGGATCCCACTACCTTGTCTTTACACTAATGAAGATATTATTAATTGGTTTAGCAAAAACATAGATCTAACCATAATGTGCAACAGTTATTAAAGATAATTAACTACAGATCATTGGTTTGAAACATCTAGTCCAAAATGATTTCTGAAGGGCACATTATTCTACGAGATAAAATAATTAAATTTCTAACTGCTGCATGAGACAACTGTGGCATAGCTAGCGTTTTAATTTCTTTTGTTCTATTCTCAGGGTACTCTTACAGTTTCAGGTTTTGAAAAAGCTACCCGTGTTTCACAGTGAGCTCTCTGTACAGCGTGTTTTGCCGAACTCTTTCATGTCTATGGAAAAATTATGATTGAAAGAAAAGGATTACAATGACACTAGACCTCATAAAAAGCCCACATAAATTCAGCTTCTTTTTACTGGAGAGGGGAGTAATGGTAAATCAAACAAATAGAAAACTAAACAAGTTACTTAAATGAAATACCTTTCAAACACATCCCTCACTGAGTCTGTTTTTTAAAAATGGAAAAGTCTCACGTTTGCAAAATAAATAAGGGAAAATACAAGTACGAACAAATGCCAGGTATTTGTGGATTAATTCATAGCATCATTATGTGCATACACATAAAATTAAACAATTACAGTGAAAACAACTGAGGCACTGGAACAGAAGGTTGTTTATTAAAAGCTGTAAGATTAGAAGCAAAAAAATTCTGACCATATTTCTAAAAAATTGTTTTACTTGGTTCTTACCATTTGAAGAGCAGTAAAATTAAAGTGAAAAAAAAAATTAAGACTCAGATGCCAATCATAGCGGTTTTAGGAATCTTAAACAAAATTATGATAATACTTAACATCACTAGCACATTCAGATGTTCACTGATGATCATGTTTAAAAGGTCTGAAAAACATATTGCTCTGAATATGAGATGTCCGAATTTCAAAATATTTATTGTATTATCTTGTGACCGCAAACTTGCTTTGTATTAAAAGCCAACAGTGAAAAATAACAGGAGTGTACTTTCTCTTTAGAAATAATTCAGATTTATGTTGTCTAAATTCATAAACCGTGTCTTAATTTGTGGGAGGCCTGGAAAAAGCAATGTGTTTTGAGGCACAGCTGAAGGCTTAGGTATAAGTTATTATTCTGAGAAATATTAATATCTTTAATCCAGTAAGGGTACACCTGGTAAAATAGTTTTTAAAAACCATAAAAATAAAGACATTTCTTGCTAGGACTGAAGTTTAGAGACATGACTGAATATAAAGATTTTCAACTTGTGAAGTTTATGTTGATACTGATAATTGGAAAGAACAAAACCAAAATATTTAGTGCATTTTTTGGTCGATCATACAAAAAAAAAAAAAAAAAATTCCTTGGAAAAAAAAAAGTAACACATGGAGGGAAGTAGGTTGAGGCTAAAAATGAGTAAAGTCATTACAAGTTCCCTACTATAGATTAAAGTTTCTGAAAATGTGTGCTGTGGGCCACTAGTCCCCTAAAAAGAAGGAAAAAATGTTCTTTGGTGAAAGGTTTGAAAATACAGCATACGAAATGCCCCTTTTATAGATTTGCAGGGCACATGAGCAAAATCAAAGGTTCTGAAAAGTCCTGCAATGACAATATTCACTTAACCTAGCTCTCAAATGCTTATTTTCCTGAACACTGATTCACAGGGAATTAGTATTCTTTATAACACTTTAAAAGACGGGGCTTTAAGGTCCCTTGTGAAGGTAAGTTTGGTTTGATTTCAGGGCGTCCCAAGTCCCATTTTGTATTCCTCTGGTGTCACATTCTTTCACCTTCAGCCACTGATTTCATCTCTTCTTCTCACTTAAACTCATTTTAAAAAGGTTTTTGTTCACTATTTGCAACTCAGTGAATATTTAAGTTGCATTATTATGCTTCCTACAGATATTTACTTTTAAATGTCTTGTTCTAATTGCAGAACAAAAGATTTTAAAAATAAAAGACTCACCTGTCATTGCAGAGTTTGGGGTAGGGGATTTTTAAGTCTCCCAGACATTGTAACACACAGGTCACAGCACCTTCCTTAGATGGGGAGGCAGAAGGTCCTGTGAACAACAGTCTTGCCCTAGGACACGTGGCCACTGACGTCCAAAGCTGAGGCGTGACCCTCTGTCCTCTTACTGGCAAATTCAAGGCTGCTTCTCTCATATTTTCATATGTACATCTAGAGGTAAGTATCTTAAATGTACCCAGAAGTCCCAAACTTGTAGACTCCAAGCTGCATTTAGCATGTGGATGTATTTGTCCTCCTGGTGCTTCATTCAATAATTACAGAGAATGAGTTGGGAACAGTTAAAATTCAGCAGATACCATGTAATAACCAAGATTCCACCTTCTGAGGAAGTAGAGGATCTTGGGATGTCAGACCCACTGGCTGGAGCTGTGATGGTCCTCCAACTTAGAAAGGGCAGCCGCTCTGCTCTCCCTTGAGCCCTGGTCCCTACCAATCCTTAAAGCCCCACCTGGGCATAAAGCGAGAGTAGGCTGCCATTTATTACTGCCTTACTCATGTTGTTCATTTATACCAGGATTGCTTCATTGATTTACATTTTAGGACTTCCCCCTTTTATTTTCAATTCCTGCTCTCAACAACCTTATATGTATCACCTTTCTATTTGGCTCTTTTCTGTCTGAAAATCCTCTTCATTTCCCTAATAGGGGAAGTAATTTAAGTTGGTCACCAGAATGTTACCTTTAGATAAATAAGTGGAACCCAACTGCACTAGGTGAGATCAAGGGCTCACCCACTACTTTGGGTGACCCTGATTAAAACCTTTGTGTCAAAGGTAGCCTCCTCAGACTGCTGACTGTCACCCCCACCGACACCGTGGCAGGTGCGTGGCACTCACTCCACGTGGGGCAGGGAAGGCAAGGGTAATTTTAACCAGTGCCCCGACAGTGATTCAATCAGAAGACTGTCTTTCCCCTTAATATGTGACACATCCTTCATCTTTTCATCAGGAAGATATCCCAAGTAACTGGAAGAAGGGCTCGCTGGTTCATGACAAGTGAAGAATGCGGATGTCTCCTCCTCCAAGAGATTTCCCTTTATACAACCTATAAAGAATGTGCAGTGTATGTTTTCAGCTACAACAAGACAACCTTCCATGGGTCACATATTCCTGTTGCTGGCTCACCAGCAACTGATGAGTCTGAGTGAGGAAGGCAGCCTGCTTCTCGTGCATTCCTGAAAATCAGAAAACTGAGCGGTCAAGAGACGCATGATTAATAGCCCTTGAAATGCAGCCTGAGCTTTGAAACCCGAGCTGTGGCTTTCCCTGCCTCCTCTTTGGGGCGTCAGCCATACGTTCACTGCCTGTCGTCCTGTGTGGCTGCAGGAGCGAGTGGAGGGGAGGTTATGGATGTGCTGTAATCAGATGGAGAGGTGGAGCCATCTGCTCCAACTTTGCCAGTTATTGTTGGCTCAGAGGCTGCAGCTTTGGTTTGGGTCTTTTAACAGTTCATTTAACTGAAGAGGAGGGAGTGGATTCCGAATAGGAGGCCCTGGGCATCGGTGAAGTTTCGTTGCAGATTTTCTGCTCCTCTTTCTAAATGGCCCCTTCAAATTCCTTCTCTTCTCTCAAACCCACTCTTTTTCTCTTTCTTTCTTGGCAAGGAACTGCTACTCCAGGATGCTCACTGAGTCAGTTCTTCCCAGCACTGACCCCAAGACACTCACCACCAACTATCACTTACTCACGATATTTAAAATGCTGGGTACACAGTGTCTTCTCGGGTATTTTTGTTGCATTTGAATGACATCCAATAATACTGGTTCTTACCAAACTGTCAATACCACAGATGTGTCTTGTTAACTCAGGTTTTCTAGAGGTTTTAAAAAAAAGACTACCGAGCATTATTTCTATTGAACTATTTTCATAGCTTATATTCTGGGTGGAGGGAAGGTTACGTGAAAACTTTCATTTTTCAGCCCCCATAATTTGTCTTTCCCTTAAAATTTGTTCTGTATCCTCTCTCTCGCTCCCATGTCAGACACTTCACCTTCAGGAAAATGACAACTGTGTTTAAATGAAATCACAGTGACTCCAACCCATTCTGAATGTTACCTTGCTTTTGAACAGTGCAAGTGAATCCCCCCCCAACACACAAAATATTTGACTAGCTTCTGGGTCAGGGTCGTAACTGTACAAAGATCTCCCTCCCCTTTACCTTAGTAAAAAATTTTTTCTGGCAGTTTCCTTTTAAAATTTAAGGAAGCAGCAAGAGCAAAAGACAAAGAAAGAGGCTTGCAATTTGAAAATTAAGAGTCAGAAAATAAAGCATGCTGAGTGGATATTATTTCTTTTGTTATTAATTTACTATAGAAAACAATGTAAGAAAAGTCAATGCCGAAAGAGAAAGTACATACAATTGGAAATTCCTTCCAAGAGGAAGCTTATGTTACCAAGAAGAAAAACAGAAAAAAATGTGTCCTGACTCAAGTCACTGTTTAAAAAAATACATTATCACACAGGCCACCATGTTCTCCCTTCTTAGCTACAGTTTCTCGCCACTCAGCTCAAAACATCCTCAGATTCCTTCTTACCTCTGGTCACCTAGGCAGACAAAGGCAAAAGAACTACATGGACTGGGGAGATGGAATCCCTTTGACATTCCTGTGCTCTTTGCTATGACTTCTGATATCTTGACTCCCTAACCAACCAGTCAGTATCTGTGGATGGGAATCATATCTACATTGTCTGCTGTGTAGGTTCAACAACTATACCTTTATTTATTTATTTCATTTCAAATTTATTTCATTTCAAATGAACAGTGCCTTCTGCCATATGAAGGATCAAGGGTAAGAATTATGAAGACTGATGATGCTTTAAAAAGAACATTCAAATCAAGAGATTCGAATCTCAATCCTGCCTCTGGCAGTTACCAACTAACTGTCTGACTCCAGGGAGTCACCAGCATTATCTTGTCCCCAGTTTCCTGCCAAACAGTAGTAACAAAACAATGTTCACCTCACAAGGCAGGTTGTGGGAACTGAAGGAGACAATGAATACTAGGGTTGAAAACTCAAATAGGAGCTGGGCAGGTAACTCAAACGAGTAAAGTGGGCTGGGTGTAAGACACACAGCAAGTGAGAGTCTCTGATTCTGAGAGAGCGGTGCAGCCTGTAAAAATCTCAAGACTTTCTGTTCCTCTAAAGGGGCAGCTGTTTTATTGGGCTCCAGCCAGTTTTTGAAATGGAAAAAATGAAGGCCTGGTATTGCCAGATTTTTCCGGGAAGCTGGAAGTCCGGACTTTTCTGTGAAACCTCCCAACTTTTAGTTGCTGGCAATCAATTCAAATTTAGAGTGCTGGGAAAGCCAAACAAAACACATCTGCAGGGCCCAAAAGCCCAGGGAGCCTCCAAGTTGTGACCTCTGATAGGCATGAACGTGTCTGTAACAGAACCTGCCTCATTACGGATATTCCATAAATATTTGCCTCCTCTTTTCCTCGTGACATCCCGCATGAGAAAACAAAACAAAACAAAACAATTCATTTGGTCTTTCTAGAAAGGTATTAGGATGCCCATTCTTAAGGCTCAGATTTATTATTTAAGTCATAAAGTGACATGTTTACTGAAATCTTACTGACCAGGAAAACACTTAACCAGGGTATATAGCTTGTGCTTTGGAAAATTTAATCGGGTCCCCTGACTTTGTGACGGAAGTTTAATTTTTGTTAGAAAACACACACTTAAGAGACAGCCGAGACACTGCTAAATCACAGCAAGGAAAATTCACCCTTTCAGATGCTGAGTTCCTTTGGAATCTAGTAAATGAGCTGTTCCCATCTGGACATTTCTTTGTCTTCAGAGGAGCAGGACCTGGTTTTAACTGGTACATCTTCGTGTCACTCACTCCTTAAGTAGTTTAACTTACTTTTTAACTGTTACATGCCAACAAAACAGGTTGCTTAATTGGTTTGACCTTTCACAGTATTTTTTAATTTTTCAATCTTAGTTTCATAGTTCCATCTGGCCCTTTAAAACGACATCTGGTTAACTGTACTTAACCAGCTGATCACTGTACAGTTATTTTTAAATGTAATGTATGCTTAAACAGATGTTATTTTTATAGATGTGGATCTAAACTGCACTTGTGTACGTGCTATGTCTGCATAAACTCTTTCTGCAATTCAAATGTTGACACCCAAAATTACAAGCCAGAATGCTTATGAACTCCACTATTATGGTACTGCACTTTTGTGCTGCTTGTTAGGTAAACATCAATTCAGTTCTTTTTTTCTCTCTTCATTGCACATAAATAAAACATTAGCATTTAGTTTATAAAGTGATGAACATTTTGCTGTGTTGGATTTAGCTTTATAAATACAACTGCTGTCAGCAAGAAAAAAGGATTTATTGAATAAATAATAAGAAAGCTAAGGGAAAATGAAAATATATATATTATGCAAAACATGGTGTCTGTCAACAGGTCACAAAGGAGCCTCAGTGCTTTTGGTTTTGCTGTCGGAGATAATTCCATTGGTGGTACACTGCATCTGAAGTATTCCGTACCTTTCTCTCATGGTATGGGTCTTAGATTTAATCCAGAAAGCACACTAGAGGAAATAAATTTATTTTGTAGAACTCTGAAGGCTTGACTGTCCAGGGTGCAATTAACACTTAGAACAATTTAAATGTCTTCTTACTGAAGCAGGGAAGATGCTCAGAAATCTTGTTTAAAAAAAATCTGCCCATTCAATTCTACAGTTCTATTTTTGTGTTTTTTCTACCACAAAAGAAAAAAAATGATGATGACAGTAATTTGTGCATAGGTGGAAAGGTCTTCCAATCATGAAAGCACCGTAACATGCAGGGTACCTGGTTTCAGGGGGAGCGCAAGCTCACCAGGCTGAGAGCTCGGTAGACCGTTAGTGTGGGGAGTCTGCATGCGACACAAGGTTGAGTCTTACTTGAGACAAAGAAAGTGGTCGCTGTTGGAAATATTCTACCGAGAACTTGAAAAGTTTCATTCTCAAGGTTAAAAATTGCTGTTATACATAATACCCCAGTAATTGATAGACATTTTCTCTCTCCAGAGTCCATTTTCTCTGAAAAACACCGCATAACATCTGTTCACAAACAGTCCTTCTGTGAAAACACTGACACAGGTCTTGAGCTTCCACGGGCTCAATTCCCCCGCCACGTGCAGATGGCACGATGTATTTATACAGCTGAAGCCTGGGTAACAGAAGCCTGGCCGGATCTCCAGGTAAGACTTCAGGCAAACACGTGAGGCTCTTCTATGGCCTCACCCCAAGTTGTTCAAGGGGTTCCTTCTGACACAAAGACAAATTGTTTCCCCCTGATGTGTGAGATTGGTCGGAAAAATGACCTTCGGCAATCAACGTCTAACTCTACAGAGAAAAGGGCATTTCCAGTCTTTTAAAAAAGATTCCACGGAACACATTAATGAAAAACTAATTAGGTTACAGAGGTATTTGGGAAACTAAATAGGGATCTGATTATTCCGTTGCCTTTTTTTTTCCTTTTCCTTTTTTTTTTTTTTTTTTGGCCTCTATGCTTGATGTGTGATGTTTAACTGGAATTAATTATTACAACTAAAAGCAAAAAGTTTGGGGTCAAGGGTATAAATAATTCATGTTCAACATTTCAATAATGACCACAAGGGGGGAAGATGTCATTCCAATGAAAGGAATTATTTCCTGTGAAACTTCCTTTAGCTTCTCCTGATACACATGAAGTGGAGATGGGTACAAAGATAGAGCTTTTCCACTGAATGTTGACTGAGAAACATTTGAGAGACTTGCAAACCCAAGTGAACTTCCATTGCTTTTCAAATCTGGTTTCCCTATTGATTACTGTGATGTTGGTCCTTTGGCATCGAAAATTGTCCTTTCTTGCTCCAAATTCCAAGGACAGGCAGAGCCCACTTCTCAGGACCTGGAGAAACACTGATTCTAAGTAAAAGCAGGATGCCAGAGCTTTCAAAGGGTTGAGCGGCCTCAGAGATCACCCAAATAAACAGAACAAGGAGGCTGCACACACGCATAACCTGGGTTTATTTGTACCTGTCTTCGTGACACAGCTGCATTGCACGTGAGAGTCAGGATCAGAAAAACATATCTATGGTACCTTAATATAGTATAAACTGTTCACATGTTATTCTCCATGAACACCACAGGCAAATTTTTGTTATATTTGACCAGCTGGGATCAAAAATGTTATGCAGGGTTTGAAGGATTTTTGCCTTAGCTACACTCTCTAAGTCACCCACCAGCTTTCTGGTTTGCACATTTCAAAGATGTCTTCACAGCATTTATGAACCCACTACTTTATTCAGTAATCTTCAGAGTGGCTTAGTCCAGGCTACAGACTCAACTCTGGTCAAGATTTGCAAGAGAAAAAAAAAATTAGCCATTTGAGAATATGACGCTGAGGTGTCGTGTCTCACTAGAGGAAGGCAGATGAACTCAAGAACATCTGGAAAATTCTTTTAGGGGGACAATTGTAGGAGTCTGTTTCTATATGATGGAAAAAACTCAAGAGACATTTCCCGTTCACCCTTCTCTGGTTATTCCTCAAAATAAACCTCAGTGAAAAGAGAAGCAATCACTGAGACGAAAATCAAGTTTTACCTCCACATCATCCACCAAGACTGCTTTTCACTCAGTACTGAGCTGCATGATTATTCCAGTGAAATTATATAGTTAGGAGAAGTAGAAGAGATCAAACACAAACCACGTTTTACATTGAAGAAAACACGCATTACATTAGGCTAAATTTTTCTGGGCTTAGTTATTAAGTTCTTTTACTGATACTTCATTTTTTCCCCCAGGAAAATTGGAAGTTGTGGGAATGTACCTTCACTTCTACCTGATGTATGCACAAATAATAGAAGCTTAAATTTTTTGGAAATATTTTTTATCATATTCTATGTTCCCATAGTATAATAGGATCATTATGGCATTATTTATAATAGAGGAAAAAAATGGAAAGAACCCTAAGATCAAATAATAGAGGCCTGATTAAGTAACTATTGACATGGGAAAATTATGTCATACATTAAGTGGAAAATAGAAAAGTAACAAATTGCATATACACTCTGGAATCTCAACTAGGAATATGACAGACAGGTATGAGAAAGAAAATCTGGAAAAATATGCCAATGTTTTAAAAATTACTATTTCTGGGGGGTAGGTTTATGGATTAATTTTCATCTTTTTATATAGGTATTTCCTAAATGTTTTACACTGGACATGTATTACTTTAATAATCAGAAAAATGCAATGAAAAGCTTAATAAAAACATTTTCTCCTAAGAAAAACATTTGTTATCATAACAATAGGAGTTTTAGCATCTTTGGGCAAGAATATAAGTAGATATGGATTACACTGAGTAATAGAAAGAAATTTATGAAATTCAGGAAGAGATGATTTACGGAACTCTTCTTCCCAGTAAGGTACCTTTGGATACAATCATAATTTGCTGCCTGGATACTGAAATGATGCCCTAGGTCGTGACCTCCCTGACTTTACTAACCTCTCCCTCCTTCACTCCCTCCTTTCCTTCCTTCCTTAATAAATACTTATTGATTACTAACTCTGTGCCTGGTACTCAGGATGTGGGTTGATACCTAGGAATTTGTAGCCGAGGAAGTAAGATAGTCAGTGAACAAGCAACAGACTATACAATGAATACATGAATAACAGCATCACAACTGCGAGAGGCAGGTGCACCTGGGGAAAGCAGGGGTGAGCAGCCCTGCCATTTGCAGAGTGGGAGGGAAGTCCTTATATATGGCAGCAACATTTGTGCTGAAAACTAAAACACAAGAAAGAACTAACTTGTTGTACCCAGTGTGGGAGGATGCTAGCAGGAGTGTGCTGGTCTCATACTGAGTAGTTGGCATCCTTGTCTTACACCGTCTCAGCATCCTTGTCTTAAACCCTCTCAAATATTTATTGATAGGCTTGATTTGGAAGATAAGCCATGGAAGTCTTCAATTCAGTAGGACCAAGGCAGAATGAATCAAAATCCTACCAGTCTGTGGATAACCTTAATTCCACCTCTAAAAAGGCCTGCCTTCCATGAGGTCCATCTTACAACCAAAGATGCAATGACTCACTGCTCCTAGCTATGGAAGGCTTTCCTGGTAGACACATGGAGACTTTGGATAGTTTAAAATGCATTCTCCATTTAAGTGGAGTGAAAGGTTTTCTCTATACTGAGCCTTGATGTAAAGTCAGTGGTAAATATGAATATCAAACTGTGCAAAATTATTACCGAATTTCTGGAGTGTTCTAATCAAGTTTCTAACCATTATAACGTAAGTGCCAAAGAACCAGTTAGTACTGTCAGCACATGTGGCTAGCTGCTTATAATTCTTAATATTTTTCCTCAATAAAAATATTTGGCTTAATATCAAAATCACCAAAAGGACTAGACACAGGTTGGCCCAAATCATTCATTCTTTCTGAATTTGTACCAACTGCTTTCCACAAAGAAGATGCCCACTCAGCTGGAAGAAAGCTGGAAGAATGAAAGAATTTTTGCTCTGTCAGATGCCAAGAGTGGCTCTGACTGACTTCCTCACTGGGTTGATCAAATCAAGCATTTGCCTCCTTAAAAATATAAAGAGTTTTATGTCCCTCAGCTTGTTGAGGGCAATGATTTATCTACTACTAATGAGGGAACATCATACCCTCAAATAAGATCAAATTCAAGAACTAAGGAAAAATGTACTTTCTGATCATGAGAGAGAACACATTTTTCATAGAAGAATATCTGGTTAGAGAAGGGAGGTGATGATAAACGTGGGAAACGATTAACCTTCCAGCTCCAATGAAAACAAGATGTTGATCACGAAACTAAAATTTCTAGTGCCTAGTACTTAAAAATCTATCACAAATAACTATTGCCTTCCAGACATGTATAATTGATCCTGTCTGTATCAACAGTAAGTTACTTTTCAGTTTTTTCTTCTGTTAACTTTTTTTCTTCACAGGGTATTATTTTCCTTAAATGGCATTTCCACTGACAACCACACCGAATGCACTGTATAATTATCATGTCTTCAGTTTCTTTTTCTACACTTCTTTTTAATTACAAAATAATACCCTTTTGAAGCACGCATCTCTGATATCTTAACCATCGTTGGGTCAATACAGCAGCGTGCTCATTATCAATATATTTTAATTATTTCATTCTCTCTAATGCCTCGTTTTTGTTTTCCATGAACTGCCAGGTAATTATGTTTGTATCGGGATAAATAATTAACGTTCTCTGAAGCAGAACGGCTATTATTTTCCTTTCTCTCTCTCTCTTTTTTTTTTTTTCTTCAGCCATGGCAATGGAAGAAATAGGCATTTACCTGGATTGACTAAATGTGGTCTTTTCTGGGGGCAAAAGTAACTTACTGGTGATTCAAGAACTGGTTCTGGTGAAGCTCTGAACTACTTAGAGCCTCCTAACTTCTCTAAACAGAACAAAGCTGCCTTCATTACACAGTGAAATTCTCTTCTGTCCTACTTCATGCATTAAGTCATCCTCTCAAAACAGGATGCAGGGTGTCACGGCTGTACGTGCAAAGGCTATTTATATGCATAAAATTAATATATAGTCCTATTCAAAATAATACGCCTTTAAAATAAACTCTAAATATGTAAGGCAACAAAAACATGAGCATTTTCAAAAATACTTACTGAGAAGAACTTGTGTGTGAGTGACAAGGTCAAAGACAAAGTAAAATGAAGGTGATGTTCAGTAGGTGAGGCTTGAGAGAAAGACCACAAGGCAGATGAATGGAGCAAAGCCAAGCTGTGGCATTGATCATAGTTAATGCCATTTCCTCATTGAGTGAAAATTGCTTCTCAGTAACTTGGAGTATCCATTCCTCGAAGGTGCTATTCCAGAAGGAAGGAAAAGGTAGTCTAGTGCTATCTGTGTGACCTTCTGCAAGTTACTTAACCTCTCTTGCTGGCAGCTTTCTCACCTGTGAAGTAAGGCTAATAAGAGTGTCTGAGCACACTTTTAGAATGCCAGTTTTGTAATGCAGGTTGTTATCTAAAGACACCTTTCAAATTCCTACAGTCCTTCAAGCTAAACATCCCAACAGCTTCAAATCAGATGCTTTCAAAGATCCTCACCATTTTGGTCACTCTCCTTTTGTCTGTGCTCAAGTTTGAAGTTCTCCAATCAACTATGGATGCTCCAGAAAGAGTCTGAACTCACATACCAAGAGAAGATAACAATCCTCTCCGCTTTCATCCAACTATAAAATTTAAATACTCAAATATTCAGCTTTCTGGTTTTCTCTGTTTTTCTCCTTCCCTTTGTATTATTAAGTCTGACAAATGTGTTGTTGGTTCTTTTCAACGTCCCCACATCTGCCAATTACTGGGCTGAGCGCCAGTGGCACAATGTGGGAGCGCCTGTTCTAATCCCTACCTTTATGACAGTGTTAAACTAGAGAGAGCCAAGGGTTCACCTTTAATTTTGATAAGTCAATATTCTCATAGAAGGTGCAGTGATACGGTAAGTCAAATCCCTCACTAGGAATGAAAACATTCAGAAGAACCAGATTTTCCCTTTAAATAATAAGTGAGATGCAAGAGGAGAAGAACTGTTGATGGACTTTAAAGACCATGATCTGGGAGAGGGGGACAGCTTACTTCAGGCATCTCTAAACTGCTAATCTTGGACTGGTTGGTCAAAGTCACCATTATCACAAATACTGTAGAAAAAGACACTTCAATAAAAAAATTGAATTTTATGACTCCTACGGAACGATTCTGCCCCAGACTTATGTGCTAAGTAAGTATGGTCATCCCTAAATGATATGACAAACAATACTAACGCATTTTATACTCTGAACCCTAGAACTGGATTAAGCATTGAACACTTCCTAATCCTCACACGTCTTTCACTAAATTCATGCTTATGTATTTTCAGAATCTTACCTGTCCTAAAACCACATTCATTCTTTTATAACTCATACAAAAAAATATAACTGAGCAGCTACTGAGTGCAAGGGAATGGTGGTTTCTGATCAGGGCTTTTGTAAAAGCACTTAGTCAGTATAATGTCCAACATTATTATGTCATCTTTCATTAGGAATATGCAACACTGCATCCTTCACGTCCAAATATCTGCATTCTTTCTATGACCCTGAAAATGAGTTCAGACTCCACTCCTACCATTTTGCTATATTTAAAGAAGAGACAAAAAAAGAAAAAAATAACAACAACAAATAACTATGAAATAATTTCATGCTCAGTGAGATAAAAAGTGCTTCAGTTTTCACAGAAAGGGTTTTACGCTGGGATTTAGGTAAACTCCAGCGTAACAAGATAGCTGTTCCTCCATGCTCTAGCCATATGCAAATACAAAATTTTCAAATACTCATTTCTGAGGCAAGATATTAAACAAATCTTTAAAATTCATAGTTAATTTAATTATTATCATTTGAACTTTCTTAAGCAACCCATTCCTAATAAAAGCATTTAACAAGAGGAAATAGAAAGCATTACTAGGATTTTCAAGCTTTAAATCTGACAATTCATGTATTTAAGACAGCCTAGAGGGGAGAAGGCACAGCTCAGGGGTAGAGGGCGTGCTTAGCATGCACAAGGTCCTGGGTTCAATCCCCTCACTAACCAAACAAACAAACAAGCAAACAAATAAATAAATGTAATGACCCCTTCCCTCCTTCAAAAGGCAGCCTGAACCTCCTAAGTGTTGCCATTTGGAGGCTGACTACAATGTAAACGAATATTTAAGCAAGATTAGGCAACATAATTTTGATCTTTGTATGTTCATAAAATCACAGAGACTAATACAATTCAGGAAAATTAGACTTCTAAGGGAAAAGTTTAAAAATCCTAGTAGTAACATGATTTTAATAAAACGCCCTTCTATGTAAAAGCTGTGTACGATAAATAATATTTAGACAACACGGCATCCATTTTAAGAACTGGCTAAAATCCTCTAGCCACATAAAGAGTGTCGTTTATCTTGTAAAATCAACTTCAGAGCAGCAAGATAATGCTTAGTTTTACAAGATTCTTGCCTCAGTGATGGGTGTTTATAACCAAACAGCAGATCTAGGGCAAGATACCTACACAGTCAAACTAAACAGCTAAGAAATTTGATGGAAACAAAGGGAGAGTTGCACAAATAAGTTTTAAGCTTTGTATCTTGGAAATCAAATGACTCTGCAGTACTGCAGAAAGAGTCATCACGGAGCTGCCTTCGAACGGGTTCAGCTGTATCCAGCGTTTACACAGAGCCGCTCTGCTTTCACTATCCCCTGCCTTGTTTTCTCACTTTGTCTGGGACTTTATTTGAAAAACTGAGCTTCAGTGATGCTTGGAAATAAGCATTTTAAGCACCCCCCAAAGAAATAACTCCAACTAAAGAAAGACTTTAAAATATTTTTCAAAAAATCTTTGAACTTACAGGGCATAACATTTTTTCCTGTTTTCCAATAATATGAGGTTACAAATACAGTAATATACTTTCTCCAAAACTGTTCTTAGAAAACAACAAAAACTATACATGTACACCTTTTGGGGAAAAAAGGTGGAGAGTTCTGCCTTTAGCAGACAAACAGAAGGGAAAAATCTGTCTGAATAAACTTTTTAAAAATTGCTTCTTTTATGTTATTAAGTAAGTCTGTCCATACTGGTTCAACACAGAGAAGTTAATAACCTTGCACAGTACAACAGTGGTAGCAATTCACTAACTGAATAAATATTCCCAATAGAAGGATGCATTTTCTGTCAGAAATAATAAAACATGTTAAAGTAATTTTCATTGCAAAAAAAAAAAAAATAGAATTGCTTGTATGTATCTAAAGTGACAAAAAGGCAAATCAAGTGATGACCAGAAACAGAACTGAGAACAGTAAGTAAAAGTGGTGATCTTATCTCTCTCCACTTTCTGAACCAGTGACAATGGGGCAAAGGGGAACATCAGTATTCTGGATTCTGCCTGGCTCCCAGTTTTTGGAAATTTTTGGAAATTAGAGAGTATGTTGTCACAGACTACCAACCTTCATTTTTAAATGTAAAATTCGACAATAAATTTTTTCACAGTCTAAGAAGATGGAAGATGTCATTACATTATCTTCTCAGTAAGTTAATACCATGGAAGTTATCAGGGTACCAAAAAAGTAATGGAGTCCTCTATTTTCCAGTATTTTCTAACTTTTTCAAATAGAGAAAGAACACAGAAAAAAAATTAGCACATAAAGAGAAATTTAATGTCGAACGTGATAAAACAGAAAATTCTTTTCAAACTATAGTTTTCAAAATATTTGCCCCCCCCAAACTCTTCCTCTGTGCCCATCTATTTATTATTCATATTTAACTTTCACTTTGCTCAGACTATAGACCCTGGTATCAGAAGTTCTAAGTTTGAATTTTGGCTCCACTATTCACCAGCTTTAAAATCTTGTGCAAGGTATTTTTTCTCTTAAGGCTCAGCTCTACCTCTATAAAAATGGAAATCACAACCATATACTACTTTATGAAAAATGATCAATAAATGTGGTTGCTATTTTATCTTTTTATTACTATTATCATTACTCCTCCTCCTCCAATTATTAATCCTAAAATTCCCATTAAAATACTTTTCTGAAAGTAACAGATGGAATACTTTTAAATGTGAACAATAGCATAGTTATTTGAATGATTTTAATCTGTGTCCCAGCTATGTGAGGTATTCCATTTGTGATTAAAAAAAAAAACAAAAAACACAATTCCTAAATGAACATTTGGTTTCCTTTCTGTAAAAAGGGGATACGAATGTTTGCCTCTGGGTTTTGAGCGAATTAAGTAAGATTATGTATGGAAATCATAAACACCCTGCAAAGGCTAATAACTGTGAGGAAAGTAAGCAACTGCAACTTTTGAAAGAAAAGATATCACCATTAAAGGTCTATAAATACTGTGGCGGGGAAGCAATTTTTATGATTTATGTGGGTTTTATCTGCCGACTTCTCTTGACACACTGTGGTATTAAACGTATTACATTAAGTAGTTGAAATCAGATTGAATACAATTCATTCTGGTCCACTTGCTGAAACATGCCAATCGAATGTTTTCCAATTTTCTCACATAATATTCCTCTTGTCCTTTGGGGTCATGTGGTAATTTCTGCAGGGAAAACAGTCTTATCACTGTTAAACTGATCAAAGTGTGACTACGAATACTGCCTTAGGACAAATGATGTGAACCTTTCTATCATCAAAACATCTGCAAATTTCTCTCTTATATATGTGTCAATAAGGGAACGTATGCTGGTTGAATTTCCTTCCCCCTAAAACACCTGATATACACCTGGCATGTATAATTGAATTCAAGAAAAATTGGTGATGGGAACTTTTAGGAATTAATTAACAAATTCATGTAATAAGACAACGCCCAAATCTTACAAAGCCATAAATCATTTTCCAAAGTCTTAACTGTAAATCCATTTTGCAAATGTGAGTTAATATGCTGGTTCCTAAAATATTACTCTACATAAATATTGCTTTTGTACCTTTTCCAGAATTATGTGTGGTAGCCCAGAAACCTCCCCATGATATAGGCCACTCAAGGTCATTTACAGGCAGTTTAAAATAATCTCAGCCTGATTTTTGTCATGTACTGGTATAGTTCATGTTTTGTAGACATGTTTTTAGTTTAAAAGAAGACATATCTTATTTTGCTAAATGGGACCCTGATGAAAAAACTTAGTAAAATATTTGCTTTGGCAGTAATGAAGGCATTATATGTTTCTTTGTGTAAGCACGTGCACACACACCTGTGTGGAATACATATCTCTACCTGAAAATTAAGCTTTAAAAAAATAACATAATTGAAAATGGGATGATGTTAATTTTTGCCATCTTTTTGTTTTAATTGATTGTCATAAGCTAAGTCACTGTTTGATGCTTTGCACATACATTTGAAAGATTACAAATGAGGAGATTGGTCCTGGCCCATTCCATGTGTACATGTCATTTAAGTGGAGCTGCAGTCAAGAAATATGTAATAAAAATGACAGCTTCCTTTTGAAAATCTAAATGTGAAGCTATGCATGCCAACATAATTTTCAAAATGGCAAATAAGAATAAAAATAATGGATTGCAATTAGTCATAAAATAGAAAAATGTATGCATTCTTTCATTGGCAGGAGGTTGACTGCGCCCATTGAGTTAATTTGGCTGAATAGCTGGTTGGGTGAGTGCTCCCTTCCCCTCTCCTGATATGAGGGTTTCCACTGTCCCATCTAAGTTTCAGAACAATAGGAACCTAGGCCTTAGTGCAATGATCTTCCCTATTATGAGTTTTATTATCATTAAAAATATTCTGAAATCCAAATGGAATATATTCCAGAATGTCAGATAATATGGTCCATGTATATAACACATACACTGAGGGCTCCTTCTTTATTTAAATATCCAACATGTCATCTTAACATTCTGTTTAACCTAATGTTAATGCTCACAGTTCTAGGTTTTCAGCTCCTGTGGTTTTACTTCCACCGATTTATTACTGTTTTTATTTTTCTATATCAAGTTTCTTATTAAATTATAAATAAAAGTATATGTTGATGGTGGTATTCTAAACATATTACCTTGAATAATAGGAGTGTTTATTGCCTTTAAACTCTAAATGACATACTTTGTACTAGGTTAAATGTTCTCCAACAATATAACAAAATATAAATCATCTGGTGGAACCCACATCCTAAAATATAACCAAGTCTATATTCATATTAACTCATGGAAAATTCTTTTCTGCACTGTTTGAGAGTGTATGCTTAATGTTTTACTATTGTTTATTCTTCAATAACTAATCACCCTTCTTGGTCTTCCAAAGGTTCCTGGTATTTCACTAGTTTACACACTGATTGAATACTGTTCCCAGAATTGCTTGTGGCATAAGGCCAACAGCTGTGATAATCAGCTATAAGATTTATTCCAGGAGAGAAGAGTTGTAAACATAAGGCGGCACGCTAAAAATGAATACTGATGCTTTCTTTGAGATGGTTAAAAACTTTTGTGCCTTCAATGAGCACTAATGCCAGTCTTTACACTCTTAAACTACATGTGAGCTTTGATTGTGTGGGAAAAAGGCATGTTCATTAGATTTGGCGATTTGATTTTTCTATTAATCATTATTAGCCAGTGTAGCAAATTGAAATGATTTCTTTTCACAAAGGCAAATGCAGAAAAAATCACAGAGAATACTTTCAAAGCTCCCCCCCTTTATGGAAATTAAGGGATTAACTGTTATACATGATCTGACACATTTACTGCTATAGGATATGTTATATTGGTTGATGGGTGGAGTAAAAGTACAAAGGAAGCCAAAAAAATTCAAAGGGAAACAGTTGGCAGGTAAATGCACTGAGCTAGAAAAGAATAATAAGGAGAAATGAGGTGTGAGTGGGAAACAGGACACAATTATTTCTTAAATAAAAGAAATAAAAGCAGAGAAAAGTAACTTACAGTTTACAGAATGTTGAGAAGAAAAGGTTGCAGAATATTAATCTTAAGCAGGGGGAAAGAAAATAGATAACCACTGAAACATGGGAAAGGTAAAGAAATAGAATTCAATGAATTTGGGAGTTTGAGATTTACAAATGTTACCACTAAATGTAAAAACAGATTTAAAAAAAACCCGAATTTCTTCTGTATAGCACAGGGAACTATATTCAATGTCTTGTCATAATGTTTAATGAAAATGAATATATGTATGTATATGCATGACTGGGACATTGAGCCATACACCAGAAATTGATACACTGTAAGTGACTATATTTCAGTTAAAAAAAAAAATGAAGGTAATTCATGACTACATAAAGACAGGTGTTTGGGTGGATTTGAGGGGTTGCAGAAGAGTTAAGGAATAAGAGAATCTAGAAAGCCCGGAGTCAAAACGACAAGAGTACTATGATTCCCACAGGATCTGGTGGGCCCTATGGGTACTCTGAGTTCATCCAGAGGTCACCAAAACTTCCTCAAGAAAACATCCTCAGATTTGCCAAACATGTGTTGAAAGAGCTCCCTTTATTTTTCCTTTTGAGAATGTATCACCACTTCTAATTATTTACCTGTGTCACTGTCTAATTTTCTCTCACAGGGGAAGAGACACCACAGAAATCCTGGTAGGGCAACCTCACCACGACAGCAGCAAGCTTACTGCGGCGCCCAAACAACAGTAGGCATTCAGGAACGCTGTTTGAATGAAAAAACACACGAATGGACTAGCTACCCTGTGTGCAGAAATCCTGCTTGAAATTAGGAATTAGAGTAACAGGAAGAGAAATAACAGTTCAATACAAAGAAAGAATTCTTAGGAAGGGCTTGCAAATAAATGGGGAGGAGGCAAAAGAAGAAACCTAGGGGAAAGAGAGTTTTGGAGGTTGAAAAACATAAAACTAGACAGTGAGGGAGGTGTGAAATGAAGGAGGTAAACATGGAAATTAGAGTTTAAATCTAATTTCATGCCCAAAGAGGCATCTAACAAAACATGTGGCAACCCTTACATGTTCTGAATATGAAAATCTAAGATACTGGTAAATATTGAAAATATAAATGGTAAAATCATAAACTCTTATACATGAGGCTTTTCTCCAGAATACAGTAATTTTTTTTCATTCAAATATCTAATGAAATAATAACAGTAATTTTTATTTATTGAGCGCATATTCTGTGCCAGCTACTGCCTGATTCTCGCATGTGTTTTGTCTTCAAACACATGGGTGAGACTTACTATTGTGATCTATCTATTCCAGCTTCACTAGCTCACTTCTCTCTCACTCTCAAACTACCTACATCCCATATCCTACCCACCCCGCCCCATTCCTCTGAAATTCCTTTTTATGAAGGTTGCTGTGTCCCACCTGTTGCCAACTCTTCAAAGACCTTCTTCTACCTGCTCACAGTCTACAGAACAAGTGTGAAGGGAATCAGGCTTAGAACGGCACTGCCCGCATACTGCCTCCCTCAGGACATCTCTGGGGCCTTTCTCTGCAGAATGATTCCAAAGAGAAAGCGACTTATGTGCACAGCTGTGCTGGCCAGGTGCATCCGCATTTAGACTACAGTTGCTAAAAGCAGAAGTGGTAGGTGGCATGAAACGGTTGTGTGTGATGACTTCCTCTCTGCCTATCCGGTTAAGCCACTCTCCAGGCTCTACAGAGCGCCATAACACAACACTCCACCAAGAAGGGGAGACGTGAACACGGTCCCAGCCAGATGGACGTGAGTTCCAATCCTAGCTGCAATTTACACTGGCCGTAGGAGCTTGGAGAGGAGGTTTTTTGTTTTTTTTTTAAATTGAAGTATAGTCAGTTACAACGTGTTTTCCTTTGGGAAATAGAAATAAGGTCTCTTTAGCACCTACGTTGGTGCTTGTTAAGTTCTGAACAAAGGCTTGCCACGTCCTTAGCTGAGTGGGCCATTTAGCAAGTTCACGAAGCTGGGTTCTTTTTATACTTCTGTTACAAAAGGTGATATGTTAGTTTAAATGAGGGAAACCTTAACTGCTGTTCAAAAGTGTTAGCACACAGAGGATGCAACTCAACGTTTTCTGCATGTAGGAAAGGTTCATGCGAAATAGATCTGCCTTTTTACAATTCATGTACTAGAAGAGAATAATGACTATGATCACAGGAGTATCTTCACTGGCAGTGGAAGAATAAATGAAGTGCTCACTAAGGAATCTGCCTCCTGGATTTTCTTTCCTGGTTGTTTCCTGGCTCTGAATAATACTTTAAAGATACTGTCCCCCACATTCCCTAGTAGCTTCTCCTGTTGTGTGGGCCTTCTCTCTTTTCTTTTCTAAATGATCTATATTTTATTGTGCCATGGAAGGGATGACACACCCAGAAATATCAGAATGAGCAAAGGGGATTATAGCTGGATTTTGAGATTTTGAAAGCTTAATTTCCAGGTCAATGGGAAAGACTCACGTGCACAGCTAAGAGACTTGGGAGAAGGTAAGTGGGTAAAAACAAAAATTTCCACCTCACTCCTGAGAATACACAAGATTTCCTCAGTTGTAGGGCACTGGGAACAGATGCTGTGGGAACAGAGTAAGGGCCAGAGATGTCGTGAAGGGCCCCTCTCTCAGGAGTAGAGTTACTATCCAGCTACCCAGCCTTCATATGAACAAGCAATGCCCTGGAATCAACCGAGAGCTAACTTGGTGCCCTCAGAACCACACAGCTGCCATCCAAGTGAACGTCATTTATGCCACCTCAGAAAAGCCATGTTACTCACTGAAATTTAATTATTTAAAGTCTGTTCGCCACATGCAGAAAACACTGGAAGAGATTTATTAAGAATATATAAGATCTGAATGAAACAGATGTATCAAGCATGAAACACTACAAAATTATTGAATATATATTTACATAAATACATACCTCATATGTAGGTACTAGATATATACTGCACTTGAATTAGGGATCGCCTAGTAGAAAAGCCTTAAAATCACAAAAACGCCCATTTTTTTCATTTTAAGTCTAATACAAATATAATCAAAACTGTAATGGAAATTGGAGGAGTCGACAAAAACATCCTAAACTTCAGTAACTCTTCACACTCTCAGGTTTCTGTTCTCCTTTCCCAATCCTAACACACACAGGGGAGTGACAAAGGACTTTTCAATGTTCCCTGAATAAATGCTGTCCCCTTTCTTCCTGACCAGTAGTGAACTTCAATTCATTCCTCCAGACCTCTTTCATACATAAGTGCCACAGCCCAGCATTGAGAACAAGGGCTCCAAGAAACAGGCACCTGGGTTTATGCCTGGTTCTTCTTTCCAGATGTTGCGAAGTTGGACAATTAACTCACCTTCTCTAAGGCTAGTTAAGCCCAATTCTAAAGTGGGCAAATATCTACACCATCTACATCCAGACAGTAGACAGAAGAAAGCCTAGCAAAGTCCTCTGGAATGTCCACTGAACATATCCAGTCATGTTACCTGTCCCTGTCCACTTTCTTTTGAAAGGAAAGGCAACCAGTGCCCTGACTGCTCACTGACAGAGCAGATGCTGTCCTGGTTCAGGCTGTCTCTGGGTGGCCAATTAGATATGCCATGGCCCTGAGAGGAAAGATGACCTGTGAGACAATCGGATTCCACTTCTCAGGAAACTGAAGTGAAGGGACTGAAAGAATTCCCCTGGTGGGAACAGGAAGAGTAAAAGGAGAGTACGACGTGGAGACGGTCAATCGGCGTTAACAGAGGATCACCAGAACAAAGTCTTCGTACATCCTGATGCCCAATAACGTAGATGGGTGAGATCATTCAGACCCATCCTTCTGCAAGAAACAACTGAAAATACTGAAATAAATTTTAAAACACCTTCTTAGTCACAGGAACTTGCTGACTGTGTAGCAAGGAATTATCACAGCAGTATCTGAGTGGCAGTGGGAAGCCAGAAAAGTGGATCCTCACAGACCTTACAGAGCCAGGAGAACCTAACTGACTTTGGAGATGTCACAGAATGCAGAGAATTCAAAGCCGAGCCCACCCAGGGTAGGATGTCTAAGATGACAGCCTCCACCCATGCCACTGGGTCCCAGCAAGGCTTCATACTCTAGGTAAGGACAAATCAAAGGTACACTCACCACATCCCTGCTAAGCCCAAAGGTCTTACGTGAAGTTCTCTACCTGCTGAGCAGAGCAGGAACATAAAAAAAATCTCTGAGAAATTATAACAAGCCCCTTCTTGCTAGGATATTCCAGACAAAATATTAATACCTGGGTGGTCCAAAAATGTTCTTGCCCCAAAGTCCTCACCCCTTGAACTGTTTGTTATTATTATTATGACAAAAAAAAACATAGAACATAAAAATTTACTATTATAACTATTTGAAAGTGTACAATTAGTGGCATTAATAATATTGTGACTACAAGTCACAATATTATGTATCTATTACCACTATCTAGTTCCAAAATATTTTCATCACCTCAAATGGAAACCCCAAACCCATTCACTCCCCCTTCCCCCCTCTTATCAGTCCCTAGCCATTACTAACCTGCTTCCCATCTCCATGGATCTGCCTATTCTGGGTATTTCATATGAATGGGATCATATAATATGTGGTCATCCATGTTCAATTTATTTCAGTTAGTGTAACGTTTTCAGCGTTCATTCAGTTTGTAGCAAGCATCAGTACTTCATTCCTTTTAACGGCTGAATGATACGCCATTGTATGGATTTAGTATATTTTGTTTATCCATTCATTCATTGTTGAATATTTGAATTTTTTTCCCATCTTCCTTGAACTATTTTAAAAAGGTCTTACACTGGTAGTGGTCATGACTCTGGGCACTTGGCAGAAACAAAAGAAATCTGAGAAAGACATCTTGATCCAAAGAATTCAAGTAACTTAGGAAAATGAGCAGGTCATTAAAAAATAACCAACTATGTAAGGAAACAAAGCATCATGACTGAGCACCAGCATAATAAGCAACAGATAGCAGTAACAGAACTGCGAAGTTTCAGATCCTAGAATGAGCAAGTGGAGATTATAAAATAATAAAGATTTTTAAAAATTATATACAAGTTGGATTAACACAAAGATCTAAATAAATAATAATAGAGTTGAAAAGTAGATATGGAAAACAATGGGAAATTTGAATGAAAATGCATAAAGTTGGAGACACCAAAAATTAGACAATATCAGGTACCTGAATAACCATTCTATGCCTTGGCAAATGTATTTATTATTTTTAATTCCCTGAGATTCTACATCTGATCTTTCTCAAAATATTATTACTCAATATAATGTGTTTGATATTGAGTTCCTGGCCAATTATAACATTGTTCTTAGCTGAAAATATTATCAACTTTATGATATTCAGCACCTCAAACATTTCTGGAATGTGTTATGATAAAAGACAAACACTATTTGTGTATTTCATTCTGGAAACTCGAAGATGCATAGAAGGATTTGACAGTGGAGTGAAATCCACTATGTAGGGCCAAAAAGCAGTCATGAAATGTTAAAATCTGGGAAGTCAGGTAGTTATTAAAGCTTACTTTCCTTTAAATACAAACATGGACTCAAAAATAGGGGAATGAAATTTAACAGACAAGCAAATAATAGTAATTCAGGACGTTTTAAAAATTATGAGAAATATCTTGAGATGTTTTATTTGACTAAAATTTAAGAATTCTTACCAAATATAACTTAATTCCTGATCTCTTCCTGATAATTGTATGCAAAAGACCAAATCATACGAACGAAAAATGAAAACTTTAACCCATCACTAGATTGCCTCCAGAATGCTAAACATCCAGATGACTGATGTCAGCAAAGCTTTTATCCTGTTATATACCCACACTCAATGAGGAATTAGGTAAGCATTAAAGATTTCAAGGAAAAAAAATTTCACCATCCATATTAACATAGCGAGATACTCTGTAACACGACAAAAGCTTAGGCAAAACTGGTTCTGACTCCCACCCACCTAAAGAAAGAAGTATCAATTTCTTATCACCTCTAACCAAAACTATACAGAATTTTACATTCAAAACTCCAGACACATAACAGAAATTCAACAAAAATATTTGAATGCAGGCAATCCTTGCTTTGCATGGCATCGAGTTAACTGAAACTCCTGCACTGCGTCCTCTCTAAAGCAAGGACTGTCTGTATTCTAAACAGCTCACTATTTTGCACAAACACAAGCAAATGCAACTGTCTCACTACATGGGTGAGATATAGAACTCTTTGAGCTATTTAAAATATACTTTGTTTTCCCAATTACCATTCTGTTTCTATAAAATAGGGAGGGAGGAAGGGAATTTGATTTGCACAAAGTTACACTGATTAATAAAAAATTCTGTATTTATCTGAGAATATTATTCTGGGGTCTATTTAATGTGACTGAACAGACACAGATTACCATATATAACCTTAAGTGAAACTTAAAATGCTCATTCCCGCGAGCTTTATTTTATGCTCTGCATTCAGTTAAGTACATTCTATTCTGAAATGCGCTCTTTTAAAAAGGACTCTACAAGCACAAACAGACAGATGGATTAATTACATTAAAAACTGACATGTTAAATATAAAGTTAAAGAAGCCAAACTTATGCAAATAGAAAATTTATCATTTAATACCCAATTGAATCTAAATGAATTCTTTCTTACTGTCATCAGATTTCAAAACATTTCAGGCATGGGATAAGAGGTAATTTATCTGGCATCACAGAAATCTGAGAAAATAATTTCCCTTTCCTTTTAGATTTTGAGAAGAATCAACTATTTATAGACTAATATTAAAAATAATAATAAACCTTTAGGATAGAGACTTTTTTTTTAGAGAGAGTAGGTCAATGTAAGAAAAATATAGACCCTTCATTTCCCCAAATCAGCATTTTCTTTTCCAAACCTCATTGTCCTTATCTCATATTGCTAGAAAAATAGCAATTACTGAGTAACAGAAGGTTCACTTTTCTCCAGAGCACTTTCATGGGCAGAGTCACCAATTAAAAGTATTGCCAGATTTCAAACGATATCATAAAAGACACATAATTTTTTCTCTCGTTTTTATAAATCAAAAGGAAGGAACGTAACTATCTATAATAGCTGTAAATTTATTAAATTTCTCTACTTATAACTCACTTATTTGCCAAACTATAACTGTAACTACCCCCACCAGATACTTAGTGTAGGGGTTAAGAACACTGCCTCCACTTACGTCCCAGCTCTGTGACTACTACATATTCTCCTTGAGCAATGTTACTGAACTGCTTCCCACCTCAGTTTATGCATCAGTTAAATGGAATAATAATAGTTAATATCTACCCCATAGTTAAGAGGATTAAATGAGTTAAACCCCAAAGCATTCAGAGGAACATAATAAATGCTCAGTAAATACTGCAAAAATAGAAATAAAACATAATCACGGAAATCTGGGTGATGATAAAAATGATTGTAAATGGATAGATTTCCAGTCTGACGTAAGTTTTAGAAACTTCCTATTTATTTCTCATTCTATTTCTAATCTTCCTCCTCCAAAGTATCCTATTTGTATAACAACAGGGCAGGTCCATATTTTACCTTATCTTCCAAACTTTCTAAGTTAGTATTTCTCTGTTACAGCAGGAGGGGAATATGAGAGGAAAGGCAGGGTACACATCAGTATCTGCAGGGAGTAGGCTGATTTGTAGATGAGTTATCTGAAAGGGTTGGATGGTGATATTAATTCAAAGATGAGTCCTCATACACTGACCCCACCCCTTCTCTCTCCTTAGACCCAAAGAAGCAATTAGTTCCTCACAAAACAGCAGCATCAACAGTTTAGCAGGGGTCACGGGAAATGGAACTATTTTTAAAGCCAAGTCTACAATTGTAAGTCTTATAAAAAATCAATTAAAACAAGACTTGGAAAATTATTTCAACACATTTATCAGTAAGTATCTCACATTTGCACGTGCAAATCTGAAATCTCCCTTAGGAACATATGAAATGCGAACTTGTTTTATTTGCAATAATAACTTAATAATAATGGCTGCAAATTAATATACAGCAGCACTGTGATAAATCTGCTATATGGATTATGTCATTTCATTCATATCTCTGAGGGACAGTAACTATTAAACCTTATGGCATAAAGATTTTAAGTTACTCATCAAGTGGCCAGAGTCCACTTGATGGAAAATCAGATTCTTCTGACTTCAGAGTGCATGCTCTCAAGCTCTTTCCTATAGTCATGAATTTTTGTAAATTATTTGCTTGGTCAGATTCTCCTTGCTGCAGAAATGATCATGGCACTCTCTAACCTTGCTGAGAGGAGAGAATTCAGCTTTCTTTGGGAGAGGTACATCCACCTGAGGATTCTTCAGAGCACATCTCTGTCCCACCTGGAACCTAAATTCCCCCGAATTGGGTTTATTGTTACTCTAATTTTATTCTTCAGATGTCAGCCATGTCTTTGGACATAAAAGAGAATGAACTTTTGAAGTCATTTCCAAGGACTTCCGATCCTTTTCGCCTGCTAGAACTTTCAAGTACTAAGATTTGAATTCTTGCATCAAATTCTCAAATCAGATGTAAAAGCTCTGAAAGACTTAAACAGCTTTCATGTTGAGAGACTAGATATATTTGAAGGGGAAATGACATGTATTCAATTTTAATGTTAGAATTCAAGTTATTTAAACTGAGCTGAGGTGGTTAGCCCCAAGGTTTGTGTGTGGAAAACAGACGAAAATATTGAATCCATTTTAATAGTGTGAACATACGGACTAGATGGAAAATTTAATGGAGGCATCTTTCTCCTGGTTTCCTTCCTTGTTATTATATTTCAGGCAACAGCTCCATCCTGCCAAGTCATCATACTACACTGAATTTAGAACTCTTATGGGCACATGCTTTCAAAAGGAAGATTCCCTTACCATAATATTAGTAATTTCAGGCAGCTTATTTGAAAGTCAGTGGAAATTTAGGGTGCCCCAACAATATACTGACTTCCAAAAGTAGAAATGTGGTTCTAATATAAATGCTTGCAAATATTACTGTCGTCCTCTCTTGGGCTATATTTACTTCTGAAAAAATGAAAATGATAGTTTTATTTTAGCAAGAGCAAGTATGGAAATCTTTAATTTAAAAGACATTGGTAAATCTTGTGTAACTGTCGCAGCATTGAATTTAACACTGAATTTTCCTTGTAAACTCATGTATTCAAAGAGATGGGTAGAGTAAGACTCTCAGTGACAGTTTTTAAAGATTAACCATTTTGTCCCCATTGACCTAGTAAGGTATGGGGAATTCACGGTAGGTATAGGAAGGGCTGTTGTATGTACATACTTGGCTCAGAAGACAGAGTTCTCATGCCA
The DNA here is from genome assembly GCF_048773025.1 of Camelus bactrianus. Lineage (NCBI taxonomy): Eukaryota > Metazoa > Chordata > Mammalia > Artiodactyla > Camelidae > Camelus > Camelus bactrianus. The sequence continues at coordinate 17,508,161 of NC_133555.1, forward strand.
TGAAGGGAGACATTCAGAAACTAAGTGCACAAAGTATTTGTTGCCGAGGAAAAGGAGAGAGGTCTAAAAGTGATTGTTCTCTGAGCCTTTGCTCTATAGCTCATCTCAGACAGATAATACCAGTTGCAAAACTGGTAAAGGAATAAATAGTCGTATAAGGCAGGGTAGTTTTGTATTCTGATGTGCCTAGGAAGTTTTATTGCGCTACAAAGTAAGATACCTTTTGAAATGGGCATACACTTTTAAAAATAATTCATTATTTTAAAAAATTATTTTCCTTTTATTAATAAAAGTCTTTTCATAGTAGGAAATGTAGAAATACATACAAGAAGAAATAAAAACTGTAAAAACCACTTACAAAAGTACTTTCAGAGATAACTAGTATGAAGAATTTCATGCATCCTCTAAAATATCTGCATGCACGTGTGTGTATGTTTGTTTGTTTATATAAAGTATGAATGGAAACAGAAATACACACAATATTTTGTAATCTGCCGTCTGTATGTATGTTAGGAGCATTTTTCACAGAGATTAATTTTTTTTCTTTAAAACTTAATGTCTATCTGTAGGGCAAATAAGAAGAATTCAAATTCTGGACTTAATACTGGACCATCTTTCTTCCAGAACAACAAAGTGGCTGGAGATGTTGAAAAGCCATCAACTTTAAGGGGAAGAAATCTTGCTATACTAGATTTGCTGTAATCCAAAGAAAGGAATGCTGGGCAGGACCAGAAATATATTATTCATATGCTAGATACTGACAAAACTCCAGAGATGATAATGCTAAGATGTGCTACCAAATCTAAAAAGGATAATGACTCATGTTATTTCTAAATCTTCTTATCCACAGATTTATCTAAAGCATTCTTTTCTTTAATAAAAGTACAAATAGAAGTCAGGCTGCCTGGGTTTGAATCCTGAGTCCTAAGCCTCAGGGTGCTCTTCTGTAAAATGGGTATGAGTAATAGGTTGCTGTGAGAACAAATGAGACGGGGGCTCGGAACAGTGCCTAGTGCAATCCACGAAGTCCGTAAGTTAGGCTGTTGCTGTTACTGTTTGGTTAGGCTACTCTCCTTTGATTACTGGAAACTCCCCGACAGAATTTTTGAAGTAGAATTACCTTCCTCAAAGATAGGAAGTATAACTTGCTTACCATTGTATGGCTGGCTCCTATCACAGCTGACTTATAATGGGGTACAAAAATAAACAAATAGGCAAAACAAATCAAGCAAAGAAGAGCTCTCCTTGGACCTTACTTGCCCTGCAGGCTTTAATCCATCTTATGAGCTACCTGGTAAAATCTCTGATTAAATTTTAAAACTTAAGTTCGCCAGTATTGGTTTCTGCTGTTAGCAATTAGAGATTACCACTTCTTAAACTGACTCAGATGCTCCCAAGGCCAGCATAGATCTGTGTTCACTGGGGACAAATGTTTAGAGGCAAAGTTATTTTGTTAGTTGGCCAGTCCATAGGGAATCTTTTCATGTAATGACAATGTTTCCCTCAATATATGACCTCAACAGTGGGAAAGTGAAAAATTAAAATTGATGTAAGGAATCATTGCAATTAGAACCAAGCCTCTAGACTTGGTATCTGGGTTCTAAATCCTGCTTTACCCTGCACTTGTTGTGTATTCTGCAGCAAATTATGGAAATTCTCAGTGCTCTATTTCCTTACCTATAAAAGTGGGGATATGGTAATTCCAAACTTATAGGGTATTGTAAGTATACCATGTGCTTAGAGGGTTGTCAAACACAAGAACTCAATAAATGCTAGGAATAATAATATAAATAATGGTTAATAAGAAGAACAGCCTAGAACCAGCTCTATGTTGAGTTGGTTCTTTAAAGAATGATAGTGAAGTCCAGTGAGGGCCCTTAGTAAGTGGGAGTGGTACTAAACCCAACACTAATCTGATTGCATTCTCTGCATTACCAATACACTTAAACTGATGCTTAGTTTTGGAGGAAACAAAATTAAATATAGTAGTCATTAAATTAAATGTGAATGATTGACTTTTCCTATCAAAGGGCAGAGATTACGTCACTGGATTAAAAGAACCCTAGTTATATACTAGTTCTCATTTAAGACAGGAAATGTTAAACAAAAATAAAGAATGCTACACCAGAAATTAACACAACACTATAAATTGACTATACTTCAATAAAAATAAATCAGTTTTTTAAAGGATGTGCAAAGAATGCCCATGAATACATACAAAAGGCAAGTATTGTAGTAGTAATACACACAGCAGACAGGAATTCAGGGGTGAAAGCAGGAAGAAGGATAAAGAGGGACATTATGAAACGTAAAGAGGGACAATTTATGATGCACTTGTAACACATTTGCATTTCCAAACAAGCTAACAACTAACACTTACAGCAAAAACTATTTGCTATGCAAGATTTTTATAAAAATAAAATAGAATTTTCAATAGACCTCAAAGAATTGAATAGATCTACTAAATTAAAAATAAGTAAAGACATAGAGGACTTGATTAATAAATTGATTTAATAAATATACAGAGATATTTTCATCCATCAAATAGAGAATATGTTTTTGTATGTCCATGTACTATTTATAAAAATTAACCATTAAAAATATTTACTACATTTTTTTCAACTAGAGTTATATTTTCAGGCTATGCTTTTTAAAAATCATAAACCAATACAAATGTCTAATGCAATTAGATATAGACAAAAGATGATCAAAATAATTTTATATTTAAAAATAAATTTTCTAGATATTTCCTAGAAAATGAAATTAAATACAATCTAAAAAATACTGAGCTGGAGACTATTTCATCCCAAATTTAGTGGGTTCAGTGAAAACCATACTATTAGGACTAGTTCTAATTTTAAAAGTCTTCATTATTAGAGAAGACAAAAAATAAAACTATTATGTAGTACCTTAAGAAATAGTAAAAGAACAAGATAAACAAAAAGAAACCAAGATACACTTAAAATTAAGGACATAGAAAGTGAATATGAAGTAGAATGAATAAATAAAATTGAAAATTGAGTCTTGTAAAATGGCTAGTGAAATAGATGGCCTTCTTGTAATTATGATTGGTACAAAAAGAAAAAATATAAAAATAGATACAAGTAAGAATGAGAAGTGGGGCATACAACCCAGACATTCAGGAGAAATGAAACAAATCTTGAGGCTCTTCTGCCTGAAACTTTATGGCAACTAATTAGAAAACCTAGAGAAAATGGGTGACTACCTGGCCCAACACATTTTAACAAAATTACTTCTCAAAGAAAAGGATAATCTGGGTAGACCATTTATCCTTTAAGACATTAGATGGTGATTAGAAATGTGCCATGAAAAAGATTCTAGTTCCAGATGCTCTCAAAGCTGACTCTTTTCAATCTTTAAGGACATATACATTGTTACACAAACTTTTAAAAAAAATATGAAAATTCTTCCCCAGCCATTTTATGGAACCGAGTTTGTGTTAATACCAAAACCTCGCAAAGACATCACAAAAGAAACAAGACTACAATATTAACTCACTTTTAAAGACAGATGCAAAATTCTAAATAAAATGTTTAAAATGAAATCCAACAGTGTATCCGAGACTACCGCATGTGACTGACCAAGTGATGTAGTATCAGCAAAGTCTATCAAATAGTCCCTTAATAAATTAAAGGAGGAAAACAGATTTATGATAACGTTCATGGACTACAAGAAGATATTTGTTAACATCAACAGCCATTTCTAATGAAAACGCTAAGTCAAGCAGGAATAGAAAGTTACTAATTTAAATAAAACTCAATAGATTTACCATGAACCAATACAAGTGTTATCTGCAAATCATTTCACCTTCAAGTTTTGCTATTTTATTTCTAACCTATCCCACTGTATCTCTCCATTCCTTTCTCCTGTGAAGGAAAAATACTGCAAACCATATCAGTAAACAAAGAATGCTGAAACCATCAAGTTATCAGTGGCTGCCCACACCCCCCAGTGAAGACAAGCCTGCAGCCCAGCCTCTGCAGCCACTCACGAAGGTGCACCCTAAGGGGACTCAGAATAATAAAGGACAAGATACTGGTCCTAAATAGCTAGGTGCTTGTCAAAGGAATGAATTCAATGAGCCCAAATGTTTGCTTCCTCTCATACACAGAAAAGCACTAAATTCTTTAACTTGAGATGCCTGCTCTTAAAGAAGATAAATAACAAGTAATCTTTATTGTTCCAACTACCTGGTCTTTGTTGTAAAGCTCCTATATATCCTAGCTCCTCCCCTACCTCTTCTGAGCGGTCCCTCAGAATCCTCCCGCCTCGAGTCCTCCAGCCAAATAAAACATAACTCTCAACTTTTAGGCTGTGCATTTATTTCAGTTGACACTCCCTTCCATGAGCAAACATTGATTGTATGCCTGTATATTTCAGGCACTGTGCTGGGCCACAATGGAAAGAAATTAAATATATAATCCAAAAAGAAATATGAAAAATTAGCATCAAATGAAAACAATACAAAGTGACACACTAGGGGCAAGTTAAAAAACTGACTCCCTACTGACCAAGTTGACCTCAATTTCCCTCTTCTGAATTGGACAAGGATTGAAAATTAGCTTTTAGCATACAAGTTAAGACATTTTCTACAAATGGGGTCCATGATCGGATAACAGTGAAATAACTTCTGTTTTTCTCATATATTGTAACAGTCTGAACCAAACTAAAAACAAAAGCAAAATAGCAATAGCATTTTACCAAAGGGAAGAGTGTGCATTTCTCTAGCATTTCCATGGTCCCTGCACTTCTCTGGGATTTTCCAAAGTTTGCATTTAATCAGAGCACCCTGAAGTGACTGCAGGCAGGAGAAACCACTATTATGCTGCAGGGGTTGCTGACAGACAGCTTCAGGAGCGTTTAGTTAACAAATCATTACTTAGTGTTTGTAAGACTTCTACCTGAACCCAAACAGAGCGTGTAACTGTCTTGGAAGAACAAAGCCATCAATTGTAAAACAAACCTTGGTAAAGGCAGCTAGGATCAGCAGGGAGGGGAAATAAAGTAATTTATTCAAATTGTATATTTGAATAGTAAGAATTTTTTTTCTAAAAGTAACATAGATTTGGCATCATTTAAAAAATGTGAACGATAGGTCTTTGCTTTAAGGACAAAGAGTGTATTTGTTAAGTTGAAGGAGAGTGAAAATGAAATGAGAAAAGAATACTAATAAACCACTCAAGTAAGAAATGACCACGTGTACATTCTCCAACTTTTGTGCAAAGCATGTGGCAATGTTGGGTTTAGTTTTGTCACGGAAAAGAGAAAGGCAAAGTTTTAACGCTAACCTGTCATTGTGATATCCTAACTTCTGCCCTATTCAAGACACTTAATCATCTTCTAATTGCCAAGGCCACACATAGGCAGGGAAGAGGGGGCAGGGCTGAACCAAATGCAGAAGAGGAAAAAAAAGAAAAGAACAAAGCTCAAAGCAGCAGAGGTAACTATTATTTTTCAAAGACTACGCGAAGCATTGAAATTCTGATACCTCATTCCTGTGACAAAAATTGTAATGAGAACAGGAAATGGTACCCCATGAATCCACTGTCCTGACAATGATTTAATGAGAATGGGAAATGGTGAGAGCATAACTAATTCGCATTATGATCCTAAAGTTGTCATCTTGTGGTTCTGCTCAGATGCTGCGAAATGAAGGATGTCGGACATCAGCTGGGAGAGTGCGAGGAAAAGCATGAAGACGGTGACACTGCGTGGCCTGAAAGTAATAGCGGCATGTGTTAGTGATGGAGGGGTGCCGCGCGGGAGGGGCAGGAGGGAGAGATGAAGCCTGGCGTTGGTCTGCTGAATGACAAACTAGGAATCCACTTAAAGGCGGCAAGGGTGCGAACTGGAAGGGAGAGACCAGCAGGTAAGGCAAAGGCTGTGATGTAAAAGTGAGCGAGGAAGTAACCAAAAGGTCAAATGAGACTGCATAAATGGGGGAAATCTGCCGAGTCTGGATGTTTTGCATTTTATCTTCTCTTGGAGTTAGTCAAGTCTGTTAAAAAGCAATTGATTTTGTGGTTTTAATGTAAAGCCTCTTTTCCTCCTTTAGCAAATAAAGTTTTGCATTCAAATCTCTAAACTGTGCATTTTATAAGGGAAGCAATCAAAGGTACCCCATCTCAGCTGCAAAAGCTCTGGAATACAGTGGTCAGTGGGAGAAAGAATGTCATTCAGCTCGATTGTGCTGGTGGAAACCAGCTCTCAGGACATCAAGATTACTTAGAATCCAAATTCCACAGATGACAGAAAGTAATTTATTTCTTGTAAACAAATAAATTTTGACCATTTCTCTAAATAGCAACTCAGGTTCTAGACAGTTTTGAGGGCCAGATTATTCCAAAACTTCTAGACTTCACTGAGCATGCCAAGGCAATGTTCATCGTCTGCTTACATTTTGGGAAATATGTTACCATACATGGCATGGTTAAAAAATCAGCAGGTAAATGGAGAAATAAAACATCCTAACTATGCAAATTATGCATTTTCAAACATGACTTGCTCCTCAAAGAACTAGCCATTTAAAGTTGTTGCTTAAAATTTCGTCTGTAAGGCTGCCTTAACATTTAGAATGCTTCTCACAGGTGAATCCTCCAAGAATAAAGAAAACAGAGAGTCATGATGGAGATCAAATACTAAAAACCTCTGGGAAAAGAAACTGTATTTTACTGATTACAATACCAAAGCAGCATAGTGATCATGTTCCAGATTCATTCTACAAAATAACAAAAACAATAATAAAGAGTGGCATTTTTCCATGCAGTTTTCTCTTAGCACCTTTTATTTAAATACAACAATAAAGAGATGTTTTTGAAGATGAAAAGCAACTTAGAGAAAAAATGAAAATGACTGATTCTCTCACCACTAGTCAAAAACCTTTCAGACTAAGATAAATGACTCAAAGCCATTAGAAAAAAATTATTGCAAACTTACGTGTGCCTAAGCTCCCCCCTGCTTTGCATTTTGATTCATATTTAAAATATTGATTCCATCAAATGGAGGAACAGTTAGTGTCAGCAAGATGATGATGGAGAAAATGAAGTCAAAGGTGAACAATGTAAACAGTGGATTTATTTATTTATGCGCAGGTGAAGGTGCCAGATTTCACTTATATTGAAGACTTACTCAATTTATTAATTTAATCCTCCTAAAGCACCACTTTACAAAGCGATGCAATTTCAGATCAAACAGATCACTGCGTACTTGTTGAATTCACGGTTAATGATACACGAATTTGTAATCCAGAATGATACATAACTGAGTGAGCTACCTTATTTTCCTCCCCTACTACAGGAGAGGTGCACAACGAAAGATGATCATGTTCAAGGAAGAAATGTGAATGACATTCTCAAAAGTTGAACTATACTGAACAATAATAATGTCTAATGAAAATGAAATATTTAATGTCCATATTGAGGTCCTCAATCATGGATTATGTGGTCACGTAAGGGGTGTCAAATGCCAATGAGAATTTCAATCTGACCCAGCAAAAATGAAGTAAGCAACATCCAGTATTTCATCTGTTATGTCCATTTTCACAGTGAAGGATTGGTTCCATCATGCTTATTACTCAATCCAATGTCAAGGTCTTAAAAACAAATTTTGAAAGCACTTAAGAGGTTCTTTTAGCAGCTGTATTTAGTAACAAATGGCAGATATCTATTAATGCAAGTACATCTTATATAAAATATTTTAATATGGATTTTTGGTGAGAGTATATTCTTATTAACATCAGGTGGAAATTGACACATCACAGCAGCTCTTTGAGATGAAAGATCCATTTAGTCCCATCTTCAAATTATGGATTGATACAATATTCTATGCCATAATGGTTCCAAAAGCATTGTTAGTGCTATGTATTATTCATGTTTTTGGGTACCATTGTTTCAGCTCATAATAGAGTGTCTCACAGTTGTGAGTGAGGCTTATAATGAACTGAAGAAAATGATCTAACTCTAGTATTTTAACAGGTCACCTAGTTGGTGCAGAGGACATCCGGGCACTATATTTGTATCAGTACTTGGCACTGGACTCAAACTTGAGAAAAGAAGGATTTTAAGTTCTGAATGATCTACTTCCTCCCACAAGCACAATATGTTTACGAGGGTATTTTTAAAGATGCATATAGTTGTCAGGTATGATGGCTAGGGTGGGGAATTCAGTTTGAAAATAAATACGGTTTAAACATAGTCCAATATATGTCCATTAGGAATAAAACAAATTGTACTACTTAGCTATGGAATCGAAACATTGTAAAACTTGCTTCCCAAACTTTACCGGGCATACAAAATCACCTGGGCATCTTGTTCCCATGCAGATTCTAATTCAGGAAAGCGGAAGCAGGGCCTGAGATTTTGCATTTCTAACCAACTGTCAGAAGGTGCTGCTCACTGGACCAATGAGGAAGAGGATCACTGTGGATATCTAAACCACTACCCGCTAGTCTGGGATTTGCCACTCTGTGGACCTAGGATCCCAGTACTAACCACTTCATAAGGATGTTATACTGAGAGAATTAAATCAGAAATACACGCAAAGGGTTTAGCATAACAAACAACTACATCCTCACTGGCCGCTTTTGGAGGTTACCTACCTTGTTTATTCCTCAGGCTTAACACCAAAAATAAATGTTAATTTAAAAGCCAACTCTTGGGCAAGCTCTATTCTCTGATTATATGAGTCCGGTGACAGGTAATTATCAAGACCTTATAAGGCAGTAGATCTAATTATTAGAAAGCACTTCCTACTTTATCTGATATATCTGCTATTCTATGATAAGAAATACAACTTTTAGTTTTGTGTTTCGGAAACTGACCAAAAATAAATCGAATCCCTTTCTGTATGTCAGTAGCACTAATATTTTATGATATGCGGTTATTTTATTTTCCCCAAAATTTGAATTTTCAAAATATTTTTTGGAACAGAATACCTTCTCTTGGTTCAAAAATCAAAAAAGCAGCAGAAGGTATTGAAACAGATGCTGTGGGTACAAGGTCTACTACTCCATGCCTGCGACTGAGAGCAGGTGCAGCTGTGCCGGAGGGCTCCGCATCTCCAAGCAGTCATCAATCAGTGAGGTGCCCTTGCCCACTGCTGGGGTCACTCTGATGTGCAGTTCACACGGTTTGCCAGAGGTTGCCAGTGGGATAAAGCTCCAGTTGCTCATGGTGGTCACCTGTTTCATCATTCATCATCTACTGCTTCCTTCCCTTCCCTGCTGCCCTGCTACGCTTCCTAGGATCACCTCCTAAAATGCTACTTGGATGAAAATTGTCAGCTCAGGGTCTGCTTCTATGGGAGCCACATCAAGTCAGGGATGAAGTAGAAAGTTTCCCTCTAGTCCCTTTTCTATCCTCCCTCTGCCCAGTTCTCACCCCCAATAGAGAAGTTATTTCCTTCGTTTCTTTCTAAGTTTTAACTCTGTGAATCTCCAAGCAAGTTAAGATGCTTATTCCTTTCTATTTAAATAAAATATAACAAATATACTCACACTATGCTGCACCTGGTTTTTTGACTTAATATATCTTGGACATCTTTCAATATCAGTGTACATGGAGCCTTTATTCCTTTGCACGACTGTGTGGTATTCCACTGTATGTAAATGACCAGCTGGTCCAAACCCCTTTTGCCATTTCTTCTCCAGCGTCTACATCTCCATTTTATTTGATTACTGATTGAATGACAAGGTTTAATCATCTTAACGACCTCCTCTGGCCACAAACCTATATTTACGATGTCCTTTTCAAAATATTATCCCTCATAATAAACAATTCTCTTACAAGAGATCATCTCTAGCACAAGAGAAGTAGGATACTGTTCCTCCTACCCGAGACAAAAATAAAGTTGCAGACAGCTTGCTCACTGTGGTACCTGGGAGGCTGACACTGAATTTGTAAACAGGTAAAGCTCTTGAGACTTCTCCACACATAAGTTCTCAGCCTGTATTTATATAATTAACTTCTTTTAAACACAGGTCTGGAACTTTACCTTCTGGGTATATTATATGTCCACTGTTTTAGCTCCTTGTCCTAGACCATATTTCTAACACAATCATTAGCTTCCAATTATTGGACATTTAAAATTGCCAAGCCCTCTCATGTGTACTTTATACGTATCATTTTTTTTATCAGTTTATTAATTATCTTATAAGTTAATTATTGTCCCCATTTACAGAAGAGGAAATGGATGCTCAGAGAAGGTAAGTCACTTGTCAGAGTCAAGTAATCAGCAAGTGGTAAAACTCAGGATTGAGATGCTTCAGTCTTCATCCTATTGTCTAATGAACAAACTGTCCTTCCCAGCTTTCTGTCAAGGGCATAGAACAATCACTGCCCTCAGTTAAGTAGTTGATAAAATTACAAATTATAATATGACTAGGGAATGAGTCATGAATGGATTTCTATAGAGAACACTTTCCTGTTACACTAGCTAAAGTTCTCCAGAGAAGCAGAACCAATGGGAGAACCATACAGTTCTCTTATGACACATCGTATATATTTGTGTACAAACGTATACATATGTATAAGAGGGAATTTATTATAGAAATTGTCTCACACAGTTATGGAAGCTGGTTAAGTCCCATAATCTGCCATCTACAAGCTGAAGAACTGGGAAAGCCAGTGGTGTAACTCCCACTCTGGGACTGAAGTCTCAAGTCCAAGGTTCCAAGAAACCTGAAATCCAACATCAGAGGGCAGAAGGAAGAGGACATCCCAGCTCAAGAAGAAAGGGAATTCACCCTTCCTCCACATTTTTGTTCTACTGGGGCCATCGAGAGATTGGCTGGCGACCACCCACACAGGTGTGGGCAAATCTTCTCTACTCAGTGTATGGACTCTTTGACTGATTCAAATACTCAATCTCTTTCAGAAACAACCTCACAGACACACCCAGAAATAATGTTTTACCAGCTATCTGTGCATCCCTTAGACCAGGTGACATATAAAATTAGCCATCACACCTCTTTTAGTACTGATCAGTAATCAATACGCTTTAGATTCTGTCTTTCAAAAAGTTAATACGCTTCTACAGATATTATAATATATCCTTTTACCATTGCCCAGAAGAATATCATGGTTGTTACAGATTTAAAAACAGTAACATAACAACAACAAAACCCCAAACCCTTTACTACATTAACTTTTTCTCCTTTATCAGGTAAGGAAAAGGGATTTGTTTGGTATGACTTGTTTTTAGAACCTCTACTGTGGGTTGCAGAAAAAACGCTTTGCTTTCCAAGCCTCCCAATCTGCCACTTAAAGAACGAGTCAGCTGATTTTGCTAGGAATTAATGCAAACTTATTAGGCTGTCTCTTCCAGAATCTGAATTTTTCTACACTTTGGAGAATTTTAACAGGGTTTACTCAGTTCTCATTTTCTAACACGTCTCCCATCCTCCAGAATTCCTTGTAGATGACTGGGATACATTCTAGAATTATAACCACAACTGGCACCCTGGACAGAAGCCATCTGAAGCTTTAGGAAAATCTACTTTAAGGAGCCCCACACAGTCAGTTTACTCCCTCCCCTGGGCATCCTGCTTCCTCCTTCCATTTCAGTTTGAAGACAATTTCTGGTGGAGGAAGAAAGAGAGGTGGCATCCAGTAAGCTTCTTCCTCACTGTCATTAGTTATCGATACACCATCAGCCTCATCTCTTCCCAGTGCTTCCTTTTCCTCCTAACAATCCATAAAACCTTCTTTACAAAAATTATTTTTAGAGCATTTTGAAAGCTGCAGATCATTTTAGACACTGGCCTTTTATATATTGCTTTTCTGTTCCATATCATCATTTGTTCAAACTCTTTTTTTTCCCCCAGTGACTACATCATTGCAGGTCATTCTTTATAGACCCATTATTTCTATTTGATATCTTGTAAGAATTTAATTTATAAGAGCCTTCCATCTTGGAGTCACCTTTTTCTTCTGCTGTCATTGGCCATGGAATTTTCTGCATCATTTCCAACAAACTTAAACTTTGGTGGGGTCTAGGTTTATGGTTTTTAAAATGCCCCTTTATAATTTTGTGAGGAAAATGGTCAACTGCTACAAAGTAGGAAGCAGAATGATTTCTAGCAAATAGCACTGTGTTTTCCTTAATTGGGTATGTGCGTCAAAGTAAAACAAACACATAGTTTTAATATCTAATATTGTGTGATCTAGTGTTATACACTGAAAGTGCTAAGTGGAAGTAGTGCAACATAATAGTATTAATAATGTTTCACTTTATGGCAAAAAATTGAAATAACAGAAATTCTCTCCGATTTTAAAATTTAATCAGGGGCTGCAGTTAAAAGCAGGTAGTCTCAGTAAATTATGCTTACAATACTCTCATAAAAGATTCTTCACCCCCTTTGATGCTATCATTTGAAACAAAGAGTGGTTTATGTGCATCTTTAATGACTACTGTGCTCCTTTACAGCACTCTATACTGACTATTATACAAAAACACTTTAAGGCATCTTATAATAATCCACATATCTTTAATTAGCCCCCTATCTTTATCTACACATCTTTATTTCAAGTGTCTGAAGCATCTGTATTCTCATCTATTTCCCTGCACCCTCCTTGGTACTGGAGATCTCCCCATCTCTGAGGCTCTCCATCCTTTGTCCTACCCTCTTGCCCTGCTAGACCAGCAAGCATCTTTACATCTGTTTGTTCTACATGATGGTCCCTGCTTCAAAAGGCATTTGAATAACGGCTTTATGACTAACGAAATTTGAATACCAACTACCTAAAATCCTGGTGTAACTAAACTGAGTACTTTCTTCCTGAACTAGTTTAAACTACAATGAGACATAATGGAAATATGTGTTTTGACGATGTAGTTGAACAAATTTGCTTCATCAATCCACCCATAAAAATGTCGAAGGAGATAAACATGAAGACACAGCTATCCCAAGCCCAAGTAGAATTTACAGTAATTCCATCTTTTAGGGAGGCAAGTGGCTAAGCAAATTCTTGCTCTGTGAACCTGGTGTAAAAACAAAGTCCTCACTAACAGCATCTTACATCAGAGACAGAAGCTGTGCTGGCCAGACAAGTTAAGAGCCCATCTCTTAACTCTTTGCTGATCAAGTAGAACCAGAATCCTTCTACCTTCAATAGGTCCTCTTGGTAAATTCATTGTAAGGCCACAGAAAAAAAATTTTGATCTACAAAGATAAATGGATGTATATATATGGTCTTGTGGGATGTTCCCACACATTACTGTCTGTCTAGGATAGATCAGTCATTTTAAAATAAATAAGGACTAAATGACATAATAATTTTGAGTTAAAAACCATGTACTAATGTTCATCTGCTACATAAAGCCATTCTTTTTAAGCATTAATGAGCTCTATTTGAAAGTATACACAGAAAACCACAGAATAGTAAACATGTTCTCTAACAATACAGAATATAGCCTCTGAGCATGATAAACAAAATTATATTAAAATTAATCAACATTATAAAAACTAGACATTAAAGAGCTATCTCCATAAGCCGCCTAAAACTATTGGTCTCAAACAAAGCAAATACATAATTATAAACTATTTTGGAGACAACAAAAGTGAAACTTATTTACAGCATTTTGTGAGATTCCACCAAATACAAGTTGAGGAACAAATTCAAAATGTGGCATTTTATATTTAAAATATAAAAACAGGCAAATGGACCAGATTTAACCTGCCAGCCATAGTTTGCCTACTTCTGTTCTAAGAGATGGCACTGTTAAGAGGCATATGAAAAATTTAACAGGTGCTTTACTGTTAGCGAGAAGAAGTAAAAATGTGCAGGGGATGGGAGAGCTGAACTCTTCTGCCAGCACTGTACATCACCTTTGTCACTCAATCTTGAACATATATTAATGATAATGTATTATCTCTGGACAGATAAACTCAGCGCCATTTCTCAATGGGCCTGAATAAGGCCTCAGAATCCTTCTTAACCCATTTCTCTAGGCAGTCACAAACAATTAGAACTGACAGAAAACATAAAACCTTTTTGCCACTCCTAATCTTCTATACTCTTATTAGTGTATGTTATTGAGAATTTGACCCAGAACTTTGGCTTGACAGAATAGAGAGGAATCATCACCTTGCCTGACCTAAACTGTTGTAGCCTATGATCACAAACACTTTTGCAACCTCATCATGCCACTGACACACATTAAGCTAACAATCAACTAAAACCTTGAAGCCTTCTCCAAACCAGCTGCTGTTAAGTCATGCCTTAAATGCCTTCTATGTTAGATTCGAATGTATAATCTCCCAGCTTCAACTAAGTCAAATCAGCATGCCTTTGAACTTTATGCCATTTCAACATAAGACAATGGTCACAAACAGAATTCCTTAACACACCATTTGAAACTCTCTTCTTGATAACCGAAATAACCATGTTTTAAATTACTCTACCCATCAGGTGTAAAAATCTTTGTGGTAATATTTATATTCACACCATACATAATATCTACACACAAAAAATACTTTTTTGAGCATATAGGAAAATTTTTTTCAAAACCATATCATTGGTTTACTAAATTAAGCAATAAAGATAACTTCAAGACTGTTCTCCTACCTTTGAGCCTCAAGCACGGACTCCAGCTAGAAAAAGCTTTAGGCAAGTAGTGATTCCAGGAATTTCTTGTTTTCCAACTAAGTCTCTTGGTTGAGCAACAGAACAGAATACCTGTCATCCTGAAAGATAAAGAATGTACACAAAATTGAGTTTCACAGTGCTAAACAATAAAAAAAAAAAAGTGAGTTGTGTTACAGTACAGCTATCAAACATTAAATACTATCATGGAAGAGCTTTGAAAAGTTACAGGTGTTATACAAACATCAGGAATCACTTTTTTGGTATGTATTTTGTTGCCTTAAGGTGGACAGTGTTATTCCACCTGCATTTCTAGAAAAGAGATAGTAGAGTAGCATCCTGTAGTCTTAATTTATCATCCCGACTATATTTTCTTCATTTTAAGTTTATTTTCTCAAGATATAATTATTTTCCTTTTAGGTCTGATTTTCTTGGTGAAAAATGTAGCAACCCATTTGGTTAACACTGATTTCTTGGGATAACAGAATGCTTTTAATAGAGAAGATTATTTGGATGTATTCTTATACAGGGATCAGCACACTTTCGCTATAGTCCAGAAAGTAAACATTTTCAGCTTGGCAGGCTACGAAGCTGTGTCCTCAACTCTCCCTGAAATACTCACAGTCTTTTTTACGTTCTACATTTAAATATGTAAAAACCACACTTGGCTCACAGACTGTACAAAAACAGGTGGTAGGCCAGATTCGGCCATTATTTGGTGACGCCTGCTCCAGAATATTGCCTGTTAAACAAAAGTAAGACCACAGTTGCCTGGACATCCATCAAAACCTGAAACTTAGTCATTTCCTTTTGTGTGTTTATGGGACAAGACAGATGACACAGTTCAAAAATTACCTCCATTTCGATCAAAGAAATTCCATGAGACAAGTTTTGAATTCTTTCAATTGAGAAAATAGGACCCAAAGAATCCTAAAGTTTCTCTTTCAATAAACAAATATTAAATACTTATTGCCATTTGCCAAACCGTGTGCTGTGAAATGAAAAACAAAATCAAACCAAACCAACACCACGAACCCAAATAGATCCCAAGCCCCTTCCACTGAAACAGTACAGCATTTATAGATGACATCTTCCTACTTTACCTAGAGATACACGTCAGAAAGGACTATATAAAAGGCTTAAACATAGTTTTCACCAAAAACCATGAATGAAACTTGAAATCCTTTCTTTAAATTTTTCAAACCTGTTTCTTCTCCTACTCAAATAATTTCAATATAAATATCTTTAAAGACTTTGTAATAAATAATTACATAGCCAAAAGCTGAACACACACAGCTCTTTAGTCTGATAATAAACTGTAAAGTCAACGTCCACCAACGATGAGGAAGAGTAAGTCAAACTGCATGTTAAGTAAGTATAAAGAATTACAACAAGCTTCCCAAGTCAAAATTGTTTATTTCTTCTTTTTCAAAAAAGAATTAAACTTATATCTAACAACACAGAGAAACTTCTATGCATCCTCAGGCATTCTAGCTTGTCGCTGAGTAGAACCGTAGGGGTGTTCTGTCACCTTCTCTGCCTACAGTGCGCATTTTGAACATTCCTCCCATCCTAGAAGAATTCCTCATCTTAAGAGTCCTGCATCCCCATGATAGAAGCTGAAAACCCTGCTTTCAGAACTGGACTTTGCCCGCCTGAGATTTCACTTTGAAAGAAGCAACATGGAGAAGCTGGGGCCAGGTACACAGAGTTCACATCTGCCTGAGCGCAGAAGGGCTTGGCTCTCAATGGCAGGAAGGCAGACGTTCTACAATCTCATACACGCAGCAGCAGCGGCCACTGAAGCTGTGGTGTCCGTATGAAGCAGGAGTGGCTCTTCTTGGGAACCATCCCTTTGTGGTTGGGCGGTGTTCCTTGCTGTGCAGTCTCCAAGACTCATCCTCTGGCCCTCCCTGTGAGCTCCCTGACTTCGTGTGTCTCAGGTTCCTGCAGCGGGTTGATTTACGTCCCCCAGAAAAGACATGTGGGAAAGCTTAACTATTGGTACCTGTGAATGTGAATTTATTTGTGAAGTAGGGTCCTTGCAGATGTACAGAAGTCATGGGTCAGAATCCAGTATGGCGGGTGTCCTTATAAGGAGAGAAAATAAAAGACACACAGGGAAAATGCCATGTGACAATAGAAGCAGAGATTAGAGTGAGGCAGCTGCCAGCCAAGAAATGCCACGGATTGATGGCAACCACCAGAAGCTGAAAAGAGGCAAGAAAATACTTACCCAGAGTCTAAGAGGGAACATAACCCTACTGGCACCTTGATTTTGGCCTTTGAGCCTCCATGACGGTAAGAGAATACATTTCTGTTAAGCCACCCAAGTTGTGATATTTTGTTATGGCAGCCCTAGCAACCTAATAACAGTTGGCGTCCTCAGAAGGGGACCCTGAGACAAGGATTTAGTGCAAGTGACTCTTCAGAAAATGCTCCCAGGAGAAACTAGTAAGAAAGCAGAGAGAGCAGGACAGGGAAGGATTTAGGAGCCAAGTATGTACGAGATCTTAGGCAAACTCCCAGGAGTTTAAATTATACCCAAAGTTTGTCCTAATTGGAGGCAACCGAGCCGATTTTCGTACCTGGGAGCCAGTCAGTCATTGGCTGCCCCTCCAGACCTAATTTCCCTGGCACCTGGGGCTCTCTGTGCTGGGCAGGTATCTGAAGAAAGTTGCAGGTGCCAATCTGGGAAGAAAATTACTGGAAAATCTGGGTGTGAAGCACACAACACAGTAAAAGAATTTAGTGGTATTTGGGTGGAGAACGAGTTGCATTAGTATATTCATTAGTAGATTTCTTTACTGCTCAAATTTCCTAGTGTGAAGTCTGTTGTTTGCAACTAAGAACAAGAGTTGATATGCCACCCCAAAGAAGAAAATTATCTGTTATTTTTACACCTACAAAAATAGTTCAAAGTCATTCACCTTTTAAAATGTGGATGGGTTCCTAAAAATGTGGAAAGGTCCAGTTTTTATAAAGCAAGTCACATTTTAAGTGCATTAAGGGAAACTTGATATTGAAAGAAAAACTTGTGAAATATTGAGTAAAGTGAAGACTATTTCTATAAATATGCAAGCGTATCAGTTTTGTTATTACATATTTCTACAAGCTACTATTGTCTACAAATATGTTACAAGTGCCTCTCAGTTACAGAGTGCTACTTTGGGGACAATAAAAATATATGCTGTGCTTACTCTTTTCAAAGGTTCATACATCAGTATCCATATAGTCTTTGGTTAAGTCACTCAACACTTTTGAGCCTCAGTTTCCCTCCTTGTGAAATGCAGATGATAATGTTAATATGAACTGCAATGGAGATCATGATATAACTTATGTAAATACTTTTTTTGTGAGAATAAAAGATTACATAAATATAACGATATTGAGAAACATAAAAATATGGTATAAATACAAAGTCCCACAGGAATTCAAGTGAAGAATAATATCAAGTCCATGGGACCTGGGAAGTCCTAGTGGCAAGCAGATTTCTCTCAAAGATGTAGGTGCACTGGACAATTGTCAATGCATTCTAGAAAACCCTTGATGGGGGGGAGGGTATAGCTTAAGTGGTAGAGTGTATGCTTAGCACGCACAAGGTCCTGGGTTCAATCCCCAGTATCTCCTCCAAAAATAACTAAATTAATTATCTCCCCCTGCCAAAATAAAATAATTAAATAATATAATAGATAAAATATTAAAAAGATAAATAAAAATAAAAATATTAAAAAAAATCCAAACACTTGAGCCCTACATATCACTCTGCTGGCTCTAATTCCAAATACATCAGGTAAAATTCTAGTTACAATTTATCATCCCACAGAGCTTGCCTGCAAGGAGACAAAGTATCAAGCAGAGGACACATATGTCTGGGGCCTTGACAATTACATTTCTCAATGTACTCTGAGAAGTTCATACTCTAGTAAATAAGTTTGTGTGTTATCAGTTTGGTTAATGTGAGTTTGGCTTAAGAGATGACTCTGCTATTAAGGCACAAAGTCAAGTTTGAGAGACTTCAAAGTGCTAACCAGATAACTGAAACTTTTTCAATTCACCAAGATGTCCTATGTCTTGCCTTGGCAAGTAGCTATTATCCTCTTCCTTGAAATTTCCACTCTCTAGTACATTTTAAACATACTAAATGTTATAATTCTCTTTAGATTCTTGAGATTCCCTTTATTGAAACCTGCAGGATGCCTAGAGGACTCAAAAAGCTTTAATAGTCTGCAGAAAAATGTTCATCAGTTCTGAGAGCTAGTTTGAATACAGATAGTCGTTTCATGGACTTCTGGTTTCCAAAACAGAAACTACACAAACCCCCTGTATTATTTTCCCCCTCTGGATATAATCCCTTGTTCAATGATATTTGAAGTATGTTTATGGTAATTTGATTCTTGTTTGTTTTTTCAATCTATTCTTAGTGTAGAGGAATGGCAGGAATTTAAACAATCCTCTACTTTTACATCTAGGAAAACACCATTGAAATAATACCCGTTCAAGTTCAGTTCAGATTTTATGTTGAGATCCTGGTCTGGCCCCTCTAGCCTCAGAGAGAGTATTAAGTTTTCTTTCTTTCTGTCTGTTTTTCTCTCTCCTATCTTTTCTTTCCTTCGTTTCTTTCTCTTTCTAATATCTGGGTCATTGTTTTTCTTTCTGTATCACTTTTATTCTCTTTCTCTACCTAGGTTCTTCAATCTCTACTAATTTCACACACATCTTTCTTTACACATGCATGCACAGGCCTCCTCTGTTAGAAAGGAAAGAAAAATGAAGTGAAAGTGGAAGGTGGGGAAAAATAGAAGACAGGGAAAGAAGAAAGGATGGAAGAAACAAAGGGAGAAAATGAAGAGAAAACAACTGGATACATTTATCTTTTAGTCAAGCATGAATACATTACTACATTAATTTTTTTTTTTTATTAAATGCCTGTTATATGTAAGACCTTGGGCTAGGTGGTAGGAAAGTAAAGCTAAATTAGCCATGAATTTACCATCTAATAGAGCAGACATCATATCATTGTAAATAACCTAACAAAAGGCAAAAGGTAAATGAATAAGTTCCCTCAGAGACTCATAACTAAGTGACCGTTGACAGTGGAAAAGAAGGAGAGATGGCATTCAATTAGGTGGAGGATGGAGAGAGCAGAAAGGTCTCTTGGAAAGATGGCACTTGAGATGGGCCCTTGAGGATAAGATTTGCTTTCCCTTCAAATTTCTCCCATCAGTTTCACTACAAAACCCCTCAAGCAAGTTCTGTGGAGCCCCTTTCTCATCACTCCTTCACCTCCTAGCTAATCTGCCTTCTACTCTTATTCCATCCTCAAAATGGACCTTTCCAAGGATACCCACAACACTTTTACATTGAAACCCCACATCTTGGAGATTTTGATTTAAAAAACAAAACAAAATCATTTTTTTCAGAACAAAACTTGCTCTCTTCTTAACTTTTCTAACAGCAGTATTCCAAGTGTATTATCTTTGACTCAGACCAGATTCTCTAATGGAACTGATTTGGGGATTCCATCACCATCAGTATCAGGGATTTACCCTCGTACACAACCCTGAAAGACCTACTCAAAGATATAATTCAAGACTTAATGTCTACACTCTTCTGACCTAAGTGTGATGGCATCACCTTTGAAAACCTTGTTTTTTGATCCATGCTCACCTTTGACCAAGATTCAGCACATGAAGTCATCTCTGAAAAGCATATTCTATTCCAAACTACATTAACAATTAATCAGTATTTTACTAAAGATGTTGAAGGAAGACAAGAAATAGGATTTACATTACCTACCACTCAGGAGTATTGTACCACCACTGTGTGCTACCATTCTTCCTATAAAATGTCTTCCATTGGCTGCCCATGCCCCCTTCTCTATAGATGAAAATAGAAGGCTAAATTATCTTTGTCAAACAGAATGAAAATCATATACTCAAGTTGAGATGTGATATTATAACTAGGAGTATAAATTAGGAAGAGAAACATGGTGGAGAGAATAGGTAGAGAGAAAAGGAGGGTCGTAATATTTTCATCTTATATAGTATGGTGTTGAGAGTAGTCAGTGACCATGAAATGGCAGTTTAAACACATAATTTAAAGGTATAAAGTTTTTTAGAAGGCCAAAAATATCTATCAAAAATTGGTAGTAAATGGGGATACATGTGGGCAGGGCAGAACAAATGTGGTGGTATAAGCCTCTCATCTTTTATGTCCAGTATTTAACATTCAATTCTGATAAACTGAGACCTATTAATTAAGCATATTATTTAGTTTTTGGAGATAATCACTCCAAAGAACTGCATAGGAAACCATTAAAAGTGATTTCCTCCGTGTGCTAGCCTGAAGATACTGAGGAATGAGATGGCCAACTGCTACTTTAATTATAAGCCTTTTGTCCCATTTGTTTTTTTCAAACTATATACACAGATTCATATATTAAAATTTTGCAAAGGGAAAACATATTGGGAAGAATATTTTTAACATCAATTATTTGGTTGAAGGTCCTACCTGAAAATTACAGAGCTTTTTATTCTTAATAAAATTAAACATGTATTTTCATGCTAAACCTAGGTACCAGTAGATAAGCAGATTCAGACGTAAAGGTTTAATTCAGAAATATTGGGAGAACAATCTTGAGAGGGAGATGGTCTTATTGATGAAATATTCTTTTTCAGTACGAATTAGATCATTTAAAATTATTCAACTTCAAAAAATAATATTCAGCTTCAAATGCCTAGTCCAAGGGCATCATTTGAGAATCAATGTCCTAAATATTCACAGTTGGGTATATCTCACCTAAAAATAGACAGCTCCTATTTTATCAAAATAGAAGCCCCTGTAGGCAGTGGTTTGTGTCAGCCTCCCTCTGCTTTTCCTCTTTTCTTTCCCTTCTCTGTAGGGTGTCCCTAGTCTGTTGGGTGGTTTTCGCTCTCATTGATTGCCTGTACCTGTTCTCTTTTTTGTTTCGTTTTGTTGTTCAATTAATCTTCTTCTATTTGCCAATACACTCAAACCCTTAAAATTTTCTAATCTAAATGTCGCCAACAATGATTATGCCTCTGTGGGTTGCTTAACAGACGACCATATAAGTACATTAACGAATGCAAAGATTGACCCTCAAATCATCACCATTATCACTAGGTGATATTAAGTAGCTCTTCATAGTTAATAAAGTCTATAACATCAGATTTTTTGGCATTATACAACAAACTTGTCAATTTCAACATCAAACGAGATTGCAATCGGTGTGGATATGACCTCAGAAACCGAATGAGACATGTATGCAATTGTGATCATCAACTGTCTGGTTTAAATCCATGGAGGCAAAAAATCCTGTCTCTTCTAGGATGTGGACACTCCCTTACACAGCTTTCTTAAAGCTGGCGGGTTCTCCGGACAGGCAGGAGTACTTCAGTCTCATCTGTTCTAAGATTGTTTTAACAAAACTGGGTGCTTATCACAGATCACTGTCTTTTCAGATTAGAAGGCTTTTAGACCTAGACGAGTTATTTTCATGGTAATGTAATCATTAAATGTTATTAAGCAGGGGTTATAAAACAGCAATTGTTTCTCAGGACCTTGAAATTTAGGATTCTCTTTTGAGCTGCCCCTGATTCCTCTTTTTGTTGTGATCTTGGGATTAGTTATTTAGCTATTCTATATTCTAGCTTTTTATGCAAAATGAGAAAAATGCCACTTCTACGAGTAGGCTGTAAATTCCTAATGCTTAAAGCACACTTTAGTTCCTTTCATCTGAGAAAATTAAAGTAAATGAAAATATTTCATTATTAATAATCTAATTCTCTTTGAATCTCTGATTAATACCATTTTAATATATGAGATTTTCAAAATTGGGTCATATCCTATATAAATTTTTGAAAGTGGAAGCTATATACAAATAGAAAAATTTGAGTTAAAACTAATTCCCCTAAGAAGATCTAAAATGGACATAATACCTCATGAATTAAGCATAAAATAGCAGATTCAGGTACAGTTTCCTTCAAAACCCAGTAGTATATTGCTACTTTTAAGTATTTTATTTTCATTAGTGGTGAGATAAGCACTTTCACAACTTTGAATTTTTTGATAATATAAAAATTACATACTCTCTAATGAATATCTTTTAAATATAAGTCGAGTTTGTGTCAAAGTGGCACAGCACACCCGATGGAAACGGTACGTTCAGAATGTCATTTTGGATTGGCGAAATATTTTTCTTTCCCCACTAAATTGCTAACTGGAGTATATTGTGAAGTATTTCTCACCACTACACTCTTCTTCATGACGTTCTGTGTTAAGGCTTCAAAAATACGACACTTCAACATGAATGGATGTTTTCAGGGACTCTTAAGGAATATTGACATTTCAGTTGGAGCTCATTTGGTTAGTTTAAACTTTCTTAACATCCTTCTACGAAATGTGTAAACGTACTAAAATGTAAGGCACATTCCAAAGGAAGGGTTTGAAAGTGTTAAAGCAAAGTGTCAAATATGTTATAAAGTCCTACCACTGAACTCTGCATTACCCTTTCCCTTTCATATTTAACATGCACGCAGCTGCTCATGCCATGTAATCAACTGATTGTTACACAAGCATTTTCTAAAGCTATGACAATCTCAGATTTATGAGGTCAAGAAGTGCAGACTTAATCCATTCAATAGCTGCAATTTATCGTCTGATTATAATTGTATACACAAACACAGTAATGATTTAGATGACATAGTGTAAAGATGAAATCCGTTTATTTTAAAAGGGTTTCTAACCTTTAAAATATGTTGCCATGAACACCTTTCGATGTCCGCTTTTAACAACACAATTATTATTGTTTTATTGATCAGGGTTTTATTACGGATTTGACACTTATATTTCACACTAATCGAAAAAGGTGTAATTTTTCTGAGCAATTTTAACAAGGATATGACTGTAATTAATTATATCACTATTATGTTTTCAGTGTCAAGAAAGAAGTGCTTAATTTATCACACATGTCTTCTACAGCATATGGAAACCTCTTTTAAAAAGACAGGGTGCGTGCTCCTTCCTGAGATGATAGGATATGACATAGGCACTATATTTATAGATTTCTGTTGCCATGCTGACCTGGTTTTATAGTGACAGCTTCTCTGGAATGGGATTTGTACATTAGCAACTTAGCCAGCCTGGGTGGCACCCAATATTACCACCGTTTGGTCTTATAACACTAATTAGTGGTCACTCCCTAATGCCTTCATAGATCAAGAAAACAATCCACAAAGCCAAAGTGGTCTGGTTAAATAACACAACCATATATATTTCAGATTTTTTTTTCCAGTTTGCAAGTTGTAACAAATGACGAAATACCATTGCCAAGTTGCATGGCTATATATGGCAGTTTTGTTCACTTAATATTTACTGTTGTACATCAGCGGTTTTAAGCTATACCTACGGCATACACACACTATTATGTATGTAATATTTATACTGCTCTTTATTTTATTGTTAATGATCTTATTACTTTTCTAAAATATCATGGCTCTATCACACAAGAGAATTAGAACCCTTATATATAGCAGTATAATTTATGTTTCAAATGAAATTTTTAAAATAATTCGTATCCCCTGCTAATAAAGCCCACCTTTTTCCTGTTCAATTTTTATATGTTGTTCAATAATAACCTTATTAAATCACATAAATTTACATTTCACTTTCCATATCACCTACATATATGAATTGCATTTCATTACATGCTGCTGGGCATTCTTCAGAATTTTTATTATACGAATCCATAAATTCTAATTAATACATATAATTTGGCACATTAATATTTAGATACATAGCCTTGTATTTTCTAAACATGCTTAAAATCCTTATATATCAAAGGTTTGATCTATCCCCATATCTTTTTCCTAAATTTTCACTATGATGCTGATTATTTTAGTCTATTAGAAAATATTTGATTTAAGAACCTAAATGGGAAGGCATTAAAAATTAAAATAATTTATAAATATGAAATTCTATACTGAACATTATGTAGAATGGATGAAAAAGTATATAATATATTATAAGATGGCAAATGAAGTAAAATCAATAGCTGAATTGGTAGCAGGTTCTACTGTAATTAAACAGTCATGCTCACTTGCTTTTCTGCTGTTTTAAATAGAACAGTCCCAGTGGAGAAACACAGGCTAAGAGTTTTTCTTCACTCTTTGAAAGAACTGAATCAATATTATTATAATCAATATATCTTTATCTTTAATAGAATGGTCAGGGAAAAATACCACAAATAAAAATAATTATTTCCAGTAATTCAAATGTAAAAAGACAAATTATATGTGTTCCTGCCACATGTCATCGTACCATTAATAGATTTTTAAATTTTTGCTTTTATGTAAAAAGTCCCAATCTGAGCATTTTCATCATGGAAACCATAGTCTTAGTGTTAGGGTCTGGGCTGACTTGAAGCTTTGCTTTCCATTTTATCATTATCCTTCTAGTTTTAAGCCCACAATGTTGACAGTGAACTTTGAAATCATCAGAAACCCACTGCCAAGAGACTGGAAGGATGCGTCAAGTGCTGATTAATGGTCTTAATCACTCACTAGTATTTACTGGGCACCCACTATATTCCTGGCACTATTTTAAGCCCTGGCAACACATCCGTGAGCAAAACACATAAAGATCTCTGTCCTTGTAGAGTTTATGTTTTAGAATGGGAAAGCTGGGCAGTTAGCATACAGTGAGTAAGTTAACTACACAGTCGGTGAGAAAGTGAAAGTGGTAGGGCCAAGAAAAGGGGAAGAGGCCAGGGAAGTGCAGGCTGACATTTTAAATAGCATGGTCTGCACAGGGATTATGAAGAAGGTGTCATCTGAAGGAAGAGTCTAAGGAGGTGAGGGAGAGAGCCCTTTAGTATCTGCTGGGGGTGCTCCAAGCAGAGATGGTGCACAGAAAATATGGAAGTTCTTCTGATAGGTAGGAGGGACACCAAGTGTTGAGGCTGGAGCAGAGCTGAGAGTTGGGGGTAGGGGAGAGAGGAAAAGATGTGGGGAGAGGTCGAAGAGGTAAGAAGGACCCAGAGCAACGTCAGGAAAGGTCACTGGCTTTCCACTCCAAGCAAGATGGCACACTACGGCAGGGCACTATGTAGGAAGAAGCCTGATGTCATCTAACTCACATTTTAAGAGGATCATTTAAAGAAGGTGCTGTCTTGAGACTAGGCTGTCAGGACATATGCGTGGAGCAGGAGTAGATGGCAGGAATCCAGTGGAGAGAGGAGGGAGACCCAACTCCAGGTATAAGCAGCAACAATGGGATGGCAACACAACATGGGCTTAATTTAATACCATTCCTAACTGTTTACACATACTTAAGTATCTTTCCTAGGTAAAGCTAGTTGGAAAACAGAAACTTATGTCGGGTCAGACTTTCATTTTCAGGCCACGATCAAATTCAAGAATTTCTTAAAAGGCATAATTTATGCAAGATTCTTATAGATTCCTTTTTCCCCCCTCCTAACCAAAATGATTGTTTCCATATTATTCTTGTTTTACTATTTGTAAGTGATACTACCGTAATACATAGAATTATTTATTAACTATTTTCTTATCTCTGAACTTCCATATTAACTGATTATTCAAACAGATCTATGTGCTATCAACGACCTTCATAACCATTCATTCTTTCATTATATATTCTGAGTACACACTATCACAAGCACTGTGCTTGGCAGTTTCACAGGTGCTTTCATCCTAGTTCACCAAAGATGACCTGTTAGACCCTTTATTTGTAGCATGAAGTCTCATTCCATGCAAAGTATTCCTTAGGATTCACACCTTGAAACAAGTTGTAACAGCAAACAAAAAGAGTTCCTGCTCTTGGCCTGTCGTATAGGAAGGAGGACATGTATCTCAGCATCACACAAAGCAGAGGGAGAAATGCCAAGGTTAAGCCACGAGCATTATCCAGTGGCAGCACAGTGGCAGCTTTTAAAGAATGAGGAGGACTTTCTCTTTCCTACTGCCACAAGACAGAAGTGGTAATACATACTTGCAGAATCATACACACCTCTCCTTTTCTACCTTGGGATGATTTCTGCTATGTTGGGTTTGGACTATGTTTGGGAAATAGCTTTTTCATGAGTGAAACGAAATACATCAATTCTGCTATAATGCAACGTAGGCGTTGCATTATAAAAATCACCACATTATGCCAATGCACACAATAAAGACTTCAAGGCTTATATGGAAAATGGGGTTAGGGTGCAACACTCAAAAACTGTGACACATAAAAATAAAAAACTTTAAAAGGAACCTAATAAAAGCAGCAACGTAAGTGTACACATTTAAGAAATACAGAAATACGACAATAAATGTAGCATTTTACAATGGAAAAAAATGAAAGATTGCTCTTAGAAGTGGGTATTAGAAGACTTGCAGCTTTTATGTTATTGTGAATGGTAGAAAGAGGGTTGTGGGGAATCGGTTGAAAGGGTGTAACACCAGAGGTGAGTGGGTGTGGTGTATACAGCACGTGGGGAACTGGAGTAGATGTTTAAGTAAGTTTGTGTGTGTATTCTGTACGTAGCTTTGGGACTGGGTTTAGCTAGGGGCATTTCCTGCATTTATCAAGTGTTTCTTGTAGACAAAATCACATGTATGCAAAAGCAAAATTCCTATTTTGCTTGGATGTTCCCCAGTATATCATTCCTGTTGTAACAAATCATATTCTCAAAACAAGCATTACAGCAGAACTGCTATAGTTTGCACTCATTTTGAATTTAAGATTTAATAGAGATATACGGAGACAACTGACTTTTAAATGGCTTGAATAAACCCCTTCTGAACTGATGCAATCTCACTAGCAGGTTTTTTTGAGGGATGGTACCTCTGGTTGTAGAAAATAATGTTCATCCCTCTGGGGGCGCTGCCTGCTGAATACAGGGGAGGCTGTTCACATTTCAGGTTTACTTGCTTTCTCACCCAGGCCGATGTTATGCTAAACTAAGGTGAACTTTGAAGGGTTAATAAGCTAAAAGAATCACTGATTCCTTTGCCAGAAGTTCTAGGGTTTAATGTCAATGTTCTATTTCTTTACAAGTGTTATAGTTGTTTGTTGTAATAGCTTATAAAATAATTTATTCTGTGTAATTTTTAATGACTCCAAATTGTTAAGGTCCTAACCTATTTACTATTTCATTATCAAATGATGCAAAAGAATCCCATTAAAAAGAAGCCCAGATAAGACACAAAAAAACAAGAACCATAAAAGAAAAAAAAGTCAATGAGACTTTATCAAAGATAAAATTTCTCCTCATCAAAAAATAGCTTAATTTAAAATTGATTAATGTACAACTTTCACATCAACATGCTAAAAAAGAAAAATCATATGATATCAGTAAATGCAGAAAACATTTGACAAAATCCAATATCCAGTCATAATTAAAAAAACTCTCAGCAAACTATGAATAGGGGTAACTTCCTCAACTTGGTAAAGAAAATCTACAAAATACCAACAGTTGATATCACACTTAGTAGTGAGAAACTAAATACTTTTTTGCTAAGTTGAGGGACAAAGGTTTTCCTGCTAACCACTGCTATTCATCATCCTGGATGTCCCTACTAATACAGTAAGATAAGAAAAATAAACGGTATATGTATTTGGAAGAAAAAAATAAAACTGTCTTCATTCACAGATGACATGGTCGTCTATGAAGAAAATCTTAATCACCAAAAAAACTCCTGGAACTAATCAACAATTATAGCAAGGTTGCAGGATACAAGGTTAACATGCAAAAATCAACTGCCCTTTTACATACCAGCAATGAACAACTGAAATTTGAAATTAAAAACATAATATCATTTACATTGGCACCCAAAAAAGACATATGCAGGTACAAATCTAACATAATATGTACAAGATCCACATGAGGAAAACTGCAAAGTTTTGACTAAACAAATCAAACAACAGCTAAATAAATGAAGAATATTTCATGTCATGGATAGGAAGACCCAATACTGTCAACATACCAGTCCTTACAATTTGATCTATAGATAGAGTCAACGCAATCTTAATAAAAATCCCAGGAAATTATTTTGTGGGTATCTACAAACTGATTCCAAAAGGAAAAGAAGACCCAGAATAGCCAACACAGTATTAAAAGAGAAGAATGAAGTTGGAGGGCTGACACTACCAGACTTTAAGACTTAATATCAGGCTACAGTAATCAAGACATTGTGGTGCTGGTGAAAGAACAGATGAACAGGTCACCAGAACAGCCTGAAGAGCCCAGAATTAGACTCAAACCCACGGAGTCAAGTAGTATTTGGCATAGCAGCAAAAGCAGTTCAATGGAAAAAGAATAATGTTTTCAACAAATGGTGCTTTGCAACAAACTGGACATTCACATGCCCCCTCCCCACCCCCAAAAAATCTAGATACAGATCTTACAACTTTCACAAAAATTAACCCAATATGGATCACAGACTAACTTCAAAACTGTAAAACTCCTAGATGATAACACAGAAGAAAATTTAGGTGACCTTGGAGTTGGTAGTAACTTTTTAGATAGACGAAAAGCGTAATTCATGAAGGAAACTGTTAAGTCAGATATGATTAAAATTAAAAACACGTTCTCTGCAAAAGACACAGGTAAGAGAATAAAAAGATAAGCCACAGACATGGAAAAAATCTTTGCAAAGCATATATCTGATAAAGGATTGGTATCAAAAATATACAAAAAATTCTTAAAACTCAACAATAAGAAAAAGGCAACCCTATTAAAAAAACGGGCAAAGGATCTCAACAGACACTTCAACAAAGATGCAAATATGGATGGCAAGTAAGCATATGAAAAGATGCTCCACATTATGTATCATCAGAGACTTGCAAATTAAAATAACAAGTTATCAATACACACCTACTACAATGGCTGCAATCTGAAACACTGACAATACCAAATGCTGGCAAGGATGTGAAGCAAGAGGAATTCTCATTGCTGGTAGGTAAGCAAAACAGAACAACCACTTTGGAAGACAGCTCAGCAGCTTCTCATGAAACTAAACATACTCTTACTGTATGATCCAGCAATTGCACTCTCTTCTATTTAGCCAAAGGAGTTGAAAGCTTATGTCCACACACAAACCTGAACACATATATGTCTACATCAGTTTTACTCATAACTGAAAGCAATGAAAATGTCCTTCAATAGGCATATGAATTAACTGGTACATATATACAAATGAATATTTTTCAGTGATAAAAAAGAAATGAGCTATCAAGCCGCAAAAAGACGGAGGAACTTTAAATGCATATTGCTAAGTGAAAGGAGCCAATCTGAAAAGGCAACATACTCTATGATTCCAACTGTATGACATTCTGAACAAGGCAAAACTACAGAGACAGTAAAAAGATCAGTGGTTGTCAGGAATTTGAGGTGAAGGAAGAATGAATGGTCCCACTTAGCCTCAGTTTTGTTTTTATGGTTTTAGTTACCTATAGTCAATTGTAGTCTAAAAATGGAGAATTCCAGAATAAAGAATTCATAATTTAAACTGCACACCATTGTGAGTAGTGTGATGAATCCTGGGCTGTGCACTCCATCCTGCCCAAGATCTCCAACCATAGACATCATCTGCCCCTGACATCCAACTGCTGACAACATCACAGCTGGATGATGCAGGATCACCCAAAGGAGATGACACTCCTTCTGACATATCATCAGAAGGCTACGAATAGCCTAACACTACATCACAATGCCTGTATCATTCGCCTCACTTCCTCTCATCACGTGGCCATTGTATCATCTCACATCATCACAAGGAGAAAGGTGAGTACAGTATAATACGGTATTTTGAGAGAGAGGCCACATTCACATAATTTTAATGTAGTGTATTGTTATAAATGTTCTGTTTTATTTTTCATTATTGTTATTGATACTATGACTAATTTATAAATTAAAATTGATCATAGGCACATATGTACAGTAAAAATGATAGTATATATAGGGTTTGCTACTATCAGCAGTTTGGTTTATAATAACGTATCAGTACTGGGTCAGTAAGTGTAACTGTACCACATTAATTCAAGATATTAATAAAAGAGGAAATTGTGTTTGAGAGGCTGAGGGGTTATATGGGAACTCTTTGTACTTTGTGCTCAATTTTCCTATAAATCTAAAAAAAAGTCTATTAATCAAAAAAGAAAAAGTTAAAGAAAATTGAGTAGACAGGCTACATATTGGAATGTATATACATATATGTCTATGTGCACACATATTTTTGTTAAATATTTGGCAATTCCTGTGAATATACATTCACAGTACATTATATGCCTTAATATTTTTTTTAATGAGTTTTCTACTGTTTGTTTATTAGGCTCTTTCTCATTTACTTTGTTCTTGATGTTTCAGAGTTCTTTATATACCTAGATACAATCCCTTTATTAACTAGATACACTGTGAATATATTTATGTATGTACATGTGAGTTCATATGTATAAAAACACATAAATATATACACATGTATATGTGAATTCATATATATAAAAATATGTGAACATATATATTCACAGTACATACACTTGACAAAGGAACTGTATCTAGATATATAAAAAAAAACTCCTAAAGATGAACAATAAAAGAAAAATAGCCTAAAAACAATGAGCAAAAAAACCTGTAACAGACACCTCATAACAATATATATTAAGGGACAACAGGCACATGAAAAAACCCACAGTGAGTTAACACTTCACATCCACTAGAAGAACTAAAATAAAAAAGACTGATAAAACCAATTATTAAGAATATGGAATGAATGGAACCCTCCAGCACTGCTGGCAGAAATGTAAAATGAACCAACCTCACTGGCAAACTGGCTGTTTTTTACAAACATTCTCACCCCATGCCACCATGACCAAATAATTCTATCCTTTGATATTTACACAAAAGAAGTAAAAACATACGTTCACACAAAGACTTATGTCTGAAGCTTCCTGGCAGCATTATTCATAAGAGTGGAAAAGTGGAAACCATTGTGGTATATCTATACAATGTATAACCACTCAGCAATAAAGGATGAATGAACTACTTACATATGCAAAAATATGCAAAAACATCAAAAACATTCTGTTCAGCAAAAGAAGCCAGAACCTAAAGAACACATATTGTGTGATCTATTTATATGAAATCTAAAAACAAGTAAAACTATTTCTTTGTGATAGAAATTAGATAAATAGTTGCAATTGACATTGCCTGGAAAAGGGCATCAGGTGACTTTCTGAGACACATTCTTCATCTTGTTTGAGGTGATCATTATACAGGTTTATACAATTGTCAGAAATGAACTGAACATTCAAGACCTATGTACTTTACAGTATGTTAATTACAGCTAAATATAAATGCCCAGATGCCAGCACAATAAAATATATACACATGAATTAAAATGTTTCCTACTATAGAATCTGGGCAGACCCTGTTCCCAAGCTAATCATCTTGGAGACAGATTGAAATATTTTATTATATTCCTATTACTCCCAGGGATTCTTATCCTAGGAGAGTTTCATTCTATACTAAAGCAAAACTGAATGTCCCCAAAGAGAATCATGCAACATTTCAAAGTGTAAGAGACTAAGGAATGTTTTACTTAATCAGGTGTCTCAGAATTTTGTTTCACCCTAAACTAGAAAAGTTGATGAACTTCTATAATTATTATACCATATTTCTAACCAATATCATCACCTTAACATTGGAAATTTAAAACTTGCAAGAATCAACAGTTTAGTAAGGGCTTTCTTTCACTGAAAATGGATACTTCTTCAGACTTTAAAGCATTCTGAGCTTTTCTGAGGACTGCTCTATTTTTGTAAATGTTGCTTTTACAAATAACAAAAAATCTATTTTTGTAAATGTTCTTCTCATTTGAGCTTTTTCAGTGAGTTTCTACTCTTTTCAACAAATAAGTCCATAGGTTGTCCAAACTATTCTCTAAGAAACCAGGAGCTCAAAGAAAAATTCAGTGATCACTCGTCCATATCAAACCACTAAACAGTTGAAACATATTAATTTCTCAAGTGAAAAAAAAATGAAGTGAGGGCCCAAGTATTGAATTGAATGAAATATCCTCTTTGTTCAAAATCCTGGTAGAATTATCTCAAAACTAAAATGGAAAAATAAAATAAGACTGAGTAGAAATTATAACCTTATTGTGATAAGGTACAAATGCAAAACCACATCCAAAGTATATGTCAATCAATTTCTTGATGAATTTGATGAGATTAAGGACACCTTTCAAATCTGATCTTGTCTGAGTTTGTGCTTAATGGATAGCCATTGGTGCTGCTATGAACAACAAAAATAATGGACTTCATTCTAATGATTTCAAGGTTACATGTATACAGTTTAGGATGTGCGTTGCTTCTTTGGTTCTATCATCTCAAGGATTCCAGTTATGATCTTCCATATATTCTTTGCCTGGTTTAGACAAAAACTTAATGGCTAAGAACAACTCAGGTCTCAAACTAAACTTTTCTTTTTCTAAGAAATTCTTCCTAACTGCTCCCCCCTACTCTTTCTACTGGGTTAATCTCAAGTCACATGCTCTTCTAACAACATGGAATGTGTAATCAAACATAATATGAGTTTTACATAACCAGCATTGTAATGATTCTTTTATTGTGTTTCCATCACTTACTATCTTCAAAGGTCCATCAGGACAGGGATCATGCTTATCTTATTCTTCATGGTAGCTCCAATCTCTTTGATGAATAAGTGAATCATCATGATAAAAAGGAGGATGACATTTAAAAAGCACTCACCAGCCTAGGTGTCCATCAATAGATGATTGGATAAAGAAGATTATATATATTATCTCTATATGTCTATAGAGAGATATATACACACAGAAACACACAACTGAATACTATTCAGCCACAAAAATGAATGAAATAATACCATTTACAGCAACATAGATGGATGTAGAGACTATCATATTAAGTGAAGTAAGCCAGACAAAGACAAAAATCATATAATATCACTTATATGTGGAATCTAAAAAAAATGACACAAATGAACTTATTTACAAAACAGAAACAGACTCACAGACACAGAAAACAAACTTATGGTTACCAAAGGGGAAAAGAAGGGAGGGATAAGTTAGCAGTTTGGGATTAGCAGATACAAACTACTATATGTAGAATAAATAAACAACTAGGTCCTACTGTGTAGCACAAGGAACTATGTTTAATAGGTTGTAATAACCTATTGTGAAAGAGTATCAAAATGAAAATGTATATCTATAACTGAATCACTGTGCTGTACACCAGAAACTAACACACTGTAAATCAACTATACTTCAATAAAAAAAAAAAAAAGAAGCAGCCTTCACAAATCCTACACTAGTGACCTGTATCAAGTATCAAAGTAAGAAGAGAGAAATTACATTTGTAGACCGTAATATCCTCACTGGTGATACTCAATAGATTGCAAGTTTAATTTTTTGCCCATAGTATCCAATTGTTCCTGTACCATTTGTAAAATCACATTCTACTACATTGCCTTCGCACCTTTGTCAAAGGTCTGCGGTTTATCTATATGTGGGTTTATTTTTGAATTTTATTCTTTCCACTAATTTACAAATCTGCCTTAAAGCCAATTCTATATTATGTTGACTACTGATTCTTGAAATCAGGAAGTTTTAATCCCCCAACTTTTTCTGTACAATCTTTTTTTTTTTTTTAGCTATTTTAGGCCCTTTGCATTTCCACATAAAGTTGAGAATCAGCTGGCAATTTCTACCCAAGCCTGCTGACATTGTGTAAAGATTGTATACAACCTAAAGATCAATTTGGGGAGAAGTAATCTTGGTAATATTGAGTCTTCTGATTCATAAACAAACTATATATCTCCAGTCCTTTAGATTTTCATCAATTTCTCTCAGCAATATTTTACAGTATTCAATGTCATGATCTTTCACATATTTTGTCAGATTTATCCCTCAGTAATCTATATAGTTTTATACTATTTTAAAACAGTATAAAATTTTATTTCCTGATTGTTGGTTGCTAGTTCATAGAAACACAATTTATTTTAAATATTGATATTATCTCTTTCAACCTTGGAGGGAAAAAGGATTCTACACTGATTAAGATACCCTTGAAGTTACCAATGAAAGCAAGACATTCCAAAAATACCTCCAAAGGCCAGACTTTACAATTTGTGTGATGAGTAGAGATTGCTGACACATTTTTATGAGGATAGTTTCAAGTCACTACTACACTTGTATAGAACATTATGTTTAGTACTTTTACCTAAGTGAGAAAATATGGAAGAAATGCACACTGTGAACTTCAAAACTTTATACACATGCCAATTAGTACACATCATTAAGAAATCACACTTGAACGAACGAATGAACAGATGACTACAACGATGAAAGCTTGGAAGATCAACCCTGAACAGAGAAAAATTTTGTTTGCCATCACAGACTTTAGAATTTGCCGAACCATCTTAGTGGAAATGCAAATATCAAAAGGCTTTCCTTACCCATCTCTTCAATCTGATCACATTTTATGATTAACAACATGTGTCATATGATTCATCTTTGTTTTAAACCACATGTAGACTGAGGAGCCAGTGGTAACTTTTTGAAGAATTTACACTGTTCACCTACTATTAATATTTTACCATATATACCTTTTAAGCAGAAGTTAAAGTTTTATTCCGTCATTACCTTGGACAACCTGAATATAACCTATTTGGGAAATTTTGAATGTGAAGGTGACCAGATGTGAAATCAGTTGCTAAACTAATATGAGCATTCTTCTGGATGACCCAGCTAGTTAGGCAGGTTCAATTTTCTTCATAGTTTCACACTCATCCTTTCTATATCTAAGTTCTCAAAGATGCCAAGAATCCTAACAGACTTGTGTGGTTCAGGGCATACAAATAACTGTACTATCTTGTGAAAACTTTAGTCTGGGAAAGGCTAAAAGCTCTGTCTACTGGCATGGAAGTGATTCTGATATTTAAAAAGCTATTAGCGGGAGGGGAATTTAAACCATATCTTTTCTCACAGTTACTGGAAGAAGAAAGAGAAGGAGGGAGAGGGGAGAAGGGGGAGGGGAAGAAAGCAAAGAACAAAATCCTTGCCTTTTCATATTAAGCATCTAAGTTTAACAGCCTTAGAATTCTCAACCCAGGAGTCCTTGCAGACAATGAAGAATTTCACAGGGGAGAATTTCTTGATTAGAGTAGGTCACCTCCTCAAAATGATTTAGTGTGTGCAGTTCCTCTTCAAATCTCTGCTTCAGTTATCATAGTGTTTGTTAGCAATTCACTGTGGTTTCTAATAACAGATCTGCTCTGTTGAGTTTAAGGAATCCGGGGACAGGAACCTCATCCAAGCTGTCACATTTGGTCTCTTCACTGTCAGGCAAATGGTCAAGAACAAAGGACTCAGCCTCAAGAAACAGCCTATTGGATGACATAGGACAACAGACTTGCCAAGATTCTTAATATTTGTCATACTGTTCCATTTTCAGTAAAAAGACCCAGTGCTACTGAACTACTAAGTGATTTATCAAGCTTTAAGCAAACAGTTACCAAGCAAGAAAATATCCCAGAGGCTACATATCTCAACCTTTCCTTCAAATCCACATGACTTCTGTTACATTTTCAACAGGAACTACACATTGAGAACAACATAGGCCCTGACAATACCGCTAAGTTTAAAGAGTCACGGATGCAGATGCTACAAAAGTAACTTCAGAAATACTGATCTCTGCTGAACTTGATCCCTTACAGAATTACTAGAAATATTTCCTTTCAACTAACGTACAACAAAATTTTAGAGGTTACTCATCCTGAGTCCTCACATGGGCCTCAAATAAGAAGTAATTCTTGTCAGTACACAGCAGTTGCTAAAATTAGTGTTCCTAGGAATTTCCATGTATTAATATAGGAAATAGAATAAGCCATGAGTCCGCTGGTTAACAGAGTATACAAGCAAAATTTGAAGGCATGACAGGGAGCTTCTCAGTTCAATTTTCCTTTGTGTTACACATAGAGAAAGGTAGTGCTAAAGTGAGGTGGGAGAGCTTTAAGTCCAACACTCTTACTTGACAAACAGAGAAGCTGAGAACCAAGGAGATTAAGTGATGTGACCATATTCTCATGGCTCCTTCCAAACAGGAGAGAGATGAGAACACACATCTCTTGACCCATGGACTAGAGCCTATTAAGTCAAACTGCCTCCTACAAATCTTCTTTGTTCTTCTCTTCCTCTTTCTCCATCTTCCCCTCCTCCTTTCTCTTCTTCACTCCTTTAGTTCACTTCTTCTCTATTGGGGGCAATTTTGTTCCTCTGGGACAATGTCTGCAGACATTCTGGGTTGTCAAAACTGGGGAGGCAGTGCTACTGGCATCTTGTGGGTACAACCAAGGAATGCTGCTACACACCCTAAAAGGTACAGGACAGCCTTCCTCCACCCCAACAGCAACAAAAAAGATCACTCTGGAAGATCAAAATGTCTACAGTGCTCAAAGTGATAAACCCTGCCCTAGTTACATTGTGTAGTTATTAAAGATAGGTATAATTTAGAAGAGGTTTTTTTTTTTAAGGGTAGGATCTTCCATATTCTTAATGATCTCTTATGCATAACTCTAGTATGCAAATAAAAGCAGTTTTTGATTTGCATGGGTTTATTTGACGAGCACACACCCACAATTTTTACATACTACGGAGGCATTCAATGGAAGCTCGCAGTTACTGTGTCAGTGACATCCAGCGTGAAAAAACTTGCTATTTAACACATTTTAGTCCATTTGTTGTTTTTCATTATCATTTGAAAAAATATGTGAGAATGTGTTTAAAGCAAGATCTGAATCAAACATTTTTAAGATTCTTGAATTACCTCTACAAAGCATGAGAGTTCTGTGGACTACCTTTTGCTCTGATTTGTGTGTTATAACCCCCAAATAATATATTCCAAGGGTTAAGGACTGATTTTTCAAAGCAAAATATATAATACATGACTTTTATACAAATACAAAATTAACATGTCAAAAAAGTAATCAATTAATGAGGGAACCAGTAAAATTATCAAAACTGGTTCAAAGAGGATTCTGAATAACAGAAATTAATACACACAAACACAACAGTCAGAAATGTTGATGTGGCAGAACTAGTTACTAATTCATTGGGCAATAAAATGTAACATTTGGGGTTATCTTTTCTACAGGATGGGAATTAACTGCATATCTACTGGAAAAATTCATTTACTTTATTATGAACAGAATCACTGCAATTTAACCTCTCCTCCAGCAGAGCTGGAGACAAAGACCATCAAAGGTGCATATTCCTGTAGAATCTGATAATCCCAGACCAGGACGGTCTGCTAAAGAATGCCCAGTACTCCAATGAAAGAGTGTAGTCATCTTTTTTTGCCCATTTCCAAGTCACTGATACCTTTCCTTGGCACAAGCCAGTCCAGAAGTTTCTGTATTATGAAGAACCCTTGAAAGTATTTAGTCATTTCTAGGTTTTATTTATAAACATTCTACCCCCATCTAACCCCCGAACACATGGAGTTCTAAGAAGTCCTACACAATTAGGTCAGCTGACTCTGTACTTTTTAGACCTCATGTTAGTTAGAGAGGAAAATGTTAATTACTTAATGTAAAAATAAACCAGGAGAACACGTTTTTCTCACTGATTGCCTGACTGTTTTCTGGTACTTACAGCTGAGAGGGAAATTAAATTATCATCACTGATTGGAAGTTCAATGCTTGTTTTTATTTGGGGAGCAATCTGGAAACGGAGATGCTATTAGGTAGAAAGGTAAAATGTGATCTCCATGTTGAGTGCTCCGCATGCCTACCTGGGAGGATGCAGCAGTATTTCAGAAACTGAAATTGTTACAGGTAAGAAAACCATGTTGGTCCTATTTCTCTGTGGAAAGGCAAGGCAAATGGCCATTTTTTATAACATTTTATATGATTAAAAGAGAAACACATTCCTTCTAGAAAATTTGTAAAATATAGAAAAGCACAAAGAAGAACACAAAATACTCCTGTAATCCCCAGACCGACAGGTAAACATTGCTAACACATTAATATAAATTATATCTTTCCTTCTCTTTCTCTGACGATATATCTTTCTCTTTCAGTCTATTGTTTCTTTTTAAAATACACATAGCTATTCATGCAGACAAACTTCATTTTTAGTATACCTTGTATATACCGTTTTTAGTAACTTACTCTTTCATGTAATGGTATATTTTTCCCATATTCCTAAAAATTTTTGCAACTTCATTATAAGTGAGTGTGCGAATTTTATTACAAATAAAACATGCATTTTATTAAAATTATATAAAACTTATAATTGCTTGCTTTTATGTCAAATTTTAGGATGTACAAAAAGATTAAAATTTTAATTTTAATTATTATTTATATAGGTACCAACAGAAGAAAAAGTATACAGTATGTTAATCAAATTTCAAAAATCATTTTTATTTTAAGTTTTCTGAAATGAATTCTTGGCTTTATGATCATCCTTATTAGTTTTCATAGGTGTATCTAACAAATGAAATGAGAAAGCTTTAAGTTTGTTACATAATTTACAGGAATGGTTAGGTAAGGTTCAGAGTATAATGTGGATATTATTTAATTTTCTGAATTCAGGTACTATCACACAATATATTTGTGCCAAATAACTCAAACTGTTTTTCTGTGTTCTTCTAGTTCAAATTCCATTAACTCAGAGAGTGTTATAAATCAGAGATTATCAAATAATATGTTGTATAGAATAATCTATTGATTCATATGAAAAAAGGAAAGCAATTATATAATTAACGTGTGATAGTCAAAGATATAAACTATTCTCAGATTCTAAAACAATAGTTAGTGCTGACTGTTTTTTAGAGGTAAATCTGAAAAATTTCAGAAGTTGGGGGGATGAGGGGTGAGGCAAATGGGAACTGAAGAAGCTAATCTAAGAATAACAATCCATATTTTCCTCATTTTATTCCTCTGTCATCTTTTTTTGGTGTGACTTTTCCCTCTTACACTATTCAGTAGACAAAGTGCCTCTAATTTCTTTTTAACTCAGTTGAACATCATACCTCATCTAACACAGTATTTTTTAAAATTACAGTTTTATAATTTTTAACATACTAAATACAAGGTTCTTAAGTAGCTTATACTGACTTTCTCTCTTATGATATTTGTGGTTTGTTTTTTTTTTTTAACAGACCATGGATGAGTCAATTCCATCTACATTTTTTACTGGTGTAAAATACCAGCATAATTTATTTTAATCAATGTAGCCCTCAGCCATTTCATTTTCTTAAGGGAAAGGAATGGAAATCTCTAGAGTACGAGAAAACTGGAAAGTGTGAATCACCTACATTTCTCATTTACCCATGCTAATTAAGACCAGGCATATGAAAGTTACCATCTGAAGGAAAATTAAGCCAATTAACCCACTGATGAAGATAATTTTCAATATTCTATCAGGAGGCAAAACTCTTCACCAGCCCTTCTTATTCCTACTGTGGAGATAATTTTCATACTGTCTTTGAGCACTAAGAACTCAAATGAGTGTCACACCAGTTCTGTGGGTTCTAATTGCAACTTTTATTTAAATTCTGATTTTCTGCCCCACAGCTCGATTTCTGATTGGCTGGACCTGATTGCTTTCAGACCTGATTAGATTTTATTTGCAGACCCTTGGAAACTTGCATGGGTGAACATTCTTTGAGTTGAGAGGGAAATCCTCCTAAGATCTAGCTTTCCGTTTCAATTGGAGCATAAGAACCACTAGAGGTTCTTTAGGAAAAGAATTAATTTGGGAGCATTAATTACCAAATAATTATAGCCTATGTATAAGTCACTCATGAAGATGTTTTTCTAGATCTAAAGCTGTTTCTCAGATGAATTTATTCCTTTTTAATTTCAGCATATGCATTTCATCTTTTATTGTTTTTCTTTATGCCTGGAGTCTGTGGCTAGCATAAAAAAGACATTAAAGTAAAAATGCCTTTGCTAACTGAAATTGAGCAAGTAACTGAGCCTATTTCTTTGTAAAATCTTTCCTTGTTTTGATGAGGGGAGATTGAAAGATTAAAATGAGATAAATATATATGATTTAAAAATCCTGGAACTTTTTAGATATAAATGAAAGTTGTAATTATTATTTATCTAAATATTTAAACACATTTAGTATTCCAAACAACAATGAACTAACTTGCACAGAAAAAAAAATGTAAATTAAATTAAAATTGTTATTTTTACGTGTGGCCCTGTTCATGCTTTTACATTATCTGCAGGGTCATTCTAGGCTTTGAGTTTATGATACTTGCTCTGGGTTCTCAATCAGTGGCATATACTTCCACTCAGTCTTCCTGGTTTCCAGCTCAAAAACTTTTGGAAAAAGGTGCTCAATGAGGAAAATACACCAAAGCTCCCACAATCTCCTCCTGCACATTATTTCTGAAACTAGACCATTTTAAACTGCCCTAAATGCAAGCAAGAAGAGATAATAATGCTATGAATCTCTTCGGAGATAAGAGCTTGACATTTTATGATTTTTTTTTATACAGCAGAAATTTGGTTTTTATTTGTTTAGTATTTTTATAATAAACTTTTAAACATAAAAAGTTTAAGCAATTTGACTAGAATATGACTACATTTGAGACATTCAAATAGCCTTTAGGGAAATTCTGCTTTTTCCTAATCAATCATTATGATTATCTGTCAATGAAAATAACATTCAGCTATATTGACTACTAATGATAATTTATGAAAATAGTGGTTCTCACTGTACATTGATCCTTGGAAAATATACAGTCAGAGACCGTCACTCTCCACTTCAATCAGAGCAAAATCAAATAGTGGCCCCATGAGCTACCAGTACATTTCTTGAAACAAATGGTTCTTTCTTCTAAACACATGCAATGAACTCCTTTGGCATTGTGGTGAGTTTGGAAATGTCTACATGTGTGTCTCTCCTGCTTTGGGCTTAATGAGTTTTGTGACACTGAGTAGAAACAATTTTGAAAGTACACCAAAAACCACCAGGTAGGTAAGGGGACACATTGGGCAACTTACCATTCTATTGTTGGTTTGCTACAAGCCAGTTAGCCTATACGGCCGAGGCCATGGACAGTGAGTCATAAAATTGGGGGGGGGGGGGTCTTTCGCCAGAAAGGCTCTTCATACAGGGCATGTGTCTCTCTTCTGTCTCTTCTCTCTCAAAGAAGTTTTAGAAAACTGTTAGTTCCTTTCTTCAACAAGAAATCTGACAATAAACCAAGAGAAGGGAACAAGCTCTATCCATGTGTAATACCATTTCACAGAGAGGATAATTGTGGTGGGGTTTTCACATGCGGGGGAATCTGTTTTCATTTCCTATATAATCTATATCCTAGAATTGACTTTCTCAAACCCTTCTTCCCATCAGTGGCAGGTCAGCAGATATAGAAACACCTAGCACAGCACTAACCTGAAGGATTCATCCAACAGAAAGGGAACCATTTGAGGGCAATAACTATGTGGTAGGAATAACAGTGGATATCTTAAGGGAGACTTGCTACTGCCATGCATTACCTCATTGACTCAATGGAGAAGTTAAATAGACCAAAGAAAACAGAAGTCAACTTTCGGGTTTTAAGTTCCATCACAATTTTTTGATATTTAAAAGAAAGAAGATTATAGTTCACTGGTAAGAGTCGGCCATGGTAAAGTCTAGAAATTTGCTGTATTACAAAATTTTAATGGTGAACATCAAAAGCATCTTCTGAAAAATCCGACCATGTCTTTTATGAGGTTCCCTGGAAACGAACTCCCAGTCAGAAAGCTGCCTGAGGAAGGTTCACTGGGAAGCGCTCCTGACAGACACACTTGTAAAGCAGTAAGGAAAGCAGGACTAGCCTGACAGGCTGACCTGCAATGTGGTTGAGACCAGCCGAGACCGCACTGCTCCCACGGGGAGTTCTTCAGCTGGGGAGGCCCTCCAGAGTGGCCCCAGTCTGAGGTGAACTTTCTGTGCCTATGTACCCTTTTATTGGTCAGCTGCAGGCTGAGGGACACTCCCTGGGAGGGAAGGTAACCTTGGGGAGGCAGTTCACCACTGCAGGGAAACACCACTGCAGGTAAGCCATCTGCAGCCAATACCTGCAACGGGTGGAAGATGGATGCATTGGGCCCTGAACGGATGACCAGGTAAAACAGGGGCATAAAATTTTATAAATACTGGAAGAGGATGACATTAGCCGACCACCTCTCTTCCAGATAAAGCTGGCCTGGATTAGAGAGGAACAGTTGGAAAGAAAGGGAGAGAGCTGTATCCTACTGGGTTTCCAAGAATGGGTCTTACAGTCTGCCATGTTTCTGGGCTAAAACCCCCAGAGGGAAAGAAGGGAGGTGGATGAAGGAGGAGCTGAACTTCCTTATCCCCTGAGGGAGACTGAGAAGTTGGCTGAGAAATGGCTATTGGATTTCAAGGGGTCTGATGAATGGGAATGCGAGAAGACAAAGAAGGAGACCGTCCATCAAAGCCATTGGGAGGCACAGATGCCCCAGCCATTGCTAGCCTGGCAGGGTATTAATGCCAAGAACCTCAGGAGAAGGGCTGGATCTAAGCAGAGGCAAAAGGAGGAGAGCTGGGCCAGGGGGTAGATGCCCCAATACCCATCCCCATTCAAAAATAATACAGGAGCAACACCCCAGGAAGGTAGGAGGGTGGAGAGGGGAGAGCCACAACTGACAAAATGTAAACTCTAAGCAGTGAGTACATAAAGGTGATGGGGTTTACCTGGAACTTCCTAGATTAAGTTGTGTAATATCAGGTGCTTGACCAGACTTTTAGTTATAAGGGAAGGTACACTCATTGTACCTGAATTTGTTCACTTTCTCTGAAACAGAAGAATCCTTGTGATGTCAGCATGAGTGAGTACTATCAAAGACAGAAATACCTGAGGTGAGTAGTAAGATATGCTGAGGTCCTGGGACCAGAAGGGTGATGGACTACCTAACCCAGATGGACAAAAGGTGGCAAAGTTTTCCCAGCATCTCTTTTCTTTCTGTTATTTAGAGAACCTTCTATTTCTTAACAGTCTGGCCCTATCCCATCAGGATAAGGTAGATGAGGGCAGCTGTTCATCACATGTCCTTTTGTTCTTTCAATACATACTGGGGGCAAATGACTCAGTCTGGCTTTAAACCAAGTGTCATGTAAGCTGGAAGCAGGAATGTGATCAACTGGAACCAATCAGAATTCTCATCTGGGACAAAGAGCACCTCTACCCTTTGATAATCTAAGTCAGTGTAAATCCTAAACCTAAAGCCTTCCAGTTACTGGTCTTTACTGCCATGGGGAAAACAGGCTTCCTGAGAAGGAAGCTATCACAGAGAAAGTCAAAGAATAGGACACAGTGAGGAGAAGAGATGATACTTCTGACTGAGCCCCTGGATCCAGCCATGCTTGAAGTCAAGATCATTTTTTTTCCCATGAGGAAATAAAATTCCCATTTTTTTCAGTTGAGTAAGTTGGAGTTTATCTCTCATTTGCGACCTGATGACTAAATCTTCCTAAAACTCTAAATTTAAGAAAGGATTTAAGGTAGTATTATAAAGAGAAAGCTAAGGGAACCTCAAATTGACCATTGCCCTGAGGAGGACTATGGAAAGATACTTTGAATGATTTTACACTTTGTTCTGCTGAGGGCTCCTTAAGTTAATAATGACACTGATATTAAATGAGTCCTAAATCAATTTTACCTGATAAATGTTTTGGTTCTAGGAAGTAGGCTCACAAAGTCCAACGATGATTGCCTTTAGCAAAGGGGTGAAATATTCTGAGGAGTAAAGACTCTCTATTCAGAACAGGATGCTGGGTTTCACTCCTGTGCCAAGCTATTAGATAGCTCTGTTCCAGGTGGCTGCCTGGAACAGCATGTTTGAAAGTATTCTGAGGCTGGGTCTTGGCTCAATAGAAAAGTGGTCTCAGCCAATTACTGCTATCTGTCAGAAGAGTTGGAGGGAGAAATGGTATGATCGTGCTAGGTGTTTTTGCTATTTCTGTGTGGCTATAGAGTCTTATTCTCAAAAGCACAGCCCTTGAGCAATGGCTTATTCTAGCATGAATTTCCTGGGTCAGTGAAAAAATTCAGCAGCTTCTGTTAGCTTCTACTAAGTAAATTTGCAATAGCAAACATTACAACTAAAAAAATTTAATCCTTGCCCTGTAACTTTCCCATGGAAAATTCTTACAAATTTCACTAAATTGAAAGGGATGCTTCCTGGTGATACA
Organism: Camelus bactrianus; assembly: GCF_048773025.1. NCBI lineage: Eukaryota > Metazoa > Chordata > Mammalia > Artiodactyla > Camelidae > Camelus > Camelus bactrianus. Next base: position 17,553,048 of record NC_133555.1, read on the forward strand.
TATCCCTTTAAATAGTTTAAAGTGAGGGTGAAAGGTATGTGCAAGGAGAGGGTTTATATACCACACAGATGAGTAGTGATTCTGTTTAAATTAGCCATAAAATTATGTGGCTGATTAAAAAAAGGAGAAACTGACCAAAGTCTGCACAATACATGCAGAAAAATCACTTCATATTGTATTTAGATTGATTTGGATGACAACAGAAGGAGAAATGTAATGTAAAATACCATGACTTTTACCACCCATCCATGAGTAATACACTGCTAAAATATAGCATATTTACAGTAGAAAGAAGGAGTCCAGATTTGTCCCAATTAACCTTGTAACTAGATGTACTCCAGTGCTTATTAATGACAGTAATGAGATGCAGACAAGACAATGCATTAAACATCATTGGCATATAAATTAAATTTACATACAGTTTAAAAGGAATAGATACCTTTATGTACTGGACATGAAAAGAAATTATTAAGAAGCTATTTCATAAGAAAAAGCTAATTAGAAAGAAAATTCAATACTTTCTCTAGAGTTCATCTCCATCAGTGTTGGAAACAAGTCTGACCACGAACTAAGAAATTGTCCCCATTGAAATTACTGTGCAAGGTATGAAATTAATTTTATGATTGTCCCAATGGATGCTACAGTAGCTACAAATACTTATATGCCCATTATCATTTTCCTCTATATTGGCCTACATTTTAATTTGCTTAGGTTTCTATCCAAAGCTTATGAATAATTTAAAATAGATATTCTGCTGTCTTTACAGCAAAATAATGATAGATAGAAGAACAAGATAAGACATTTTGCTGTACACAGAATCCAAATTCAACAGCAAAAAAAAAAAAACAAAAAAAAAACCTGAACTATATACTGGAAGATTGTTTTAAAAGGCCATTTACAGGGCTATATAATTAAAGGTAGCTCAATATGCAACATTTTACAGCATGACTCTTTCAGTGTATGTGATAATTAGCTAGAAAGAATTCAGATGGAATTCAGGTGTTCTATGGTTTACTCTTTACAACACTGTGTCTCATATTTTAGAAGAAGCATCTCAAATTTTTTCAGAGCTAAGGACAGTGAAATTTGATTATGACACTGACCTCTCCTGACAAGTCTTTAGAAAATATCACCACAGTGAAAGGCTGAAAAAACTGGGTCTTCCCAATTGTCACAGGCTAATAGCTACTGCCTTTTTCCCCCGAGATCTAGCTAAAAATGGGATCCAGTCTTAGAACAATAGCAGCAACCAAAAAGGAGGGGGAACTCCTCCCACTCACCTATGTAGTAAACATCAGACAATCAAGTTGGCACTGACATTAAGTACAATCGTGTCAGAGCCCCCATCAGAAATCAATCAAAGACATTTTTCTTTTGTGTTGTTGTTTTTTTAAATTCACAGCAACTCAGAGCACCAAAGAAGAAAGGCAAGCTTCTAAACAAAAAATAAAATTAGTAACAGCAGACCCATTGCCAAGGGCAACATGCGTTTGACAGAAGATGCAATGATGACAGATGAGTCCTCATTCCCAGTCTAAATTTTGTCTACAAAATGAATTTATAATATCTTAAATATTATCAGCCATGCTTCACTCACCTTTGTTCTATAGAATGGAAGGGGGCTGTGTTGGCAGAAGTCAACAGAGATGTAATTTCCTCCATTTCCCCCTTCTGATCCTCCCTACTTACAGTTGACAGTAATTGTTATAGTTTGTCCTCCCCACCCCCGGCTCCCCTGCTCCCATTCTCTTCATTTTTTTCTCTATATTCATGGATCTTTTCCCTCTCCTCACCTCTTCTCTTACAAAGTTGCCGTTGTCTAGTTTCTGCCACTGGGACCATCCATTTTTTAACTGATTTGAAATACTCATAAGTAAAATGTTTCATTCTGAAATTTCTTTCTTTGAAAAATACTACTTTTCCTAGAATGCAATTCAAATAAATTTTTGTTGTTGTTGTTTTAAATACTAAAAGCTGTCAGCGTTCACCTAGGGCAGCTTCATTTTACAAATGAGAAAACAAGGATCCAAAAAGGTCACATTCAACACCTAATATTGGCATAGCCTCAAAAATTGTTTAGCAAACTGTTTTCAGTTGTGTTTTGCTCTCCGATTTGGATGATCTCCAAATCTCACGGGAAAATCAGGTCTCAGTCATTGCCACTTCATAAAGAAGTGTAGGCTCAGGGAAGATAATTAATTCATCCAGGGTCACAAACTAAGTGACAGCCTTGCTGACTCCAAGTGTGGACACCTCCCCGTGGGGTTCCCCCCTTACTGTGATGCCGTAGTAGGCAAGTTATTTCTAAAAATATAAATTCCCATTTTTATATTTCATATTAGAGTTTTTACTTTCATTTTCAGTACTTTCCCCCAACTCCAAAATTAATACATTAAGCATTTTTATAAACACTATCATCTCCTTGTATTTACAAAGCTCTAGGAATTCAGTTAGAAATGGGCCAGAGGTTGTTTCTCAATACTTACGTCAAGGGATGAGCTGAAATGACCCCATGATAATGGGGGTTTACATGTTAAAGACCAGAGCAAATCAGTTTTTTTTTTTTTTTTTTTACTTGTCAAAATCTATGCCCCTCACACAAGCCTTTACAAACTGTCTAATGATCAGAAACCAGAGATTTTCAGAGAGCTCTCAATAGAACAAAACTATCTAAGACAAATGTAGGACAGATATCAAAATTACTCTGGTATTCTATTTATTAAGCTCTTTCCTCCAAAAGACTGGATTCTCCCTCCTCCTCCTTTTTCTTTGCCTGATAAGCTTTAGAACAGTTGCTATAAAGGACTTTCAAGCTTTCAAGCACACTATGTTTAGACAGACGGTAAAGGTAACAAAAGGTACAATTAACCAGAAGCCACTGCAAACTAATCATGGCAAAGCTATTTATTATTGAATCATTTTCCTCTAATTTTAGAAACTGAAGAACTTTCCTTCTATTGTCCATATTTTAATTACTGCCTATTATTTTCCCTAAATAGTGTCCTCTTTTGACACGCTATTTATACACACAGTTTCTGAAAATATACAGAATATGCCTGGCAAGCAGAATCTCCACAAAATGTTTTGTGAGAAGTATTTGGGTCCCTTTTGTCTCAGGAATGTCTGGAGGACAAATTTGTAATGGTGCCCTCCTGGGAGTATTCCAGCTTTCAGCTGCTTTTTATGTAATTTTAATATATTTGATGTTGTATTTTGATTACTCTGCATACATTTCCAGCTTTTAATGATGAATTTGGTTTCCATAGGACGGGCTGACAATAAGCACTTCTGACTTTTTCTGGTCCTTTTCAGGGTGACTTTGCAGAAGCCCACTTGTGCTATCACGCATAGAAAGTGTTTTTAGAAAGCTTATTTACATGGAACAAATGACACAGGAATATTTGTCCAGCCTGAATGAAGTATAGCCGAAATGTCTTTTGAAGCAATAGAGTGCAGCTTGATAGAGAGAAAGAATAAAATGGAACACTGGAATGGATTACTAAAGAAGAAAGCAGCTCTCTATTGGGGGAAATCTAGAATTACAGTGCTTAAAGAGGATTTTCAGGAGAGAAGATTTGGAACTCACCAAATAGTTGACATCTTCTCCATCTGTTTAATATTTTGATTCCTTCTTTTCTCCATTTTCTTAAATTAGGAAAAGCAGGTTTTAAAAGACTTATTTTTAGGATACTTTCTGAAGAATGGCAGATTCTATGTTTTAAAAACATAGGCCTCCATTCTGAGGTGAAATGTCTTATCTTGTGGTAGGGCAAGTTAAGAATATATTTTTTTTGCAATCTCGAGAACTAAAACACTGGAATATTGGTGAAATGTTAAAAACACCTTTATTCAGCATAGTAATTTAAGCCCCTCACTTCCTTCAGGATGTCACCAGTTGCTTGATTCTAGGTGTATAAATGAGTTCCCCTGGGCTTCTTAGACGAATCAAGCCTCCCAACTATATTCTGTTTAATCTCTGCCATGTCACAGCAGGTGCATTATGCTGACATCGATGCAGGCAAAGGAGATACCGTGTTTAAACACCATGAACGTGCTGTTGGGCTGTGCTATTCAAGTCCTAGTCAGAACCCAGCAAGGACATCTACTCGTACCTTACTTTACAGCAAACACTTCTGCAGATTTCTTACTATAGGAACAGAGCCATCACTTAGTAAATTCACAACTCTTTATACATTTTTAAATGGGCTTTTGGCTCTATCACTTTGCATACCTCAAATCTTTTCCCCAGTTTAAAAGAAAAAGTGTGCCTCTAGGCATTTTACTCTTCGCTTTGTTTCAAAAATGATTTTAATGATCAAATAGTTTGTTACATGTACCATGCATTAAGACAATATGAAACATCTAATTACAGAATGGTCACAGGTCTGATAGGTTTAAACTAGGATGGATGTATAACCTCGGCTTCAGTCCCACATCACATCACATTTAAAGAAGTCTGTCTGATTGCTCTGGTAAGATAAGTCCATCACAGTTAATATGTTTTTACATATTCAATTCATGAAGTTTAACTGCTTTCTTTTAATTTCATCAGCATTGAATTAGTCCTTTAAAAGCTTCCCCTCATTAACGTGAAAGGAAATTGAAAGGAAGAGTGAAAAGAATGGGTTGTAAGATCGTTAAAATTATTCAAAACCAGGAGGAAATGTCCTTCTTGCTTCTAAACATCCAAAGTACTTTTTGTTAAGTACTTCATGGGTATATACATTTTCCTTCATTATAAGGCATAAGCAAAATCATTCTCATCATTATACACATACTATATCCACTTAGCATCAGAACCAAAAATTTAATTGTCTAGAAATAAACAGTGTTTTTGATTCTGTTATCATGAACCAACATGTTGAATGTTTCTCATCTAAGAGGTGGAGGAAAGCTCTGAATTGAAATATTCAAGAAGATTCTTCTACAAAATGCAATTTCTATCCACAAAGCAAGAATTCGTTCACTGATATAAAATCTTTCTCTCTAGAAAGATTCAAAGCTAAGCCAGCTAAAACAGATCAAATCTGACAAATAAAATGCAAACACTTTATTCGGAAATGAACCCTAAATCTCAATAAATCTGCCTTCATGTTAGCCTAAACAATTCTTCAAAATTCTTGTCTCTGTTGGCATCATTCAAGTACAACCACTGTACCATCCTTCCCGTCCATACTTGTGCTACTTTAAGTAGATCATTGGTAGACTTCAAAGGAATGGAAATCCAACTGGGGAGGTGGAATAGAGGGAGGTTCCAAGGTGATAGATGATATCAATTCCCCTGACTTCTTAGATGTGATGGTGAATGAGATAGCATTCTGGCCCTCAGTAAGTGTGCAGCCTGGGGAATGGCTACAATACAAAGAGGCATGAAGGGAGAAAATAAAGTCCAAATTTCTCTGGACCTTCTGAGAAAAGAGACATTATTATCTGTTAAGTCATTCCTAGGCCTTGTTCTTCTGAAAATGAGCCCTTGTAAAAAATCTTCAACCTTGATTTCACAGTAACTACTTTTTCTTTCTTTTTATGACAGTAAGGACAGGGTTGAAATGTAAGTTCATTTGGTTGCTTTGTTTTAAGCTACAGCCTCACCAAGCTTAGGTGACAGTAACAAATTACAAAACGGTGGAGCTTCTGTTTTATTGCCCTTTCACAATTTTCATCACCTCATGGAAGGTTCAAAAAAGTCCTGCAGGAAAGAAATTTGTTTTGTCTTCATCACCCCCGTGTCTCTCTCACTTGTTTGTAGTTGGTCCCCTTTTTTCCCTTCTCAAGTACCTTATATTTAGACATCCTGGGGGTCAGGGTCACAGTCTAAATACATCTTGGAAAGTAGACCTGATATTTGCTTTCTGTGTTCCCACTGTTGACTGTCAATGTCTTGTATCTGTTTTTTTTTTTTTTTAATCCTAGCCAATGATAAATCCAGGGGAATGACTAAAGAGTAGCCGTGAGTAACAATTTAAGCATCAAAACCAAGGGCTGTGCCATCTTCATTTCTGTCGATACAGAAGGAACAGAGTACCTAGTTTACCAGAATAGTACACTTAGCTTGGTGGGGGACAGGCTGTACAACAGAATCACAGGCAGAATCTAGTGAGGAGGTCAAACATGAATGCGAATTGCACAAGGCAAATGGAGAGGTAAAAAGATACTGGAAAATCAGCTGAAGAACAGTTCAGGGAGAAAAGCTTTGTGTTCAAAAGCCTGAGTCTTGAGGATCACAAGCCAAGTCTCCAAATGACGCCACAATTAAATATATCTCATTCTATGAGACTTTCTTTTTCTAATTTGTGAAGCCACGAAGTTTAATAAAAGTAGGAGTACGTTTAAAAAATTAGATAATTACTGATATGTTAACTGTACCTTAATTTGATTTTTGGTCCCAAAGCACCTTAATGATACAGACTCTCCTCCCTCTTTTTTCATAGAAGAGGAAACCAAATATCACAAAGGTTAAATGACATGGATAAGGTCACACAGATACCTGGGGACAATGTTGCAACCAGAATACATATCTACATCTTTCAAAGTCAGCAACTAAGTATTTAAATTTTTTCTTCAGTTCTTTTCTTCTAGGAAAAGCATCTTATTTTTCTGAGAGTTTGTTCTCCTCCTTAAATGATTTTGGTTTTGTCAAATTTGGTTACGTGTGATGATTTTAAAAATTTAATTCCTATTTCAAGAAATTAACCACCAAGAAAATTAAACACCTCACTCCCCAATTATTGTGCCCTTATGTAATTCCATTCATCTGTTACAACAAAATATATTTTGGGGAAAACGTCACAAAGGAAAATAATGACTGGTTACCAATAATCATGTTGGATCATCAGTACAAGCTCACAGCAAGACCCTCAGTTATCTGACCATTTAGTGTTACAAAGCTGCACTGAGTCTGTCATTTACTCATTGTTTTCTGCTTGTCAGTTCTGTTCTTTGTTCTCTTCTTCCTCATTTCCTGTCTTCTTTTGGATTGATTTTCTTTTTAGAATTCCAATTATTCTCCTCTCTCAGCCTGTAAGATTTCATAGCTGCACTTACTGGCTTTGTTTCTTAGTGGCTGCTCTAAGGTTACAGTATACATCTTTAACTTGTCACCATCTACCTTCAAATAATGTATTTTATATTATATACAATGTAACACCTTCCATTTCCCTCTATCATCCTTTGTGCTCCTGTTGTCACAAATTTTACTTTTACATATTCTCTCATTTTCTACACACTCTCTCAATACATTATTGCTATTTTTAAGTGGTTGACTGTCTTAAAGGCATTTTAAAAAGAAAGCAAAGTCTTAAATTTGCTCCACATATATTCCGTTTCTGGACTCCTTTAACATGTTTTGAAATACAAGTCTGTGGGCAACAAATCCTCTCAGATTTCATCTGTCTAAAAATTATTTTTATTTTTTAAAGAATAACTTCATTGGATATAGAGTTCTAGGGTAACTGTTTATTTTTGCTTTCAGCACTTCAGTGATGTTTTGCTGTCTTCTGGTAAGAATGTCTTTTAATGAGAACTTAGTAGTGATTCTTATTTTTACTTTCCTGTATTTAATATGCCTTTTCTTCTGGCTACTTTTAAGATTTTTCTATTTATCATTAGTTTCTAAAATTTTATTATGATGTGCCTGGGTATACAGTTCTTTGTGTTAAACCTATCATAGTTCATTGAGCTTCTTGGCTCTTTGGGTTTAAACCTCTGTGAAAATGTGAACAAATGTTGCCCAATATTTTTTCAGATTTTTTTTCTGCTTCCTGTTCAGCCCTTTCCTTCTGAACTCCAAGTGCATACACATTAGATTGCTTGATATTGTCGAAAAAATCACAGTCTGCATTCATTATTTTCATGTTTTTTTTTTTCCTTTGTGCTAAAGTTTGGATAGTTTCTATTCTATTGCTATATATATAACCTTTTGATTATTTTTTCTGCAGTATCTCATCTATTAAACACAGTTATTGTATTTTCATCTCTAGAATTTACATTTGGTTATCCTTTGATATCCATGTATCTACTTTTATGTTCATGTTCTCCTTTAAGTCATTTAACATGTTCATAATAGTTATCTTCAAATCCTATCATCTCTGTGTCTGTTTTTATTGCATGATCTTTCTTCTGGCTATGGGTCACATTTTTTTTCTGCTCCCTCTACCATGCTATGTATTTGCAGTAATTTTTTTTTCAAATTCTGATAATTTTAAATATTGTTGAGTATTCTGCTGAGTGTATGGTTTCTATCTGTTTAAAAAGTGTCAAGGATTTTATTTTATTGTTTTTCTTGTCAGCAGTTAAGCTTCATCATTTTTGTTTTATTTTAAAACTCTGCTAGGGTAAATCTAGAATAACCTTTATTAGGACTTGCTTAGCTTGCCTACTACTGTGGTGTGATCCTTCGATACCTAACGAGTGTCCCATTGTTAAATGAGGTTTTGGCACTTCAGTTGGTTGGAATTTGAACATCTCCCAGCCTTATGAGAGCTCTGAACTGTTCCACTTACAACTACCTGACAGTTATTTTTTTACTGGTGTTTTTCTTTTGCTAGCTTCATGGATTCTCACCCTGCACACTGACAGCTAGGTACTATGCCAAAGGCTCAAGGGAACCCTATACAGATTTCTGGGTCTCTTTCTCAGGATAGTTTCCTTCCCTCCTATGCTTTGCCCATCAATCTCTGGCTACTTCAGGTTCACCCAAACTCTGAACTCTGTGTCCTCAACTTAGGGAAACTGTTGTGCTTTGCTTATGGTTCCCATCCTACACTGTTCTCTGGAAGGGGCCTCATATAGAAATCTAGGGCAAGCCTAGGGTGTGCTTTTCTGTTTCCCCTCCCTTATGAATCACAGTCTTCTCCTGCATTTATCTGATTTCATTTTTTATATTTTGCTCAGATTCTGGTTGTTTATGACAGGCATGCAAATCTGGTATCATTCCTCCATCATATTCAGAAGCAGAATAGAATCATACTTTATTCAAAAAGACATCTAAACTAATTCAAACTATATACCATCCTTACTGTGGTTTTTATTCTTATGCTTGAATCCCAAGAAGATTAATTATATCAAGTCAGCATAGCTCCTTCCCATCTGGTCTTCCATGTCTACTGGGTATCTCTGAATCTTGACAAGATCAAAACTGCCATATGGAAGGATATCTACATGGGTCCAGGTCAATATAAGGTTCAAAAATGTCTTATATGTGTTAAATTTGATGCACAACATTCCTTGGTCTCAAAGTCATAGAAAATGAGTTACTTCTCAATTGCATGATCTTAAGTATCAACAAATCCTCCCAAAAGAATGTAAGTAAACATTGTGATAGGGATAGTAATGGTATCTGGAAACTAAGAAACTATATGACGATGTAAGAAAATACTAAATTGTATGAGAATAAGAAATCATGATGACAGCATGCTAAATTAGCTTAAATGTAATAGCAGAAAAAAAGTTTTAATCACTCAGCTATGCAAGATATTAAAGATCGAATCAAAAATCCATTCACAACTCATTTGAATGTTTCAATATAATCACTATCTTGAAAGTTGATGAAAAAAAACATTTGAGACTGCTTCCAAACATGGACCTTGTATTTTGAAAACTATAAGCTCTTTGTCAAAACCTGGTAATTTTATGTAGATACTAAAAGTGAAATTTGATAGAAAGCACAATATCTGTTCTGCATCAAGGTTTTTTTTCTAGCAAATATAAGTTTCTGCTAAAATACACACACATATACATACATATTACATATATACACACACATCCATATATCTGTACCTATGATCAGAAGATCAAAATGAGGACGTCTGGTATCGTATTATGATTTATTTACAGCAGGAGTCAGCAAACATTGGATGTTAAGAACCCTCTTGTGAATATTTTAGACTTTGTGGCCATGGAGTCTGTTACAAGTGCTCCACTGTGCAACTGTAATGTGAAAGCAGCCACAGAACATAAGTAAATGAATGTAAGTGACTGTGTTCCAATAAAACTTTACGCAAAAGGTGGTGAACCAGGTTTGGCCTGTGAGTCATGGTTTGCCTGTATAGCACAAAAATACCCAGAAGTCCTAAAGCCACTTGAAGACAGACGCATTATCTACAATAAGCTTTGAACCATTAAGACAGTCAAACTTGGGTACCCATCTCTTGCGTGAATGCCAAGCACAGGGTATGGATAACACTCAAGGGTTAGAAATCAACCCAGACACTTTCCTATCTGTTCTTATTCTAATTCATTTTTCTGCTTGTTTCCATCTTCCTTTCTGGCCCTGACTCCTGGCTCTGGGTATTTGTTTGGTCACTTCAGTAATTCTCCAGGGGGACAAAAAAAGTGACTGGGCCTCTTGTCTCCAGCTTTTCCTGCTCTGGACTGACTGCTTGAGGCAGGATAACCAAATATGATTTTGTCTCTGTCTTCAACCTTGGATGGGTCTACTCAGAGCAAGGTGAGGGGGAGGCCTGTGAGCTCTTAAGATCATACTTTGAATTTCATAGATTATTATGCAAAATAATGGTACCCAAACCATCTCTTTTTTCTATACCTCCTTAAATTAACTTCAGTGGCAAAATGATTTATGAACTGGCCATCTGTGACTATAAATTAGTAGTCTTGGCTACTAATACCAGGTTGATTCAGGGAAAATGTCCAGCATATACATAATTTTTAATTGTGAAATAAACACTCCTATAAGACTATATTCTATACTCCACCCATTTTGTTAAATATTTTTTAAAGTTTTCAGAAAAATATGCCAACTTAACCCATGTATGTTGAACTTCATAAAACAACATAGAATTGTTGTGATGTTTTAACTAAGAAAACATACAGAAAGTGCCCATGACAGTACATAGCATGTGGGAGGCATTCCAACATTAATTTCTTTACTCTAATGTATCAGATATAGAAGAAAATACCAATGGGACCAATTCCACTTACGAAAGTAAATGTGTATTTTCAGATGATGTTTCCGTAAGAAATTCCCTAAGCCTAGTTCAATTATTTCAGAATGAATAACAACTGAAATTATAAAGGAACCAAGATTCTGCCAATAACCATACATCGCCATAGAAGGTACTCTATATAAATATACACGTTACCACTGCAGAACAGATTTGAGATGATGGATAATATTGAAAGAAAAGGACATAACAGAGTAAGATTTTAGCACAGTATAAAAGGTCACACTTTTATGTAACCTGGAAAAATGAGGCTGGTTAATTATCTGTTGAATTTTAGTGAGCACTAAAGACATACTAAAGAAATATGATTAGGAAGAACAAGTAATGCTTTAGCCAAGGTTTATAAAAGTAAACTTCAGTATAAAGAAGAACCTTGTAGATGTTTGCTCATGACTTTTTTCAAAAAAGCAAAATAAAATATTTAATAATCTCTTTCATATGGCATAATTTAGCTTGTTTTTGCCTTAGGCAAAAGGGAGATTTTTGCCAATAAATTTGCTTTGAGCTTTTTCAAAGAGGAAACCTAAGCTAAAAGCTATTTCAGCAAGTAATAGATCCTCAGAATAAATCTTAACCACATTTTCAATAATTTTTTAAATTGCAAAAAGTGAAAATAAATAGGAAAAAAATTCCAGAAAAAGGTAGAGCAAATTTTTGAAAAATCAGAAGTGGTCATTTAGCAAGAATTTTTTTTTCTCAAAAAATAATCAGATTTGTACCTAGATTTCATTTTTGTACTATTTTGAGAAACAATAAACAATAAACTGTATGACTGAATTATTTTATCCCAATCACTAGGGATTATATTTGATCCAATGGACATTAATGGGAATTCTTTAACCTGAAGTACTAGAAACTGCCTAATCTGAGAGGAAGGTGAGGACCTAAGCTGAAATTTATATTCTGGGAAGGCCTAGAATTTCTGCAGCATCGCCAACTCCAGTATTTACCCAAGTTACTGCCTAATATAGAAAGTGAGTTGTAGCTCTTCATTTGGACTTTCCTATCTTTGATTATATAGCATTATGAAGACTATCCAGAAAAACCCTTGTTCACTGGACTCTACCAAACTTGTAAATGGGGAGAAAGAAAATATTTATTCTATAAGTTGCCAGGACAAAGTGGAAAAGAATTTGGCTTTAAAAAGGAAGGAACAACAGAGTTCAAGAAAAAGAATAAAGGCTAATTGAACAGTTTGAAACAATGGTGGACCATATTTCGATGTTAATCCTCAACTGTAATAGAAAATGATTATATATTCTCTTTTGAGATTCTCAGTGATGAGCAACTCTAACTCCACTCACATGAGTTTCTCTAGGTTAATGTTTTCCAAATCACAGTGACTCATGTACCACATTCAAAATTCTTGCCATGTTTGTATGCAAGGTCTACTATTATTTACTAATTGTTTTTCATCAACCTGATTTTTTCTTCATTAAATACATTTTCAAAGAAAATCTAGTATCACCATGAAATCAAGGGTTTGGTGTTCCAGAAATATTCTGAATACATATGAAAACAAAAACAGTATTATTTTTAAATGTTGTAACTATTATCACATAAAATTATCATACACTTTGCCTACCTGACTTAAAGAAAAACTACCCTATATTAGAAATAGTATACCTCACATAAATGAGAAAAACTGATATCCATGAAAGTGTTTTTATAATTGTGAACATTTTGGTAAAACGATATCAATAGATACATTTGTTGGGGCTTTCTTTTACTTGTATGGATTTCTAGTTGGTCTATAGCCTGAGGGAAATTTAATGGTGAATAATCAACTTTTTATTAACTACTATCATATTTACTGGCATTATATCACGCTCTGGACCGAAATACAATTTATTCACATGACAACTCAAGGAATTTGGTACTTCTGTCACTCCCATCCTCATTTTACAGATGAGAAAACTTTAAACAATTCATTTAAACAATTCACTTAGGAGTTTATAATCGGAATTTGCCCACGAGGCTGTCCTGTTACCAAGACTCCCCCTAAGAAGTAAAACAAGGATGTTGTGGAATGTGAGTGGGTGGCCCTGACAACCAGCAAAAGGAGAAAAAAGAGAGGGAGTGAAAGTGGGCTGGCTGCTTACTCCAAGTAAAAACATTTCTGTCTCTATTTCCATTGTAAATATCTTGGAGACTAAAACCACAAGATTCATGTATCGTCCTTCAGATGTTTCTAGCTCTAAAACAGAATGAGTCGAAGACTCACATTTTCAAATGATGGCCTAACGATGAATTAAGGTATACTTCTCATTTGGCCAAGTCTATTTTTTCCATCTATCACCTTGTCTCTATGGAGGCTCTCGTTTCGCAAAGCCATATAAATGGGATTTTGTCACATGCTCTTAATTTCGGAATTAGGAAATTTTGGCTCCAAAAGCCATAAGGCTGACAGATAGCTGTAGTAATTCCAACAAATCTATATTTATGTGTGTCTCAGCTGAGCATTGAGCATTTACATTTTCTACCACACTGCCTATGTTGTTGATGAAGTGAAAAGTCAAATTTGAAGGGATGAGGATAAAATTTACAGGACATTTTTAGGATCCCCAAAATTATGAAGAATAACTTTGGGTCATATAAAAGCCACTGTATAGTGTGTTATTTTTACATAAAAAAATGCTTCAGAAACATCTTCTATCTACTTCAATTGGTCAAACCAACAGTTTGATTAAGGATCACAAGGACATATGCTGTTGAGAAGGCAACTAGTAATACAAGACTGTGCTATGTTTATTTGGATTGTTAAAGAATACACAGCTTTTGAAATTTCTCTGTTGATTTGTCGAAGAAATAAGGCTTCGTAAATTATGGAAACAGCGAGAGATACATGTTAAGGTATGATCTACAAAATTATTTTGAATTCATTTTGGATGAAAAGCCTTTAATTTGACTTAGTCCAAAATATGTAAGAAACCTCATTCATTCTTTACTGAGATCAGTAAACACGATTCCAGGATAAGACCAACATGAGTAAATATCTTTCTTTTCAAGTGATAAACATGTTTAAACCACCTGTAGATACACATAATTTTGTATTTTTCTTTCAATATCTGCTCTGCTTTGTAACTCATGTAACTTGTTTCCACGTTGCCCTGGCATAGTTTTTGTGTAGCACAGATTTGCTTCCAGACATTTTGTTTTCAGACTCTGGCCACTATGATCACTGTTACTTAACACTGTTTTGGAAATTATAAATAGTTCAATAAGGAAAAATATATAACCATTAGAAATGAGGGTATAAAATCATAAATATTTGCTGAGCTACTGGAAAAGCTAAGAAAATCAGAACAATCACATTCAACATTATTCATAAAAAAAAATCCAAAAAAAGACTGCGATATTATATCTTGTCTAATATATCAGCAAGTAATAACCAAATATTCTCGTGTGGGTACTGTGAAATGAACTCGTTTTTCTCTGACGTTGAAAGTGTAAATGATATAATTTTTCTCAAAGGTATTTGATCATTCATAGTAAGATATTTATACCTTTTCATGCAGTAATTTCACTTTTACAATTTTTTCTAAAAAAACTGAAGTCAAATACACGTGTGTGTATATATATATATATCTGTATACATACATATATACACATGCATACCATTAATTGAGAAGTGGAGATGACTTTAGGAACTGAGGAATCTCTAGCAGATTCTCCTACATCCCCTCCATCAAATATTTATCTAACATTACAAATAATTTTTTCTAAACACTGTTAGAGAACAAAGGCTGAAAAATCAGAGGATCGTCTAAGAGTAAACTAAAAATGGAATACTAAACTCAAAACAGAGCAATGCTCAAATCTTGATTTAAAATTATATATATATATGTCACTTATAAAAAACTGAGAAAAATCTATTAATGCTGTAATGGTGACAATCTTTTAGTGGTGAGATTTGGGGTGAATGCTGTTTTCTTCTTTATCACATTATCTACTAAAGTGTATATATGACAATTTGGAGTACTTTTTCATTATTTTATGATTTTATGTAAAAAAAACCCACAATCCATATAAATGACTCATTAAGCATTAGCTAACTTCATGAAATTTTCTTTTCCACTCAAAGCCAAATTAAAAATTAGAAAGAAAAGCCAATTCATGGAAGCAACCTAAATGTCCATCGACAGGTAACTGGATAAAGCAGCTGTGGTGTATTTATACAATGGAATACTTCTCAGCCATAAAAAAATAATAAAATAATGCCATTTGCAGCAACATGAATGGGCCTGGAGAATGTCATTCTAAGTGAAGTATGCCAGAAAGAGAAAGAAAAATACCATATGATATCACTCATATGTGGAATCTAAAAAAAAAAAAAAAAGACAAACTTATTTACAAAACAGAAACAGACTCACAGACATAGAAAACTAACTTACAGTTACCAGGGAGGTAAGGAGGTGGGAAGGGATAAATTGGGAGTTCGAGATCTGCAGATACTAACTACTATATATATACATAAAATAAAAAGTTTATACTTTTTATGGCACAGGGAACTATATTCAATATCTTGTAGTAACTTTTGGTTAAAAAGAACATGAAAATGAATATATGTATGTTCCTATATGATTGAAGTATTGTGCCATACACCAGAAATTGACACAACATTGTAAACTGACTATACCTCAATAAAAATATATTAAAAATAAATAAAATTAAATTAAAAAAAAGAAGTCCAACTTCCAAAGATTCTCAGGTTTCTGACCAGGATCACTGCTGCTACTTGAACCCAAGCCATCAGCATCCTTTATCTCCACTCACTTGCAAGTGCCTCCTGTCTCAGCACCTTTGCACAGGTCTCCCTCTAATCCATTTTCCACATAGC
Organism: Camelus bactrianus; assembly: GCF_048773025.1. Classification (NCBI taxonomy): domain Eukaryota; kingdom Metazoa; phylum Chordata; class Mammalia; order Artiodactyla; family Camelidae; genus Camelus; species Camelus bactrianus. The sequence continues at coordinate 17,568,849 of NC_133555.1, forward strand.
TACCAAAGGCATCTTTAAAAAGTATTGGCTTGTACCACCTTCCAGCTTAAAACTCCTAAGTTGTTATTCGGCATATGCAGAATAAATCCAACGCCTCAGCAAACCTTGCTCTGCAGCCCCTGTCCACGTCTCTGAGCTCAGCCCCTACTTCTCTGTCTCATATTTTCGCTTTGCTCAGAGACAGAAGAGTAAAGCTTGTTCCCTCTTCCAGACCTGTGCATTGGTGGTCCCTCTGCTCTCTGCCTGTCTTACTAGTTCCCATTCCTCAAACTGCTGCCTAAGTCTCACCTCTTTAGAGAAGAGCACTAAATTATTCTTTTACAGCTAGTTTTTTTAAAAGACGCTTTTATCACAAACCTTCTGTAATTATATCATTCTATATAGGGGATTATATGCTTATTTTTCTCCACCTCCAGAAAGCAAGTGCTCCTAATTAAGGAACCACACTCTTGGCAACATTTAGCATTGCTTACGGCATACAGTAGGTGCTCGAACAACTTGCTGAATGAACAAACAAGTGATAGACCTTTTATGAAAAATGGTAAAACGGCCACCATTAGTTTCAATCAAGTGAGTACTAAGCATTGCACAAAGCATTTTACATATACAATCCCCTATTATGTCCCAGTTTAATGTGAGAAAAACGGAGGCTCAAAGAGTTTTATGGACATGCCTGAAGCCCAAAACACTGCAAGTTGAGCTTTGTGAATTAAACACCAGTGCATCAGTCTTTGAGAACCCAGAAAACATGTCAAGATTGAATATAAAAATTTGCCACAAGTATTCACTGTACAAGCCATAAAATGGCATACCATGGAAGAATGTATCAAAATCATACTCAGATATCCAAGCTTTTTATCAAAAGTATTCCCGTCTGTCCCTGCTCTGTTCCTGCTTGAATCACATTTCTTTGAAAGAGGTAAGAATTACCTTTTCTGAGCAAAATCTTCAGTGGAGATCCCCAAACAGCAAAATCAGCTCTGTGACGCAAACGAAAGCCTGCTCCTCTCCAAAGTCCGTACTTTCCCATGATCCCATGCTGCCCGGAGCTTCTGCCACGTGAATCCTCAGCTTGTTAAATACATTCACCTGTCCTGAGTCAGTTCTCCTCATTCCACCCCTATGGAATGAACAACCCACAGGTTTCCTATGGAATTAACAACACTAATGAGGTAAATACCCTCATTAGGTCCACTCTACAGCTGGCGTTACTGGGAATCAAATCTTTCAGTCAGAATCATGAAGCCAGTTGTAGAGGCAGCATTCAAACACAGGTGTGACTTTGCTAGAGCCTCCACTTTTAACTCTTTGGCATCCCTTTAAACATTCTTCGTATCGGCTCTGTTGCATGGCTCTTCAGAAAGGACCATGGTCTTCCAAAGAAGCATGGGCTAGAGTGAGTCTTACAACCTATCTGATTGAGCTCCAGATGTCTGCCGTTAGTGAATCCTTCTTCCGAAGAGGCCAAGTGTACATTATTTACTTGCAGGGGATCTGAAGTCAGGTAAGCCTTGTTGTCTGCTGCAAATTCCTGCGTGACCCCCGGTTAAGTTCCATAACCTCTCTGAGCCTCAAATTTATGTAAAGAAAATAGCACCTACCCCTCTATGGGATGGTGAGATTTTAAATGAGATAGAGAATGAAAAACAATTTGTATGGTGTTTGTCAGGGAGTAAGTGTCCAAAAATCAGAGGATTATTGTGATTCAGATCTTCAACCTTTTTTTTCCAGTCCTCGATTTGTATTTTCAAAACGAAGAAAAAAGCTTCCAAACGCAAAATCACGTCGACTTCCAATCTGTCTCAGGCTAGCCTAGGTAGTGCTGTACCCACTTCTTTCTATCGCTGGACACAGGAAGCTTGGTATTTGTGAGCAGACGGGCTTATCACTCATAGAGATAAATAGCAGGGTGTTCCTGATGCAACAGGAGACTATTTGGCATGCAGTAAGAACTAACAAATCAATCTTGTAAACATTGTTTTATGGATCTATTTGAAAGTGACAAGACTTCATTATTTTATACAAAATTTATCAAATTCTTACTATAGATATTGGCCACGATGGGTCAGTAAAGTTGCCTTGGTGTAACAAAAGCAAAGAGCAACTTCAGTTAATACAATTAAAAGTCTCATTCTTTTCAAAGGGATACATTTTAGCTTCACACCAGGAAATTGAAACAAATGAGCCTAAAAAAAAAAAAAAAAGTATGAAATTCCATTCCAAATCCCCTTTATTAGAAGAAAATAAAATTATTAAAATAAAAAGGAACCAAAACATAATCCTCAATACTGCTGAAAATCAAAGTTTGGCTATAGTGAACACAGACAATTATGCACATATCATTGGATTACAGACAACTTCCTCCTTGCAATTACAAGAATTTCCCTACAAATACCACGAAAGACACCATACAAAAACATTACTGGCACTACCCTAAAACACATGTTGTGCCATTGAGAACCCAGAAAGCAGGTGCCAAAGTGAAATGAACCTGAAATTGTACACAAAATACTATAAAATATTATGCCAAAAAGGGCATACTCCTAAGAATGCATCAACATGATTATAAATATTTATCCAGTTAATTTGAATCTTTTAAGTCCAAAATATTCCACTCATTTATCCATTCCTGCTTTAATTACATTTTTGTCAAAAGAGCAATAGGGATTTACTTTTCTAAACTTGTTTTTCTAAGAGTTGATCTCAAACAAAACAGAAACATCTTACATACATGTAATTCAAAATAAATAATTTCAGCTGCAGAGGTGAGGGGATTCTTTTTCTGCAATAGCTCTTAGCCTTTCTAGTCTAAATTACCACCAACCTACCCAAGACATGGCCTGACTGTAGTAACACATGGTAACATATTTTTTACAGATTGTAACAACACAATCGGGTCTAAACTTAACACAAATTTATTAACAGAATATCTTGCTGAATACACTAAACAATACATACTTTTATAATTTTGTATATAATATTTTTCATCTCCTGCATATACTCCTCCCACTTTTTAACTTCTATATTCCTCCAAAATTTGAAGAAATCCTAAGAATGAAGAATTATTTTTTATTTGGTACCTTGCTTCATTACACAGAGACAAAATACCTTATTTATTAAAATAATGTTTCTTGACATCAGCTTTTATATTTTATACCACATTCAAATAGACTAATCTGAAACAATGAGAACTATCAAATTTAAAACCACAAATGAAGAAATTTTATCAGGGCAATTACTCTAAAAGTGGATCATTTTTATTCATGTTACAAGTGCAGAAATTGAAATACATGGAAGATAATCTGCCAAGATATTATGTGTCAAGCATTAACCTTGCTTTCAGGAATCCTGTTTTTACAGTGAGTCCACACTGTCTTTAAACTGTAGGTTAAACCTAAGAATCGTATTACAGGACTCATAAACTGACATCATTTTTGCCATCTTGAAAAATTGTTCTGGTTATTTATTATCATCCCTCCTTCAGTTGCTCTTGGATTTTCAGGAAGAGATGAAAGTTATTAGTACTCATTTATACTCATTTTTTTCTTTCCAATTTAAAAAAAAAATACAATGTTCAGCCAGAACATTGCTCTGAACACTCTGTAGAGATTGCCATAATCTGGGTCATGAATGATATCCACCTTACTATACCTAAAGATCATTCCTGGTCCTCCTCCTGTGTGAACTGTCGGCAGCATTTGACACAGTTAATTACCCCTTTCTCCTTGGAGTCACTTTCTTGTCTTGGCTTCTAGAAAAATCTGCCAGTCCTCTTAACACCCAGATATCCCAGAATGTCACTTCTGCTGCATTTAACTGGTCAAAGCAAGTCACAAGGCCAGCCTAGATTCCAGGGGAGGGAGCAGACACCCCAGTGCAGAGAGCATGGGGAGGGGAGGGCTTGTTGGGAGCCATGCTTAGGGACTGCAGCACAGACCTCAAACATAAATAGAAATTAAACAGGTGGATGAAGGAAGAAGAGGATAGGAAGAGATACAGAGAACTATGTCCCATTTGGAGAGTAGTTATAATTTAATACAATATGTTTATAAATCAGACAGCCTATTTTTACTTTAGATTGAATTTGTAGCAACCCTACCTCCACATTTTCTTTCTTGCTACCCCCAACACTTGAGATTTGTAAGATTTTGAATTACAATTTTATATTAGATAGGCTAATTTATACTGTGATTCACAAAAATCAAAGATAATCAGGACTGGGGCTTTCACTCTTTCTTGGGGGTTTCTCACCTGCTCAGCACAGCCACACTGACTCTCCGCGTTCACACTCAGGACAAGAACGCGAGCAAGGGGTGGTGCTGGCTACGGTGGTTTCAGAATCTCCCAGCCACCCTTCATTCCTACATCAAGGACTAGAACTGAGTCATATGGTTGCCTTTAAGTATAAAGAAAATTGGAAAGTGAGTGTGTAGAATTCCCCAGTCTGTATTTTAGAGATAGCCGTGGAGAAAGAAGGTTGGGCTGACTTTTGAATCTACAGTGATTACTACACGTAAAAGAAGAAAACTGAAGGCAGAATATAAAGAAACAAAAAACTGTCTTTTACAGTGTGAGTTGGATAACCTTTTCTGTAAAGGAACATATAGTAAACATTTTAGGCTTTGAAGGTCATATATCTCTGCTGAAATGACTCAATTCTGCCACTGCAGTGCAAAAACAGACAGACACAATATGCAAAATATGTTGCAATAAAACTTTATTTATAAAAATAAGCGGTGGGCCAGAGCTGGCCCCTTGGGTCAGTCAGCTCACCTCTACTTTAGAACAATAACTTGAACAAACATTTGTCTAAATCATGTATATTCCCAGAATCCTACACCTCTACTCAAAGGATTTGCACAGTTACTAAGAACCACACTCCCTATTTGTACCAAAAAAAAAGCCTTCATCACTTCACTGCTCTGGGGGACCGGGAACTAACAAACCAGCAAAAACCAAACAAACAGAAACAGACTCAACTGTAGCAAATGTTAAGTTGGGATGTCATTAGAGGAATAATATATATTTTCATAATACATTTTAGTCATGTTCTGCAATAAAATTTCATGTACACACTTCAAATAACTCCTGTATCTTGATGACAGTCATTTGAGAGGTAGACAGAAGCCATGAACACAGCCCCTGTATGATTTACATCAACACAGCCACAGATAAGAAGGAGCATATCTATATGAACTGTGTACTCAAAAAACTGATCCTCAATAAAAAAAATTTCACTCTCCATTTTGAAGTTCTTCATGTGCCCCAATGGTTACATTTTGCCCTTTGCTATTCAGAATCTCTTAATTTCAACTCAACAGTATTTTTCCCAAGTATGGTATCATCATAATAGCTGAAAATGAAAACGATTCCAAAAATAACTTCAAGTTAATTGTGCAGGTGAGAAAATACATCCACCCACACATCCACCAGTGCCAAATTGTCTGAGTAAAGAAATTAAAGTCTGGAAAGAGAGCAACTAAGCCCCGATTCAAAAATATGCCATAATATATTTAGCACCACTTACTATTACAAACACCATTATTTAAAGCGTTCTATGGGACAGAGTTTCCTTCACAAAAATTTTTATCAGAAAAGTTCTTTTTAAAGAGTATGCAATGAGCAAAATTATTTGTACACCCTCTTCTATTCATCAGATTATTTCCAGGGGTTTCCATATATGGTATGTGGCAGTCATGATTCTACTTTGTCTTACATCAACATTCTACACTGTGACAATAACTGCTGAAATCTTTTTTTTTTAAGAGTTTAATTCTTGTGCTAAAAAGAGCTCTTTTGGTGATCTCATGAGACCAACTTCTGGCCAAGAGTTAGATATAGTCTCTCTCCTATTTCCTCTCCTTGCCATGCCCCCCTACTTGTTTCCAGAAAATCTATAATATGTAATGATTTAGAATTAATACCCCAATTCCCTAGATCTTTTAATGAATTCACTTACACTTGGGTATCTGACCAAGGCATCTGTTCATGAATAGTGGAATGATTACCAAGTCCTGATGGGGAAGGCACAATGCCATCTTTTCCTGAAATACATCCCAACTGAGAAATCAACTGCTTCATGCCTGGATTTCTGTGTGTGTGTCATTATTATTTTTTTTAACTAACTATAAAACTCGTTTGGAGATTTTCTTCCAAGCTATCTCCCTTTATCCTACTGTATCCAATACAAGGTAGAGAAAAAGATCCAGCATGTGAAACTTCCCTCATGCCTCTACACCAGGACTTTGAGAATGTAGCAGCCGAATCAATTAGTAGCCACTGTGACTCTAAATTTCAGAAATCATTTTTTAATGACATTGGGCTTAATTGACACCTCCAAATCTGCCATCTGCCAAACCCTGAACATGAGATGAATCATAGTCTAATGCCTGCAGTATTCCTAGTGAAAGCAGTTGATATTAGAGGGCAATATGCAATCTCTACTTCATTGGTTTGTTCCTTGCTTATCAAATAGTTCAAGCATTAAAGTTCAAGTAGATTTAGTGTTTTCATTTTATATACTTAAAAACTGAGTCAATTCCCTTCATAAACTGGATATAATCTCCACAGCTCATGTGTTTGACTCCAGCTGCCTCAAACCACCTGGGGAGGAATGGTGGCCACTAACCTAACTCCCCCAGAGACCACAGAGTCAGGCAGAGCTGTTGACTCTGAGATGAGGGACAAGGTCATGGGAGGGACCTGGATAATCAGTGGAGCTTCTGTCATTGTACGTCTGGTGTGAATTGAGATTGCTGACCTGGTAGCATAAGCCTGAGACTTTCACTCACCTTGTCCAGGCTGCTTCAAAACTCTCTTGCCAATGGTATTGGACAGTCTTGCTCCCTAAGCAGGGAGGCAAGCAGCCAGGGAGATTTCCCATGGCTAATAAATTTTCTAACTCTTGCAGATTTGTGACCCCGAGTTTGGATGTTTGTTCAAAAGCTTACCTCATTTGTCCTGGGCATTACACTGCTAGTTCAAAACTCATGGTGGAAAAGCACAGCTGAAAAGAGACTATTAATAGTGTTCTTCAAGCATTGTTTGACACTGGTTAATCTTTACCATCATCCATTGGAATTTTTTGAAAAACAGATGGTGAACTCTGCCACTATGTAAATCAAGTTAAGACAGCATATTTGTCCTTTAGGAGTATAAAATCAATAACAGACAAGAGAGAGGGAAAAAAAGAGATATATTGAATTACTGCCACTAACCAGGTAATTCTGTTTTTGACATCCGTCACCACATAGCTTAGGTCATTAGTCAAAATTTCTACTAATGATAAACCATTGCCCCAACCTCCCACCTCACATAATCACAGACTGTCCTGAACGACACACTCTAAGAACTCAAGAGCTGAGGGTACTCCTGGTATCTCCTCGCCACCCTCACAGTGCCTAGCAGAGTGCTGTGTCTGACCTGGTGCTAAAATGTACGTTGAATGAGGGGATGGAATACATCTAACCTCTGAATGAATTTACACATTTTGGCTGGTTTCCCAGGAATCCACCCACACCTACAATAATTAAAACTGGGTAACAGCTAAGCCCAATGTAGGCCTAGGTCTTCAATCACCAACGTATTTATAATGATTAAGAGGAAGTATTAACATGTGATTGAGCATCTCTTATAAGGCAAGACCTTTTTGTTAGTTGTCCTAAGAATATTTGCTTAGTTCTTCACAACAAACGAACAAAGTATTGTTACTCGTATTTCACAGAAAGTTAGCCTTAAAGAAAACTTGTCCAAAGGGCAAAATACCAGGACTGGAACCCAGATGCCCGAACTCCATCACCCTTGCTCTTTCTTCTACCTGGCCTGGCCTGTCAGAGTGCACAGGCCCACCTTTCCTCAGTGACAGTGGCTACATTCTGGGTTGGAGATGCCTACTATTTTGACTAAGTCATTCCCCTGACGCCTAGGCTGTATAATCCTATATGTTGACCCCTTAGCACATGTGGCCATTAAAATTAATTGAAATTACATAAAATTAATTTCAGAAGCAATCAATAGCCACCTGTGGCTAGTGCCTACCTTTACTGGGACAACACAGAATAGTTCCATCAGCACAGGATACTTCTATCAGGTAATACTTTCTTAGAAGAAAAATTCCTGACTTTCTAGAACTCTAACTAGAAAACCTGAATTCTACCACCTTTAGATGAGAGAGGAAAGGTAATTTATAGTAAGTTTGTTCTTTATTCTGACAGGGAGTAGGACGCTTCTGATTTGCACTATTGATTAAAGTGTGTATTTTTTGTTTACAGGTGTTGCTGGCCCCTTACTAGGTCAGATGCACGAGCGCTTCCCCTTGCTGGTGACAATGGAAAGGGATTTACAGTAACTTGTGCTCAAGCCCTTCTCTTGGCCCCTTACTTCTAACTTGAGAGTGAACTGAATAGTTTTGTGTCCAGAGGAGAACAAAACTCTTTCATCCACTCCAAGATCAAAGTAAAAAATACCTCAAATAAAGAGCTGACCCAAGGTCATGAAAATCACCCATATTTATCCCTCTGTTTCCAAGGAGGACAGCACCAAAGTTTTCTATATTATAATAAACATACAGAACTGCAAACAGACCTTGATGCAGTCATCCCATTTGGTTTTCCTTTTTCAGGAGGTTTTAAAAGGCGCACTGGCTGCCTTCAGATCATTTTCATTTCCCGTTAAGAAAAAAAAATTCCAATGTGTTTTATTAAAATTTTTCATCACACAGATTACACTCCAATTTCTATTTTTTAACTGAAAAGGACTGATTAAATCAGCAGGTAGCAACTGAATCGTGTTTAAGACTCAGTGTGACTGGAGTAGATTATTTTTTCCTTTTTTTTTAAAAAACAAAAAAAAACCAAAAAAACCCCAAAAAAACCTTGGGCAAGACTGGCTTTCTGCTCCTTTATTTAGTGGTACTGAAATGTTGCAGCTTTAACCGAGGGTTTTGTTGTCATTTCCCTCCCCACCAAGGACATGTAGAGTAAAAAAATTCAAAGTGCCTCTAATGACTTGGCTTAATAAAAACTGACAGGTAGTGTGGATACAAGAGAAACAAACTGTTAGAGGTGAAGCGGACAAGGCAACAACCATGCCTCGCTGCAGTACTGATGGGCAGATTTAAAGGCTTGCTGTAACTTGTAGCAAAGTTAAAATAATGCTTTCAGAGTAATAATACCTTACATATCTACAGTGTTTTTCATCTACAGTTAGCCTAAGGCTTTTTACATTCTATATATAGATTCTGCTTCAACCTCCCCTGAAATCCAGCTACCTTTGGGGTGGAACCCCACATCTTCTCTCTGCCAGCAAGATTACACAACAGTTTGCAGGAGGGAAAATGAGGAATAATTTCTCCTGTTGAAGCTGCAGGAGGAATTTCTGAGTGGGAAGAATGTAATTTCTAAGTTAGAATTGGCACTGACACTAGGACTTAACGCCCCGATTCATACGGAAAGTGGGCGTGGAAACATCAAAGAACACAAGGGGTCACCGCCAATAGTTTTAGTTCTCAAAAGATTAATTATAGCATTTATGAAAATGAAAGCTATTTCCCAATATGACTTCTAGATTTTACCTGTTAGGCTTGAGAGGACCATACGTTGTTTTTTTCTTTTATTTTTCTCCTGTTTTTAAGGGAAAACAACTATAAGAACACACCTACACTTTTAACCATGCTTCTAGAATGGTCAGCAAGGGTAGCAAATGTATATTAAGCCCTGCTAGGCACTGGTGGAGTGATAAATCTTTTCGCATATAGTTAATTATTTTGTAGGTTTGTGAATTTCAGAAAAGTATGAAAATTAAACGTAAAAATTGCAAATGAAAACTATGGAAAAACAGAGTAGAGATTTATGCTATCTAATCTCCCACAGAAAGGCCTTATCAACAGAAGTTACCTAATGGAAAATAAGCATGGACAAGAGGGTAAGGGGATGAAGAGAAAATGAAAAGGCAGGAAGGAACAATTTTCACTTGCTCAGAAGTAAAAACATAAACCAACATAAAAAACAACAGCAACCTTCACCTTCCAAACTAGAGAATGACTGAAATACTCTCTAATTTTCTCTCAAATTAGTTTTTTTTCAAATTAATCTTTTCAAGGCCTGCAAAGGAAAGGGCTTAGACATTTATCCAATTTACACCAAGAGCTTTGAATGAGGACCATATTTGAGTACTCATTACAGAAATTTTAAAAGTTGGCTTGACTAAAAACTAAGAATAAAAATGAAATAAAACTTGAGAGCTGAGAATCCCAGCATTTTTGATCTGTGATACAGCCATTACAACATAAAAGCCTCACCCTCTCAAACTCCTATTTTAATACAAATTACTGTACAAAAGTCCACCTGCTAACATACGAAACTGCCACCCCCTCAAAAAAAATTCTGATAAAAATTTTTAGAGTCATCAGAGAGCCATGATCTATCAAAGGTTTCTTAAAAATGTTTAGAGTCATCAGAGAGCCATGATCTATCAAAGGTTTCTTGGTTCAGCGTACCAGATTATTCCCATTTTCCTTCATTCATTAGTTTATTAATTAATTTAATAATTATTCACTAAATGCCAGTAGCACCTTCCAGTTGTAACAACTACAAATATCTCCAGATAATGCCAAGAATGCTCCCAGTTGAGAATCACTGATCTAATCTATGCGAGTTTAAGAAATCAATTTCTTTGAGAAAAAGCATCTCAAAGAGAAAACTAAAAATTAAAAGATAATATGCCAAAGTTTAAAGAAAGTGAAAAGAAATACACATATTAAAATAAAATTTCAGGTAGGTTTTCTTTTTAGCTTTCACTAAATTTTTTGGAAAAATATAAAAGTAGAGAAAATAAGAAAAAGAACCTTACATATCTATTATTATTATTATATACCTATTATTGAGATTGAAATTTATTTATATCTTCTATGTAAGATGTGTTCATCTATCACTTTTTAAAAAACAAACCTTAACTGTCATATTTTATCTAAATATTCACTATGTAATCCTAAAACATGAGGATATGTTCACACATAATCACAATACCAGCATTCCCTCTAACAAAACTGACAGTAATTACTTAGCATCATCTAATATAGTACATATTTGTACTCTCCCAATTGTCCCCAGAATGTCTTTTTTATAGTTTTTCATTTGATTCAGTATCCAAATAATATCAACAAATTGACTTAGTTGTTCATATCTTATAATTGCCTCCCTCCTTTTCCCCCACAATGCTATTGACCTGAAGAAACAGGATCTGTCTCCTCCTGTTTCTTTTGAAATGTTCCACATTCTGGATTGGTCCAGTTTCTGCTTTATGGTGCCATTTACCTTGCTTATCTCTCCCCTTTCTTCTTGTGATCTGTCTGTTACATCCAGGTACTTGGTTAGACTCAGGTGCAACTTAATTCATGCACAATATGTACTCCATATTGTCTCCCATCGGGGTGTACAGAATCTGGCTATTCCTTTTAGTAACACTAAAATTCATCAATGGGTACATAAGGGTTCATGTGGCAATAGCCTAAAAGCTCCACTGTGAGGCTGCATTTTGCCCCTTAGAGTTATCTGCAGTGGGGTTCTTTGGCAGCCTGCAAACAATCAGTTCTCCATTAGTCTTTCACACTTCATAGTTTTAGAATCAGTTGATTGCCTGAATTACTTCATTAAGAATTGCAAATTGGTGATTTTTAAAAATTTTATCATTCACTCTCCATTCTTTTCTTCACCAACCAGTCTTTATTTGGTTACCCTGGATCCATTTCAGAGGGGGAAGGCGGGATAAATGCTTACTCTCCAGTATTCAGAATGAAAAATCAGTTCCTACATCCTCTTAACACAACCAGATCAGTTTTTGAAAAGTACTCTGAATTCTCACACAACAGATTCTTCCAGGAGCCCCAAGTTCCTTTTAGAAAAGAATGGTATTTAGAGACCATAATCTGAGCAGTTTGTGCTCTTGGCAACCAGGTTGTTTCTAGAGCTTTTTAGTGTACAAAAAAACTAGAAAATATTCCTGTTTTAAAATGAGTCATTCTGATATTTCCATTTCAAATAAATGTTGCAAGATTTTTACTTAAGTTCTCTGATTTTTGTATCTGTATCTCTCTCTGCTAAAAATTCAAGTTTTCAACAATATTAGCATAATTATTTATTTATCCTACAATATACATACTACAGTCTCAAAATAATAATACTAATAATAAAGAAGTTTAAAATATTTTGTAGCCCTTACATTTTTTACCTTAGAATATATCCAACTAAGGTTACATGATCAAAACCCTTTTCTAGAATTACCTGATATTTTTTCTCTGAATTGTTAGGTCATAAATGCTTTGCAGAGACTTACTTATTTCAGTTTAACTTTTAGGGCCATTTTTTTTTCATCTTGGCTTTAATTTTATTTTTGTTAAGATAAAAAATTTACATCCAAAGTCAAAACTACTGAACAAAGTATATTCAAAGATATCTCACTTCCATTGCTCTATACTCTTTGCCATTGTTAACCATTTTTATTACTGTTAACTTATATTTAGTGTTTACTGTTACAAATATAAGCAAGGGCACCATATATTTTATCGTATTTTATGCAAATATGTATTTTATGAAAATCAAAGGCATAAAATACATCATACACTTCTCAGCACTCTGCTTTCTTCACTGTGAGGGATACAGAAGTTAGTCATCTGAGTTTTCTTTTGGAAAAGGACTTTTTGATCAGCTGCTGGGAATGGCATAAAGCAAATGGTCTTCAGCTGTCAGCCCCTTCAGGGGTGCTTCAGCCACAGAGAGCCACCTTGACCGCAACCAATGACTGACTGAGGAAGAAGCTGTAAATGCCCAGCCATTTAGGCCCAGTGGGGGACACTCTGACAGACTATTTCCTCCCTAGAGCTTGTGGGATCACCTAGGGTTGTCATTTGGCCTTTCACTCCAATATAACTTCTCCCTCTGCTCAGTCTTCTTCTGCATGATGGGTGTTGATACCAGGGACACTGCCATAAACATCCTGCACATTAAACTCCATCTCAGGGTGTTCTTCTCAAACATGGCTATCAAATCTAGCAGATAAAATTACAGAATGTCCAGCTAAATCTAAACTTAAAATAAACAATGATTTTTTTTTTTAGTATAAGTGTGTCCCCAGCAGTATCTGGAACATATACTTTAAAGAATACAAAACCCACTTAACAAGATATTCTACAGATGACTCTGCACTTGTGTATATATCTTTTCTTCATTTCTTTCTGCTGCTTATTATGAGAATATACTGGTACACATTTGAGTCACAAGTTTTGCTGTTATGTACAATGTCACAATGAATAACCTTATGCATATATTTTTTCAAACTTTTTACCCATGTACTTTAAGGAATATCCTTAGAAAGGGAACTGCCATGTTTACAAAGTAAATGCATATGCAATTTTGTTAATATATTGCCAATTCCCTTCGATAAGGATTACCAGCATGGTATGATGGGAAAGAATGAGAGAAAAACGTTAGCAATGCTTTTCTCCAGATCGGGTGGTTATGGATTAGCCTGATTACAGCCTATCTTGTTTTTTCAATGCACTGCGTATTTTAAATGATTATAGTTGTTTTTAAGTGCATATACAATATAGTTTTAGTTTTAAAACTGAAAAACTCTCCAAAGGAATGAAATTTCATGATTAAGTGAGAAACTAATAGAGGAGTAGAAGCAGGTAGAAGTTGGAAGTATTATTCTCTTAAAACTTGAATAGTGTATGGTAGGAATAATTTTTAAAAAGCATTTGGTAACAGATACCAGGCCCTCTTAAAGTACTTGTATATTTTAGTCTTCTGCTTTTGAAATGCCTTTTAAGAAGATACTCTGAAATATAGATGATTTACAAACAAAGTTGTTCATAGCCCAAGTTTTGGACCCTTAAGTAAAATATCATGCAGTTATAAAAACGAATGCTATTTTTAAATAATTTAATTCAAACTCACTGTGAAAATAACAATGACAACCCAAAGGAAAATCCTCTGGAATTTCATCACCCAATACATGTTTCCATTTTTATGGAGAACCCTTTAATATTTATGCATATACATGCAACTTGTGCAAAGTTACAATAAATTACAACTTGATATTCTACATTTTACAAAACATATCACTATGTTTCTATTTGCTACCGCCTTGATATTTCTTACCTCATTCTGACGCCATTAAGATTATCCTATTTATCAGTGGGTTTGCATCCTTCATCACCTTTCTCCAGGCTCAGATAATCCATATACACAAATTCAATTCACATGCAGAGGACATTTTTGTCTTTGCTTACTTTTATATAAATATGATCATTCTATAGACACTTCTTAATAACTAACTTTTCTCACTCAACATCATACATCATGGACATTGTTGTGGATGACCAGATATAGTTCTAAATCATTCTTTTTTACTAGCTGAATGATATTTCCTAATATGAATGAAACATGCTTTATTTCAACCATTCTCCTATTTATCGGCATTCAGGGTAAATGGGTTTTTGTTTTGCCACTCTATGCTGAAATAAACGTCCTTATACATATTTCTAGACATGAACAATTTGCTTTTGATAGAAAAGTTTCTTAGAAGTGGAGTTGCTAGGTCAAAGGGGATGGACTTCTTAATTTGAAATGCATATTTCCATACAGTACATTTTTAAGGTTTATACCAATAAATATTCCCACCAGTAGCGTATGAGAGTGCCCTGCCTCCACGTACTCACAAGCATTTTAATAAAATTTTTGCCAATCTCATGGGTGAGAAGTAGTATCTCATTGTTACTAATGAAACAAAGCATTCTTTCATGTTTATTGGTCTTTTGAATTTCTCCTTCTATTAACTGCTTATTCATATCCTCTGAACATTTTTCTATTGGGGCTCCTAGCTTTTGCTCAGATAATGAACTTTATATTATTATGGCTAACATTCTTTTCCTGTCATATGTGTTGCAACATTTACCTCCAGTTTCTCATTTGTCTTTTGATTTGGTATTTGGTAGACTTTCACATACCAAAGATACTTTATGGATTTAAATATCTCTTCTTTATGCCTCTGAACTTTTTGTCTTGCTCAAATTGCTTTCCTTTACCCTAAAGTTATCCAAAACATTCACTTAAATTCTCTTAGCAGGTTTTTAGTTGGATTTAAAAAAGCATATAACCTTTTTATTCACCTGGAATTTCTTTGTTTATTGTGTGAGGTGGGGAGTCCAAGAATACTGTTTATCCAGGTGGACAGCCAGTTGTGAAAACACATTTAATAAATAAATAAACCACTCTTTCTCTACTGAATCAAAGTATCATATTTATTATACTTTAATTTTCTAAGTATACTGAGCTATGTCTTTTCCACAGATATATTTCTCTGTTCCTCTGCTAATATCTTAGTATCTTGATTATCAAACTAAAATATAGGTTTTAATTTCTATTAAAATCTAGAAGTTAATAACTCCATATAATTTTTAAAATACAACTGTTAGAATTCTGAACATTTATTATTTTACAGAGATATTAGGATCATTTCACCTTTTTCACTCTCTTTCCAAAAACAATTTAAAAGAACTTTTGTACTTCTAATTGAGATGGTAATTTACTTATATATTAACATATTAATGTTTAGATCCTTGACATTTTTATGATAAATCTTTCGTACAGAATGATATGCCTTTCCTTTCTTGTAGTCTGTTTTTATGTACTTGAACAAGATTGAATAAGAATATTCAATGATTAGAATGATATTTGTGAAGACTTTCAATGACATCAAATAACATTTAATATTAAACCAAATAAAAGTAAAGAAATAAAATTACACGGACAGCATGATGCCAACTGAGTTAAAATGCATAGAAAAAGACTGACAGGAAATATTCTAGAACATTAACAACGTGACATGTCTGCGTGGAAAATCTGTATATGACCTTTATTTACCACGTATAATTTTCCATAGTTTTAAAATTTCTACAGTGGGCTGGACCCAGAGCAATACTCGGGCTAATAAAACGTATATAAATGCTCCTATCTGCCTCCTGAAAGAGGCAGTGACTCAATACTTGAAAACAAGCAGCACCCTTTGCCGTGTGCCAGAGTCCCATTCTGTCACAGAAGGACCTATAAAAACCTTCCATGACAAGGTGTCTGATGGATTCAGTCAAATTACACAGTACCGCTATATGTGTAGAATGTTCCTTTCCTTAGAAAACAGAAATTCTAAAATAAGCATACTAGTTCACTCTTCCAACATAAGCACGATGTTGGAGTTCATGGGAAGTAATGGCAATTAGTGTATCAGGCATTTATAATTCCATTCCAACATATAATAAATGCTTCATGAAGAAATTTTGAAAGCACTTTATCTGAAATCACCAACCAGTCAAAGAATGCACCGGATACAATGCTTAGTTAACTCAAAAGAAATTTCTGTGAAGTCTCTAGGAAGTATTTTGGTGAAGGCTAAACTGTCAATTGAAAATTGTTACCCCTTGAATAAACCTTACCAACATGTTCTTTCTTGTTTCATCTTTCAATATGTGTCCTTTTTGATTCTTCTGAAGTATGAAAATGAAAGACTGAAACATTAGGTAGTCAATAATATGCAGGTTAAAAATTTCCACTACAAAAGTGTTTCCCTAAGTCAGCAGTTTTTTTTTTAACCTTCTTCTCTTAGAAATCACATAACAGCAACAAGAAGACAAAGAAAGTCTGCAAACTCCATTTACAATGAAGCTAAGGTATGGATATAACCTAGAGACATGTATATGACCTGTCAGAAACAGCTTAGACTGAGAAAATGTGAGGAGAATTTTTTTTTAATGAGATTTTTGAAAAGGCCCAGCCACAGGGAATATCAGAAACAGTCAGCAACAACACACTTCCTGGAGGTGAGAGCCTCATCCTGTGCTGAAGAATTAAATTCACTGTTGGCAATAAGGGGTCAGAAAATAATGTAGACAGGACTGGAAACAGAAAAACTCTTTGACTTGGTTCAATTGAGAAAAGCAGATGAGGCGGGCTAGACTAATAATCACATTGACGGCAATATTTTTAGGAATGCTGTATTTACATATTAGTCCCTGTGGTAACAGAGAAGGAGAGAGTTTTCAGGCTGTGAACCTGGAAGACTTCCCCTTCTCTTCCCAGTTCTGAACCCCCTACACCACAACAAATCTCCTGCAAGTAGCCAGCTCACTCAGTGATGAGTAATAAGAAAATTCCAGAACAGTATCAACACAAAGATCTAACTTGAAAGCTGTAGCAAAGAACAGAGAACTGTTAGAAGATTCAAAAAACGTGTTTACCATAAAATATTTGTCATGACGCAGAAAAAAAGTTACAACTAAAAATATCATGGAGTATTCTGAAAATGTGAGGTAGCAACCACCTCTAGAAAGACCACAAAGGAAAATGCAAGAACACCTGCACAAATGCAAGAATTTAGGGAAGACACCGAGGGATAAAAAGAAGATATAAAATGTGATGAGTGTGAATAGAACATAGAATAGAAGTGGAACACAAAAACAAAAATTTGGGATAGACTTCACTTATAGCAAGATGAAGCAGATGTACTTTTCAATATTCCTCCCACTAAGTACAAATAAAAACTATATATAAATACACACACACAGACACACACATATATATGTGTGTGTATATATATACACATATATAAAAAACAATCACAGGAAGACTCTGAAAGTTGAAGAGAAGAAAGCAGACCTATTAGGGACCTTAGGACTCAAGGAATAACACAGTGGTGAGCTTCCTGGCTGATTTTTTGTTTGTTGATTTGTTTGTTTTATCTCATCTATATCAGACTGAATATTGGAAAGCCAGCAACCCAGAAACGCCAAAGGGTGCAGACAAAATAGTACCTAACAAAACCCTGCTCTCTCTAGCCACAGGATCAGGAAAAGGGACAACAAACATTTAAACAATGGCCACTTTACTCCAGTCAAATAACAGGAAAAAACTGTGGCCCTCACCCCAGCCATGACGGCAAAGGCAAGCGAGAGGCAACCCAATGTCCCTGATGGGTTAGTATTACAGAAGAGTCAGGACTTTCACCCCTTTTAGGCAACAATGATGCTTCTCTCTACCTTGTGGTATCAGTGGAGGTCACACAGAGAGAAATAACAAGGTACCCTCTGAACCAGGATTTTACCATCAAAAGTCTAGTGAGGAACTTGAAATCCTACTACCACTTAGCAGCAATGAGAAGCTCTCCCCACCCTGAATGTCAATAGACAAAGAGAGGAACCTGGACTTCTACCCCCGATCCCCAGCAGTAATGAGGCATCTCTCACTCCCTTATTGGAATGGAGCCACAAAAGACCAGACAAAAGACAGGTTTAAAAAAGATCCAGTCACCTAATACTTCAAATGTCTAGGTTTCAATAAAAATAAATCACTCATTGTACCACGAACAAGAAAAATCTTATCTTAAATGGAAAAGGGCAATCAATAAACACAATACTGGGGTAACAGCAGTGCTAGAATTATCTGGCAAAGATTTTAAAGCAGTCATCATAAAAATGCTTCAATAAGCAATTATTAACACAGAAGAAACAATTCTAAAAAGTAGAAAGTCTCAGCAAAACTGAAAGAAACAAAAGATACAGAGAAGGCTCAAATAAAAACATCTGAACTTGAAAGGATAACAACTGAAAAAAAAAATTAAATAACTCACTGGATAGGCTCAAAAGAAGAATGAAAGGAAAAGAGGAATTAGTGAACTTGAAGATACAGCAAGAGAAACTAACTGGTCTGAAAAATGACTGGAAAAAAGAATAGAGCTAAAGGACTTGAGGGACTATTACAAAAGAACTAGCCTGTTTGACATCAGAAACTCGTAAGGATAAGAGAAAGAGAGTGGGGCTGAAGAGATACTCAAAGAAATAATGAACCAAGTTCCCAGTTTGATAAAAGACATGAAACTTAAAGAAGCTTAGTAAAAGTCCAAAGGATAAATCCAAAGAAATACACACCAAGACATATCATAGTCAAACTTGTAAAATCAAAAACAAAGAAAAGAACTGAAGGCAGCAAGAAAGAAACAATACCTTACTTGTAGGAGATAAATAGTTCAAATGCAGGGATTCATCACCAGAAACTGAGGCCAGAAAAATGCGGCACAACATTTTCAAGAACTGAAAGAAGAGAACTGTTAATCCAGAATTCTATAAAACTATCCAGTGAAAATATCCCCAGGAATAAAGAGGAAACCCAAAAGGTATGCACACCAAACAAGGCAAAAATTGGTAGAACTAAAGTAAGAAATATTTATATCCAAAAAGAAGATGTGTTATATTTATACAATGGAATACTACTCAGCCATAAAAACTGACAACATAACGCCATTTGCAGCAACATGGATGCTCCTGGAGAATGTCATTCTAAGTGAAATAAGCCAGAAAGAGAAAGAAAACTACCATATGAGATCACTCATATGTGGAATCTAAAAAAAAACCAAAACAAAACAAACAAACAAATCATAAATACAAAACAGAAACAGGCTCATAGACATAAAACACAAACTTGTGGTTGCCAAGGGGGCGGGGAGTGAGAAGGGATAGACTGGGATTTCAAAATGTAGAATAGATAAACAAGATTATACTGTATAGCACAGGGAAATATATACAAGATCTTATGGTAGCTCAGAGAAAAAAATGTGACAATGAATATATATATGTTCATGTATAACTGAAAAATTATGCTCTACACTGGAATTTGACACAATGTTGTAAAATGTTTATAAATCAATAAAAATGTTTAAAAAATACATAAATGTTTATATCCAAAATTAACAGTTTGATATTTCAACAGCTCCCTCTTTCTCTCAACGATTGATAGACTAGACAGAAAATCAGCAAGGATATAGAATAAAATAACAACACTATCAACCAACAAGATCTAGTTCACATTTGTTGAACACTCCATCCATTAACAGCAGAATACATAGTCTTTTCAAGAGCCCATGAAATACATGCATTTACCAAAACAGGCCAAGTATTTCTCATGAAACAAATGTTAACAAATTAAAAAAAAAAAAGTTAAACCACTATGTTTCCTGACTACAATGAAGTCAAAATAGAAATAAATAATAGGTAACAGGAAAGTCTCAAAACACGTGGGAAACTAAAACCATACTCCTTTGACAAAATCCAATAACCATCATGATAAAAACTCAGCAAAATAGCAATGGAGTGTTAAAGGAAGTATTAAAACAACTTCCTCAATTTGATAAAGAACATCTACAAAATCAATGAAGACTGTAGCAAAACAATCTGAGTGCATTACAGATGTATAAAGCAACTCACTGAAGGAGTCAGGCAGAAGGTCCTGATCTAGGTGACTGTAACTGAGTAAATTTTTTCATCTGAAAAACTATATTCCTGTTGATAAAGTTATTTCCTACAGGGGTACTGGTTAGTAACTCTCATAACTTATCAATTCTTACTGGAATTAATAATAAAGTAAATGAATGGCAAATGGTAGGATTCAAGTTTCTCACTATTGTAGGGTGACTTTAGAGATAAGGAAGGGGAGGAGGCTCTACTGATATATGTGGTAATGAATTAGAGGTGGACACATTACTATGAATGCATGTTTAGTCTAATATAGATACAGTGGTTACATACAGAAATATTCATTACTATGAATTCATGTTTAGTCTAATATGGATACAAATAGTTACATATAGAAAAATTTCAGGTATGTATACATACAGGCATTAGTATATACACAAATATTTCCTTGGTCTGTCAGCTAGAAAAAAATACCCCCGTAGCAATGAGCCCACCTAGTTCCCAGATCTTGGTTTTTAATACCATTCTCCGGTAAAAGGAACAAGGGATCCTTGGAGAAGTGGCTCATTCTAGAACTCTGATGGAAAACATGTAAGATGAGCTTGGAGCAACTTGAAATGCCAGAAAGTAAGTAAGTGTTAAAACAAGCAAACAAAACAAAAGGAACCAGGATGATGGAAGTTATGTCAAATGGATACGAGAGGTAATTGAAAGAGCCCAATGGCCAGAGCATCAAAATCAAGTCAGAATGAGACTGTAGCCCAAAAAATAACATGAATACCTTGAGTCCACACTGTTATAAGTCAGTCACTGAATATGTAAATAAATAAACACACAAATAAGGGAAAAAAGACAGAGCTCCCATGCAGAATTCACAATAGTTTGTGCAGATACTTGGCCTTCAAGGAGGTGGCAATAACTTCCCATTTCTTGTGTACGGGCTGTGCATAGTGATTTCCTTCCTAATGATACAGTATAATAAAGGAGTAAAAAAGACTGACTTTATAGTCAAGAAAACTAACAATTGCTACCTCAGCCAGGTGCTCAAGGTCAACATCTACCTGTTGATCGTATGTACCCTTGACAATGATGTGGTAAAAATGACACCTTTACCTCTGTGATCTTCTTCCCCAAAACCCACAACCACAGTCCAATCTAAGAAAAGTATCAGATACATTCTAGTTGTGGAATATTCTATAAAATACTTGACCAGCCTTCTTTAAAACTGTCAAAGTCATCAAAAACAAGGAAATCCTGAGAAATTGTCCCACTCAAGAGAAGCCTAAGGAGACATAAGGACTAAATGTGGTATCCAAGATCAGATTCTGGAATAGAAAAGTGGCATTAGGTATAAGCTAAGGAAATATTAATAAAGTATAGACTTCCAGTTACTAACAATGTATCAAATTTATTCCTAATGAATGTTACTGATAATGAGAAAAACTGGGCATATGGTATACGGAAACTCTCTGTAGTATCTTTGCAATTTTCCCATAAATTTGAAACTGTCTTAAAATAGAAAGTTTATCTAAGAAATTGCTTTAAGGGGAAAATAATCAAACAATACAATTTTAAAAATGAGTGAAAGACATAAACAGAGATTATAATGAAAAGGATATACAAATGGCAAATAAGCACATGAAAAAATGTTTGATCTCATCTATTAGGGAAATGCAAAATAAAATAACAATTAGACATAACTACACACCTCTTAGAATGGCTACAATAAAAAATATTGATAACATCCAGTGCTGGGGAGGATACAGAGAAACTGGGTCTCTCAGATATTACTAGTGGGAATGTGAAATGTTACAGCCCTCCTGGGAAATGGGTCTCTCTGCATTATTTCTTACAGTTGCCTGTGAATTTACAATTATCTCAAAATGAAAAGTTTAATATACAACAACAACAAAAAACCCTCCAAAATGACCAGTGAGATGAGTATAAAACTG
The DNA here is from genome assembly GCF_048773025.1 of Camelus bactrianus. Classification (NCBI taxonomy): domain Eukaryota; kingdom Metazoa; phylum Chordata; class Mammalia; order Artiodactyla; family Camelidae; genus Camelus; species Camelus bactrianus. The sequence continues at coordinate 17,591,094 of NC_133555.1, forward strand.
GAAGGAATACAAGAGAAAATCAGCCACTGTGGAAAGCATGGTAGGAGATACAGAGCATAGAGGTAGAAAACACATTAAGACTAGGACAAAATGAAGTTTAGTTAAAACCAAAAAAGCTACAGGATGTAGGGAAAGGAGATGCAACATCTATATTGTTAGAGTCCTCCAAAGAAGATCAGAATAAGGGGAAATTAACATACTTCAAGATTTGATGCAAAAAAAAAAGTCCTGGATAGAATATGACCTGAATCTTCTTAAAGGAAGATTATAACACGAACCACAGAAAACTGGCCAGAAAGTCAACACCAAAACACATCTTTGTAAATTTTTTTAATTTTAGAGCTAGAATTTAAAAAGCGAATCTTTGGGGATAGTAAGACAAAAAAGGTCAAGCTGTTAGTTAATGGGAGTAGAAATAAAGTTGACCTCAAATTTATTCGTGTTGACATTTTTAACCAGAAGAGGGATTAGCAGCATCTACAAAATACTCAAGGACATAAAGAGCGATTCCAAGACTGTATATCCCGCCAAGAACAAGGCTGTTAAAACAGACACACATAATATACACAGTTTTGAATACTAAGGAACATGGAGACGATGTTTCCCAGAAGCCCTTCTTGATGAAACTAGCAGAGGACAAACTTCCTCTAAAAAGAGATAATTAAGGAACTATGGTAAAGAGGCACTAGTCGGCCCTGAATAGATCTAACTGTAGAAATAAAATGTAAATGAAAACAGAAATTAATCATAAACATGTATGCTCTGCATAATAGGAATGATAGAAATAATAAGCATTAGGAAGGAAAGGAGGAGGGAGGACTGAGATACTGAGATAAGACCTCAAGAAAATGGAAAACATTTTCACGGATTTTAAAACCCAGAGTCAAACTAAATAGAAAAAATGTTAGCAGTATAATTTGCAGCTCATAATGGCCTGTGTAAAACAAGAAAATATTAAAATCTCAAAAAATATACCAGACTAGGTCACAGATAAATCTCTCTCTCACACATACACACGTGCATATAATGCAATAATGCAATAGACACTCTCAAACATGCTAGTGTCCATTTCACTGACCCCCAATTGGACAATTTCCTTTAATTGAAAATTAGAATGACTCTTTGAAAAGCAATGTATCAAATATTTAAAAAAAAAACTTGTACTACGACCTTCAAATGTTTATACAAAAAGAAAATATCTACACCCAGTAACTTCTTTTGGTTCTCTATAAAAAGATAATTCTAAACTTAGAAAAGGGCATATAAGAACACTGTAATTTATGAAATAGTAACTGTGCACTAAATATTTTAATCCTAATACCTCTGTGGTATTACAGTACATACCAGATACACAAAAAGATACATAACAATACAGAAATGCTTATACAATAATGTTAAGAGACAAAGCAGGAATATATCAAACATATACAGATATATTCTATTCTTTCTCCTGCATAAAAACATTTAGCAAAGGCACATGTAGTACTAAAACTCTGGAATATGTTTCCCAAAAACTTTGCCAAGTAATTTCTTTTATTTCTTTATTTTTTATTTTTAAGGGTTATTAGCTTTATTAGTCTTTTTAAACAATAAACTTTGGGTTTTGTTATTCTTTCTGTTACATTAATTTCTGTTATATATTTTTCTTTTATTCTTCTTTGATTTAACTTTTTTACTGAAGTATAGTTAGTTACAATGTGTCAATTGCTGAGTAATTTCTTTTAAAACACAGCTAGAGAAATAAGTAGGAGGAGGGGAAAGGAAAAACAGAGAGAGAAAGATGAAATTTGGAAAAACATATCTAGGGGACTTTATTTTTTTTTGTTTTTTTTTTTTTTAATTATTGTTCTATAGCAGAAGTAGCAAACTGGCTTCAATTTCACCATGTGGCCCACTAGTCAATTTTCATTGGCATTCTGTAATTAACATATGCTTCTCTATTTCTCCCTTTCCTACTCTTCTTTTCCTTTCAATTTATTATTTTATTCTTTCAATCCTCTTTTCCTCTACTGTGGTCTACACTTTAGCTCATATGCCTGATAGACCACTATGTTAGAATTACCTGGAGTGCAACCAACACCCAGAGAGATGCCTAGGCTCTGCCCCGGACCTGAGGTATCAATATTATTGGAGGTGGTCCAGGAATCTGCATCTAACATGTTTTGTGGGGGATTACTGCTCAGACTACACTTTGAAAACGACTCTTCAATACAGTTTTTTTCTTTTTATAACCAAGTTCAGGGACTTCAAACAATAATACCACATCAGTATTTTTTCCTATTCCTTACTTCAACCAGACTAGCTCTCTGCCTTTATCTGTTTCACACTTAGTGTTCCATGAAATTTTTCATTTAATAAAATGTTCTGCTTCTCAAGGAAAAGGCCTGAAAAACTATCGGTAAGGTTCTACCACAGACCTCTTAAACTGATTTGCCATATCCACAGTCCACAGAAATAGAAGGTCAAAGATAGACATGTTAAGGGCTTTAGTAAAGGAAAGAAAAGCAAATCATCTGCTCCCTCCTAGTTTTCTGAAATGTAGGACTGATTCCTGTTGAGAAATCCAAACATCACAGACTTTATTTCTTAGATCAATTAATTTCTTCTGTTTGATTTTAAACTTGATCTGTTAGGTCAACTGATTGCTAACTCCTCTAATGTTTGACACAAAAGAAAATCCAAACATCTACTCATCCTCCAAGAGTCAATTCAAATATTATATCCCCAAGTGAAGATTCACTAACTTCTTCAGTCATATTTAAAGAATCCTTCCTTTTTTTGCTACTGTACTTCACAGGCATTTAACACAGAATTGTAAATGATGGTTTACATAGCTATCTCCCCTTAGACAACGGGCAAGGTGTAAACATTCATCTTGGGAAATCCTGGCATAATAGGTACATTAAAATGATTGCATAAATCTAATTACAGAGTAAGAGATTCAGTCCTCTGCTCTAGATATAATTCAATAGTCCCTTCAGAACATATTAGGAAAGTGTTACCCATTTAAAATTTGTCTTCTATTTTTGGATTTATTTTCTTGCTTTTTGATCTTCATTTGTGGTGAAAATGTTAGGAGAATGATGTTGTCTGCTGCCGAGTTCATGTTGAAAAAGGCACTATATTGAGGTGCAGTTTGAAACGTGACAGCATATGTAAATGTGTTGGTGATGCTAAAAATATATGGATAAATGATGCATGACATCCACAGAGTATGCACAACTTTGTATTTATATAGTACCTACATGTAGACATTAGGATTCTATTTATGCATTTGCCAAGAAAGGGAAAAGTGTCTACATATGTCTCGTAAATATGGATCCGGGCTCATGCCCAATGCAGATGCTGCAGAGAGACGAGAGTGGGGAAAGGGGCGTGCTGCTCTGGGAGCAGCCTGTCTGTCAGATCATTTCCCCAGAATAGGTTTCTGGAAACATGAACAGAGATGATGGCCTGTAGACAACGGAAATTTATCCAAAGAGGATGAAAATTTTCTTCCATAGTGTTTCAGTCTTGCACATGATTTCTTATAATTCTTTGAAACTTGGTAATCTAGAAATGTCCCATGTGGTTGGTTTTAGTTAAAAGAACCCAAGCATCCTCGTTTCCCAAGTATGTAGACATGGGAGTTCTGCCTATTCCTTGTTTATAATCAGGATAGTGACTTGTAAGGAGACAAAGATTTTCCAAGAAAGAATGATGATATCGCTAGTGCATTATGCGTTTAAGACTTTTGCCCTTAGTCAGAAAAACCAGGTTTAGACTCTCAGTTTCAGCACTTAGTGTCTCTGTGACCTTGGGCCTGTGAGCCTGAGTCTTCTTATCTATAATAGGGGCATGATTAAGTACCCACCTCAGAGTGGAGTTTTTAAAACTCAAATGATGTAATGCTGGTAAAATGATGAGCACAATGACAGAACATTTTAAAATGTGAAACACTGTAGCTATTCATTATTTTATCTTCTACTAATCTTTCTCTTTGAAGAAAATAGGGTTTACTTCTTCATTTAGAATGACATTAGACTAAATTGTCACCCTGAAATATGAATGTATAATTTCAACAAAGTTTAGAACACACAGGTTTTCCCCCAAATCCGAATTTTTTTTCCACTTATATTTTTAAGTTTTATCATGTCTTACTCTGAAAAGATCTGGATTGTTTTATTCCATTCAAAACTTCCATGAGTAAGAGTTCGTCTTTTGACACTCAAAAAGTTACATCAAATTCCAGGTCTGCCATCCTACTCTGCTTTAAATCTTCCTTTCAAATGAGTCTGGGAAATGTGCTAGATGCGCCATTGCTGGTGGGGGCGGTAGAGTAGAGTGCATTTGGTCTGGTGAAGTGAAGGAGTTTCTATAATCCCCCTCCTTCCCTCCACAGCCTCAGTTTAAAGTAACATAACTGTCATTTTTACAACAGGAAACATGACTTACTTCTGTGGTATTGGCTTTTACTGCAAAAGAATTAACATCCATGACCACTTGATTAGCATTGTTTCCAAGAAGGTCTTGTCCTTATTGTATACTTAAGTCATAATGTTCAATGATGCAGAGTCCATGTCTTGAATTTGGAAAACTTGGCTTTTTACAGAGTCTAATCCGCATGAGGGACAAGAATGAAACACAATGGTGTGGGTAGAGGAGGGATCTCTTACTCTTCTCTTTTCTATTTATTCTTTGACTTGGATTTTTCTGTCACCCTCTCCCCTCCCTCCCTTCCTCTCTAATCCTCTTGTTGATTTCTTACATTGACGATGACATAAGCCGAATATAGTGCAGGAAATGAAGGCTCAGACATTAAACAGCAAATACACTGATGGAATTCTGTTTCATTTACTGGCTCAAATTCCACAGAGGAAAGTTTGATCTTTATAGTAAAAATATTTCAGCACAATACCATTCAAGGGTGAATCCCACAGTGCCAATTCACCACCTCCTCAACCTACCTGACAGCAGATCTCTAGTCTTCTAACTCCAGAGTGATTTACCAATATAGAAGTAGGTATATGCTGAACTAGTACATTATAAGGTCTGATATACCACAATCATTATTCTCTCTCAAAGAATTTTCTCTAAATATTACAAGAAATATATTCTTATTAAGTATACAAAAGCAGTATCTTTATATCAAAATTAGTGATAAACAAGTAATCTAATTATTTTAAACAAATAAATGGATATTCTTAAATGGGGTGGCTTAACTTACAGAACAGACAAAAGGCTCACTGTAGTTTTAAATAATAGCAATACAATTTTAATAAGGTTGCATTTTTTTTATTAGGTACATTTAAACTCTCCTTCTGATCTCTCATACTCAGCAGTTAAGCAGCTTTATTTGTGGAGCTTCTGTAACCACCTCATTTAACATTAGGTATATCTTTTACTTTAATTAAAGCATTCCTCTCCTTCAGTAATAGTCAATTGTTTTCAGTTCACCCATTATGTATAATTGTTTTCTTTGATCCATTCAAAACCTGGCTATTTTTCATGGCTAATTAAATCAACACTTGACCACTGCATTTAATGCTTAACTCAGTTTTATTTCTAATCTTGCATACCTGGGCTTCTGCACATAATATGCCTCAAAAAGATTGCGCACATTATATTAAGTTGCATACCGCCTGCAACTCATCCCTGGAAGTAGAGGCAAAGTGTATATTTCAGCAATTCCAGCAGAGGGCAGTCAAGCAAGAATAATCACTTTTGCAAGAGGAAAAATTGATGATGATGTTTCCTGATATTTTTTCAAATCAAATTAACATCAGGGTATGTGTGTGTGAGTGTATATGTGTGTTGGGGGTTGGGGGTGCGTGGAGAAAAAATGTATCCTTGGCGAGCCAACTCATTTCTCACTTAACCTCTTTCTCAGCTGAATAAGAGCCACTGTGTGCACAAGATAAGAGACAAGATATTTTCAAAACACTCCTAGTATTAAAACCAAAGCCATAAATTCTGTTGCGACAACTGACATTTTTATCACTCTACTTTGGCGTCTTTTACATTTTGTGGATTTTAAGACTAAGTTCACATCACTGAAGAAAGTAATCAAACTTTTGAAGAACATGATTCCTGGCCCAGAAATTATTGAAATAAACACATTTTATTTTAAAAGTAATAAGAGAAACAAGAGGAAGCTGGATTCAGCTTTCAGAAGAAAAAAATTAGAAGATATATTCTCTAGCAAGAGGTGGGATTTCTCACCCACAAATTACTCACAACAAGATTAACAACTCCTACCTGCCATCCTTGGTAGGTTTGTTCTCAATTACTTAACATCTATTTCTTTTCAAGGAGATCTTCCACCACCAATTAGAAACACTGAACCAGCAATCATCTGGCTAGGGATGTGGAAGTTCAGTTCCTTTTACTCTCAGACCCAATGAGACCAATAAACATTTAATAATCTCCTCTCGAAGAGGAAAAGGTCTTACTTTGTTGCTTCTGCCAATTTCCACAGTGTAAATACTCCAGCCTGGTCACCTCTGAGCTGCCAACATGAAGTCACTGAACACCAAGCTGGTAAGAGATGCAGGGAAGCACACTGTTAGATCACATCTCCAACCTACAGACACAGTAGATGTAAATAACTTCAATAACAAAGAAAATAGTAAAATGTAGTAAAATAATTAGGAAGTGATGAGTTTTGAGTATTTCTTACCTTTGTTTATAATTTATTTAATTATAAGTTTATACAATTTAATCTTTGATAATGGCTATGTTTAATAACTAGCTCACAAAATTACTGAAAATTTAACAGTCAGCTCTTGGGAGCTGATATGAACTGATCAGATCTGTCTGGTTCTTAGACCAAGAGAAGCAAGACAAGAAAACACAAGGCTGTCAAAAATGAGAATCAGTGTCCTTTTCACTTAGAGCATTTCATCATCCCTTACACCCAAGTTCTCTAGGCATGGAAAATCCTATCCCCTTAATGGATTATACCCTAACTTTTAAATTTAACTTTTTTTCCTACTAGAAGCATATTTTCATATTTAATAATTTATAGGCCACCTTCATGGTTTTTTCTGCCAGGCTATGAATGTAGGTTGTTACTTGACTCAAAAAAAAAAAAAGAAAGAAAGAAAAAAGAAAGAAAGAAAAAAAAAAAAACCTCTCAACTTTTAAACTTTAAATAATTTTATTTAGAAAGAAAAACATCAAAGGAAAAATCCTAATTATTTTTTATAAACAGGCATTAACCTAACAAATAAACGATGAAAGCAAACTGTTAGTAAATTCTAGCTAGACACTACTATGAACTGAAAGCTTTATATCTGAGGCTTGCCTCTTTTTATCAAAAAGATACTACAGCATGTTTTAATAAGTGTTAAAAACACATTAGCACTGAGACTTTCGCCTTGACATAACCAGAAAAACTGAAGCTTTTTCAAGGCTCATTATGTAATTCAACGTTGTTTGCTTTTATATCCATGTCCTTGTACATAAAATCCTTTAGAGTAGACTCTAAAACCATCTTGCCTTCCACTAGGAGTGCATATCCCTAGCTCAGGAGAACAATGATTCTACCAGTCATGTAGGCCTCAAATCCCCAGAATATAACTTTCCTCCTCTAGATTTGAGGCTTTTCAATTCTACCTCAAAAGTCAGTGTCTTTAGGCTGCATGTTATATATGAAAGTTGTTAAGAGAGTAAATCCTAAGGGTTCCCATGACGAGGAGAAAAATTTCTTTTTCTTTTTATTTGGTATCTGTATGTTTGGTGGATGTTTACTCAATTTATTGTGGTGATCATTTCACGATATATGTTAAGTCTGATCATCACGCTGAACGCCTTAAACTTATACAAGGCTGTAGGTCAATTATATCTCAAAAAAATGGAAGAAAAAATAAATACACATATGCTAAAGTTTCATTTCAAAATAAAACAGTGTCTCTGTATGAATTTGGGCAAATGACTTAATCTCTGAAAATCCTGAGTTTCCCAGTCAGTTGTTACGAAGATTAAAAGCACTTATCATACAAATTGCCCAGGAAGAAGTGTTCAAAAAAAGGAAAAAAGAAAAACACTAGCTATACTTACTGCTCTGGGCGGAGTTATGATTATTAATAAACTTAGCTATTTAGTTCCCAGTCTATAGCACATTAGATACATTAAATTAGAAATAGACATTACCCAGGATAACTATTCTTAAGGCAGAAAAAAAATCAGTTAATTCCTGATCATTCATGAGAAAACAACCCACTGGAAAAAAAAAAACAGAATCATGAACAGTTTGTTTGTTTGTCTGTTTGTTTGTTTTAAGAGCGAGCAGTAAAGTGGTCTGTGGAGCACCAAAGGCAGGGGCTGACACCTCTCTCAAAAGATCTTGAGAATGTCATTAAACAACAGTTGGGACCAGGACTCAGAGTTAGCAAGGAAAGTTTAAAATACATTCAATTATCTGTTTATTTAGCAGGTTAGTGTATAGCACATTTTGGAATTCTTATTAACCTGTTTACATTTACTAAAGTTGGTTAATGAAAATACAGTTCAATGATTTTGTTCTGTAGGCATAGACAAAAATTGGAAAAACATGTACTAGAAATCTTAGTATTTGTTATTTCTGAATTTGGGATTATGGGTGCTTTTTAATGTTCTTTTGTGTGATAATCTCCAAGTTTTTAAAAAAGAATATATGCTATTATACAATCCATAAAAAAAACCCTATGTGTACTGTTAAAAAAAAATTAAGGAATCAGTTCTTCTGAAACTTTGGTTAACATTGTATATGTTTCCCTTAATGTCACTGATTGAGTCATTACTGTTAGATCTTCAATCAGGTGTTAGTAATTCAGATTCATAATCAAAGAACATGTCATTTCAGATCTATTCCTGTCAATGAACATGGACTTAAAAGTCTCTGTAACGATTATGACAAATTTATGTCTTTTTTGGGCTTTATTTGCTGAGTGTTCTTCTGTTGAGCTTTTCTTACAACATGTGAAGAACTGTAAATCAAATGTAGTAAGAAAACCTGGATTACATAACTCAAAAACTGTTGAAGGAACAAGTGAAATTATGCCTGTGAATGTGATTCACAAACACGATCATAAAAACAATGCCATTTTATATTAGTATTATCATATACTAGGCTCAGCTCTAAAAGCCTCCAATTTTCATTTTCGGGTTTGTGAATGTGTTCTGAATAGAAGAGACTGTCAGACAAAGCTCTTTAGATAAATGAGGTTTTAATGGTATAGCCCAAATCAAATAATTGAGTTAACAAGTAAAAAGCAAATAATGTAAATCTGAGATATAATTTCAGGAATATTTAAGATTCCTCTCTAATTGTGGTTTCTTCATTTTATTTATTTATCTGTCTGCCTATTTATCTATCCATTCATCTATTTCTGTACCTATTTGCCTATCATCTACCCTTCCGTGCATCTATCCATGGATACATTCATCCATCTATCTATTCCTTTACATCACTCATCAGGAAAGTTTCTGAAAGCTCTGACTTTCCCTAAATAATGCACATTTATATAAAAGCTTATGAAACATGTCAAACGGTTCACAAACTAGCTATGCATCTGAAGAATCCCTGCTCTGTATCACGTAGTTTTCCATTTTTTAGACATTATCTCCTGTTTGGATATTTTAAGCATTAAAAAATGATATTGATTCTGTTTCATATGAAAGACTTACAGATATTCCACTACTGGTTTGCTGGAATTTCACAACAATGCGTGGTGTTTACTACTCTCCCCCTCTACCATTCCATACACTGAGCACTCAGTAGGCAGATTTAATTTGCACATTCTGGAAAATTATGTTGTATTATTTATTTAATCTTTTTTGGCCTCTTTTATCCTCTCTTCTCTCCTTTAAAGATATGTTGAGATAAATCTTAGAAATTTTTTTTCCTCTTATTTTTCTATTTCTTTCCTTCTTTTGTTCTCCTTTCTGGAAAATATCCACATCTTCATCTTCCAGTTTTAAAAATGATTTCTTTGCAAGCATTTTTCTTTTCTTTTCCAAGAGCTCTATTTTAATTTTTGGTTATTTATTTTTAAAAACAGCATCCTGTTTTATGGAAGTAATGTCATATATATGTTTGAGAGTTAGAAAGAGTTTCCTTTTTAAGTTCTTTTTTCCTGTTCCTACCTTATCCATACAAGCTACAGTTGGCTCTTTCCATTTATTGATTTCAGTATCTTTCTTCTTTGTTGGAAGCTTTCCCCAAGAGCTGGTGATCTTTGGTCCATTCATATGTCAGAATTAGTTATGAAAGAACTGACTGGAAACTTAGTCATGTTTGTTGACAGTTGGGCATGGAGCACCATAAGCAGATCTGGACATTACATATATTTAAAAGCCTAATAAGAAAGGTGGGAAAAAGAGGGAAGTGGGGCTAGAGGTCAGGGGCACTGAGGAAGTACATGGTTGTCAGTTTCCAGTTTTGTTTTCACCTCCTAATTCTACACTTGGAGCTTAAGAAAGTGACCAGTGAGAAATGCTTAATAGGAACAGACACACATTACATCAGAAGCCTGCTTTCTCTAACCCCAGGAAAGGGGAAATAGAGGAAGACAGAAACTTTTAGATGATATCATCAGTCTACTGCAGAAAAACACCACAGAAAAACTGTGACTCCATTTCCCTTCCAGGTCAGCGAAGATTCAGTAGGGAGTCCAGACTTCCTCTCTCACTAGGCTGTAATGAAGATCCCAAGTGAATTATAGGACATTAGAAATTATCTCAACAACAGACAGAAAATAGACTAAAGAAAAATTAATAGAACTTCAAGGGCCCTTGGGACTATGGCAAAAGATCTAGAATTCATGTCTTTGGAATCCTGGAAGGAGAGGACAAAGATGGAAGAAATGAAAAAGTAGTGAAAGAAATAATGATCCAGCTTCTCAATTTGCAAAGACATGAATCTACAGATTCAAGAAGCTGAGAGAAACACAAACAAGAAACCCTAATAAATGCAGACAAAGAACTATCATAGCCAAACTTCTGAGAATGAAAGAAAAAAATTCTATAAGCAATGAAAGAAATAAAATCTTATTGACAGAGGGAATATAATTCAAATGTAAGCAGATTTCTCTGGAGAAACCATGGAGGAATAGAGAAAAGAAATGTAAGAAGTATTTCTTTAAATTATAAAACATTTTTGAAACATATTTTCATTCCATGCCTCAAATCTTTTCTGCTATGGAACCTTGTAAAAAGCCCATACTCTTTTTTTTCCCCCTGATTACTTATCATTAAAGAAGACAAGCTCTGTCCAGGTATTTGGTCATGAAATTTTTAACCATTTTTAATTTCTCTTTTATACCCTGAGTATCAACTGATGTATTCTTAGAATTCTTCTCTGTTTTTGGGTTAGGGGAATTGTTAATATGAACCATACCTGACCAATTTTCCTATGTTTTCAGGTTTTATATGAGGAATTATTTTTTTTATCAATGATATTCAAATTTGTCCTCAGAGTACAATTTTACAATCACAGATTAATCACAATACCTGAAATGGAATATATTTTAGGTACGTATTTGGAGCAGTATGACATTGCTACTCTAGTCTTTCTGACCCTTCAGTATAACAAACTCACTCCAACTTAGGGGCTGCCTTACTATTCCTACTGTCTGAAGTGCTCTTTAATTATACCCCGAAAAGACTGGCTGTTGCTCACCATTCAGGTCTCAAACCAATGTCACCGTCTTAGAAATACTGTTCCTGACCTCCCAACCTAAAGTAGCCCAACCATTCCATCGTATTCCTGACTTCATAATGCTACATTATTTTCTTCATAGCATGTCTCAATATTTGAAATTATCTTGCTAATTAATTTACAATTTTACATTTGTATTCTATCTTCTCCCTCTAAAACATAAATTTAATGAGGAAGAGACTTTTAATTTTAATGAATGAATGAATAGCTAGTATGACACATTATAGAACAGTTTTATATTTATAACTCGTTTCAAGATTTTGAATTTGCATGAGGAAACAGTGAAAAAATATATGTGGGATTATCTTTCATATATAATTCTTAGCTCATTGTACAATGGGATCATGATATTTCAATATGATAACCTATTTAAATACACATTAAGAAAAAAACTCAGATCATAGAAACCATCACTGCTATTTAAAAAAAAAGAAAAAGGGGAATCTCTCTATAACTTCGGTAGCAAATCCTGAGGTAAATTATTTTACATATTTTGTTCAAACAGAAGAGCCAAAAAGATGACTGCTTTTTAGAATTTCAATGTAACTCTAAGGAAGAAAATTTTATCTATCTGTCTCTCTGTCTATCTATCTACCTATCTATTTATAGCCCCCCCTCCCCCCGCAAACCAGTAACTTTAGTACAGACTCTTGGGGAGATCAAAAAAAGTTAGAACAAAAAAACAGAACTATATTTTTAAATAATAACTTTGGGGAATAAGTTTAACATTCTGGAGATTTTAGTTATCCAGAGGATTTCTCTCTAGTTTTTTTACATAGATAACTTTGTTTAAATGCCTCTAGTGTCTTTTTTGGAATTTAGACCATAGCACATGGCCAGAACTGCTGTTCAAGATTAAGCACCCAAAGGAAAGAAATTTAAGTGGAAATTTTCCTATTTGTTTAATCACTGCCTATAGACTTTCTAATAGACAGTTGTTTTGAAGCAGCTCAGTGAAGTACTTGTGTTCATAAAAATGTATTCCGCATTGACATTTGTTCTTAATACCTTCTCCTGTTAAGTGTCTGTTGGGGTGCATGAGTGAAAGGAGGATGCGTTTGCTAAGCCAATTACCCATTATCGCTGAGCAGCCTCCCGAGTAAACACATGCATAATTTGTTCATAAGATACTGTGCAGGACTTTACCCATCCTGCCTGGGGGAGGGGACCTGTGGCCCTTCTCACTCACATTGTTTCTTTCCCATTACCTGATCTCTTCTCCCACCTCTACCTCCACTCCCATCTTCATATGGCCAAATCCAAACTGTCTTTCCAGCTCAAGTGTCTTAACGACCCACTTAAAAAGTTATTTTTCCTCCTCTCAACCCCTTCAGACTTTACCCAGACCCCACTTACCACAGTTATCTATAATCTGGGTGAGAAGATACTTATGAATACATTTTATTCTGTAGATTGTAAGTGACAGGAGGTGAACAACTAATGGGTTGCCAGCTTCCTTACACTCCTCCCACCAAATGCACCCACTTTCTGTTATTTGAAACACTCAACATGCATATGGTCACAATCTACACATATTTATATCTACATATATCTAGTTTTATTACTATAAGAATTGGTGGTTAATATGAAATGTTGCCTTTTAACAGACTGTTTTTAAAAACTGAAAATGTACAGGTTTTAAAACTTCTTTTAAAGGGGGGAAAAAGCCTGTTAAAAGGAGGCTATTTGGTAACATATAACACTTGACTATTTCATGCCTCATTCTGCTCGCCAGTTTTAGCAATCTGTTTAAATGTGTCTTAGAAGTCATAGATAGTAAATTTGAATTTATCTTTGATCAGAATATATGCCACTGTACATACAGATATTATTTAAATTTGTAAACACACAGTTCTCTGTGTAAGGTACTGTATATAAAACTCTTAATTGAAACTATTTCACATAGCAAAAAAAAAAAAAGTAAGGAAGTACGCTCCAGCAACCAAACTCAGCTACCAAACGGCAGCTCCTCAGGAAGCAATGCTTGGCTTGGGGTGGGCATGTGACCTCTCCTGTCTGTAACAGAGACTAAAAAGAAGGAGTGGGGGAAGAGACTGATTGCTTGGCTAATCTGTCTCCAGGTACCTCAGACAGTCAGACCTGACCTTGAAAGTGAATCAGATGATACTAACTACTATACATAAAACAGATAAACAACAGCTCATACTGTATGCCACAGGGAACTGTATTCAATATCTTGTAGTAACCTATGATGAGAAATATGAAAATGAATATATGTATGTAAATGTATGTACACCAGAAATTACATTGTACACCAGAAATTGACACAACATTGTAAACTATGCTTCAATTTAAAAAAGGGGGTGGGGGAATGAAGCAAAAAAAACAAACAAACAAAAAAAAACCTCTCTTGGCTCCCATGTTCCTTAGGGGAAAAAAAATAAAACTCAGTTCTTCTCACAGTCTGCAAAGTTCTACCTGACCTGTGGCCCTGTCACGTCTCTCCCCTTACCTCTAAATCCCCCCACTCTGCTCCATGCACTCTGGTTTCTGTGCTGCATCCCCGCACGCTCCACCTCGGGACTTTTGTACTGATCAATTCCTCTGCCCCTGATGCTCTTCGCCCAGATACCTGCCTGGCCCAAAACTCGCTTCGCTTTCAGTCTCTCTGGGCAAATGTAGCCCCATCACTGAAGCCGAGCCTGACACTCCGCCTACAACTGCAACCTCCCTTCCCTCTTCCCCACACACGGAGACCCCCTCAGCCTGTTATAATTCTTTCTACCTTTAGAATTGATCACCTTCTACCATGTTTTTTGTATCTAATTTTTCATGTTTATTGTTAAGGGTGTATCTCCACACACGAGGGTGGAAACTCTACGAGGACAGGTGTTTTTAGTCTCTTCTTTATTGCTGTCTGTTTTCAGGTACCTAGCACAAGGCGTAGAATGGTGAGTGCTCAATAAATATTTGTTGGATGAGTAAATCTACAACTGTTTCCTAGTAATATGCACAGGGAGTGGAAGAGGCCGGAGGGTAAAGAGAAGCATGAAATACACATACAAGAAGAGAGTCAGAGACGACAGGCAGAGGGAGAGAGCTTGCTGTGCCCTTTAGTGCCCAAGTTCATGGCTCCATGGCCTTTCTGGGGTCCTTCTCCACTCTTCCTCTTGTTATGTAAGATGCTCCTATAAAATAATGTTCCTCTCCTATTTAACCCAGTTCCAAAAAAATCACTATGGCTTGAATCAACAGTTTAATAAATTTAAGAAGGCAAAAGCCAAGTTCATTTATTTCCATTTTTTTAACCACTCTCCCTGGATTTGTCACAATGCCTTACATACAATGCACACGTTTGTGTTAAAGAAATAAATGCAACCTGGCTTAAATGAAATCTAACTTTCTAAGGTGTCTGCTGCACAGTAAGGAAGTCTTATATTGCCACTGTTTACAGTCAGAAATTCAGACTGATGATGTATTTACTTTCCTGTGTTATCTTAGGTTCACTGTTAAAGTAATTTCCGTACATGGCAGGTCAGTGTTTGTGTACCTTATTTTAGCACAGGGCAATCCACCTAATGACCCAATTCACGTGTTGGGCGGTGATCTCCATTTCTCTTCTGCTAAGATCTGTAATCAATATAACATCAGTGTGTAATCAGCATATGTCTTTGCGTAATAGTTGTGCATTAATTTCACTGCAAGATCTATTTGTGCATTCCTGAAAGGAGTCAACAGCTCAAGCTTAAGTGTAACACACCAGAGATTATCATTTCGCCCTTGGAAAAGGGATGTTCTTTGACTGGATTACAAGTACACAAAACACTAACAGCACATTTACAATGTCCAATTGTGTTCTTGAAAAAAAAAGACTATAAAACATATTCTGTAGGAAGTCTAGGATTAAAAATTGTATTATAAAAAAGATAGTTGTTAGTCCATCAAAGTGAAGACTTGGAACACTGAATCAACTCTGAAAGAGTTGTACCATCTTCCCTAAGTTTTAAATGCCTTCCTAGAAATTTTTGTTTGAGAAATGTTTTTTTTTCCTGAAATAAATGTATTAGACAACTTTTTCCTGTTCTTTCAGTGTACCTAGTACAGAGGAAAGTTTAAATGTAGTTGCACTGATAGTTTTTGAACAAAAAAGACTACAGAGGAAACAAAAGAGAAAACTGAAAAAGAATATTTTGGGGTTTTTTTCCTGTTATATTCTAGGACTTCTTGATTTTCTGTTGTTAAAAAGTCATGAAGAGAAGAAATAAAAACTGTCTTACTCACAGATGACGTGACTACTGATCTAGAAAATCCCAAAGATTTTACCCAAAAACTTCTGGAATGAATAACAAAAGAATAGCAAGGTTTTAGAATACAAAATCAACATGCAAAGTCAATTGTGCTCTTAGATAAAGGCAATGGCTATCAAATAGCTGGAATCAGAAATATAACAACAATATAATTTATATTTATGATAGACATTTGTAACAGCACCAAAAATACAATAATGAAGAATCAATTTTTAAAATATCTATAAGCCTTCTGAATGTGGAAAATTATAGCAAAATAATCAAGGATCAAAGTAAGACTCAAGGTCAATTCTTCCCAACTTGATCTACAGATTCAACATAACTCCATTCAAAATTACAGTGAGATATTTTCTAGATATTTGCATTAATTCTAAAGTTTATATAGAAAAGCAAAAGTTCTAGAGTAGCCAATAAACTACTGAAGAAGAGGAACGACGTTGGAAGACTCACACTATTCGATTTCAAGACTTAGTACAAAACTACAATAACCAAAAAATGATGGTTTTGGTGAAAGAAGAGACATTCAGCTCAAAAGAATAGAATAGAGAGCTCAGAAATGGATCACATAAACATAATCAATGGATATTTGACAAAGGAGCAAAGGCAATAAATGGACAAATGTAGACCTATCAGCAAATAATGTTAAAAATGGTACATTTACACGACAATAAATAAAACCTAGACCTTAATGAAAATTCACTCAAACTGTATCATACACCTTAACGTAAAATGGAAAACTACAAAATTTTTATAAAAGGACACAGGAGAAAATCAATGTGACTTTAGGTTTGATGATGGGTTTTTATACACAACAACAACAAAAAAAAAGTAAAAAAACCCTATTTAAAAATGAGCAAAAGGTCTGAAAAGTTACCTCTCCACAGAAGATATACAGCTGGAAAATAAGCATATGAAAATATGCACAATATCATTTTTCATTATGGATTGATAAATGAAAACAGTAATAAAAACAACATCCCTATTAGAATAGCTAAAAATCTTTTTAAAATACAATACCAATTGTTGGTAAGGAGACAGAGCAACAGGAATTCCAGTTCATTGCTGGGGGGATGGAAAATGATACAGCTATTCTCAGTGACAGTTTGGCAGTCTATAACAAAGCTAAACAGAGTCTTATCATACGATGCAGTAATTATTCCCCCTGATGTTTATCTAATTTATTTGAAAACTTATATTCACATGAAAACTTGCACAACAAAAATCTGCGATATTTATGGCAGCTTTATTCAAAATCACCAAAACCAAGATATCCTTCAAAAGGTGAATGGATAATCAAACTGTAGTACAGCCTTATAACAGAAAAATATTATGTGATAAAAAAAAAATGAGCTGTCAAGCCATGCGAAGTTGTGGACCAATGTAAATTGCTATTGCTATGTGAAAGAAGCCAGTGGGAAAGGGCTACATACTGTATGAATCCAATCATATTACATTCTGAAATAGATAAAATAGCAGAGATGGTAAAGTGATCAGTGGTTACCAGAGGTTCCGGAGAGTATGAAGGTAGGTGTTCAATAAATAAAGTAAAGGACACATAGATACTCTACCTTCCAGGAGGTGAAGCCTAATTCCTCACCCTTTAAGTGCCGGATTGGCATTATGACTTCCTTCCAAAGGGTACAGCAAGGAAAGGGGGGAGAAAAGAGTAATTTTATGGTGGAAACTTGACAAACATGACCACATCCAGGTAATCAAAGTTAACCTCAACAATGAAAAGCCATATTGGGAGTGTGTACCCTGGATATGACATGATGAGAATCAGACTTCACCCCTGTGGTCTTCTTTCCCAAAACTTATTAATGAGAAAAATGTAAGACAAATCCAGTTGAGGGCATTCTTCAAAATAAATGTGTCAAGGTCATCCAAACCAAAAAAAAAGTTTGAGAAACGGTCACAGCGAAGAGAGGCCTAAGGGGACATTACAAGTAAATGTTATGAGATATCCTGGATGGGAGTCTGGAACATAAAAAGGACATTAGGTAAAAACTAAGATATCTAAAGAAAGCATGAAGTTTGGTTAATAATAATGTACTAATATTGGTCATTCACCATGACAAATGTACCACACAACATAAGCTGTTAATAGTAAGGGAAATTAAGAGTGGAATTTGGGAACTCTATATTATCTTCTTAATGTTTCTAAAAAACTATCACTACCCTAGAATAAAAAGCTTATTTTTAAAAAGTAATAGGAATTGGCCTTAAGTACAAAGCTGTCTTGAAACAGTAACAGCTCCAGTTCCCTCTTGCTTGGAAGTTGTAATTCTTTCAGCAATTTACCCTCACCGCTGACTTTCAGTACCTACCACTCCCATTTGCCACATGCTGAATGGCTTAAACTATGTAATGTAACAGAAATTAGCCACCTCTTTACTCCAAATTGCCACAGTACACAAAAACTGGCCAAAGAAAAAGGGAAAGGGAGAAAAATATGAAAATGAAAGAGATAGAGGAAAAAAGAAATACAAGCACCTTTATGTCAAAAGTGCCAGGGTCATCAGCAGGGACCTTCCACAGTGCTGACCTCAGTCACTGGTTGTTTACTCCTGTCTAAAGATGTTTCTGGAAAGAAAGGGCGTACATCTCATAAACTCCCTGTTATATTCTATAGCAGAGTTTATAAAAGACCACAGGACGTTTGGGATTTCTTTGGAAAATGTAGCTTACAGTTATCCATTAATCAATCAATTTAGTGAAAGAAAAGTAGCATTTGGTTCCTTGGAAATTAATCAGACACTAAGATGAACACTCTGGAAAGAGGATGGTGGAGAGCCAACTATGCTGGTGTGCACCATCAATACATCGCAACTCAAAATTGTCATCAATTATTCACGAATTCTAAGCCAGCTAAGCAGTTATGCTAAGATACAGAGTCTTTAAAATTTTTCCACTTATTAACAAGCAGTGTCAAATATGACAGCAGGTGTTTACTGAAGCTACTGAAGAGATGAGTTTGAAGTGAGTCACCTAAAATTTCTTATTATAGACACCATGTGATCTTCTTCCCAGTTTTTGTAAAGAAAAAAAAAAAAAAAGAGGGCTGTCATCACTCTTTCGGCCTCAAATAAACTGACCCCCAAACACTCAATGGTAACAGTATTTTATAAATAAAAATGGTACATACAGAATAAAGCATTTCTATTAAAGGCTATATTTCAGAATGCACTTTGTGACTATTTTTCTAAAAGTGTTTGTTTCCTTGTAATAATCCACCAAGAAACCCATTCTGGGGATTTAGAACAAGGGTAGTTTTAAGCCAGTCTCCAGTAACCATGTATGCAAATGTTTGCTTTGAATTTGCCACATTCATTTATTCACAGGGATATCTATTAACAGACTGATATATACATATATATATTACTGATATATTTTAATATTGTATGCATCAAATATTAATAAAGCAATATTTTTACAGTTGCTCTTATTGGAGTCCCTGTTAGACATTGTGTCTCAATGAGGAAACACTGTGATGCACCATGACACCATTAAAGGCAAAGGTCTTTCTGTCTTTCTGCTCTGACATTCTTTAATAGCCTGTGTCCTCATGGACACAAAATGACCACTGTGCCTCCAGTTATCACATTCATGTTCTTGACAAGAAAGAGGAAAGAGGAAAGAGGGAAAGGGCTTTTGCCCCATGAGGCTTTGTCTTTTTATATTGGAAGGGAAATATTCCCCATTAGTCTTATTCTTCCATCTCATAAATCAGAAGATCGTCACCTGTCTACTGTTAGACCAATCAGTGGTCAAGGGGAATGAGATTATTTTATCACAATCTGTTTTTATTAACCAGGATTCATCCTCTGGGCTAGGGTAGGCACCTACCTTCACTGAGATGAAACAGTCCTACTCTCCCCATGAAAAAAAATATCAGGTTTCTGATGGTTATTAGCTGTCTGCTCAGCAGGAAAAAACCACCACCACAACAATAACAAGAACAGTGTTACTACATAGTTCTAGATTCCAGTTGGAAAGAACTGGTCACAGCGTATGCAAGTCCTTTCAGCTCTACCTTGGTTTCTTATGGGCTAGTGGAGGAATCACAGCAGGGCCAAGCTGAGAAAGAGGGGTGTCTTGGATGCCTTGCCCCACCTCCCACCCCCACTGCATCAAGAAAGCATATCCCAAAGTACCTGAAAAAGGTCTAACTTATAGGACAATAATTCAAAATAAAATAATAATAATAAAAATCATCAGAATGACAATAACTCATGCATGTATGACACTTTGCAGATACACACAAAGACATTTTAACTTGACAGCCACCCTGCATGGGACATGTCAGAATCATACACGTTTAACAGAGGTGTATTACCCTGCTCTAGATCGCAGTGTCAGCAGTCCCCAAACCACCCTAGGTTTAACAATTTGCTAGAAGGACTTCCAGGACTATGTAAGAGCATATGGTCACACTCAAGGCTATGGGTTTTTTTGTTGTTTTTTGTTTTTTGTTTTTACAGGGAGGAGATACAAAGCAAAATTAGCAAAGAAAAAGGCAAAGGAGAGAAATGGGGAGGAAACCAGGTGCATGCTTCCCAGAGTTCTCTCCTGTGAAATCACACAATGTGTGTTCTATTCCCCGAGTTGTGGCAACACATGTGAAACATGCACTTCTGGGGCAGTTCTTTAGAGATTCAGTGCCTGGAGTTTTTCCCGGGGGTTAGTTACAGAGACAATCTTTGCCTAGCACATCTTAAAATTCCAGATTCGCTGAAGAAAAGCAGCATAAACCACATTGTTTATGCAAACAATCTCGGCACATGCAGCCACTCTTATCAGTTAGGGTGCTGGGAACCCTCCCCAAATCCAAGTTCCCACACAACAGCCAAAGTCCAACATTTCAAGCAGAGCTTTCTACGGATAGCAGTCTCAGGCTTGCTACTGACTCTTTTCTGCACACTCACCTATCTAGAATACTCTACAAAAACCGGGGGCTAGGATCTGGGTGGGTCTTCTGTATCTATATCCTATCATCTCCCTTTTTCCTTTTTGAATATAATAAAGGGAATTTATACTATTAAAAACAAAAGGAGTAGATATCAGGATATTTGTACCTAGTTATGACTGAGAAAGTAAAGGATCAGACTTCCTACATCTTGCCCAGGGTGAAAAAGTAATCTTTGTGAGGGAGCTACAGAATGGGGATTTGAACACAGATTTGTCCAAATGTTAAGGTCAAATTTCGCCCCATGAAAACACACTGCGCTTTATGAAACTGATCATATAATAAATATATTGTACATTTTGATGACTGAGTAATAAAAATATATGACTATAATCTTTACATATTGGGATATATACAATCAAAAGGGTTTACTATTTTAACTATAATTTTTGATATCTACAAATTTATACATTTCAAAGGAACCAGAGAAATAAAATGAAACTGAATTTTAAATAAAAACCAGTCAATATCTCACAGTAACCTATAATGAAAAAGAATATGAAAACAAATATATGTATGTATACATACGCCTGAACTATTATACTGTACACCAGAAATTAACAACACTGTAAACTGACTATGCTTCAATAAAAAAGCAGAGATTAACTAACAGTACACAATGTACTTTATGGAGAAAAAATATAAAAAAACAAAGTCACTACTAAATAAAAGATAATATGAAAAATGTTAATGCTTTGATTTTTATTTATACAAATTTTCATTCAGAGAAACACATTTTTAAGATCAGTTTATGAATTGCACAATCATTACTTCAGTCCATATTCTAGGAGGAATAGAGGCACCTTTAAATATTAGTTATGGCATATGGTCATGCCAGGCAATAATAAAATCTCCCTAAATAAAGCTTGCAAAATGTCTATCATCACTGTAAGAAATTATAACAAACTCTGGACATTCAAGATGTTGAGCATTTATTTATTCCTATTCTTTGCTTGCTGCTATTTCCTGGGGGAAAATGAGCAGCTGAAATGTAGCCACAGTGCAGAATCTACAAGATGGAAAACAAGCACTTAACAGGGCAACTGCATTCCAACCCTGCTGGCCCGCTGTTAGGGCAGGAAGCTCTGACTCTGAGAGGAGTTAGTACTCTCTTTATGGTTCTAAGTCCTGGAATACCAGAGCAATTATTTTTAAATTAAATACCTAAGAGCATGAAATACAAAATTCCCTATTAAGTGTAGATATTATTATTAACTCACTCTAATTTTCTGTAACATGAGGAAGTATATTTGATTCACTGGTAGTGGTCTGGGAATAGCTAGCAATAGATAAACTACTATCTTTTGGTAAGGAATCTGCTCTTCAATGAAAGTAGTACTCTTCTCACCCCCCACCCCCCACTTACACACAAACACACACACACACACACACACACACACACGGACGCACACAAAGAACAGCAAGAACAACAAAACTGTCCATTATGTTTAACTCCTGCAACAAAACATTCCAAAGGAAAGAGGATGATTCGCCATGAAGAAAGGATTCATTGGGTACAGACATCAAAGAAAATAAAACGTTGCTAGGAAACTCAACTACTGAATTCTTCTATCAAGTCCCATCTCAGGCATCATACTGCTGTGGTTTCCTTATATGTTACAAGACTGATGAAGAACAAAAGTTGTTCATAGGTAAGGAGATGTCCATACCAATCAAAAGAACCAGAAAATGTTAGTTTCCTGAAGCTTGACTTTTTCTTATTCCTACAAGTTTCTCCCGCAAACCTCCCTAAGTAACAGGTATGTCTTTGAGTGGGAAAGGGGAACTCTATGTAACACGGAAAGATCTGGAAAAGAAGTAAACCCTTGCATAACCTTAGAGAGTCACATCACTACACTGATAACTCTTGTCTTAAAATTGCCAGTAGAAAAGTGTACTTGGGAAGGACTCAGTTTCCAAAGAAACTGTGATACAATTTGAAGAAAGTCATCAAATTGTTCTTGCCTTCAAAAACTCAGGCTCTACTTACTTTTTTCTCTTTTATATAACTTGCTATGCAGTTCTTAGAATTGACCCCAATTTTCAAGTGTGTGTGTATACACACACAAGTTATATATCTGAATCAAGTTATATGATTGAAAGATTTCCAAGTTCACGTGTTCGAGGGCTACTGTGTACAGTGAATCTTTTAAATATTAAAGACACTGATTGGAGATGTATTAATTTAAAACTTGAGGCTCTCTTCTTAGGAAGAACTTTCAGTCTCGTGGTGATGCCAATTCCTAACTTCAGTCTGAAACTGTTACACAGGAAGAATGCCTAGACTCTAATACCCTCTAGCCATGGAATTCTCTTTGGTTTTCCAAGGTGCAACTCTCTGTTTTGAAACAGTTATAATAACATAGTGGGGAAGATAAATTTGAGACTAACAATGCACTTCAAATATATTATTTGAGGAGGTGGAAGATTATGATCCCTAGTTTTAAGAAATCCAAATAAGCCCCTTTACTCTTTGCTGATGCTATAACGAAACTGTTTTTTCATTGGTGAAGTGAATTTAACTTGTGTACTTCACAAGCATCGTCTAAACCTAGGATATTGACTAAAAATTATCCAGACAGGAGCAGGCCCAAGTTTAAGGATTATAACCCTGGACAGTCCCACAGTGACTAAGTAAATAGACTGTCTATATTTCAAAGCAGCTACTTTGTTATTCAAGTTCAGAACAGTCAATTTTAACTGAGCTCTCTCTGTCTTAGAAATATTTTGTATGGAATTAAGAAAAAAATACTTAGATAAAATTCTGATAAAAACTGTAAGAAATATGACCATGTACTAGTCAAAAGGGACAAAAGCTGAACATATACATATCTTGTCCTGCTTACCACAATCATTCTCAAACAAAACAATGTTTAGAGATCTGAGGAATCCAGAAGCTAGCTACAGTGTTGCATCAACATGTACCATGTACATAATAACCTCAAAGAAACGAAATAGGAAAACAACCACACGTTACCCTCAAAGGACTTGCAGTCTAGTTGGAAACAAGATACACCCACCAGGTGAGAAAATTACAGTAACTGAACATTCATGTGTGTTCACGGCATTAGGTGTTTACTTATCCGAAGGATGACTTCGATGCCCATTCTAAATATAAAGGAACTACAGTTTCTTCCCTTTTATGGGTAAGGTACCAAGATTAGATTCTAGGTCAGCCTGAAATCAAATCAATTTTTCCCCATTACATCACACTGGCTCTGATGAGTAAAATTACATACCAAAAATATGTCACAAGGAAGGACACAGTTAATTTCCAAAGAAAAAGTAGATATTGTTTGTGCAAAACTTTCAGAAGGAAGAAAGATTACAGTAGGATGGCAGGTACTGCAGTTTCTTCATCAGAAATAAACAAGGAAGAATTCCAGCTGGTTAACAGGGTTACTGAAAATGTTTTTTAAAAAAATGTTTAAAATATCTAGCATGCTCTCTAATACATATTATATGCTTAGTTTTACATACTTATTTTTGTTGGTTGGTTTTTTTTTGCAAATCCCAGGGAAACATAGGAGTTGAGATTGGAAAAAGTGATACTTTAAAGTAGTATTTAAGGTTTAATATAACCTGGACCCCAGTTCTTTAACTTATTAACAGGATAGCTCTGAGGTTTTTCAAATCTTAGTTCCTTCACCTTTAAATATGGGAGAAAATATTTAGATTATAAGGTTGTTCACAAGGGACAGTGAACAAAATAAATGTCATCACACATAGTGCTTAGCACATTGTCAGGCACACATCGGTAAATGGGAGCACTTATTTATAATCATTTTACAACATCAAAGTAGGATCAGGATTTAGCTGAGTAGTAAAAGGAAGATGTTATCCTATAGGTCACAGGTGTCCAATTTATTTTCATTGAAAGCTGTACTCAGGAAACACAACCTTGAGCCTGGGCCCCTGATGCACATATGTTTACTTATATATTGTATCTGTATACTTCTTTTATTTGTTTATTTTTTTAGTAAAGGACTGTTCATTTACAGGGCTCTGTTAATTTGTGTTATACAGCATAGTGATTCAGTTATACTTACACATATTCTTTTTCATTAAAGGTTATTACAAGATATTGAATATAGTTCCCTGTGCTATACAGTAGGGCCTTGTTGTTTATCTATTTCATAGATAGTAGTTTGTATCTGCTAGTCCCAAACTCCCAATTTATCCATCCTCCCACTTTCCCCTTTGGTAACCATAGTTTCCTTTCTATGAGAGTCTGTTTCTGTTTTGTAAATAAATTCATTTGTATCATGTTTTAGATTCCACATATGTGATATCATATTTGTGTTTGATTCACTTCACTTAATATGATCATCTCTAGGTTCATCCACATTGCTTAAAATAGCATTACTTCACATTTCATTCTTTTTTTATGGCTGAGTAACATTCCATTATCTATCTATCTATCTATCTATCTATCTATCTATCTATCTATCTATCTATCTATCATCTTCTTTATCCATTCATCTGTTAATGGACATTTAGGTTGCTTCCATGTCTTAGCTGTTGTAAACAGTGCTGCTATGAACATTGGAGTGCACATTATCTTTTCAAATTAGACTTCCCCAGATGTATGCCCAGGAGTGGGATTGCTGGATTATATGGTTAAGTCTATTTTTAGTTTTGTAAGGAACCTCCATACTGTTTTCCACAGTGGTTGCACCTACATTTCCACCCACAGTATAGGAGGATCCACTTTTCTCCACACCCTCTCCAGCAATTATTGCTTGTGGACATTTTTATGACAGCCATTCTGACCAGTGTGAGGTGATATCTCATTGTAGTTTTGATTTACATTTCTGTGATAATTAGCAATGTTGAGCACATTTTCATGTGCTTATCGGCCATCTGTATGTCTTCAATGGGGAAATTTTTGTTTAGGTCTTCTGCCCATTTTTTAAATCTGGTTGTTTGGTTGTTTTTTGTTTTGTTTTGTTTTGTTTTGAGTTGTATGAACTGTTTGTATATTTTGGGAAATAAGTCCTTGTCAGTTGCATCATTTGCAAATATTTTCTCTCTGTCTGTAGGTTATCTTTTCATTTTGTTTATGGTTTCCTTTCCTGTGCAAAAGCTTGTAAGTTTGACTAGGTCTCATTTGTTTATTTTTGCTTATTTTGCTTTTGTTTCTATTGCCTGGGTAGACTGTCCTAGGAGAACACTACAATTTATGTTAGAGGATGTTTTGCCAATGTTCTCTTCTAGGAGTTTTATAGTATCATGTTTTATATTTAAGTCTTTAAGCAATTTTGAGCTTATTTTTGTGTAGGGTGTGAGGGAGTGTTCTAACTCCATTGATTTACTTTGTCCAGCTTTCCCAAAACCACCTGCTGAAGAGACTGTCTTTTCTCCACTGTATATTCTTGCCTCCTTTGTCGAAGATTAATTAACTGTACGTGTGTTCGTTTATTTCTGTTCTCCATTCTGCTCCATGGATCCAATGTCTGTTTTTGTGCCGGTATCACACTGTTTTGATTACAGATGATGAATAGCATTTTTAAGCAATAAGATATTTTAAAATTAAGGTATGTACACTGTTTTTTGACATAATGCTATTGCATACTTAGTAGGCTATAGTATACTATAAACATAATTTTTATATGCACTGGGAAACAAAAAAAAATTGGTGTGACTCACGATATTTACTTTACTGTAGTCATCTGGAACCAAATCTGAATTATCTCCAAGGTATGTCTGTACAAGGCATTTCAGTCTCCAAAGTGGGAAACAGACTCTTTCTACAAGGAAGGAGTAGGGATTACCTATTGGAAGCACAGTAACAAGAGAAAAGAAATTCGAAAAGATATAAAGTAGAGGAATTTGTGACCAAGTAGGACAGCCTGAGTGAGGACAACAAAGGACAAAAAATGACTTCAAGTTTTTTAAGGTTAAGCAGCCAAGGAAAGCTAATAACATGGGTATAATAGAAAACACAGAAGGACCCACGATGGCAAGAATACTGTCGCTCATAATAGCATCAGCTAGGAACTTACACAGTGCCCAACATTGTGCTGAGACCCTGCTCTCACTTAATTCTCACTGTAACCTTTTGACGAAATATTTTACACAACTTCTTCCCATAGAAGGTAATGAGCTCAGTTTAGGGAACACTAGGTCTGAGATGACACCTAGGCACCCAGGAGGAAGGTGAAGACAGGAGCTGAGTCTTGCTTGTAGCCAGAATGTGCCTAGGAGTCATTCAGAAGGAGCTTAACCTAGGGAAGGCCTGCTGGGCTGGAGTGCCAAAGAGGGAAAGAGAGTCAGTTCAACGTCATGAAGAAACTTACCAGAGTCAGCCTGTTTATGAGAAGGTTTTAGTAAAGAGAAAACAAAACACCAATCTGAAGTGAGCTTCGGGTCCTAGGACTTGTATTTCCAAATATATCTTTTCTTGAATCAAAGAAAGCCATCCTGAAATGTCAACTTGGTTGACTTCCATGACGGTGTCCTTCGAGTATTTGTACAGTGAAAGAGCAAGCAGCCCTCCAGAAAAAGTCTCGTTTATCTGAACAATGGAGCTTTTCATTTCTATATCATTCATAAGATGCATCAATACTGAATTCGCAAGTGCCTCACTTCCCTTTGTCTGCACAGACAGTAGTGAAACAGTAATTTAATTGTGAAGTTACTGTACCAATTCTCATGAGATTTTCCCCAAATCTCACACTCATACCATTTTGTTCCATTAACTTTTATAATCTCCTGGCATTTGATAAATTCTGAATTGTGCCATTATCTGAATATGACAGTTGACTGTGAAGAGAAGCAAGTGGGACTTCATTCATTCTGCTAATATTTCAATACTAGTAAAGACAAAGGACAGGGATGCAAATGATCTGACAATTTTTTAGAAACAAAAACAAGTACGCTTTATTCTATCATTTATATCAACAAGCTGCTTAGAAAAGTTTAAGTGAATTTCCTATCTGAAAAGAGTTAAGTGCACTTCTCTGGTAAGATTTCTGTGTGCAGACTTTGTTGTTTTATTTTCATCAACAGCATCTTGAATTTCCCACCTTATCTATCATAAAGTACAGTGCGGTGTCAACGGCTATGTGGAATGCTTAAGTCTAAAATAGATTGAATAAATTGGATTTGTGGGGGAGGTAAAATCTAGGGTCTGATATCAGGTGGCCCCAAGTCTTGTTCTGATAAGAAGGAAACAGAAAACACACATTTCTCCCCCTGGAGTCCCGTGATGTGATAAGCTGCACATAAGCTCTAGCTGTCCACGATATTAGAACATCCATCCACCAGCACCAATTAACTTCGTGGGACTAAGTTTTGATTGGGCCAAGTAGGAGGGTTCACGGTAGCAGAAAATCATGCACTGAAGAGAAAAAAATACATATAGAAGACTGATGGAAATAAACACAGTGCTACAGAAGCCATTCCTGACAAGTAGGATGAGAATCACTGGGCACATTTAAACAATCTTCAGGGTTCATGCTTTGAAGGATTTGTGCTTTGTCCACAAGGAGAAAAAGCTTCAATTTGGGGATCTTAATTTTCCCAAGGTTCATATCCCCAGAGGATATGTATATATATTTTTATCAACAGAAGTAAAACTAAATCAAGATACAGAAAATTTTAACTCAGCCTCATTTAAAAGGAATTATGCTTCCTTTTCACCTGTAAGTGTATAAAATCGTATGTAACAAATTGCCTGTAATTTATTTTCTATCACTACAATCATTCTGACTTTATATAATAAATATCTTTTGTAGAATTTTCTACACAAATTCAAATAATTTTTATTGTATTTGAAATATTTAATATGTGAGAAAATTATGGCATTAAATTAACCACTCACTATAACTTACTATGGTTTTTATATTTAACTAAAACCCCCAAACATCCTTCCCTTACAATTGACCTAATTTCCCAGTTTTAAACAAGCAGCACTGACTTGAATAGCATACTATCAGAGTACATAATTATCAAGCATGGCACATAAACAATTCTTTTTTCAGTGGTATGAAAACATTATAAATATGAGAATGATTGAATTAATAACTAAGCAAATACTGTAATACAGAAAAACAATGAATACTGTTTTTTTTTTCTTCCTTTGGTTATTTTATAGTACTCCTATAAAAAAATCTCAGGAAATCTAAATGTTGTATTCAATGGTGTTATATAGTGACAAATACAGTTAAACCATAGAGATAAAGATAGCTTGTCTGAAGATATTTAATGTTAATTGTTCATTTCACATCAGACTACTGATAAGTTCTCAAAGTTCTATAAGTAATTACAGAAAAAGGTATGTGGGTTTTGAAAGATTTAGATCAGTTCATCATTAAGATTTTTAAATGATTTGATTTTTTAAATGTAGAAATACATTTAAAAATATTAATATTATTAGTTATTCCTTGTATCACTTTTGAAGTTTCTCTTAAAGTTTGTATACCCTTTCTGAATCAGGCATATGATCAGTTATTATTAATTGTCAAATTTGTATAATTATTTACAGATTACAGATTACTCACTCTTTTTTTCAACAGAGAGTTAGTGTCCTTTTTCACACTGGAATCAAGTATTACAGTTGTCTTGTTATATAAACTTTGATTATGTTTTTCCCGAATTTTTAAAATTTAAATACCTAATAACTTTCTATTACATATAAAATCATCTCATGTTCCACCAATACTTCATAGGTATATGAAGTACAGCCAGGTATTTTTTGATAATTTACAAAATACAAAGATAAAAAGTCTCTATTAAAAATATTTATTATTCAATTAAGCTTTTTATTTCAATTAAGTTTTGAGAAACCTCAAGAAAGCAAACCATGAAATATAATGATCTTATTTGTTTCTTCAGAATTTAAAATAAAGTAAAACTTTAAAATTCTCTCAAGCATGTGATTTTCCTTTTATCCCAGATAATGCATCTACAAATGAGTTTTGTGAGACAAGCTAAAATTCATAATATCATTTTTTCTTGTAGACAATGTTTTCTAGTCTCTCTAGCATATCAGAATCACTTGAAAATTCTCCATTAAAACGGAAAAGTTTTTCTGTGAAAGTTAAACTTTCAGTAATATAAGCCCATGGATTTTTTTCTACTATGCAATACTTTAATACTAATTTTGCACAAATTCTCACTGAGATTCACTAGGTAGAATCAAGTTATTATTAACTGACTAAGACAGCCAAGCATAAATTTAATTACAAATCTCTTATAGCACTCCCAACTCAATAGTGTTTAGAAAAATTGAGTAAAATAACAGTACAACAGCTTATCCATTAATTTGTTCACAGATAGCATTTTTAGAATTTTTAAAATGAGAAAGTAAGGGTAAATGTTAAAATAGCTTTTAAAATCTCGTAACTTTTTAAAGATATAAGGTTAACCTTTCATTTTTATTCAGAAAGTTTCTGCCAAAAAGCTTAAGTTCTATGATTCTTATTTCTTCTTTAATTCTAGCTAATTTAGAAAGTTTATTGCTACTGTTATTTTAATAAGATGAATAACTATGATTGAATATATGAAGTAATTGATTGTCTAAAATTTTGTGCTGTGTTGCCTAAATTTTGCTTTGTATCATTTGAGTGCCCAAGGATTGTAAGATTGTAATTTCTTTAAATCTTTCTTGTAACAAACATTATTTGTAAGTATGATCCCTCTTCAAAATGATAATAACATTGATAGCTTAACCATTAAAAATATTTTTTGGACACCTGATTTCAGTTGAGACAGCCCCACTACCTGCAAAATGCTGAAACATGATATTCCCTGGCTGTAAATTAAGTCTTAGACTAGTGAAACAAATATAAAGATAGTAAAGTTTTTACATTAAGACTCTATTTCTTTAGAGCAGTTTAAGGTTCACAGCCAAACTGAGTAAAAGGTAAGTATTTTCTATATAATCGCTGCCCCCACACATGTGTAGCCTTCCCCATCATCTACAACCCCCACCAGAGCAGTACATTGGTTACAACTGATGAACCTACAGTGATACATTACAATCACTCCAAACCTATAGTTTACATTACAGTTCACTCTTGGTGTTGTATAATGTGTATGTTTGGATGAATGTATAAGAACATGTATCTATATTATAGAATCATATAGAGTATTTTCAATGACCTAAAAATCCTCTGTGATCTCCCTTGTTTTTCCCAACTCTATACCCTCACAACTTCTGATCTTTTTACAGTCTCTACAGTTTTGCTTTTTCGAGAGTATCATACAGCTGGATGCATATAACCTACAGCCTTTTCATATTGGCTTGAAGTATGTGAGTGCAAGATCTGTAGTCTGGTAGTCTGGCTACACCACAGCTGTGCTTCTTTGAAATCTCACAAACTTAACTTCCCACTCCATAAGGTAACGATGCCAATAGCACATATCTATAAGGTTTGGAAAAGGATGAGATAAAGAAAAGCATGTGAAATGCTTAACATATTGCTCTGTTAAATATTTGTAATGATGATCTGCTGATGATGAATTTACTCAGCTTTTTATGTCTGAAAAGGTCTTTATTTCACCTTTATTTCTGAAAAAGATTTTCACTGGGTATAGAATTTGAGGTTGATTTTTTTCCCCTCTCAATACTGAAAAAACTTGCACCACTGTTTTCCGTCTCGCATTATTTTAAATGAGATGTCTCATGTCCATTGTCTTTCATTCCTAGATGATTTTAAGATTTTCTATTTGTACTTTTTTTTGTCTTTTTTTGTCTTTTTTCCTATTTGTCTTTTTTCCTAGATGATTTTAAGATTTTCTCTTAACATTAACTTAAGAAACTTGATGTGCTTTGGGGTAGTTTTCTTTCTGTTTCTTGTTCTTGAGATTCACTGAGCTTCTTCAACCTGTGGGTTGATCTTTTTCATCAAATTTGGAAATTCAATTTCCAAAAAACTGGATTTCCAGCCATATTTCTTCAAATATAATATTTTCTGTCTCCCACTTCTCCATCTTCTTCTAAGCCCCAAGTATACATAAACAATACTGATTATATTGTTCCACAGCTCACTGATGTTTTTTCCCCCTAGTTTTTCCCCTTTGTGCTTTATTTTGCATAATATCTATTGCTATGTCTTTACGGTCACTAATATTTTCTTCTTCAGTATTTAATATGCTTTTAATTCTATTTAGTACAAAAATTTTCATCTCCAGAAGCTCAAATAGGTTATTTTTTAGATCTTCCATGTCTCTCCTTAGTGCATGCTTTCCTCTATCTTTTGCAACATGTAAAGTATAGATCTAATAGCTGTCTTGAAGTTCTTGTCTACTAACTCCATTATCCAATTCTAGGTCTACTTCTAATGATTGATTTCTTTTCCTATTTACTGCCAAGTATCTTCTCTTGCATCTTGGTGGGCCCAGTAATTTTTTAAATTAAATGTCAGACATTGTCTGTTGAGTGTTGAAGATTTCTTTATCCCTAGAAATAATTTGTTTCATTTTTGTTATGGGACACAAGTTATTTGGAAACCAGTTTTTCCTTTTGTGATTTACCTCTACACTTGTTAGGCTGAAGACTGACTCGATGCCCAGTGTGCTAGGTCTTTTTACTCTAGCTAGTGGGAATATAAACTTTTCCTGGCACTGTGTGAGCTCTAAGTATTGTTCTGCCTGCACTTTCCTGGATTCTGGTAGTTTCCTCACTTGTAGGTACTGAGCCATATTCAGCTGAAAACTTGAGAAGAATCATTCACTCTGTGCGTAGCTCTCTCCTCCCCAGGATTCTTCTATATGAATTCTATCTGCTTTGTTTTTCCTCATCTCTGAACTCTATCTCCTAAACTCTGGGAGACTTCCAGGCTTTGTTTGGGCTCTTCCACCCTGAAATGAACCTGTAAAATCTTCCTAGGCAGCAAGCTGGGGCAATCATAGGGCTCATCTTGTTTGTTTTCCTTCTTTCAAGGACCACATCATGCTCTGCACTGCCTGTTGTTCAGTGTCTGACTACTGTTGGTTATACGTTTGTCTAATTTTTTTCAGCTGTTTAAAACAGAAGGGTAAATTTGGTTCTTCTTATTCCGTTACGGCTGGAAGCAGAAGCCTTTTATAATATACTTATTGAATGTTAATACTAGTATAGTAGTAATCATCATCATCATTAAATATGTACAAAGATGCCAAAAACTAGTAAAATAACTTTCACCCACAATGGTCTTTCCATCATGACATAAACTATAGGTACATGAAATATATACTTACAGGGTAATTAAATAATGAGAATGAAGGAAAGGTAATATATATGAAATTGGAAAAATATCCAAAATTTGCTAAGACATGGAGGAAGAAGGCATGGAAGGATGATACCTCTAGTATAACTCTTTAGACCTTCCAAGCGTCTCCTCAGAACACAAGAGATAACCACTGCACTGAACTGCACGTCTAAGTGCCATGGACGTCTGCACTGACAAATAAAAAGAAAGTTCGTTGTCCTACAAAGAGGAAGAGAAGTTTGCCTAACAATAACAATAGCTATGAACATTTATACAGTATTTACTAAGTTCTAGTAATTGTTCTAAGCACTTAACATTTAGCAATCATTTAATCCTACAATGACACTATGAGATGGATATGGTTATTAATCCCCATTTAAAAGATGAGAAAAGTACAACACAAAGTGGTTGAATAACTTGTCCCAAATCAGAAAACATTAATAAGTGTCATAGCTGAGGAGTCACACTTGTCATTTGGGAACTATATTAAGAATCCCCATTAAATGTTACACTATGAGTGTAGATAAGAAAGACACAATGACAGAAAAAAACAACAGAAGGAAAGGAAAGGAGAGGGAAGGAGAGGAGAGAGGAGAGGAAGAAGGGATGGAGGGAGAAAGGAAGAAAGATGGACAAAAAGAGGGAGGGAGGAGAGAGGGTGTGTGTTAGAAATGAGATCACAAAGTCACATAATTCAGAAGTGCTCTGCAATTGTCCTGATCCCAAGAACATCAGGGTTGAGCTGAAAGCGAATCAAATTTGCTAGGATACGGAGAAAGGTACTAGGAAAGCAAACGTGAAAAGAAAAGGTGATATACAAAAAAATGTTGTAACAGTCAACCAGATTGTAAATATATGAGGGAAAAAAATTCAGCATAAGGAAAAAATATCCGTAGTGTTCTAGAGGAAGGTAAACCCAAGTGATTTATCCAATATTTTAGGTCTCTTCAGGCTATGCCAAGGCAGCAATGACAGCTTGGTCTTTTTGTGGAAATAGAAGCTAAGAGCTAGCATAGATGGTTACATGTCCTTGGTGGAGCTTCAGTTATTTTTGCTAAAGTTACATGCTCACCATTCATTTCTTCATTCACTCATCCACCCAGTCTTTTAGAGTCTCACTACTCAAAAGTATGGTCTGTGGAGCAGCAGCCTGGCCGTTACCTAGGAGCTTGCTAGAAATACAGAATCCAGACCTCTTGAATCAGAAATTGCATTTCAACAAGATGCGCAGGTGATTCTGCAGGCATAAGAAATGTTGAGGCCAGAGGGTAGAAAAGGGTCACAAGACAGGCAAAATCTTTGTCCCTCTCTCCGTCTTCTTCACCGTTATATTTCCAGAGCCTAGTTCAGGTCTACACATGATAAATGCTCACCATGAATTTTTAAGGAATAAACTGTGGCTACGCTTAGTAATACTTCAAGTGTGTGAAAACCCGCCTGGCTTCTTCCTTTACTACCTCAACTCAGTAAGATGAAGTGATAAGCACTACAGAAACTCTACAGAAATACAATTACCTCAGTTCATAGTGAGCTCCTTTGTGCTTTAATCCTACGGAGTTATTGAATGTGCATCTCAAGTTGGCACCAGTGAATATCATGCCATGTTTTGCTGGCTGCGTTTCCACATGCATGAGCCATTGCACGTGTGACACTCCTCCATCTAGAGTGGAAGCTCCCTGATGGTAGGGATTATTTATATTCCCTTAGAGTAGCCTGTTAAATAGCTGGTTATATTCAAAGATATCTAGAACACGCATACTCAAGTAGGAGAGCCTCCAAAACAAACTAGAGCCTCCAAAACAAACTAAAAAGACCTGTATACTGTAGGGTATAGTAGTAAAGCATGAGCTTAGATACTAAGCTGGGGTCACTTCTGACTTTCACTATTTCTCAGCATTAAATACATTAGATATTTAAGTCTTCTGAGCCTCAGGTTCTTATCTTTAGGATAGAGATAATGGCAGATTTCAGAGTGGAGAACTTCCAAACTGACATACAGCTCATGCTATAACTCATCAGCTCATCCTATTCTTCTATCTTTGGAGCTCTTAGTCCACAGAGATATGAAATGATACTGCAGAAAGGGACTATTACACCATTAACCAAGCAAGAATATTAAATATTTTTGCTTTGGTCATGTGTAGACAAGAAGCAAAAATAGGAAGCTGCCATTTTGTCTGATTACCTATTTTCATAGACAGTTTAATAGTTCAGACAAGACTTCCTTTGACAGAGACATGGTTTACAATCTGATGTACCTACTAGTTCTCTCCAAGTGCTGGCCCTTTGTTTTTATAAACCTGTATTTACAAAGATTAAATGTTGATGTTGCACATATTAGCCACTCTCATTTCTTGGAAAGGGTATATTGTGAGTAGAGGGACAGAGAGGGAGACAGTAGAATTTGAAATGAGCAAACTGCAAACCAAGAAGTATCTTAAAATTTCTCTCCATATAAGAGGATCACACTGCTATTCTAATAAAATGTTTTAATATATATTATATATATACATATTTCCCCCCTCACAACATCAATTAGTTAAGAGACTCTTTGGAGTTATTTCCTCTTTTGAAATGTAAATGAACACTTGAAAGTTGAGTCTTATTCAATCTTCCTGCAATAACTTTTATCAGCTAATCCACACCTAGCTGAGATACATACATAGTGAAGTGACTGGAATAGGAAAGAAAATAGCCAGAGCCAGACAAAGTACTTGCAGTGTGACTCAACCACGACACAACTCGTTTTGGGTAGGTCATTTCTTTATTGTGTGGGATCCTCCTGGCCTAACAGGATGTTCAGTATCCTAGGCACCTGTCCTTAATATGCCAGTGATGTTTCCCAGTGTTTCTGGCAACCCAAAGGACTCCTTCTGGGAACGGCTGCTTACTTCACCAAGAGAAAACAAGTGCATCAGAAATTAACCTTGTCTATTTTACAATTTTATGTTAGTTGGACCCACAACAATTAGTGTGCCACTGAAATGTCTCATCTACATGTAAACAGCTGAGCAGCTGAGTTAAGACACAAATGAAGTGTATGGACTGCTGTTAAGCAAGACTTCTCTCCATTTCACTGAAGGCTGACCCGGTTCCACCTTTCAATATCTGAAGCCTTTTCTTCATTATCTCTTTGTCATTTCTGCCATTCACATATTCATCGTCTAGCTCATCACTAAGAGGAAAGTGGAATGGAGATAGGAGAAGAAGTGTTATTCCCTCTATCACCTCTTTTCACTGTCAAAGTGTACTGTGCCTTTCCTATGCCAGCATGTGTTTTCTGCCACCAGACTGTCTCTTGTGGTTCAAGATCTCCCAAAAGAGGCTGGAATGAGTCACACTGCATGTCATCCAGCATTGTTCTTCATTGCATTCTTATGATAACACTCCTGAATGCATTTAATTTTGACTGCCTAAATGGGATTTTGAGTTACATCAACTCTGTACTTAGATAGCACTTAGAAATGATGAGAATCAAATGTTAAATGACTGAGCTTATCACAATGTATTCCAGTGTCTCTCAAAGTGTGTTTTATAACCACTGGTTCAAGGGCTGTTAACTGGTGCTACTTAAAAGCTGATTTCATGGTCAAACAAGACTGGAGAAGGTGGGACCAAACAAATTACTGTAGCGCATGGATTTACAGAACATTTACTGTGTTAAGGTGATACGATGTCAGTGCAGTGGTCAGAAATGATTTCAGGGTTTTCCAAATGCATTTGGCTATGAAGTCAATTTTCCCACCTACTGCTGGAGCAATAAACAAGAAACAAATGATTCTAGTCTTCGTGCCACTTAAGCTATGGCAATACAGACTTTCAAGCCTACTGATTCGGCCCCTAGGCAGTGTGCTGCAGGACATCAGTGGGTGCTGTCATTTACACGGTGCAATATCAACGGTGCACTTTATCAGTCAGAGTTCAATCAGAGAAGCAGAACCACTAGGAAGTTTATATAGTAAGGGATCAGTCACAGGGATTTGACCTCACACAATCTAGGAAGTCAATTAATCTCTATAAAGCTGTTGCTTTTGCTTATAATGCTGTAGCTTCAAGTTGGCAGAGCCAGTCATCAGAAAGACAAGAAGGCATTTAAAGTGGAGGATAAAAAGGGTAAATTGACACTCAGTAGCTGAAGCTGGAATCCTTAAGTCTGGAGTGGAAACTGTTGGTTCCTACTACTTCCAAACCTGAGGAAGTGGATATCCTGCAGGAGAAGCTGGTGCCCTTCATCACAGAGTTAAACATACAATCATCCCAGGAGACAGAGAAGATGGAAGAGGATCAGGGGAAGATGGAAAGTTGTGAATTGACTGCTGCCCACACCAAGAGTGACCCAGCAGATAAGGAACAATACGCAGAACTACAGAAGTGGCTATCCAAATCTTCTTAGTGTAAATAACAATAGAGCTGCTGCTACACTTGCCGTTCAAGTCTCCCACCAAAATATCCTTTGTGACCCACCCTAACTGGAAATATACAAGGGAAGGAATTCTGGAAAACAGTTCAGCCTCACTAAGCTGACATGTCATGTACCCTGAAGTTCTGCAGTGTACAGCCTAAGCAACTGCATGTGTCAGCCTGAAAGCATTAACAAAGAAATCACTGTGACGTTCCTACTGTGATAAGGAATGCAAAGAAGAAGTACATGGTGACATAAGAGATGACCCTAGTGACACCCTGCAGTCACACCAGAGCAACAGACAATTGAAAGAAATGAGCTAGTGGTGTTGAAAATTTCCCTTTGAATGGTATTAATTTAAGACTGGTAAAGCCTGCATGGAAATCCCAGTTTTGTCACTTGTTAGTATGAAATGAATACATTCAAAGTGATTTTGCTTCTTTCCACCTTTTACAGTAACAAAAAATCTTGGGGTAATCTTACATTTGTCTTAACTTCAACCAAGATTTATGAGAGAAGAGGCAGCTTTTCTTTCTCTTTTTCTTGCATCCTAAAGGAGATTTACAATTCAAGAAAAAGGACCTGCTACTTTTCATATATTAAAAAAACAAAGAAAATGACATTCTCAATCTAATGTATGGAAGGAGAAATTCGCCCTTTTATCATCTGTACCCTGTCCTTATTCCCATATTTAACTATTATTTTTTAAAACTCTGTCCACTAAAATTTTTTCATATCTTCTACAGAAAACCCAGTTTTTCCCCTTAGAATTTGTACATTAACAACTGTGTATTCTTCGATCACTGTGGCTTACCTATGTAGGTCCTATGTGGTTTTAACTTTATTAATTTCATAATTTACAGATATACTGATATTCTTTTCCAATTAGTCTCTACAGCTCTTCAAAGAATTATTTTATCTCAAATAACATCAAATAAAACAGCTTACAATTTTTTATTTGCTTTATAGTTTTTTAAAGGATACAAAGACATCATTTGTGAATAGCTGATCAAATGTTAGAATTTCTCTTTGAATCTGAAAGTCCTGTTAAACTGAAATTGTATTTGAAGTTCAATTTATCTGAATGTCCTGCTTTAAGACTGACCCATGAGAGGTGGTCTAGAGAAAAGACTGATCAAGATAACATATTTTATTTTCTTTCTCTCCAGGGTTAAAAAAAAAATGTATTCCACATTGATGTAGGTAGAAGACCAAGTACTGTATGAAAGAAATATTATGATTGTCCATTCTACTTGGCAAAAGAGATCTTGGAACTAAAATAACAAAGACGTAGCCAAGAAGATGACAAAGAACTTGAAGTGAGGAAACTCAAACAGGAGGAAAATAATGACACGTAGTCAAGAAATGCCTCTCCTCCAAAGAGAGAGACATTTCCAGATTTTAACATTTTAGGGTAAATTTTAATGACATATCATATCGATTATAGAGGACTTTGTTTTAAGCATTACCATACCACCATCAATAATATCTATTAGTTTACATAATTATTTAAAATAATTATTAAGAATTTAGCAAAAGGTACTCCAATGTAAAAAATCCAATAAATCAATACCTTCTTATTAATAAATAATTTAAAGTAATTCCTAATACAATCTCAGTAAGCAACGTTCTATACTGCTGTAATCACTATCGTCCAAATATTTCAAAATATCTAGGGTTTGAATGAGAAAGCAAGTTTGCTGTAATTTAGTTTTAAAATAAATTATACTAAGTGTTCTAAATGTAATAGAAGTTCAATTATCTTTTGAAAAAATAATGGGGCACATTTATGAGAAGGCAATATGCCTCTTCATTTCTACAATACAATTTAGAGAGGTTAAGGAGCAGTATCTGGTTCTTATTGTCTGGAATTTTATAAGCCATCTTTTTCCTCTTTAGAGGGTTTTTCAGCAGATATTAAGCAAAGATCTTATAGTTGTCAAATATAATGCCAAGATAGCTATAAACTCCATTTGGATGTCAGCTAGTCTCTTAAAGTTAAAGTTGTTATATTCTAAGATAAAATTAACTTTGTAAGATAATTAAGACTATTTTTAAAACTGTATTTTCTAATTATACTTTTTTTCTTAGGCTTTTTCTTATTTTCCCCTTAAAATTTTTAATTTGATAAATACTAAAACCAAAAAAATTTGTGTCACAAACTTGTACATAAGTGTTTACAACAGCTTTATTTGTAATAGTTATAATGGGAAACCACTCAAACATCCATCAACAGGTGAACGGATAAACAAATTGTGGTATTGCTCATACAATGGAATGTAGTAAAAGGAAGTGTGCTATTAACACAACAATATGGATGAATCTCAAGATCACTGTGCTGAATTTTAAAATTTAGCAAAAAAAAATACATACTGTATGATTCCATTTATATTTCATTCTAGAAAATGCAGACTAATCTAAAGAGAATGACAAAAAAAAGAGGATTAATGTTTGTCTGAGAATGGGGGTGGAGAGAAGGTTGGATTAATAAGGATGAAGCAACTTCTGGAGTAATGGAGATGTATGTTATCTTGATTATACTGAATTGTAAATGAGTGCCTACATAGGTCAAAACTGATCAAACCACATGCTTTAAATATGTATTCTACCTTTTGTATTTGAACTATATCTTAATACAGTTGAACAATAAATCACTCATAATGAACATAATTTCTAAGACTTTACTAAGTGTTTACTGTTTGTTCAGGTTCTTTTATAAGCTCTCTACATTCATTAACATTTAACCACCCTTCCCAACAGCTCCAAAGTAGATACCATAATTATTACCTTTACTGTAAAGATGAAGAAACTGGAACAAGTAAGTTGCGTACTTTGCTCTCCCTCAAATGCTCAAATTCTCTACCTTCTCACAAACCAAACAGGCCACCCTAGATGACATAGACAACCCTATCTAACTTAAATTGCTAAACCCTAATGACTGGATCCCAATTACAAATTTTGGGAGAGAGGATATTGGATTAGTCAGCTTGAATCATCTGTTTCTGATACCACCTGTTACAGCCAGCAGGGTGCTGAACCCACCACCATGAGGTGATGATGGTCATTATGTAAGAAGGAAGCAATTCTAAATAGACTCCCAGATAGCACTGCTAAATGCTGACTACATTGGTGAACTCATCTTTATAGATCTCAGGAGAGTAGAGGGAATGGAAGGATAAAGCAAGGCTACGTAATTTGACCAACAAAACAAATATTGTTTTTACTTCTCTTTAACTGAGATTAACTTAGCATTTGTGCCCACATTTCTGCTGATGGTGGAAAACAAATTTACAAATTCAAGGTAATTCAATCTCTTTCAGGAGCTTTCAGGCTATATACAATCCCTCCTTGATTTCCCCTAGACAGCAACTCTAGTACATGATAATCCTGTCACTGCTCATCTTCACTTAGAGAGAGCACTTTCTGATACCTTTTGGGGATCATCTCTTTCCCCACTATTTCTTCTCCCAACATAAATAACCATCCCCACCCCTCATTGCCTCTAGTTTGGACTGTCTATTGTGCAACATCCACTAATGGCATCTCTTATTGTGACCAATAGCCTTGTTTCCATTTACTGGCCCTTAGCACTTCTCTCAAACCTGAAAGAAGTTTGGAATTCACCTCAGGTGTTCTCATAATAAACTGTATTATGGAAATACTCAAATCTTTTCACCTAGTCATTCCATTTGCTATTGACACTTAGATGTCATATTGGATGCAGAGATTTTTCTCTAAGTCTTGAAAACTATTAAGGAACTTCTAGGAAACTGGGCAAAGATCTATTCTGCCCTAGTAATCCCCAGATTATCCAGAGATCCTACTGTCCCAATCTTTCAAGAATTATCTAAAACAATAATGCACAAGTTCTTATTTAAGGAACATCCAGCATCTAAACCATCATCACACATCCCCTTCAAATTCCCTTCCCACTCACTTGTCAGAATTTCACTTGGTGGCATGATTAGCTCAAATGCTACTTTTAAGCAATTTTGGATTCTTACCTAACATGATTTATGGCTTAAATGTGATCTCAGTTCTTTGGTACTATCATAAAAAGGACTTGCTTTCAAAACTACTGATTCTTCTAAGAACTTAGAATAAAATGAAATTTGAATCTCAAAAATGAGCCACCCTTTGTTCTAGTCTCATCTGTCCTGCATCAGGGGATGGTGAAACCTATCTCTGATGTCTGATTGATTGGAAGTTTAGGGGTAAATGAATTTTTTTTTAACACTCTTTCATTTTTCGGTCTCAATGGAATAAATGGCACTGGATGTGCATCTCTTCCTATATAGTTATGAGACCAGACAAAGCAAATGGAGAAGTTACCTTTAAGTATCAGACAACAGGCAGAATAGAACTGTAATTCTTGAGAGTAGGGAAACACAAAAGAAGAGCTACATATTCACTCCAGCTCTTGACGTGGCAGCCCTCTCCCTACCATAGCGCAAGTAGATGAAGCCCAAGAAGAGTGGCAGACTTGCTAAACTGAAGAGACAGAGACTGGAGTTTAGGCTTTTAAAGTGGCTAGAACATTCAGTGCAGGATTCTGGAGCAGATGGAGTTGCACAAAGCAGGTAGGTGGCAGAGTACACCCTAGAATTACTGGCTAGGAGCTGGGCTGTGCATATATAGGATGAGACCTGAAACATCTTGCAAAATGTAGCTTCTGTGGGACTGAGCACTGAATGCATGTACCAGGGTTATTAATACAGTGTTAGAAGACACTCTGGTCCAAACAGACAGGATATATCTGACTGACTACCTTGGGCATTTAGTTGAGACCTAAAAAAAGACATGTTTTGGCCATAATAACCATATATTTTAGCATGAGCTATATCCTAAGACTAAAATAAAAACTGAAATTGACTCAACACTAATAAAACATAAAACCACACCTGAAAGGATCCAAATGATACACCAGTAATTTAATGCTTTGCTAGAACAAAATTCAATACCCCTTAAGAGAATGCAGCATTGTCCACATTCTCCATTATGCATCATCCAAAATATTCAGTATACAATAAAAAATGATTAGATATTTGAATAACCAAGAAAGTAAGCAGTCAATAGAAGATCCAGATGGTGGAGTTACCAGTTAATGACTTTAAACTAGCTATAATAAATATGATCAAGAAATTAAATAAAATTGGTGATAATAAATGAGAGTTCAGTATTACCAGTAAATAAATAGGAACTATTAGACAGTACCAAATGTAATGTAAATTCTAGAACTGAAAGTATATCTAAAATGAAAAATATACAGGATTGCCTTAATAGATTGGGGACTACAGAAGAAAGGGCTAGTGAAATCAAAAGCAAATCTACAAAGATATTCAATCTGAAGGACAGAGGCAGAAAGTTGGGGGAGAAATGAGCAGAGCCTTTGAGACCTTTGTGAAAATATGAAGTGGTGTAACAAATGTACAACTGGAATGCTACAGGAAGAGAAGACAGAGAAGGGGACAGAAAGAATAACTGTAGAAATAATGGCACCAAATGTCCTGAACTTGGCGAAAAGCATCAACTTGCAAAATCTAGAATCTCAGCAAAACCTAAGTAGAAAATTTTTTTAAAAAAACTACACCTAAATACATCATGGATAAGCTTCTGAAAACCAAAGATCAAAAAAATAATAATAAAGTGACTAGAGAGGGGAAAAGGCATGTTAGATACAGGGGAACAGTGATAGGAATAATGTCAAAATCAAAATAAAGGGAGGAAGGAAAGATGGAAGGGTGGATGGAGGAAACTGGCAAACAAAAATTCTATATCCAGGGTAAATATCCTTCACAAATGAGAATGAACTCAAGAGTCTGGCACCAGCAGGCCTAAACTGCCAGAAATGGTAAAGAAAATTATTTAAGCTGAAGAATGAAATCAAACGAAAATTCAGGTCTACTAGAAGAAACTGAAGAAACCAAAAATGGCAACTGTATGGGTAACCTTAAAAAATTATCTTCCTTTTCTTCTCCTAATTTCTTTAATAGACAATTGACTATTGTCACATACACACACACACACACACACAGGAACACTGTCAGATTATAACATTTGTAGATGTACAGTATATAACAATAAAAGTACAAAGGAGAGAGTGCATAAATGGAATTATATAGTTACAAAGTTACTACATTTAACATGAAGTGGAACAATATTTATACTAACTAGGCTGTATTAAATTAAAGAATGTATACTGCAATCCTGAGGAAACAAAAATCTTCATAACCCATGAGTAAGTGTCACATGTTTATTCTTATATCTTTTCTCAATGCCAGCCACAGTCTATGTCAGTAAAAGAAACTCTATAAGGTGTAAAAATAATTTGTTCAAGGTAAGCAGCTTTTTTTTAATGGTCCGGCATGAAACAAGGATAAAACTTAATGCATTTTATATCCCTGAGTTTTATTTCTTAAACCTAAACTTGTGATGAGAACTAATAAATCCTTGAATTGGTATGTCTTGTGATGTTAGCTGTAACCTGGGAAAGCCTGTGTTACAAATATGGAATTTTCTTCTTGTTTTATTTACTTTTTCCTTTGATACTCTGGACCAATGTTTATTTACTCCATGTGAGCTTTTGTATAAAGGCTAAGTTATTTCAAAGAGAATTTTTAAATGTGAAACATTTGATGGCATATAATGATTATAAGAATGGCTACTATAAACATTCTAATTAACTGTACTAAATAATATAGAGATTCCATTCTGTAAACATACATTCAGAGGAGACATTCAGAAGACATACTTTCAAAAGAGGACACCTATACCATTTCCACTCGGATCCAATCCACTAATCCTGCAGAAAGTAGTACTACAGTAGTCCTCAAATCAAATAATCTAAGTTGGTGACTTCTCTACAAATTGATTAATATCATATT
This sequence comes from Camelus bactrianus, assembly GCF_048773025.1. NCBI lineage: Eukaryota > Metazoa > Chordata > Mammalia > Artiodactyla > Camelidae > Camelus > Camelus bactrianus. The sequence goes on from NC_133555.1 coordinate 17,635,491, forward strand.
GTGCATTAGACATATAATTCTATCATTGTACAAACAATAGCAAGGGAAAATGTAATGATTTTGAAGACCATCACTAAAGACTAATACAATAGCATATAATCGCTAAAGAAGGCTCCAGCTTCACACATTCAATTTTATTATAGCAGAAACAAGAACATAAAACATCATGATCTTGCAAGGTTTTCTTTTGGCAAAGATTGCCTTATGCTGAATAGTCTGCCCAGCTCTACCTTCTACCTCTGGATCAGATTTTGATTAGGAACCAGAAAAACTGCTGCATGAGTCAAAATACAAGGAACAGAATTAGAAAACAAGAGTACATTCAAACTATCTCCTTCTAGAAAAGAAAACAAAAACAGAATTTAACAAGGAAACCTGAGCCTTGAGATCACATTCCTGGGTCTGAATTGTTTAGCTCAGTTTCTCCCCACACCACCCTAGGGGGGCTTTTCAGGGCAGGCCAGAAAACCAGCTAGACAAATTTTAAAAGACCTGTTAACACTTAGCTCATTATTTTAAATGAGCACAACAAACATAATCTGGACAGGTGATTCTTTTCAAAATGTCTTTATTCTCCTAGGAGCTTAGTCAGACCAGTCTATCTTCTGAGGCTGGCTAGTCATTTCTGAGCTTCACTGTGGACCATCCATTTCCAAGTCTGCTCTGCCTAGGATCCATCAGATTTAACTTCTCTTTATTTCCCATCACCAACTGTGGTTATTTCATTCATCCCAAGGCCGAGCCTAGTCCAGGAGACTAAATCCCAGTCCAAACCAGACTTCATCACCCAGATGGAGAACTCTGTGGCCCAAGTACATACCTAAGCAGATGAATGTATGATTTAAAACTTGACATCAGTATGGAATACTCAACACAACATCCAACCAGCAAGGACACAATACACAATTGATTCAGGATAAAGCACTTGGTGCTTGTTTTTATCATCTTTACCGATGAAGTAGATGAAAAAAATGAATATGATGCTTATTAATGTCTACAGTTCTCATAAAGAATGACTGCTAATAAAAAGACAGGAAAAGAATTTAAAATGAGTTGTCTAATTTCCAAAAATGGTGCTCTTCAAAACAAAACAAAAAATTCCATATAGAAAATTCAAATAATGTCACACAGTCTTCAAAAAAAAAAAAAGCCAATTCAAAGGGCAAAAATGAAATCAAAGAGCAGTGAAAGGCTAAGTAGAAAAATATGGTAAAATAGAACAATAGAAAAAGTTTGACTGTTAGGACATGTTTAAAATATATCAGCCAAAATTGGATAAGTTTCCCAAATTAGAAATGAATTTTTATCTTCATAAAAATTCCCCCCTTAGAACTATTCTTCTTAAGGTTTTTAGAGTTTATAATTTTCTCAACACTGGGCCTCAAATAGTTGTATCACAGTAACTACAAAAGTAAAACAAGTGGAAAATATGTTAAGTCAAGAATAATCGAAGAAGAAACCACAATTAAGAGTAATTCATAACCTCCAAAGTAAGGAATGTAGACAAGGTTTGAGTTACAGGTTGCTCTTGGGAAAATAACTGGAAACTAGTTTAGCTGGAGGTAAATAAAACATGTAAAAACAATCACAGAATCTGAGAAAGGCTTCACTACCACACACTCACAGGTAGGAATGGGTTCTCCACCTTAGAAACTGTGTGGAAGTAGAGATTATATGATTGTAAACTTAGAAAGACTGAAAACCATTTTGAATCTTAAAAAAAAAAAAAAGGTTTCTGTTGAGGAATAGTTAATAGTCATATGATCCAATATTAAAATACAACTGAAAACAAACTAGGAGGATAACAGGTTCAAGTGCGTTTCTGGCTCACCCCTCTCCTGAATACTTCAAATGATTTCTTCTCATCTAGACATATTTGCACCTTAGATTTTCTTTAGCTCTGATGTTGTCTCTGTTCATTGTTTTAAGATCACTGTGATTGTTATTTACCAAATGTCTTTCTGCCCCCTACTAAATAAAATTCAGATAACTTCTTTTCCGAAGGACACTGCTTAAACTACTAAGGGAATTAGATTAGGTCTCCAAATTTATGATGAAGGGACATAGAATGCTATAACTCTAAAGGAACTTTGTAATCAGGTGTATCCTACGACTTTGGGACAACAGAAAACACCATTTTTTTTTTTTTTGGTTTTTTTAATCATTGGTTTTTGATATGTTGGTTTTGTTTATCCAGTCATGATTATCTGCAGGTGATCATGTAACATACTGAAGCAGGATGCGTAAAATGCAGAGATGGAGGATGAGTCCTCTGGGGGATTATAATCTTGCTGGGAAGGTAAGACAGGTTTACATAAGACCACAAAGGGGTGATTGATTATTCCAGGAGTCCCAAGTGGGATCAGAGAAGGGATTGATCATCTCTAGATGAGAGAGACCAAGAAGGCTTCAAGGTAGGGGCAGAGATGGGATTTTGAAGAAACATTCTGGGATGTTAACAACAGAAGCAAGTTCAAGAAAGGGCAGCATTATAATTAGGTTAGAGTAAAAGGTTAGGTACCTCGGAGAAATCTTAAAACTTAAAGCCACAATTTGAAAATGATGTTACAGAATCTGACCAGTCAAGGTCTTCCTTGGCTGTTTAAGGAATATGAAATTTATCTTTTGGTACCAGTTCTATTGTCTTTAAAAGCTACACTAAGCAGCCAGTTTTCACAGAAAACTGGGAGCCAAGTACAAGAAGAAATGGAGTTAGGGAGAGAGGTAAAATGAATACCAGACGATCAGATAACAGACAGTTGTCCAGGTAAAGACACTGGAGGAGGCAAAAATAAAGATGATTTTTTACAGTAAAAAAATCACAACATTTAGGAATGTTGGACTATTTATCATCATGCATACCTAAGGGTAATGCTTTATGTTGTTAACTTTCTGTTGAAAACAGTATTATCTTTGCCTAACAATCTAATGACAAATCCTCTTTGGAATGCCATTCCAAATTCTTTTTGCAATATCTGCAGACTCTCAAAAGAACTTGAGATGTTTTTTTGTTGCCTATAAAACATTAGGAAAACGTGCTTTTCAAAATAGCAGCTGCAGGCTGAACTTCTAGAAAATAAACCTTTTGCGGTTTCTCTTCCGTTTCTTGGAGCCCAAAGAGTCTCCGTACATTTTTCAATCTATTTTTTCCTACATCCTTTAATAATAACCATAAGTGATGAATGGCGGGTGTGGAACAGGAGACAGGACAACTCTGTCAATTTGAAAAGAGTTCGGTCTTTTTACCTTATTTTGCAGAGTGTCATTTTAAATAAGTGCTAGCCTGGAGAAGGTTTTTATTGTTTTGAACCACAGGCTTTATATTACCTTAAAAAAAAAAAAAAAAACAAAAAACAAAAAACCTCTCAGCCGCAAGTTGGATGCTTCTGGCAGCAATACAAATCTAGCACCACCCAGGGAGGGAGTGTATTTGCTTCTTCGCTCACTTCTGGCAGGGCAGAGGGATGCTGGACATTGAGAGACAGGGAGGCTGCCCAGAGCACTGCCACACTGCTCCCCCGTCCCGCGCCCTGGGCCTCCTCCCGTGGGAACACACAGGTAAGTACATCGAGGTGCTGATACTAGTGGAGCATCCTCGCTCACTGTGAGAAGTCATGGAAGTCGCATGCCGTGCACTGAGGATGCATAAAAGGTCTCAACACCTTGAAAAAAAACAACGTGGCCTGGCTGAGGTCGGAAGAGTCTCAATCTACCCAGCACATGGCTGAAAAGGTCCTTCTGTATTTATTAGTATTTATATCTTTGTACATCCCTTTGCAGCATGCTTTTCTGTAGACTGCTAAGAAAAACATCAAGATGTTTGTTTTTGTTTCTTTCTTTCTTTTTAAACAAATCTCTGGCTAGTTGTTAATCTGTTATTCTTTTGTATTCAGAAATAAGAGTTTATAGCAATCCTGACTGCTGAAAAGTGAAATATCATCTGAAGTTTGATTTTCAATGTCAATGTTTTAAAATACTACAATTGGATAAAATGTAAGACTTACCATTAGAGAGGGAGCTGAAAAACTAGAGATAAAATGTTCCTATAATATGGCAGTTGTCTCTAAATATAAGGTTCCATGTTATAAATTTGGGTTCTTAATGAATTTTTTATATCACCAATTCTGTTTCCACTTAGATGTCAGAAACTCAGCAGGAAAAGATAAAAGTCAGAACAGCTGAGCATTTTGAAAATGATAAAAATAACACTTCTTGGTTGAAGGAAGGTAAGTCCTCTTGCTGTTGATTTTCTATCAATGTCAAAATTGTGCTTTTATTTATAAGCAAGAAACAATGTGGCAGAAGAAGGGAAAATACCCAGGCAGCTCAAGTGATGTTAGTACTTTTGATTTTTCTTTTCTTTTCTTTTTTTTTTTTTTTTTTTTTTTTTGGCCTAAGTGCTAGTTTGAGGGTATTTAGTATTGAAATGCTTTTTGTATTTCTTAGACCACAGTACATGCAGATGATTTTATTGGTAAGAGAATACACATTTTCAACTCAGATACATGTTATCCATGAGGTTCTTGTTGTGCTGTAGAATTTTCTCCTTTGTAGCCAGGAGGATGAAATAATTTGATGACAAGTATTATTTTTAAATAATAATCACAGAAAGGCGTGCAGGCTGTAGGAAGTCATGTCTACAAATAGAATTGCCATTCACTGCAATTAGAGAAGCCACCTTCCCAGAGGAGAAGACGGTCAGCCGCAAGCACGGCGTGCGTAACGTGGTTGCTTGAAATACACACACAAATCAATATGTCCTCCTATGAGGAATACAAATTTGTGCACTTTGGAAAATATTTATAAACTAATGATGATTTACTAGAAGGTTTGGTTTCATAGTCTTTTCTTTTTATGAATACCTTTAATGTCTCTTTGGGGAAACTGACTTGATAGATAAGTTGTGTCTTTTACAACATTTCATGAATCTATTTGATTGTAAAGAGATGGCTCTTAAGTAGTTGCCATTCTTCAAAATTGTTTGATAAGGTCATAGGAGACTTTAATAAATAAGTTTTACCACATCAAAATAGTAATGATAATGACATCAAACACGTTGACAACGTGCATTGGTGCTTATGCTGAATCATCAGAGGAACCCTCTGAAGCACTAATTATTCCTCATTTTCAGGTGAGGAAACAGAGTCTCAAAGAGTTTAAGTAAATTGCCCAAAATTACAAAATTAAGAAGTGACAGAGCTGGGATTTGATCCCAGCCTGTGTGAGTCCACAGCACATAAATTTAACTACCACCTTATACCGTGTTTCACAGGAAAGATATTTCGGTTACTTGCTTGGACATGATCTGTGCTCAAAAAGTTTCCGTAAAGTGTTTAATCAGTACCCCCACCTTCACATATACTCTCCCATCCACTCTTATTCTTAATCCTGCCTTACCCAACCCTCATTTTTAAATGTTCACTTTTTTAAAAAAAAGATCATCCTTCTGCCGCATGGCCCCCATAATCAAATTTAATAGCTGGAGCTCAAATTTAATAGCTGAAGACTATTTCAGGATAAAAGTTAGTACAGACATGTAGTATTCTCAGAATAATTTCCTTCAGAAAGCCACAGGGCTGATAAATTATTTCTTTCTTTCTTTATTTTTATGAAACCATCTCTTAAAAAGAATCATAAAAAAAAAATGGAGAAGTGAAAAAACTAAACTTGGTCCAAAGATACCCCTGTTTTTCTTCTGAAGACCAAATCCGTGAAGACAAAGGCATTTTTCACTACGACTTATACTGAAGTTTTTCTGATTTATTTTTGCTTTAATGGCCCCATGCTCTACATGTATCAGAGAGAAATGATGAAACTAAGAGACCAGTCAATTGTTTCCTGAAGACTTTTCTTTTTAAAAAAAATTGTGTCCATTAAGTACAATTTAGGCATTGAATTCTTGTAATCTATAAAATCTAATTTCCCAGGTGACCTGTTTTATCCCATTTGGACACTTCATTTAAGCTACACTCAAATTATGTTTACTGTATTTCATAAAAGGAAATCGAGCCAGATGCTAGATGACAACATCTTAATTGGGAATTATCAGGATGAGTTAGTTTTCGAACATAAATGTCTTTTTCTTTTAATGTTTAAGGAACTGTAGATGTGTTGGCTCATTTTTCTTAAAGAAGGCAGGCTGGTGCAGTGGAAAGAGCAGAGGATTTGAAGTCAGGCACGTGAAGTTTTGAAAATTCGTCTCAGTTATTGACTAGCTGTGTGACTGTGTCATGTTGCTTAACCTCTCTGAGCTTCAGATTCCCTAGCTGGGGATTATAATACCTGCTATGTGAAACTATGGGGAAGAGATTTCATCATTTGTGTGTCTTTTTTCCTCTTTAAGATGTGATTCAAAATCATATAACGTTTTCTGAGACCATGGTCCACACTCTGAACAACCTGCACTAGTCACAGCACTCTGTATTTTTACAGCATTGTCAACAGAAAGGACCACAAAGTATAAAGAGGCAAAACAGCAGTTGATTTGGGGTCTAGATTTGCAATTCTGGGATCACAGATTTCAAAGGAATCCAGAATAGTGTTCCACCACAGGAAAATGGGTAGTGGATTTTATGGGAAAAAGCAGGAAGTTCATGCAGGCTTAGACAAGTTGTTCACCAAAGATTTGGACTGTTCCATACATAACAACTGGGTTATCGAGAACATCTCATCCCCTAATAGGGAAAAGTTGGGTTTACTTTGTCCAGAAAGGTCCAGTTCTCAGCATACTTCTTTCCTTTTGGCAACTCAGCAGATATTCAGCAGTTTTATTTTTGAGCGTTCAGCCAAAGTTCAGCATGGGCAGCAAACAAGGAGGTCCTCGTTTCACACCTCAGTCTTTCCCACCATTGTTTCTTTCATAGAATTTCATATAAATGCTTTCTCTTGGTCCCTACAACCATTTGGTATGCAGTAGTATTGTCCAATTTTACAGATTAAAGGACTGAGGGTCAGAGAAACTGGATCATGCTCAAACTTGCAGAGGCGTTAAGTGGCAAACTAAATCTTGAACCCAAATCTTCCAGTTCCAAACTCTGTTCTTTGCCTTAAACCACTTTGTCACAGGGACTTCTCCAGCCATTATCAATCAACATTTGAAATTTATCAAACCCCCTCCCTCCCCCAAAAAAGAAAAAGAAATACAGTTGTCCTGTGGTATCCATGGGGGGATTGGTTCCAGGACCCCCTGCAGATACAAAAATCCAAGGATGTTCAAATCTATCCATAGATGTGGAAACCCATGGATAGGAAGAGCCAACTGTAGAGACTTTAAAATTATTCAAAGGTTTTTTTCATGAATGGCCAAAGTAACTGCTTCTGCCATCACAATGTCTCTTGCCTCCCTCTACAACCCTAGCTGAATACTGCCCACTGTTAAAATGCAGGGAATCAAGGCAATGCCTGATTAGGGTTGGAGCAAGTACTCACTGTGATCAGCTGAATAAACCACTGAGCATAGAACCTGACCTCAGAATGAGCAGGGGACCAATAAAAGTTACCACCATCACTGCTAACTTGAGTGCTGATATTCTTTCTAACTTCTCACCTTTAAACATTCATTTAATTTATCCAACTGGATTCAACATTTATTAACAGCGGTGTTACTGGAGGCAAGGCATGAGCATGACATTTTATCTAACTGTCTTGGTTTTTTCTGGAAGGTGAAGAGGCTCTTATTTGCCTTCTACTTTCTGTCTTTTGGACCATGGGCCTGATTTAGCAATTATACCAAAGAGCTGGTTAAAGCAACATCTAGAGCTTTTATTAACAATTAGGGTAAATACTATTTAAGAAACACACTAATAAACCTGAAAATGCACTCAGTGTAAAATTAACTGAATCCTATTTTACCTTTTATCAAACTATCAGGCAATCTTACACCATTACTGGTCACCTAACCTTTAAATTCTTGACTTCTCAAATTGTAGACTGGTCAGATTGCTGGGTCCCAACTTAAGGAATTCAGAAGAATACAGGTGGAACCCAGAAATAAATGCTTAAGACCAAGTAACACAGAGGCAGATGTTCAGGGACCATACTGAGAGAAACCTTGTTTTAAGACAGTCAGCGAAACAAAATATGACTTTGAAATATGCACCAGGCAAGACAGCTGTCTTGTGTAACTGTGGACCACGGCGGTCTGGAAGGTGGTCATGATCTGTTTACGTAGGTGGAGAGGAAGAGTTAACGCTGGGAGCAAAGGCGTCAGGGGCTGCAAGGTGCCTGCTCTGGTGCTAGGGCAGTGGGCATCTTGGAAACAAGGGGGACAAACTGAGTGCCAACTATAAGTTAAGTAGTTGGAAGTGGGATGTAAGGGTCAGGGACTAATATAGTGCAGTGTGATTGGGGCATATAAATCTGTAACTGGAGTACAGAGTGAGATGAGGCAGGCAGAGGAAAGTTTTAGGCAAGAGAGACAGTGATGACTAAGACAGCAATGCATTCAGTAGCCCTAAAGGGAGGTCAAAACGACCAGGAGAAACGTCCCAACAAGGAGAGGAAGAAAATAAGCCTAACAGTGAAAAACTTTATGAAAGAAAAATTGATATAACAAAGAAATTGGGGGGGGGGGGGATTACAGGTGGAATCAGATGGCATGTAATACCCCATTAAGCCACGGAGCATTCGGGGTAAGCATTTCAGTGCTTGCACCTTACACCATTTGATACGGAAGAGAAGCATCAGGATGAAGGGATGGAAGCCTTTAAATTGTTGCCAGTTGCAGTTTAAAACCACAGCATCACCAGTGTTTGAACTACACAGTTTCTTCCAGCGTCTCCTGATTTTCCAGGAGAAGTTGGATTTCTATGTGACATCTCGTGATTTCTAAAGGTTAAGTAAAAACAACAACAATTAGGGTAAGAAAGCACCATGCAGGGTAAATAAAACCAGGTTCTGTGAGTCTATTTCAGTCCATAGGCTACCAGTTTGTAACTTCAGTTCTAAAAGCTTGTATCTCTTAACAAAATCTATTACAATTTCCTGAAGACTGGTTTGCCATAAATATTTACATATATATACTCAAAGTCAAAACAGTTGTTTGACCTAAAAAATGAGAAATAAAGAGCATTGAAATACAACTGTTTGTCCTTCAAAAGACTAGTTACCTGTAATTGTTTTAGTGAAGCAGTCTCTTTATGGTTGTAATAAGTAGAGGGGAGAATAAAATTATTCCAAGGTACAAGTGTGCCCTCAATGTACAAAGCACAGTTTTATAATCTAAACTGGTGTTGACTCTGTCCCATAACTGCTACATTTCCCCACTGAGAAAATTCATATTACAGAAAAGATTTGACTTTAAAAAAGGATGGAGGGGAGGAGGGCAATGAATAAGCTTTTCTCTCAGCTTCCAAAAATTCCAGGAAGCAAAGAGCATAAGAGCTGAAAATTCTCTAGTTATTCTGAACTAACTATAGCTCCTTTTCTATAAGTGGTCACATGTTGACTACAGTCTTCAGTGATTTCAAATCTTAATGTAGATACGTTTTAAAGGAATCTCCCCTAAACTTATTTAGTACTGATGTAGAGGAGTCAGGTCACCAATGAGTTGGCATTTTGAATACTCTGGTTATTACTGAGTCAGAATTCATGAATATTAAGAGACTAATAATCCAAGATACTGGGAAACATCCTAGAAGCCCAAAAAGCCGTGCTCCACAAACTCCCTTTTCAGGATAATGTGGAACCGCAAATCCACAACACAAGAATCCCATCTCATTCCGGATCAAGGTTTACAGAGGAGCTAGAGAAAGTGTAAACCTTACTCACATTTACTGACATTCGTAAGTTCACTGAATCCCCTTAATTCTAAGTGAAGACCATTTACTTCATTTGCTCAAAAAATAATTTTGGATCATAAGCATTAAAACAATTCTGAAATATGTATTTTATGCAATTCAGTGAGCATTTGGTAAGGCTCCTCTTGAACTCCCAGACAGCATATTAAACAAAGAAGTCAAAAAATGAAAATGTCACAAGTTTTACCCTCAAGGAACTTGTATTTAAGTGCTTTATTATAATGACTAAATATTAATCGATCCTAATTCTCTCACTCGGATAATTCTTATTTTTAAAAGGGCTGTGTTCTTGTGTCTAGCTTAAAAATTAAGCCACACTAATACCTATTTTAAACTGTTACTTTCCACAAATAGCCTATCTTGATTTCCTTTTACTAAGTATACAAAGGAAACAATCATTAGCTCTTATTTTTACAGTCTCCACGAACTTGGGAAAATGTGTCACCTAATAACCAAAATACAAGGAAGGAGAAGGTAACAGTCAAACAGAATGTTGTTTTGTTTTTAATCAGAACTGAAAGGAGAGATGAGATGTGAAAAGATGTCCTGGCAAGTCATATAAGTAAAACAAGCACACGATCACATCACAGGGTAACTGTTTGCAAGCTTTGAAACAAGATGATGCGATACAGACTGGCATAGGGAACTCTCCTTTAGAATCAGTTGTCACAGAAGTCTGAGGGAGATACTGGAGTCAGGACTTAATTGACAAGAAAGAGCTAGCTGTGCAAAAATCTGGCAAGAGCATTCAACAGGGAAAAGAGGCTGTGTAAAGACAGGAGGGCTCAGAATGGCTGGATGAAAAGGAAGGATGAAAGAAGAAAGGGAAGGAAGAAAAAAGGCAATAGGGAAGGGAGGGAAAAAAAGTTGCAAATAATGTACAATCCTGCTGGCCACAGTCAGGAATTTGGATGTTTTTCCCTAATTTGAATTAGAAGCCACTTGAGATTCTGAGCAGGAGAATATGAACAATCATTAGTTATTGCACATGGTATTGCATGTAGGCAGAATAAAATAGAAGACATTGCAGTTGACCAAGCAAAAGATGGTAAGCGGGATAGGATACAACTGTGAAGGTCAGAGGCAGAATAGGATTCAAGACCTAGTCTAGAGGCAGAGCCAACAGAACTGGCTGGTGCACAGATGTGAGGCGACAGAAAGAAGCGAGGCAAGGCTGACTCCTGGCTTGAGACACTGCATGATGGTTGTGCTGCGTGAAGAATATGAGAAAAACTGGCTGGAGATGAAACAATCAGGAGATCTGGGGAGAGGGGTCAGGTTAAGTGTGAAATGCCTACATCCCCACGAAGATTATCAATCAAGATGTATGAGATCAGTTGTCCACTTTAAGTAATGTTGAAAGGGAACGTTGGCTAGAGATTTTGCCTTAGACCTGAAGATTGAGAAAGCATCTGCTGATGGGACACTAAAGGAAATGAAGTAAAATTTCAGGTAGAAGGGGTAGGGCAGGAAAGAATATGTCATGTTTCAAGAACGCAATGAAAACAAGAATGGCTGGAGCATTTTCACCCAAAAGAAAACTGACATTTAATGAGTGTGGGGAGTTTGCCCACAAACAAAGCCTGGAACCTTTCAGAGACCTTGGTTAACATTCTTTATTCCAATAAACTCCTTACCCTGGAAATGCCTACTAGAGATATATTTTATACTGTAGTAAAACACATCCCACTGCATTTTATTCTCGAAAGAAAGTTAGGCAAAGGACTATCAAAGGATAACATACTAATTTAAAAATTTAACAATTATAAGATGAGTTCTTATAATTATAAGAGTTCCAGGCCAAGCCTCAAGGTCTGAGAGCTAACGGTGTAAATCTTGGTCCAAGCAAGAAGTTCTGGGAACCAGGAGTGCTGATGTCCAAGGGCAGGAGACAGATGTCCGAGCTCAAGTGGAGAGAGCAAATTTGTCCTTCCTCTTCCTTTTTGCTCTATTCACCCCTTAAGAGATGGGATGATGCTCATCCACTTTGATGAAATAGATTTTCTTTCATCAGACTCTCAATTCAAGTGCTCATCTATTCCCCTGAAACAGCCTCATGGATGCACCCAGAAGTAATGTTTACCAGCTATCCTGGTATCCCTTAGCCCAGCCAAGTTGACATATAAAATGAATCATCACATAGTTTTTGACCAGAAAGTAATAGACAATCACTTTTTCTAGCTAAAGTTAATGAAGAGAGGAATTTATTGGGAGGCATAGAGTCAGTTTGCAGTCTAGAAAGAAAATTCAGGTCCAGAACGAGGAGGAATTAATTTGGCTCTAGTGATCCAGACAGCAAGATTTGTCAATATATTCAGGTCACCACTCCTAGAACAAATTAGCTCCACACACTTTTTCTGTCCTCTCATCCTCCTGCAGTCAAGGCTGCAAATCTCAAGGAAGAAAGCTCAACAGTTCTGGCTATGAGTCCCCATCCTGGCTAGGCAGGGTAGGCTAGGCAGGGCAGGTAACCTTGACTGACAGTACCACAAGAAGTGCACATAAAGAGTGAGAGACGCTTCTTCAGGGGGAACTCAGGTTCTAGCACTGGAATGGAAGGAGAACAGGTGCTGTGTGGCTTCCAAATAATGTCCAATCTAAAAGCCAGTACCCATGACCCAATTTCCAGTGCTTTTACCTCAAGGGATAATATTTTCTTAAGAACCTGACACGTACTATTGATAGAGCACTGAACATTTCAGGAAGGAGAGTACTTATTTTAAATGTATTGGCCTTCTACTGGAGTTCAAATGGCAGAATCATCTTGATTCTCTGATAACCTTATTTTACATTTAGAAAGTTCAGTAAAAGATGAGATCTTCTGTGTCCTCATAGGTCAACAAATTAAATTCCAGGGGCACGTCCTACAGCTGACGGTTGAAATTTCTCTCCAACGAAGCCTATAAAGTTGTAAGTTCATTTCTTATAAAATGATGATGCTGATCCCAATGGAATGGAAGGCCTAGAAGATGCCATGTCAGCCTGGAGACTATGACCAGATGAATTAATCAGTGCAAAGTCCCTACAAGTTGTTAAACAGCAGATTTAAAGACTCTCTTTCAATGATGATAGGACAGTACATCAAATCCAGAATGATCTTAGCTCACCATTATTAATTGCAATTTTATGAACTAGGAGCGAAGCAAACTGCAGAGACAAGGAACCAATCTTTCCTGTCTCAACAGGAAGAAGAAAATTGTACCTAACTATAAACTTCAAGAGATTTACTTCTTTCAACTGAGATTTTCAGTAGATGCACTCATTTTCCTAGATGTCACAACAGCTGTAGATCTGATTCACTTAATCAGCATTAGTATAAAGAGCAATCTTATAGCGAGAGAAAAAAAAAATCCCTTATGTTCTACGCCTCAGGAATAGGGACATTGCATTTCTTATAAATTCTACAAAGAGATACTTTATTTTTATATGATTATGGCCCATTTCTTTCAGCTTAGGAACAGCATTTAGAGGGAATATACTCTCTAATAAAATGCACCTACACTAGGTGTTCACCAGACCATTAGTAAAAAAAAGAATGTGACTAGAGCAAATGAAGACATCACTCTACAGGCATAAATCACCTCAACCATTTTAGCCATTATTTAAGCCTGTCGAAAAGTAAATGTGCAGCAAAGACGAAAAGCAAGGGCAATGACAGTAGTTTTACCAGTGTATAACTTCAAGAAAAAATAGAGAGGACAACTCACAGAGGCATAGTATTAAATAAGACATCAGGCAATTCCTCCTCTTGAGCTGAAATGCCACATCACTATGGATTTGGAAAGAAATAGCTATTGCAGAAAAGACAGTAAGAAAGGTGCTTTGTAATTTCTGTCTGAAACAACAGGCAACAGGAGAGGAAAAGTTGCACATGTCGATTTTATTTTCTTTATTATATTTTGAATATACAGCATTATAGATAGGAAACCAAGTCTCTTCTAGAGTTACCAAAAGATACACATTAATACTAAAATATCCTGAAAGTAAAAATCAGAAAAATATATAAAGTTTATATAAACTCTTTTGAAGAATAAAAAATAATAAAAAAATGACATTCAATAAAAAAGAAAAGATTTCACTCCTTACATGTGTTTTAAAACTAATTTCTTAGACCAATATATGAAAACTCAGATTGTTAAGACAAATCATTCATACCAGAAAAGCAGCATTTGTCTTATAAGATAATATAAAGTTCAGTAAACCAAATCAACAAATGCTTTGATTTCCTGCAAGGCACAGACTTAAGCAAATAGTATACCATGATTCCTGTGCCCAACGAACTTACAATTCAGTTGCAGAAAGAAAAGACTAACAGCACATCCTGTTTGCAGACAGGAGCAGGTGTTTTCAGCTGTATTTGAAATATAGTACAATACGCACATGCAATTCAGATGAAATTTTTCAGGATCAAATCTCTCACACACCAAACCATACAGGTACACTGGAATTCCTTATACAGATGAAGATTTCTCTTAAGATTAAAAACAGAGCTGGTTTGTTTACTTTGTTTTTAATGGATTTAGCAGATAGATCTGGGCTAAAACAACTGCACACAAGATTCACTTGAAAACAAAAGGATTCATTTAAAAATATTAACTTAGATTTCTTTCATAGCTCTAAAAAGAAATGACCTATTGTGCAAATAGTCTTTAATATATTACCCAGCCTTTTTTCTTTAAAAAAAAAAACTGATATTCTCACTTTAAAATGAGAAAAAGCTATAACACGAAGAGATAGAGACACTTAATAGACAGTAAGGGAGCTCACTTTTCCCAGCGAAATTCTAGTGTGAATGATTTATTGAGTAAAGAGGGAATACTGCATTAAGGGCTTTTTTAAAAAAATAGTAACACAACTTGGAGGCATAGTATATATTTATGGGACATGAATACAGTGGAGTGTCCAACATGTGGTTAAACCTCTCAATTCTGTAGACCAATGACCATTAATTAAGAAGTCACTCTCAGGCCTCTGAGTTCTAGGGCAAATTACTAAGTCTGAGTTCTGAACTCAGTTCACAACTTGCTCTGTCATAGAAGAATGTACTCTTTGCTTCAGTTTTACTTCAAGAAATCAGTCTCATCTTGGACTCCCCTAGTAACTAGGAGAAATAACTTGTTCTCATCATTTCACAGGTTAACAATGCTAATTAGAAATCAAATCTAATTTTTAAAAACATTGAACAAGGAAATTTTTACATGGTTAAAATTATATATATAATTATATATTGTATACATAGTTATATATAACACATATGTATATGGAACAAAATATTTTATTCTATCCTTCTCTCAGGCCTTCCAACAATGTATCTATTGACTACCTTCTATTTGAAAGACAGCAGGGTAGTTTCTATGAGAGAGTAAGACATAAATAACACTCTAGATGCCTACAATCAGTGTATATGTGGGAGATGGTAGTTAAGGAAAGTTCACCGTAAGTCAACAAATTTACCAGAGGAGAAATGTTAAATACATTACATTGTTAATGACTCAAGGGCAGTGGGGGTTATATGTCTTATTTACTTCTATATTTAAGCATCCAGATAGCCCCTGAAACACAGCAGATGTTCAAAAATAATATGAATAAATGAATTAATAAATAAATTCCAAAGATGATATGATATTCAGAAGTTAAAAAGAACACATCTAAAATTCAGAAACATTGGGAATGTAGCTAGGCTATAAATCATGAGTCCAGCTTTAATAGGCATTAGTATTACAAACTGATGGAATATGATGGTCTAAAGCAGAAACAGAAAAGTCCAGGGTGTTCAGAGAACTGTAGTTATGTTTGGCTGGGTACAGGGTATGTGTGGGACAGCAGGAAATAAACGCCGGCTATGTTATGAAGGGCTTTTAACACCAGGGTGAAGAGCATAAACAGAACGTTCTAGGATAAAAAGTTATCCTCTATCGATGGGGTTGGAGCTGGGAAGGGAGACAGGAGCTAAGGATGACAGAAAACTCTGTGTTTTTAGAAAACACTTTTTGTTTTTTTAGAGAACAGTTATGATTTGAGGATCTTTATGTAGATTGATTGGAAGGGTAGAAATAGAGGTGAAGGGCGGAAACAGGGTGACTAGTTAGAAGCTTGTTGCATCCACAGATGAGAAAGAATGACTTCTGAATTGGGCTACTGGTTGTCAGGACAATGGGGACAAAGGGGCTGGTACCCAAGATAATGTTGGCTCCAATGCCTTGGCCACGGACTACGTGTTTAGTGGCTGAGAGAGAGGAATTGTCAGAGAATCTGGAAAACCTTGGGGTTGAAATTGGAATTTGTGTGGGTGTGTGTCTTTATGTAAGCAATCTGTTTATTTTAGAAAAATTAGACAACGCAAGTGGCAAAAAATTACTCCAAATCTTAACACCCAGAGGTAGCCACTATACATCTTATATGTTTTATATGTGTATCAATGTGCGTATACACACACTACTTAGAAAACTTAATGAAGTCTATTATGCACTATATTTAATAATGTGTTTTTTACTTACAAATTAATGTCAATGCCTTTCCAGGTTAATAAATATAGATTGACAGCATCATTTCATCATTTCAATGACTCATTTCCATGACTCATTTTAATACACAGTATTCCACTACTGAAGTAACAAAATGTATGTAAGCAATTCCTTACTTTTGGCTATTTAGGTGGTTTCCAATTTTTTGCTTTTAAACCTCAAAAGGATACACTATAATATCTATTGGGATTTCCTTTTAAACAGACTAACCAGAAGTATCTTGTAGAGTCAAGTTCGTAGCAGCCATATTCAGGAAGAAAGTAAAGGTCAGAGAAGTTTAAACAATGCAGTCCAAAGTCACATAGGTAGACAGACCACAGCACCAGATCTCAAGCCAGGTATTCTAACCCAGACCCAGTGCTTTCCACCACAGACTCTGCTCTGAAGTATACTTGAAGGTAGATAACCAATAACCCCTCACCTGCACTCATTATCACAATTAAAATGAAAGGAAACTGAAAAGGTTTGGGGAAGTCTTGCTATTAAATTCATCTTTAGACCTCCTATTCATATAGTTGGATTCTCTAACTACCTGTCTTCAACACAGACATGGTGATTTAAGTGGAAAAGAGGACTTAGTTATGACATTAGGCAAAGATTCAGAAGCCGACTTATCTACAGACTGCAGTGATTAAATAGTTCAAAATGAATTACAACAGTGTAATATTACTGCATTCATATTTAAGAGATAAAAGTTGGAGTACAATTTCCATAATATCCAGTCATTTAAGACACTAGAGAGTTAATCATTTTAATATCTTTCCGTTGATGGTGGCTAACTAAACAAAAAACATGGCTGATGGAGGAGGGAAGTGGAAATCTTATTTTGTTTGCTGATCTTTGTAAAATAAGCACTTGAAAATAAAACATATCACATCAAAGTGTGGCAGGGAGGGAGGGAAATAACTCTGGTGGCAGAATCAACTATGATCAGATTAAGAAACAGCAATATATTTTTGCATGGCTAATAAACAGATCAAAAACCTGCAAACCTAAGGATATTTGGATGCCAAACTTAACTTTAATTTTCACATATCCTATCTGGTCATACCATCTCTCTAGCAAGAAAATTATATTACACACAGCCCTGCTTTCTCTTATTCAGCAAGCAGCACCCCATCGTCAACCTTAGACGTGACCTTGATTTTCCATGTTATGTTTAGTGTTTTTAAAAATTTGTCCCCTTAAATCTTTAAATAGAACTTAGCGAAGAATAAGACAGAGTTCTGTAAAAGCTTGAAGCCAGAAATGAACACAGTGCATTTCAGATGGCCACTGCGGATACTTCATCCATTGTATTTTTCAAACATAAATTAAATTCAGTAATACTTTGGTGATCAGAAGCCTGCTAGGTTACAATATTTTTTAGTTAAAATTATAAAGCTATTCTTTTGGTAATCAAATGATACTTTAAAATTACTTCATCTCCTAACATCTACCCCACAAAAGGAAAACAACAACAAAATACTTAAGGATTTTAGTTTCCCCCATTACGTAAAATGAAAAATTAAGTCAGATATTTTTTCACCCTCCGGGAAGAAGTTTAATGCAGCTCAAAGAATTCTGACTACACAAATGCACTTACTGCTCCACAAGACACGCAGACATACACAATAAAAAGCATCCCTAGTTCTGTCTAACCAATTGAAACTACAGTGATTGTATGAAATTGGCATTAGTAATAAGAGAAACTAAATGAATAACTTGGGGGTTAAACAGAAGTATAGTCTAATTACAGCCCTCTAGTGGCTCAAATACCTAAACTGTCTATTTCCACCAAGACATCCAGTCTTTGTGATTTGCAGCAATTTTCTTACAACTTCTGTGTGAACTTGGCCTAGCATATTCATGTAAACAGGTAGGCCCTTCAGTTCTTTTGCTTTGTTTCTGTAAGGACTCATTTTACAGTTATTACCCAGAGCCAGACAAAATAATCTGCACAATTATTAAAATTGCCCAATATTAAATTTAACAAGAAGAGAGTGCTTAAATATAAATTGAGTTTGTTCGCTTTTTAAAGTAAGCAGAGATCAGAGAGAAAAAGGTTTGCATCATTTTAGAAGAACATTTTGATAAGGAATAATACATACTCTAATTTGTCAATCAACAAACACTGGCAAAATCATGATATACTGGTGGCAGGTGGGTATTGGATCAAAGCCTGAGAATAAGCTAGACCAGAGAGGCAGATATGTGAAATAAGTTACTCTAAGGGCAATGGGGAAGTATTAAGTGGCCTTAAACACAAAGAGACCATTATTAGATTTGCCTTTTAAAAAGACCACTCTGGCAGCAGCGTGAATAAGATAGGAGAAAAAGTGGATTGGCAAAGTAGGTAGGAGGGCTTGCAGTAGCCAAAGTAGAAATTTTTTTAAAATGACAGTATGAATGAGAAGAGAAATTTTGAGAAACCACTGAAAATTAGAATTGTCAGGACTTCCCAGTAACTTTCTGTGGACGAAGGAGACAGACATCAAGGGCAGTATCCAAACTGCTGGGTAAATTATCGAGTTCTTTGCTCAACTGGAAGGAAACCCAGGAACTGGAGCACATACATCACTTAGTGTGAGTAAAATAACTAAATTAGTTTTTAACTACCTTATTTGGAAAAAGTATGTCAACCAAGAGGTTCTAGAAATCGGAGCTGAGTACTTTTTGGACTTTGGTTAACTAAAATGAAGTCCATCATATTTTTTGGTAGGTTCTGGATACAGAAGTTATTAGGGAGAAAGTAGGATTTTCAGAGTTCTTCCAGCCTCTGAGTCAGGGAGACAACAGGCTGAAAGTCTGGAGAGGGAAAAGCAGAACGGGGTTTAAATTAAGCTTCAAGGCCTCTCATGTTTTAAACTAAGATTTATTTGGGGGCTTAAGGGAAAAGGAAGTCTAAGGTTATTAACAGGTGTAAGCAACTCATTCATTTTATCTTCGACTTATTACAAAGTGAAAAAAATGTCTTGATAAACAAGGCTTTCACCCCTTCCCATCAGTAAAAATGCTGCTGCTTAGAATGAATTATAAAATGTAAAACAGATCTAGAATTCTCTTGATGTCTTCAACAAGTTGATTCACACGTTAGACACAATCTTAAGTGGGGTACACAGAGGCTGTGAGGTTTGCAAATCAATGTTGTTTCTATTATTATACATAGATTAACTGTATTGTTTCCATGAAGATAAAAATATATATAATGAGCAGGTATAGGAAGAGGAGAGAAAATAAATAGGGGCGTGTGAATTTATCAAACCACATTTAGTTTCATAAAGTAAGGCTTTATATTGACAATGAAAGTACAACATCTATGCCTGAGATATTCAACATGAATCAAAGATATCATGGATCAAAAATACAGCACTTGAAAATATTTCCATTGTGGTGTTTATACCATTTGGAACAATGCTGCTGAGAGCCGAGTCTTAGGAATCACAATGATCCGTATATAAAATCAGGATCTACTCCTAATTAAATGGTGACCTCAGTCAAATCAACTAACAACACTGAACTTCAGCTTCCAGAGCTAGAAATCAAAAATAATAAAGGCTGTTGGAGCAGACAATGTGCATTGTGTACTCAACATCCGTTTTCCCCTTCTTCTTAAGAAACTTCAATTTTGTTCAGAAACCTACCTATCTCAACGCAGTCACGCATTTCCAAGGAGGCTGGTTCTATCAAGAGTCCCAGGAGTGAGATGAATCCTGTTGGCTTAACCCAATCATGGCGGTACCGCTGCCTTGCCAGTGAACTCATTCTCATTGATTTATTCATATCAATATATACTGAATAAGTAGTATGCAGAATATATATTCCTAATTCTTGGGAGACACCTGCGAAGTACTTAGGTGGAAAGGTCGTGATGTCTGCAGCTCTTCCTCAAATGTTTCAGCAAAATAATAGCAATGACACATAACACACTTACTGTTTTAGACAACAGTTTGTGAAATAATTCAGGACAATGAGACATGAGTCTGCTGGAAAGTTCTGGTACAGGCTTTTGTTTTGTTTTATTCTGTTTGAGAGAGGGGGAGTTGGTTGCTTTATTTATTGGTCTGTTTATTTATTTAGATTTTGGGTTTTTGGGGATCCTAAGAAAGTCTGCAAGAAAAGTTCTTTCCACTTTTGGATGCTTTATGAGATATTAAGTCTTTATGTGATGCCTGTAAGTGGAAACATCTCATTATCATGAAGGGAAGCCAGACTAATAATAAAGCCACATATCTGACCTAGATCAACGCAGGAAAATAAAGGAAACAAAAATCTGTGTTCTTATGGCTGTTGCTGAGCCATTGATTTGATCAATCCTTGAGCCACCTTGCCTCTGAAACTAACATGCGGGAAATAAATTACCTTATTTTAAAGGCAAGTTTAAGTTAGAATTTTCTGTTATTTGCAGCTGAAGGCTACTCTGCAGAAGGAAAAATAGTGAGTGAAAAGTACTGAGCACGCAGTAACAACTACCGTTACTATTACTTTAACCTTTCTTCTCATAGTCACTTTTCAGCTCCCTTTCTCCCTTCTCCTGATCCTTCTGAAACCATCAGGAATGTGTGGTTTCTTATTCCTTTCTATATTCCCCTACATGCCTACACCAGTGTTTGCCAACAGTAAGTGCTTATAAATATTGTCGAAATAGAATAGAATCTAAACATTTTCACACATTGTACTGTAAGATCTATTAATGAACTACCATGGACAGATTTCAGTAGCAAAAGAGACTATTTCATAAAGAACAGTATGAGAAAAATCAATGCACTTTTTATTCCAAAGAATATACTTTTTATTCTGAAGATAAATAGAAATTTCTATGAATCAAGGTTTAAATGCTAAAACACTACTATTTTGAACCAGTGACACTTCTAAAGCTCTGAGGAAAAAAACAACTCAGATGATAAAACTTAAAACATGACAATCTCTTTGTAAAACCAAGCTGTATTTTTAATAAAGATTGCTAAATATTAAAAATTCATTCAACTGTTGTCTAAAGTACCATCCTTGATCTTATACGCACACTGCTGAGTGATAGCTTGTGCTTTTTATGTTTTCACACTCCCTCTTTCACCAGATAACTCCACTCGTTTTCTGGCTCCAAGAGTCTCTTTAGGTCTCAATGTGTAACACAAAAACAAGTAAAGTGATGAAATAGAAAACGGTACAGTTAATTGTACCAGTTAGCAGGCTCATGAGACCTTTTTTTCATTCTCTTCTCAGTAAGATTCAGATATTCCTTCATCATTTTTTTTTTATCTTTCTTAAAACTATCTGGATGAATTTGAATGTCACACACACAAAAAAAAAAACAAAAAAACTCTTACTTCTAGTTCAGTTCAGTGTCGTGCTGAAAAGAAATGGAGAGAAAAGGAACAGGCCTAACAAAAAAATCTTTTTTGGCAACAAATACCAAACTAATACCATGTTATATTACTGTAATACCCAACTAGAGTAGACATGTTTTGTTTTCACTAACCTCTAACTAAACTTTAGAGTCCTTTTCAATCATAAATAAACATCACAATAAGAGCACTGGCAACAACTGATTTTGTGAACAACAGAAATCATGACTATTTTCATATCACATTATAACTGTTACTAATATCTCAAAATGTTGTTTATTCTCATGCCATCATTAGTTATTCCATTTCTGGGTCTTGCTGAATTTATTTGATAAAATGCACATATATTATTGTATCAATAATTTTAAATATTTTGATAAATGTATGTAATTGGTTTCCTTATAATCCTATGCATTTTATGAATTTAAAACATGATTCTGAGAAGTGGTTTATAGCCTTCACCAAGCTTCCATGACACAAACAAATGTTAAGGACCCCTGAACTAAAGAAATGCAAATAAGCAGCACACTTCCAGAAATCTAAAATTAAGGGCAGGGGTGTTGGCTAAGACTGAACTGCTGCCCCTCCCATCACACAAAATGCTACACATTTCCTCTCAAAGGGCAGAAATCAAAGTTGACTGCACTTCCAACAAACAGCCTTTATTCCTTCCAAAAGATAAATCTTAAATTTTCAGAAATCATTTGTGCATGTTTCCCCTGTTAGATAATTTTGAATCAAAAATATTCTATGCGTATTTTGGAAAAGTTGATTACATCGAATTTATATCCACCAGGGTAATTCTACCTTCAAAAGCAAATTTTGAACAAATCTATTTTTTAAATACAATTCCAATGTATAACCATAAAAAGGAAAAGAAATCTTTATCTGCAAAGGATAGATAGATAAATAACACATACATCTATATATAGATATAGATGTAATATACACATTATAAAATAAGTAGTTTTAAACATTCGTACAACATTCATTCATGGAAATGAATTTTGGTTTCTGTCAAATTTTTAGGTGGTTTAAAAGTGTTAATGCTCCAAGAGAAGAAAGTTCTTCCCAAAATATTTCTATATAAAAAATACACAAAATACGTAAGAGATATGAAAGACTGCTAGGAAAAAAAGAAATCATCATCAGTTTATGAACTTTCTTTTCTTAATATCTCTGAAATTAAAGGAGCCACACAAACATAGCTGGAATTTCATCTCTGCAATTGCCCCCAGATTCATCCTCATTATTGTTAATAGTGATTAACAGTAAAGTAAGAGTAACTGCATTTACTAGGCACCAGGCACACTGATTGAAGTGTAGCTGTTAAGGGAAACAAGGCAGGCATAGTAACTATACTCAGAGACTCTGGTCTAGTAAGGCAGACATTACATATTACAGGTAATCTGTTAAATACAATTGTTAATATTATGAAGGAAAATCACAGGGTGTATTAGCTCACTTAATTCCTACAATCACTCTGTGAGATAGGTATTAATTATCATTTCATGAAAAGAAGCTTAAATTCAGAGACATGGAGTAACTTGTCCCATATCATAAGTGGGCCACAGAGATATCAGTGTAATAGAAGAGGTTGAAATACACAAATTTAATCATAAAGTAACAGCTTTATATTACAGTAATGCTTAGCTTCCTGAGGGAAGGGACCATTATTTGGGTTCAGCTTTGAAACCATCATGTCTTGCATAAGATAGGTAAAACTTAACAAATGAATGACAATAAAAATAAAACATTGTACGAAATTTAAGTAAAAGAGGTCAAGGATGGGAGAACAGGAATTACTACACTCAGACATTCTGCCAGGAAGTTACACACAAGGGCTGCAGACTATACATCTTGGAAGAAGGTTAGGTTCATCTTTGGTTAAAAAAAGGACTCTTTTGGTGAGAGATGTTTGTAATGGGGGAAGATATGCATGTCAGGGGATAGGGTACCCTGTCCCTGTACCAGAGATGAGGAATCTCTGTGGCTTTCTCTTGATTTTGTCGAAAACCTAAAACTGCTCTAAAAACTTGTCTGTAATTTTTTTTCAACAATACAAAATGAATACATAAGTAGACAAGGGAAACGTTAAGTATTATTTAATATCTAAGAGCATCTACTATATGGATAGCAAATACATTGATCTTTAACTCTTAGGTTCTAATCCACTATCAGTGATCCCTAGGTGGGCTGTGCTGAAGAGGTTTCTGACTGGTAAAAGGGCAGCAAGGCGGTACTGAGTACCAGAGTGGAGAATGACAGAATGTTTGCCAAAGGTCTGCCATTTCCTGACTACTGATGTTCTGATGCTGTGCTAATAGTATTGCCCCCTTTCAAGAGCATCTCAGAGTGTAGTGGGAGATAAGGTCAAAGAAACAGAAAAAGTACAGGACACCGTGACAGGTGCAGGAACAGAGCTGTGTTCAAGATTCTGTGTCAGATGAGAGAAGGGAGATAGGAATTCTGCTTGGAGCCATTAGTAACTCGATGTATTTGTTATAACAATAATAATAACAGTATAATATATTGCATTATAATTTTCCCAGCACTATACTAATCACTTACATGTTTTAATTCACTGAATTCTCTCTAAATTCATAAGGGATGCCCGCTATTATTATTCCAAAAAACCTGAGAAACAGTTGAGAAAACTGAGTCCTAGATAATGTAATTAACTTGCCAAAGGTCAATATATGGTGGGTGGAGAAGCAAAGTACAAACCTCAGATGGTCCAGAGCCCAAGATGGGAACCATTAAAATATGTGAAAAATACTTTACTTGCACTTGGTGTGTTTCCTCCAGAAACAATTAAAATTACTTTAAGAATATTCTGTTCCAAATAGGTAATTTGGAATCACAGTGATTTAAGTTTAATCCACATAACATTGCCAATGAAACTTCAAAAACATAGATCAGCTACAACAATCCATTTACTCTTGATGTTTGTCGCTCTTCAAATAATCCTTTTATTTGTTTGTTTGTTTTTGCTTTTGTTTTCAAATAGGTTAAAAGAGTTTTGCAGGAAATCTATGAAGAATTAAAGACAAATCTTGATAGTTTACCATTTGGAATCGGGTTAACCTCACTGGATAACATCGTAGGGCAGGATTACAGAAATAAATCATAGGGATTATCAAGAACAAATATCCCAGCCTTGGCACTTTTCCTGCTGGTTAATGTTCATTAAGTCTGTCTAATGAGATAAAAAATATCAATGAAGCACAACATGACCCTAGCTTTCATGGAACTTTAACCAGAACGAGGTAACAGTTTTAAGAGTCAGACTCATGAAAACCATTCTAATTGGGCTTTAAACCCAAGTTTTATTCAGGATTTTAAAATGCCATTGGTATCTCTACCACCCAAAGACATGTTAAGCCTCTTTTTCTGAGGGTGGGTAGATGGAAAGGCCACATATCGGAAATCAGAGGTAGACTTAATAATCTTGTAATAATTGTGTAAGATTATTAACTGCACTTATATTAACTACTTGATTTTTGACATTTTACACATTCTTTTAAAAATATATTATTCACTCACCACCCAGACTGAACAGATGTTAACATTTGGCCATATCTGCCTCAGATTCTTTTTCTTTTTTTCTTTTAAGAAATAAGTACCACATACTACTTATTCTTATTCTGTACAAAATAGGGATTCTAACTTGCATCTCCCTTGAGATTAAGACCCCAACCCTCAATTTTATTAGGATAATAGCTACAAAGGGTCGGACCAAAGCATCAATCCCGTTAATCTGTGCAGGCACCACGGAGGTGGGTGACACAGTCAAGCCCACTGTACAGATAAGGTAACTGGCACTAGGAGAGGCAGAGACTTGCTCAGCTAGCAAATGACACAGGTGGGATTGGAACTGGGCTCTGCTTGTCTTCAAGGTCCTTATTCTTTGAATGTATCTATAGTCCCCAGGAAAAATAATGATCTCCATCAATCTGAACAGTAACTGTCCCATCCCAGCTTCTCCCAAATCCAGGCCTATTTTTACTACCGTTATTGAGCATTTACCACGCGTCAGGCACAGTGCACTGAATAGGCAGGTCAACCAGAAAGCAATCAATCAGAACACTGCTGATTTTACAAGGCTTTTGCAAGTCTATTCCAGTGCCCTCCTCCCTAATAAAGCTGGGATTCACAGACATCTCCTGCCACAGGACCACTTATGCTCCCAATCACCCAGTGCTACTGCCTGTGCCAAGATAAATGGATTCTATTGCTTGATTTTTTAAAAAATCCCTTGGTGGAGAGAATTCTACTGAGGTTCCTAAGTCACTAGCCTCAAAAGCTTTGATGATCAGGATATATTCAACTGCTTCTGCAGTCTCTTGCTGCATTCTGCCCTGTTACCAGATTTAGTCTATTGTGGACACCCAATTGTTTCAAGACTCATCTTTTATTCCCCTTTCCCTATCTTCTATTGGTGAGGTCACGTTGGCAGATTCATTTATTCTACAAATATTTACTGAACACCTCATTTTACAGACACTATTCTAGGAACAAACAAAATAGTCATGATGTTCGTACGTTAGCGGAGAATGGCAAGTGATCAGCAGACAAGTAAGTACATAGTATGTCTGGTGATAAAAGGGCTAATGAGGGGAAGCAGGCAGGGTATAAAAGGGGTAGCCCAGGAAGGTCTCTCTGATTAGGTAACACCCCAGCAGGTACCAGAAAAAAAAGAGGAAGAGCCACGTTAGTATCTGGAGGGAAAGAATTTCCATCACAGCAAATAGCAAGCACAAACTCACTGGGTCATGAGAATTCTTGGCATGTTTGAACCAGTGGAGTAGGATGAGCCAGGTTGAGTGCTAAGAGCTAAGGCCAGAGAGGCTCAAAGAAGCCTTTAAATTTTACCTCAAAAGGAATGAGTAATCATTACCATGTATAAGCAACATGATCTAACTTACAAAATGTAGGTTGTAGAGATAGAACATATGGGCATTTGGGAACTCTGTGGGAGACCACAACAGATTCCATGTGGCTGAACACATCTTCTTGAATGATGTGTCTGTCCAAAAGGGCGTCCATTCCAATCCATGACTTGCCATGGGTGGTACACAGGGT
Source organism: Camelus bactrianus (assembly GCF_048773025.1). NCBI lineage: Eukaryota > Metazoa > Chordata > Mammalia > Artiodactyla > Camelidae > Camelus > Camelus bactrianus. Next base: position 17,662,221 of record NC_133555.1, read on the forward strand.
GTTAAAGTAGGTCAAGGGGCCGCACACAAGGAAATCACCCAAAGTGCTTTCTCCATGAGCCCAGCTCTGGGTTTCTGTGGCTAGGACTAAAGAATCTGCATTTCAAACAAGGTGCCCTAGCGACTTACATGTGTAAGAATTTTGGAAAGCAGCTGGAGTCAGGGAAAGTTTTGCAGAGAAGATGATTCTTGAACTGAGTTCCAAAGACAAGAAAGAGTTAATAGGGCAGAGAGCAACAGGGGTGAGGATCCCTCAGGGAGAGTAACCATCATGGATAAATACCGAGAGACATAAAATATTATCTGACATATGATTCCCACCTGCAATTTGACATAACCGGAGCAACTTAAAAAAAAAAAGTTTTACCCTGTGTCAGACATACATGTGATCTCATTTTATGACCCCATCACTATTAAAGGGACTTCAAGGAAAGTGAGAATCAGAGACACTAAGTGGCCTATTCAACATTACTCAGTAAATGGTAAAGGCAGAAATAAGGCAAATGAGGTTTAACTCTGAAGCACGTGATCTTAGCTATTAGACTGGGGTGAGTCAAATAACAGAGGTCCTTGAATGCCTTTGTATAAGCCAAAGTGTTTGAATGTTGACATAAAATCCATGGGGAGTTATCTTGAAAAAATTTATGGAAGAAATTTATGTGATGTGATCAGATAGGAGTTTTGGTATATGACTTCTGGCAGCTGGAATATAGGCAAGAAGTAGTGATGGCTGGCATTAAGTTAACGGCCAAGATACTACCTTCATTCAGCCACTAGAGAAAACAGAGCCTGAGGCAAGGGTAAAGTGCTGATGGCTTACTTGCGAGGTACCTACGGCAGTGAAGGTAAAGAAATAAAGTAAGTGTAGCAGGCTAATAATGGTCACCCAAAGATACTAGATCCTAATCCCTGCAAAGGATCTTTGCAGATCTGTTTAAGTTAAGGATATTGACCACTGGATCATGGATTACCTGAGAGGGCCTTAAACTCAATCACAAGTGTCTTTATAAGAGAAAGGCAGAGGGAGATGTCTAGAAGAGAAGGAGGTGATGCAACCACAGAAACAGAGATGGGAGTGAAGCAGTCACAAGTTAAAGGATACATTCAGCCACCAGAAGCTGACAGAGGTATTAAATGGATGCTCTCCTAGAGCCTCCAGAGGGACTACAGCCCTGCTGATATGACTCTGTTCCAGTGAAACTGATTTCAGACTTCCGGCCTCAAGAATCAGGAGAGAATAAATTTCTGTTGTTTTAAGCCACCAAGGTGCTAATTTGTTACAGTAACCCTAAGAAACTAATCCAATAAGCTAGGAAGGAAAGGATACAAAGCAATGTGAGGTCATGCATTTTGATGCCTTGCTATGTTGGCCACCACTTCATAAAGAACCACACTGTGACATAGCCGGTGGGCTGGCATGCAGCCCAAGGGGCTTCTGGAAAGGTATACAAGGAGAAACAATCGTCCAGAGCAGCCCATGAGAGGAGAAAGGGTGAGGAATTTATCTGCCTGAATGCATCATCCAGCCCTTTGGCAACTATTCAGGAAACCCCATTCCTCACCCTATGGTGTGCATTTCATGTAAATGCAGAATGGAAGAGCTGCTTAATTCAAATAGGACTCAGCATGTGGTGCAAGAGACCCAGGCAAATCTGAGCCTTCAACTCTGATTCTGTCTGAAATGGGAGTTCACCAAGAGTGCCAATAAAGGTGACAGTGAGGTGATACATTTGGCAAGAACACTGTCAAGGGAACCTGAGAAGATGTACAGATTTGCATGCAATAAAGGGGATAAAGAAGAAACTACATATCCAGGGATGTGCTGGAAATATAGTCAAGAGGACTTTCTGACTCATTTGCAGTGCAGATTTGTAGCTGATCCAATGAGCACTGGAGTCCAAGAGATTTGGCCTCAAATCTCAGTTTTACCACCTACTCTACGTGTGATCAAGGATAATTTGATCTCTCAAACTCTCAGTTTCTTGCCATCTGTAAAGTGGAAAGAACAATATTCTTTGACAATATATGAGCAAGGTTCTTAGGAAGCAATATGTGTAAAGCATTTATCACAGTGTATAGCACATAGCACTTGGTAAATAAAAAATTGGAATGCACTCATTGTCATTACTGCATGGAGTGATTGAGGCAGAGGAAAGAATGAAAAAGGACATTCAGGAGGTGGGATTGGGCAACTGAGGATATTAGGAAGGAGAGGAAGCTGGATAAGGTAGAAAAAGAGAAGCTGACAGGCAGCTATATAGAGATGGACCTTCTTGGATCAACACTGTTTTGCTTGACCACTCAGACCACTAAGAAGAGAGAAAAGGAACTATTCATTGAGTCCTAGCTACATGCCAGACACTATCTCACTACTTTACATGTATCATTTCATTTGTCTTCATGACAACCCTTTGATTTAGGATGTTTTGCTATTTTTTACAAAAAAAGGACTCTAAGTCATAGGGAACATAAGTTACTTTACCCGGCCCACTTGTTTACAAGTAGGTAGAAACAGAGATCCCTCAATCTAAATCCCTACGATCCTAAAACTGGCCTTCTCACCACCTCCCCATGGCATGTAATAAGAAAACATATTCCCAAGCAAAATATCTTTTTCTTGAATTTTCTTTACATGTGGCATTTAAAAGCATTCACATCTATTATAACAATACTGCAACTGACAGTATCAAGTAGGCAACAACACAGGGCAACAAGCATTCACATGCTGCTTAGGTATGTTCATACTAGAATCAGTTAGGAAAACTGCTAAGCTGTATTTACCTAAAGCTAAAAATATATGCCTATTTTACAATGCAGCAATTCTCTTCCTAGGTTTATACCCAACAGAACTAAGTGTTTATGTCCACCAAAACATGTACAAGAGTGTTCAAAGTAGCTTTATTCAAAATAGCCAACTACTGGGAATAGCCTTCAGGTCCCCCAACAAGAAAATGGGTAAATAATTGTGGTATAGGCCTGCAATGGAATACTACACAGCAATAAAAAAGAATGAACTGTTGATACACATAAAAACATAAATGAATCTTACCAAACATGATGGTGAGCAGTTAAGTTAGGTATAAAAGATTATACATCAAATAATCCCATTTTACGAAGAAGAGGCAAAAGTAACCTATGATTGTAGAAGTCAGAATAGTTACTCTCTGGGGAAAAGTTGCTAACTGGGAGTGGATCACAACAGAGCTGTCTAGGGTGCTGAAAATGTTCTTTATCTTGCTGGGCAGTGGTTACATGGGTGTACACAAAAACTTAAAAAACCATCTGTACACTCAAGATTTGTGTACTTTATTCTACATAAGGTTATATCTCAATAAAAATTTAACTTAAAACATTAAGGAGGCCAATGAAATCTAGCCAGCAAGTTCTTAACCATCAACCTCTGATCAAAACTGAGTTCCGTCTTAATCGGATCTGACTTACCCTTTCATCCCGTACACCTAGCACATAGTAGAACTCAACAAGTATTTATGTAACAAATGAGCTCACGTCTAGAACACTGAGTAAACTCCCACCCATCTTTAAGTACATCCGTCTACGCTCTTCAGGTAAACCACACACTGTTGTGGCATCAGGCTCTGCAGCTCAGGAGGTGATGGAACTTTCCCCATAACTGGCCACACTTTTGTTAGAAGAAATAAACCATAAAACCAGGCAGCAGTTTTGCAGTATGACACAGCAGCATTGCTTGCATTAGGCCAATTTTCCACTTATGACAGCAGTAATAGCACTAAAAGCCAATAAAAGCAGTCTGTTCGTTCAGAGATCGGCTTTTATGGCTTATTCTAAATATTATCAAGCGAATCAAGAGCCGTCATTATAGTGTCTAAAAAGCCTTCATACCTTGTAAGCAAACAGTGTGACTCTGACAAATAATCATTAGTGTGCCTATGTGAGGCCAGTGCTAAGGGAAAAAAGTCAAACAACTGATATTTCCGTTTACATAAGTCATTAAGATAATTTTGATTAGTTTCAGAATAAACAAAATGGACTTCATATGCAAAATGATATACTATTGCTTTCAACAATTCCAGTATTCTTAAAAATCTTATTTCCAGGCAGCTGAAGATATGGGCTACTTAAATTGTTGAAGCTTTCTCACTCCTTATGAGGACAGAAGCAAAGTTCAATAAAACTGCTGAGGGCTCAGCCAATCATACAGGTTCAGCCAATATTTCTCAGCTCTCATTTAAAGTAAATATCAGTATTTCTGGTTCCCCTCATTTCAGGTTTGGTGATTGTCCACACCTGATGAGCTCAAAATGACTTGTTTGCAAGAAGTTTCTTAAAAAGAAATAAATAAATCCAGTAATAACCAAGACATGTTTGGATTGTTAATGCACGGACTTCTGGATTACAGTTGAGAATATAAACTTTCTGGAGGGTAATTTGACAAAATTACAATCTACCAGATCAGGGATTGGTGAACTCTCTTCGTAATGGGCCAGAGAGTCAATATTGTTGAATTTGCAGGCCGTACAGCCTCTGTCACAGCTACCCAACCCTGTCATTACAGTGTGACAGCAGAGACAACACATAAATTAGTAAGTGTGGCTGTACTCCAATAAAACTTCACTTTAAAAAAGACACTAGGTTGCATTTGACCCATGGTCCATAGTTTACCATCCTCTGCACTAAACTGTAAGATCCATGACTCAGGACTAAACCTGCTTTATTCACCATGGTATCCACAAGTAGGTGTCGAGAACACAGCACAGATTAGATATTTGGTAAATATTTACTAAATAAATATTAACTGAATAAGCCTAAGAATTCCATATAATTCCCTGGCCACCTCTACACATGACCTTAAGAAACTAATCAGTGGTGAATAAAAATATTTTGCTACAAGTATTTGTTACAATATTTGTTTATAATAACAAGACAACAGAACTAACATAAATATCCAATAATAGGGGAGTGGATGGAAAAATATATATTAATAAGATGGAATGTTACTCATTAAAATTATATGTGCTATTGTAAGAATAATATTTAATGTCTTTAAAATATTTTTAAATATATAAAAATAAAACATTTATTAGAAGTAAGTAATTTCCATTAAACAAATATTTATTGTACATCTAATATACACCAAGCACTATGTGGACACCGAAATACAGGAGGAACAAAACCAGCAAAAACTCTATTCACAAAGAGCTTGTATCATACTATCTCAAATCAATATGGTTGTACTGTCAAAAAAAAAGTATATATAAAAATATTTTTTTAACTTTGAAATGTCCACCAAAATATTTTAAAAACTGTGGAGGAACAAAATCCTGACTGTTTTTATCTATGTCAGTTTGATTAAGAGTATCAACCAAAGCTGACTAGTTAACATGAACTATATCAATAACAAATAATCTAATTTGATTTTAAGTAAATATTGCCTAATTAAACTCTCACACAGTAAGACATGAGTTTTAGAACCTTCCAGCAGAAAAGTCCCTAGTTCAAATGAAATTTATTGTATTTACCAGGCCCATATATAGCATTTATTTAATTTATGTAGTAAGTTATGTTAGACTCTGCTCTATGTACTTCATGAATATAAACTTATGTAATACTTATAACAATCCTATGAGTTAAGTATTATTGTTATCCCTAACTTATAGATGAGGATACTGAGGTAAGAGAGTTCGGTAAGTGACTTGCCCAAAGTCACAAAGCTAACCAATGACAAGGCAAGGGTTTATTTATTTATTTATTTTATTGAATTAAGGCCAGTCTGTACCATTCCAGGGCCCATATTTTTAATTATCATGAATACTCTTTGGAAATACAATACATAAAACAGTTAATAATTTATTAATATCAACTTTTTATAAGTTAAAGTTTCCAACACTGATATAATTATAAGATCAGTGAGAATAAAGAGCAGGCATTTCTGATAACTATAGGAATTTCTGTTTGGAAGTTATGAGTGACAGCTGCAGACTTCCGTCACCCTTAAGAAGCAGGTTATTTTTGCAATCTGCTTTGGAAGACAAAGTACTGTGAATCTCTTCTCATAGACAAGTAGTTTCAAGTAGTAGTAGATTTTATTCTCCCTTTTTATATAATTCATTTGGCAAAACTGGAAAAAAAATCTTTAACAAAACTAATCCAGAGCTTACAATAGGAACAGTTTAAAAAAAAAAAGGTGGGGGGCGGGGTTTAAAGTTAAATCACTAGCAATTCCTAATAATTTTTATAGTCTTCCTTAATGCATATTCAATTTAGAGGCTCCCAACTAATTTCTTTACTTAGTTTAACATTAATTATTCGCAGAAAATACTTTGCATATGTATCTTATAAGACCAAGCTGATGAACAATGTCATTGAAAAATTACATACTCATGCTCGTTTCTGTTGGATAGTCACTCTGTTTTTCAAGATTTAAGTTTACTTTGTTGAATATGATGTCTCTAAACCATGGTTCATTTTCATCAATCATAATTCATCTGCAATCAAAAGCACAAAAATATTATAATCTGAATTGCCTAACTGAACTGCCTGATATTAAATTAATCAGCTATTTTTCTCTGTCTTCACACACACACACACTTACCCACCCCACAGACAGCTATTTCTTCACTTTATCTATAAGGTTTCTACCAACCTCTTCCTTCTGAAAGGCCAATACATTTTGGTGTCAAAAGGCAAATTCTGGACCTCTGTATATCTGACTACTAAACAACTCTGAAAAGCTACCCTTTAAAAAAAACTATGATAATTCGTAATGCCTGCCATTGGTACCATACGTGGAAAACAGCAGCATATGTGTGCTAAGTAATTCTATGGCTTGCCCTGTTCCCCTTTGACACTATCAAAATGCCCTTATAAACTAAAAACAAGACACTTCACTTCTTTTTTAAAAACTATCCTCGTAACTCAGACTTGACACAAGGATTGACTTCTTCCCAATTAGCTGATATTAGTGTATTATCTGGAGTTTACTATCTTAGCAAGGATTCTGCTGGAACATATCCCGGGTGATGGCAATCATTCTAAAATACTCCTGGAGAGAAACAATTCTGTGATCTCATCCTGAAGCCTTTAAGACTTCCCTTTGGATTAAAGGTCTTAGCATCTCATTTTTAAGAAGAAAAAAGAGGTGATAAGTACTATATAAACACATATTTTCTTGAGAGTAATCTTCAGAGAAACTGTTGAGTCGAGTAAGTTTTAATGAACTAGCTGGGCTTAGCATACTTGTTATTCTACCTCTGGGACAAGCATTCACATCTGCACAAAGCCTCATGCATACCTTTCATGTCCCACTGATCACTGGGGTAAATCTTAGATTTGGCAGTCCTCTTGGGATCTCATTCATCTTCCTTTTACAGATAGCTTTTCTCAGACAAAACTCACATCTCTGGCTGGCCTTCCTTTGGCAATCAATAGGCAGGTGTGTGTGATAGAATACTTGAAGCCAGGAAGAGGAGGGAGGATACTCTGTGACCTGGATGGAGGTCTTAATGACATCACTTAAGAAGGCACATGGCCATAAGGAGCTCTTCAGTTTTTGTAGAATGTTGTCTCCAAGCCCTCCCTTTAGTTATTTATTTCAGTTGCTCTCCTCTGAATATCTTTCTCATTTCCTTGCCTTCCCAAAATCTTGCCAAAAGACAATTCTAACTCAGTGACACAGGATACATTCACTTAGGCTTTTCAATGAAAACTTGGAGCAAAGCATGGAAGAACTTAGAGGAACGGTAATAGGGTTTTGGCATTTCAGCAAAGTTACATATTCTGTCTAAACTCAAATGTGCCAAGCAGTTTTTTATAAAGTTAAACATAAACTTCCCTACAACCCACCAATTTCACCCCTATATATTTACCGAAAAGAAGAAATGAACATTTGTCCACAGAAAGACCTGCAAATAAATGCTCACAGCAACTTTCTCCATATTAGCCCAAAACAGGAAATATGCAAATGCCCACCAGAGAACAGATACATAAATTGCAGCTTATTCATACAAGGGACTGTACACCTCAGCATTACAAATCAATGAACTCCACAAAATGGGTAACTCTCAGAAACACTGTGCCGAGCAAAACAAAACAGACACAAAAGAGGACACACTGTACGGCCCAACTTACATGAAATTTGAGAAAAGGCAAATTTAATCTATAGTGACAGAAAACAGATTAGTGGTTCCCTGGGGATGGGCTGGCTGTTGGTGGGGCATGGTAACCGTCAGGGGGAGGAGGGAGCTTTGGGGAGATGGAAACGTTCTACACTTTGATCATGGCTGTGTTTTTGTTTGCCAAGACCTCACCATACACTTAGAAGAGGTACCAAGTTGACCAAAATAAGTGTGCTGAGCAACCTTTGGCTCATCATTATTCCTTTAATAAAAAGTGACTGAACCATCACAATTCTAATCACTATCATTCAGGGATAACATGTCATTCTTTCATGCCTTTTGATAGGATTTTCACTGCAACACAGCCCTGGTGACTGTGAGTCAAGAGGCACATTCAAGGGTCAACCTTGCCCCCAACTCTCTGTGAGATCTCCTGGATGGGTCAGTTACTTACACAGGTCTCAGTTTTCTCAGCTGTAAGATGAAGGTGATAGAGTAGGCCAGAATTTGCAAAATGGTGGCCTATGGGTCACATGTGGTCAAATTTGCAAGTCCAGTGCAACGGATTTCTTACAGTATAATTCTTGTTAAATAGATGAATTACCAATGCATTTAAAAATCTGAAATTTTTCATAGGCATTTTAGACTTTCAGCTTGTCTTGAAAAGCAAATATCTGATGATATTAAATCAGCATCCCAAATGGCACCAATTAGCCAGAACTGATTAACCACAACTATTTATCCATGCATAATACTCTCCAGTTCGCCTTGTTTTCTCCAAGGTCCTTTTCAGTTTACAACTCTGCTGGCCCCTGGTCACTTTTAGTTTGGACACCTTAAGCTAGATTAATGATGAATAACTGGGAAGCTCAAGATGTGAACAGCTTTGACAAATGACCTATGATCTAATTTTAGGAATAAATGTAAAGTATTAAAAATCAGTCCTGAGAAGCCACTCACTCAGGTATATACAGAGAAAACATTTGCAAGCTGCGAAATTCCAGCCAGCCCTTTGCAAACACTGCAAAGTAGGACTAGGACTAAGGAAGCAGCCACACGCGTGCTAGAGAAAGTTTCAGTAATTAAGAGACCAGGACTTACACTATGGTAATCAGCCACTGATCTGACAGGGAATGAAACACAAAAGTTAGCCTTGAAACAGATTCTGTATTTATATGGAACTGCTCTCTGTTCTTTTGTCTGTTTAATTTATCATTTGGGGTTCAGGATGATATATTCTTCACAACACTATATTGGAAACTGTTCTTATTTATTTTCCCTGCTTTAAATATTTTATAAAGTGCTGGAATTAGTTGTACCTTAGAAATATGAAAGGACTTATCCATAAATCAAGTGGTATTTGAAACTTCAACCGCTTTTTCCAAAGTTGCTAGTCTATTCTGCTTGTCTGCATATTCCAAATTTTAAAGTAATCTAACATTTCTCATTTATTTGCATAGGTAGTTCTGTGGTTTGCATTATTATATTTCTTAAACTTTGTGCTCTTAGTGTCTTTCCTTCCCTGGAGGAAAAATAAACTCTCCGATTTATTTATATTTGTATTCTTTTCCAGTTCTTATTTCTGCTTCAGCCTGTTTTTCTTTTCTTCTCTTTCCCTTAGGATCATTTTCTTTTTAAATTTTCTTGAGTTGGATACTTATTTCAGTAATTGCCATTTAAGAATAGTAATTTTCCTTAAGTTTATATTTGACTTGTGCTTTAAAGTTTGGATATTTAGTATCACTATCTTTGTTTTCTAAACACAGTATCATTGTGTTTTTATTCCTTCTTCGTCCTGGTAACAATCTGGAGAAAATATTTAAACTTTCAATTGGCTCGGCCTCTCTTTTTAAAATTGTTGTCATTAATGTCTAATTTTATGTCACCATAGTAAAATATGACCTGTATATTTGCTGCTTTGGGGAATTTACTGTATTTTCTTATGACCTAGTATGTAATGGGAGACTAACGTATAATTTTTGTAAATATTGAAGGTGGAAATTTCAAAGAAATATTCCACATATGTTTAAAAGGAATATATATTTTCTGCTATAATTTCACCTTGTACATTTTATTATTTTAACCTTTATATCTTTATTTATACACAAATATATGTATTTTTTTAGCTTTTGACAGACTGAATAAAGGATACTAAGATCTCCCACTATAACAGTATCTTCCTCTACTTCTCTTTATATTTGACCTTCGTTATAGGGAGCTGAAGCCTTCTTCTGGTTCAAAGAAGAGCAGTATGTTTTAATGGCTTCCATTGTTAATTATTAATAGTGGGCATATATGATATGTGCTTCAGAGAAACAGTTCTCATATATTGAGAGTTTATAAATCTACTGATACTAAATATTTGGTAATAATAGCTTAGGTTCTATTGTAAATGAGAGGAAAATATTTCTGAAGCAAATAATCACATGTAAGGTGGATACTTCATTGAGATACTTCTCTAAAAGAATTTCAAGAGACAGGAACAGATACTGAGAATTTAATGGTTTGAAAATGAATGTCAGAAATTAGAGCCAAAGCTCAAATTCCCAAGTCTACTTCTCAGAAGGTGAGGTAATCTTTTCCTTAGATTAGTACTCAGGTCAGTACTTTTTTACTTAATAGGACTTTTTCCCTAAAAAACAACTTCAGCTCTTACCTGGTGAGGATCTTTACAATAAACTGTCTGCTATTCAGCTGCCATGAAAATACTATCATTTAAGAAATCTGTATTAGAGAATAGAGTCCACAGTTCTATCAAGTTAGATTACAGTATTTTATAACATGACAAATAACTTCACAATATTAAGATGCATCCATTGGTTCTTAGTTTTCCTTCTGCACTTGGTAACAATAAAGCTTCCTTAACTATTTGAGATACAAAGAGGTCATTAAGTATAAAATCATTGTATAACTGATCAGAGAAAATTTATAAATTAGAAGATGGACTCTTTCTTCTCTATTCCCTACCCCACCACCTTCTTTTCTCCCCCCACCAGCTGGCAATTTGGGGGAGTGACATGACTTAATTCATATTGACACAATATTGCTCAGAAGAAAGCCAGATTGGTCATTCATGAGAGCTTGGATAAGGAAAACTAAGAGAGGCAAATGCTGGCAGGATCCATCTAAGCATGTCTACATCTGAAGGTTCCTCAGGCAACAAAGCTCCAATAATTGTATCCCACTGCCTCTTACAAAGATGGGCACGTGGTATCAACGTTTCCAAACTTCTACCTTAACGGTTTTTCACATATTCGTGCACATCTGTGCTGATATTTACTAATTTGGTTTAAAACTGATTCGTGTTTCAAAAATTAAATTAATTTATTTTAGAAGAAAACTATGTATCTCAACGACACATAAAACACAAAGCAGTTACAACTGCAATAAGATGTTTACATAAAAAAATTATAGTTTAAACAAAATGTCATTCAACTTCTTAAGTTAAAAATTGGACACTAGATATAAACAATTAAATAGGAATACTAAAAGAGTGAATCAATTTGTTTAAAAGTATAGCTCAAAATAAGTTCCTGGATAAAAAAACACAAATGTTTATACAAATTTTATAATAAAGGGACATTCTATTTAAGGCTACCTGACAGAAGACAAAGATATAAAAACCAAAATAATATAGCAGACTTCTGTTAAATTAAAATTTTGTTTCACAAGACAGAGATCTCACATTCCTTCTTCCTCCTAAAAATGACTACTCATTTGGAAAGGTTCAGTGGACATTACAGAAAATGTCCCTTATTCACTCAATGTTGCCACTCAAGTTTGGGACAAATATTAACGAAGCAACCTTGATTAAATCTATCCAGTGTCTCCTTATAATGTGCTAAACATCTTCATGGAGCTCTTCAGAGAGTTTAAAACAAGGCTGTTAAGAGAAGGGAAAAACTTTTTAGATTGGTTAATGGATGAATGAGTTTAATGAATCTCTCTTGGAACTGTCTTAGATCTGTCTCTGATGCAGGATAAAAAATATATATATAAGGCTATCAATCACTAGACATCCATTAGATATAAGGCATTGTGTTTAAACACATCTCATTTCAATCTCATTTACATCACTTCATTTAAATCTCATGATAACTGCAGGAGATAGGTACCATTATTATCCCCACCATATACCTAAGTACAACAAGTCCAAGATTTGCCTGTGGCTATGCAACACACGAAGATTATTCCAACTCCAGAGCTATGCTCTTAACTACTGCCCTCAGCTGGATCACATTTCAAGGCTACAATTCCTCCTGAGTCTTTCCAAGCCCCCTGAACCAAGGAATGGATATAGTTAGTGGCCATCTCAGGTACAGGGATCCTGGAACTGCTGTTTCTAATTATCTCCTCTCTTGATAGGTCAGTCCCACTCCAAAAGTAATAGGATGGTTGTGAAGGTTCATTCATGAACTGTGTATTAGTGTGTAGGGGTAGGGTGTTGAGGTGAGGCAGACTGAGGTAGGGCTTGAGTGAGGTGGGGCTGGTGTTCATCAAAGTCCCAAAGACCTGAAAACATAAACCCACTTTTAGATGATTCAACAAAAACATTTCTAAGAATGTAAAGATGTCCTACGCTGTGGACAATTACCAAAATAAATTCAACTGGGAAGAAAACTAGTATGCACCTGACAATACTTTTTAGAGGTCAAGGGACATCAAGAGAGGCTCAAGCCACTGTCATTTTCCCAGAGGTAATCTGTACACTTTAAAAAATGAAGAAATACAAAGACTTTATTGGAAAATCCATGCTGTATTTTAAATATTTATATTTTTAATCATTTTCAAAGTAATGTGTTATGAAAAATGATAAAATGCAAAATGACTGTGCTAGCCACAAGGTAATTACAGAATTTTAAAAGTAACATAATTCATAGTGAATCTAGTCCTTCCAGACATGAGGGCGTAGGAGGATGTGAATCATCCCTGCACTCAGTATTAACTAGAAAAGTGGACAAAATATAGTAAATAACTATTTTAGATACTGGACTACAGGAACTGCATAGCTAAGAGAGAAAGGAAGCAAAGGGAATCCTACCATCACCTAGATCTTATGCTTGGAGGTAATTTCTGGACTCTAGTGTAGAAAGCAGAACCCAAATGGAGTCAGGCAACGTCACTGAGTTGAGGAACTAGAGACTGAAGATTGGGGACCCCAAAGAGAACAGAATGTGTAGGGTAGAGAGCCCAAGAGGGGAAAGTTATGTGGAGAAATATTTGAGGAATTTGCATAGAAGTCCATTGAAGCATACCATTTATATGTGTTGGGTGAATCCCAAGAGGCTAAGCATGACAAAATTTCTGGTCAAGAACAATCACCAGAGATATGAAGCAAAACATTTTCCAGAGATTACTTTGGGCTGATAACTACTTAAATTCTTATCAGCCAAATTGGAAAAACTTCTGTGACTATGTGGACTCTCAGGAGAGATTCTAGAAGGGTCACATCTTATAAGAGGTACTCAATCAACCCTAGAGTAAATATTACTATATGACCACACTAAAAGAACTTAAAACTTAGAAGAATTATGCTGATCATAGTTAATTTTAATTGCTACTAGAACAAGTCTAATACATTTACAGGAATATACAAATATCAAGCACTCAATAACATAAAACTTACAATGTCCAGCATAAAATTAAAATGACTAGACATGTGAAGAAGCAGGAAAATATGATTCATAACCAGAAGGAAAAACCCAATGATTAAAAACAGAATCATAAATGACAAATAGGATAGAATTTGAAGTCAAGAGTGTTAAAAACAAAATCTGCTTCATATACTCAAAGATGTAAAGAAAAACACAAATGTAACAAGGAGAGAGATAAATTGTGTAAAAATAAACCAAATAAAACTTCTAGAGGTGAAAAATCAATCCTTAAAATTAAAATTTCCCTGATGTAATTAACAGCAGATTAGACACTGGAGATAAAAGGATCAGTGAACTTAAAGATAAAGCAACAGAAACTATCCAAAGCGAAGCCCAAGAGAAAAAAACACTGCAAAAGAAAACAGCCTTACTGACCTAAATCAATGTCAAACAGTCTAACATAAGTATAAATGAAGTTACAAAGGAAAGAAGAGAAATGAGAGACAGACAAGATAGCTGAAGAAATAATGATTAAAGATTTCCTAAATTTGATAACAACAACAATAACAACAACAAAAAACAAAATAAATATATATAAAGCTACAGATCCAAGACTCTCAAATAACCCAAGCAGGATAAATACAACACATGCACAAACCTAGCAGTACATCTCTGTATATATGTTACCTATAACTTTATTCAGAAATAACTTTTAAATTACTTTATTTGACAGTAAAATAAGGATCATATATATGAATGGCCTTCCAGGTCCCCCAAGCCATAAAATTCTCTGTATATACTGAAAATGCTCTTATTTCATTTCTACAGAAAGAGACTTACTAAGAATGTTTCTACATGTTTTAAAGAGCTTTTACTGAAGTCATCATCCATTCAACAACTTAAATATAAAAAGCTACATAAATTCCGTGTAGATTTTTTTCCCTCATCACAGCTTATTCTATCAGATGAGAGTCCTAACAATGCATCATTTTTCATTTTGCTTTCGCTCCCAGGGATCTCAGTTAAATCATAAGTCTCAGTGCTTATTTTCACTCTAAAGTTGCTGGTATGATTATTTATTCATCCTACCCTTTCCTCATATGGCTCTTGTTCTTTCATCTCTGTTTGATGGTTCTATTGAAGGTAGAAATTGTTGAAAGTTAAAAAAGCCCATTCAGTATTACTGTATGTAAACTTTCATTCACTGAACTACTCTATGTACCAAAGACCATGCTGAAGACTTTACAAGCAGTATCTCACCAATCCTCACAGCAGTACTGTCAGTGGTATTATTTCTCTGTCATCCAGATGAAGAAAAGTAGGCCTTTGAGAGGTGAGACACTTTCCAAAGTTAAAGGTTCAAACTTCTGTTTGGCTGACTCCAATGCTCATGCTTTTAACCATTATCTTATCTAGTCTCTGTACATTCTGGGTGCTTGACTGTAACAATCACAAAACAGTAGGGGTGATGGCAGGGTCATTATCAAGAGAAGAGGATTCAAATCTACATTAACAATTAGGAGGTAGAAACTGAAGAAAGGAAAATAGTCACAACCATCTGAGATGATTGTATCTGAGATGTTGAAAGGCCACTGCTGAAAGAGAGTAAAGTTGCTGAGATTTTGGCTCTAGTATACATGGATTCCACATGCCATTTGTTGAAACACAAATGTCAGAGTATGATGAAGAGACAAGCCAACAAAGTGGTGGGGAGAAAGCTATAGTATACTGACTCCTTTAATTTAAAAGCAATAGCCATGTTTTTGATTTGAAGAAGTAGGACTGACTCTTGTTAATGACTCAAAACTATGACCACCCAAGGTCTCTATTATATCTCTTGTAACTTTCTTTCCCTTTTTGGTTATTTCTCAATTTTACATTGAAATTTCAATAGCAGATTCACTGTTAGAATATGCTCAAAAATTTTTAAAGAAAAAAACCAACTATAGCCTTCACCCACTGTCAGCATTTTTGTGTGCTTCCTTCCAGCTTTATATTTTATTGGATAAATAACATTTTATTGTAAGGTTTTATGTCCCTATTGACAGCTACTTATATAATTTTAAAGTTTTAATTATTTAAAACATGCTCCAATGCACACTCATACATAGAGCTTTGACTGCACAGTTTTTGTTTTTTATGAATTTCCAGTAATGTGAGAGCTAGGTCAGAGAACACGAATATTTTAAAAGATTGTACTAATCAGAACTTTCCATCTGCAAACTGATAGAAATTCAGATCATACTAACTTAAAAATGAGATTCTACTGGCTCTTATGACTGGATGGTCTAGGGGCTGATCTAGAGTTGTGGCTGCATCCAGAGTTAATGAGTACCTGTGTGTGAGTATGTATGTGTGTGTGTGTTCTCAAATGACGTTCTCTGTCAAATAAATATACTGTATTTATTTTCTCCATCTATGACTTGCCCTTTTGAATTACTTAATAGTATCTACCAAAGAGAAGATATTTTTATTTCAGTAAGCCAAATTTATTAACTTTTTTAATGGTTCATGATTTTGAAGTCCTAGGAAATCTATCCCAGCATTCAAGTTGCAAAGACCTTCTCCTATGATTTTTCTAGAAGATGACAGTTTTTGCTCTGGCATTTAGATCTATAATGCATTTCAAGTTAAATTTTGGTGTATGATGTGAGATTAAAGTTGGGATTTATTTGTCTATATGAATATCCAGATGTTCTAGTATCAATTAGTTGAAAAGACTATTTCCCTTATTGAATTACCCTGGCATCATCTTTGTCAAAAAACAATTGTTCTGTAGATTTCAAAGTACAGGTCTTACACATAGGTCCTTAAATTTATTCCTCAGTATTTAAGTTTTTCATGCTTTTTTAAGTGATATTTTCTTCCAATTCATTTTCCAATTCTCTCTCTCTCTCCTCTTGCTACCTCCTTCCATTTTACAGCTCTGCTTGTCTGAATCTTTTTTCCCTCTTAGCCATATTCTCTCCTGTCACAAACAAGTTCTCTCTGGAGGAAAGATGGCCTCTGGCATTCCTAAACCCAATTCCTTAAAACTCATAGTCCAAAAGGAAAAGATTCTTCCCTGTTACCTCCATCAAGAAATTCCCCAAAAAGTCTATCCTTGAACTGCCCTGAGTGACCAAATGCAACAGGTTTTAAGAGATTAGGAAGAGTCTGCCAACAAAACCTCTTTCCAATACTAAGGGTATCGGGAAATCAAAAAGCATAGTTAACCAGGCCCTCGACAACAATCATAACATACATGATCAAATTACCTTCTAGAAAGGAGGGACATGTCTCATAACTTTAGACTTGCCTGTAAAATGCACTGTTTATTTCACTGATGGGACAGAAAGTGGCACAGGTTTTCCAGTATCATATTAATTTTGTTAAAGTCATTAGGATTCTAACACTTCGAAGAACTAATTGAACAACTGAGTCTGGCGATCCTTCAAGAGTTAATCTACCACCCTAAATTAGAACTGGTATTACAAGCTTTTAATAGTTACAGAGTTTACAGTCAGCATCCCACCTTAAAGAAACTGTAGATATTAGTTTATATGCTGGATCATTATAGAGAGGGTTGATAAATAGGCCAAACCATCTATCTCAAGTCATGAATATATTTCTGCATGACTCAGAGAATTTGTAACACAGATAGATGTTATTTTGAATCGTAGAAAGTGGCTTTACTTTTACCACCAGCAAACAATTTATAATATAATTAAGGTTTTAACATTTCCACCTGAACAACAGGGGTCCATCTTAGAGCTATTCCTTACGATGGGGAAACTAACAGACACAATTCTTTGATCTTGCTGGTTCTTGCCCCATTACCTAGAGCCCTGAATTCTCGGTCTATCGTTACTATTTGCACTGAAAAAAAATTCTGGGTGGTATTATTACCTGTAAATTGGTTCAATCTAACAGGGAGAGGATGGGATAGATCCTGATTTTAAATCTCATATTTAAAAATTTTACTAATACTCCATGTAATTAAATTTTTTTTCATAAAATGCTTAGGATCCACAATTTAGACATAATCAAGGAGTTAAAGCCTTTCATACAGTGACAGAGGCTTCCATCAATGGGTGTGTGTTGTTCCCCAATTCCCAGTGTTCAGAGGGTACCTAAAGCATAGTTGAGGAATAGTCCTGCTTACATACTCCTGAACCACAGAAACACCAAGCTCATTCTATATCTGCTTATTAAGAACTAAATGTTAAGAAGAGCTCAGACTCATCTACGGTCCTTTTATTTGCATGCTTGTGAGGACCATAAAATCAGAAAACATTTTTCATAGTTTTGTTTTACATAAAAAAATTACCAGTCATTAGGACAATCTACTCTTTTTCCTCTAGTATACTAATACTTTCAATTTCTTTTACTTGTCTTGTAATGACATATCTCAAAATAACTTCTTTGATACCAAAAAAGCAGCATAGTTTAAGAATTTCACCAGTTTACTACTTTGTTAATTGATTCATATACCTTTAATTGGTCCATAACGTTCACTTTTACTTCTTCTTCTAGTGGTTTCCCATTCACTCCCCAAATTATTGCAATCCTCTCTCAGTATCCACAGGGGATGGGTTCCAGGGTCCCTGCAGATACTAAAATCTGCCAATGCTCATATCCCTTAGATAAAATGGCACAGCACTTGCATATGACCTACACACATCGTCCCATATACTTTAAATCATCTCTAGACTACTTATAATACCTAATACAATGTAAATGCTATGTCATTCAAGTTCTGCTTTTCAGAACTTGCTGGAACTTCTTTTTCAGAAAATTTCAGACTCATGGTTGTTTGAATCCAAAGAAAACATGGATACACAGGATTGACTGTATTATAAAACTATAGGAAACAAGTTAAATGCCATAAGTCTATGACTCATCAAATGCAGAGAAATATTACAAAATCATTAAAGAAAATGTTAAAGTAAACGGAAAAAATAAAAACCACTACATATAATAAGCTCTCAGTTTTAAAGTAAAAACAGGAGTTGCTATATATGCACAAATCACGTATAGAAAACACAAGAAACTGCCCACAGTTCAACTACTATAAGGCAGGAGGTGACTGGACATCTCCACTGAAAAGAGCGATTAATGAGAGGACTTCTAATTTTCATTCTATAATATCAAGAAAAAGACTACCTTTTTCTATAACTGTGATGAATTTAAATAATGAACTTCTTGGTAATTACTGATTTCATAGAAGAAAATTGCTTTCTACATTTTGGCTTTTAAGTGCAATTACCTTTGCCACCTCACCATTGGGGAAAACAGACTTGTATTTATTGTTCCAAAGCCGCCTAAGTAAAAATTAATTTTCTCCGATGTTCAGGGGAAGGAAAGCCTCCAAAAAGTCTATTTATATCCTTTGTATCTAAGGTGGATAATGTTATTTCAGATTGTACTCACATCTGTTTATAATAATGTAAAACTTGTATAAAACAAAATAATAATTGAGAATAATTGCACAGATTGAATAAAAATAAGCAATTTTAGAATGTTTGGGGTTGAGCTTTTTTAAAAAAGATTCCTTTAAGTAGTCTTAAAATATGACTTTAATTTATCCATTAAATTCAACAGAATTCAAAAACAGACATTGCAGCTGTTAAAATCATGCAATTGACACTAATGTTTTATCATTACTACTTAGCATACAATTTTTTTTTATAATTGGAACGAGGTTTTGTTATGTACAATTACTTAAAAAAGTTAATGTTCTGAAAAGAATATTAAAAATATAAACATGCCTACTAAATACTTGCTATTTGAATCAAACTGTACAGATTCATAATGAATCTTATCTCAGTACTTGTTAACCCTTTTTTATTCTACTGAACTAGCTCAGTTTTACCCATGAGCATAATAGAAGAGCTTCTGGATTTTGTTTTGTTTTGTTTTTAGATATGATTGTATATTTTTAATAAATTTAATTATCTTTACCTTGTGGAACAGAATGTTTTCTTTTAAGTTTACTTGGGTTATGGCATAGTCTTGATAGATGTTTTGTTACCTTGCTTTTCTGCTGTTTTTCTTTTCCTCCTTCACACTTATCCCCATCTAAAATATTTCTTATTCTACTTACTTCGTTTTTTATGGTCTATTTCATGAGTCAGAATATTCATGCCATGAAGATTTCTGATTGTTTTGTTTACCATTGTATCGGTAGACTCTAGAATCGTTTTGAGCACAGAGCAGGTATTCAAAAACACTGCAGTGTCTGCATGACAAAACCAGTTGGAGCGAAATAGCTACTTCTTATAAATGGGGTACATATTCTTCAGTTTACCGTGCAGGTCCCGTTCCTACTACCTGGCTCAATTTATTGATGTCTGTTGCTGGCTTTGCTTAACTTTTGTGATATTCTAACCCCTGAATCACTTCTAACCTGTTACTCTAAAATCCACCTCAAGTGAAGATAAAGGTATACTGGATACTCATATATCTATATAAGAGTATACTTAATAACCTTTATAACCTTATAAACTTATAACCTCAGTATACACAGTCAGATAAAGTAAAATCCCAGATGGTCCCCTTACTACAGCAAAGATGAACTACCAACATAGAATATGAAGACTGAAGACCATGGTAAATTACTTTACCTTCTGGATATTAAGTTCTAAGAACTCATATGTTAGAAGTGAAACTGTGAAAGACTGGCATCTCAAAATCCTGAGACAGTATTAACCACAGAACCTGAGGAGTCACTGTCTCCAAAGATGTGGGCAGAAACCACCTTTCTGCAGTTTCTCTAATGGAATTACAATTAACCACATGGGCTTGTTGTGGAATAAGGCTCTACTGGGTATTAGAAGTTTGGCTTAATGAATACCATTCAATAGTGTACAGCACACTCTCTGAAAAGGTATTTAAATGGCAATTTCAGAAAATATTACTTTTAATCATATCACATCGGGATGTGTCATTATTTCTCTCAATAGATAAAATGTTATCGAAGATCACTTTTTCAGCCAAACATGCTATACAGTTTTGGTGAAGTCTTATTATTTGACAATCTGCCCTTTAAACCTGGCGTGCCCTGAAAAGAACTGTGTGTTAAAGAGGAAATACATATATTTATGTCTATAAATCCAAGAGGAACAATATTTTCCTGGTCCCAAATTGCAACATGCTTCCAGGACAAACAAAAGATTGCCAGTGGAAACTCTGGATATTAGTATTTGAAGTGTTCTGGGGAGGCTGGAAATTTTTGTGAAATAAAAACATACAGTAATTTGGAATTAGACATATTCACAGAATAAACCTTGGCCAAACCGGCTGCTCAGAGACTATTTTTCCACCGAAATAGTTTAATGGTTTTTCTTTTAAGTATTAGTTGAAAATATTTACCTACAATTTCCAAGGAATGTCCTATCATTCACTGAATTCAGTCAGAAAACTTTTAGTTTAAAAAAAAAATTCATTAGGAAGAAAAATATAGAATGCTTTCTTGTCAATAACAATTAAATCTGAAGCATAAGGTGTAGTAAATTCTCAATCACCTAAAAAAAAGTCATCAACAACAACAAAGTTACAAGTAACTTACAAATTATGTACGAAGAGAGTGGAATTAATAAATACAATGAGAGAGATTCAGGGTGTTAGCTACACGAGATGAGAATTAAGGAGCCCAACTCAAGAAGTTGCGACAAAGTGTTAAAACTCCAACTCCCTCCAAATATTTACTGAACAGAGAAAAATAACTTGTAACAGATTGAAAAAGAAATCCCTTGGCTTAAGCCACTAAATGAAAAAGGGACATAAAATCTGCACAATCTGACCATTCCTTTGTTTAAAAACAATAATTTAATAAACAACTCAAAGTCAGAAGTTCTCTCTTGACTTTCAACGGAAATAACTCAACATCAGCTGGACTAGTGGATCTAATTATGTGCTAAAACTTAGGCCACTTGGCGCATTGCTCCTTTTTTTGCCAGAAAACTCCCTCGCCCCCTCAAGAACGTTTTTTATTAGCGTTAGCAAATAAAGGAATTTTAGTTCTTTATTTTATGACCACTGGCATCGGCAGTTACAATTTGAAATAACTACTGTATCTTAGCAACTCTAATCTTAACAAAATAAATACGGCAAGGAGCAAATGGGATTCATGCCACACTAGCGTCTCATCAACATCCAAAAAAGGGAAAGGGGGAAATCAACGGAGGGTGACTCTCATTCTGCTGGTACAGTGGACTTGGCAGCTCTCCCATGGCCCAAAACACCACATTTCTTTCCACTTTCACAGCAGGGACACCTGCAGTGTTATATTTTAGGGAAAAATATACTAAGACCTAAACAGGCAGACATGAAAGAGGGAGAGAAAAGGATGATGTATCCAAAAAGAAAGATACAAAGGGCAATATTGAAATTTATTTCCTGCTCTGCTTCCTCCTGGGACTTGATGGTCACAACAATGGTGGCACGTTCTAAATGGCATGCAGACCAGTGCTCATCCTTGCACAGCATACATTCCTTCCCAGAGACACTAAAGCCTGAGGGAGCTCCAAATTATGACTAAAATAACAAATCTGGATGAATGAATGAACGACTCTATTTCTGTCCTTTCAAACCGGTTAGGAAACATTAAAGACACAAAGCTCTTGAAACCACTTCATACTCCTGGAGAGATTACCTCAAGTGTCCCTGATGTAGAATTAAATCCTTGTTCAACTTGGTCCAAACACATACATTGGTCTGAAGTCAACTCGAAGCTGTGCCATTGAAAGCAAAGATCAAGGACTTTGTGGTTAGATGGACCTGAATAGGGACCTCCCCACCATCATTTCCTAGCTCTGTGAACTTGCAATATTACATTTAACATCTCTGAGCTTCAGTTTCTTCTTCAGCCAAATGGCATAAAGTGGCACAGGCAAAGAAAAAAAAAAAAGCTGTGAAGTTGTCAGTTGGAATAATGCATGTAAAGCTATCTAGCTCCTTTCAAGGTAATCTACTGTCAACAAGCTGATTCAATTTCCTTCCCTTCATAGCCTTACCTCTGAGTCATACAAGCCACTGTCAGCAAACATATCACATAGGATAGCCAACTCAATGCAGTCCTGTTTGATGCTAACCAGGTTTATCACCACTCCTCAGAATGTGCAGCTGTTGAATTCTCTGGCTCATTAACTTCTGAATTTGTTACATCTTGTCCATCTCCAATTACCAACTTGTGTAAGCCTTAACTACCTCTTACCTGAACTATTGATAGCAAGAGCCCAAGCACTGCTTTTCTAACCTAACCTTGCCCCTTCCAATCTGCTGCCAGTATTCTTTCTAAACTTGACCATGTATTTCCTGCTTTAAGTTCTCTTTTATATGATATATGGGGCCTCCAAATTCTGAGTCATGACTATTTCTCAAGTCCCATTTCCTGGCATTTGTTTTATGCTCCAGTCAAACCAGTCTGTCTCTAATCCTGCTTCAGACTCAACACTTTGGCAACAGTTGTGTCCTCTACATAAACTGTCTTTTCACTTTTTTTTTTTGGCCAGTTCATAATTCTCTCAAAACTCAACCCAAGCATTATCTCCCAAGTGAAGACATTCCTGCAATTGCCTTAGAAGGGTGATACCATTCTACACAGGAACATGTCTGTACAATATATTACGTCTTTATAGCACTTAATTACAATTCATTGTAATCACTCACTTCCTTGTGCATCTCTCCCATTAGACCATGAGTCAAAGAGTCCTGAGGTCACACATAAGGGTTTAGCATTCCCACTGCCTGGCACAGCGCTTCCACGTAGTAGACAGTTAGCAGGTTAGGAAAAGTCAGTCTAGCTCCTCTACCACTCTCCTCCCAACCTTTCCAATAATACAAAGATGGGTTAAATTGGCTTGTTTTGATCAACTTTTATTTTGATCAACGTAACTGAAAATTCTACTTTTTTTATTTATTAATGTAATGTCTAACCTACTCTAAAAGAAGAGTAAGCATCTTTTAAGCAAAGAAGATGCAAACTTACACTTAAAGAAAAAAAAAACTGATGTTATTTTTGCGCTTGATGAACACGTCCAGCTTCTGTTTCCTTGATAACCATAATCCTATTGTGTATGTGTTATAACCTTCATTCTTTCTTAAGATTCTATCTCATTCTGCTTCTTGCTACCCATGCCCCACACCTCTTGCTTTATGCTTCCTTGGCAAATGCCCACAGCATGTACACCATACGAATGAAACCAGTGATAACAGGGATAAAAAGATTTCCCTTTTGCTGTTAAAGAGACATAAAATTCTGAGTTTTAAAAGCGATATAGTGTTATATATCAAGATTTTAACACAATGGAGTTGCCTCTTGGGTCTGTGGCTCAAAAGTGGGTACAGCACCAAAGATAAAAACCCTATATACTTCAAGTCCTCTAAGAAAATTCTTAACTTATTCATATGATGGATAATATACATGACACAGTAAAGAATACATGTGAAGTGCTCAAGAGTAAAACTGAGTATCTGAAGTTAAATGTTTCTGTAATACAACATTCCTGGTGGCCTTAAAAAAACACTTCACTAATTCTCTCCATCTCCATGAAAGTCTCAACCATCCAGACCTAATCTAGCTCTATCCCTGTAAGAAATACTGCCTATACCCTACTGCTAAGATGGTATAACATTTCACCCCATGCGTGCTGCAAATATCTCAAAATGGAAATTCAGCTATAGCGGGACTATTATCATGATGTCTGAAAAAGGAAGGAAATGACAAAAAGTTAGAAGGAAAGAGAGAAAATAAATTCAATGGTCAGAGGATAAATCCATTCAAGCAGCATGGATTAAATGCCTACCATTTGCTTGGCACCATGTCTGGTAATCAGGAAAATATATTTTTTAAAAATTGTCTATCCTTCATGGGCATCCAGGGAGACAGAGACACCAATTATTATGATATGACCTGAGTCCTATATTGTTTACATTACATTACACTGAATATTCTATCCAGGACCTATCATCATAAATTTTTGAGCTAAGAGTCATATCTAAATGTCATATTGTTATTATTCTGTAAGGAGAAAAGAGATTTACAATTTTTTAAGATGGTAAGGCTGTTTTAAGAGTAATGAAAAAGTTAAAGTTCTATTGTTTTTTTCTCTAAAAACTTTCTTTACCCCAATGATAAATCTACTTTCTAAACAGTATACAAGCCTTGCTTGGATGATGAGAACTGCCAGATTAAACACAGGATGCCTAGCTAAATTTAAATTTCAAATAAATGATGCATAATTTTTTAGTATTAGGTATGTCCCACATATTGTATGGGACACATTTCTCCTAAAACGTATGCATGATTTATCAGAAATTCAAATTTAACTGAGCATCCCATATTTTTATTTGCTAAATCAGATAACCCTATTTGTAGTGATGCCCTTCAATCCTGAAACTCCGTACTCTGAGTTCACTGTATGTGGTTTTAAGGGATGCGATGGATCACACAGTGAATGAGATACAAAGCAGTCTCCTCAGCCCTGCTTTTACAATATTGTTTTTCAATGACTGTGACGGCTAAGTTCCCAGCTCACTTTCTCCTAGACTACTTCTGGTTTATCACACAAGTAACAAAACATGACCTTTATTCTCCTTTCCTCCTGGAGAAAAACAGAAATTTTCTAAAGGGCTAAAAATATCCAAAATGAAAAATGACTACGAACTATTCCAGAATCTTGAGGCTGTCAATACTTTATGCTTTTAAAGAGTTGCCATGGTTCACCCCAGAAGCATCTGCATATTTCTGCAGTTTTTTTCATGGTGTGTAGTGAACTTTGATATCTTTGGGGAATAAAAGAACTCTCTATCTGTCTATCCACACATATATATTTAACAATGCAAGTTATTGTTATATAAATGTAGGCTGTTGTCAATTTCAGTTCCCTGCCTTATCAAAAGAACAAAGCAGGCAGGAAGAGCAAGAGGATGATCTAATATGCCTACGCTAATAACAAAGCCAGTGTCCTAAATTGGCAGTGGCAGCCCTCTTCTGCGGGGATTGTTTTTAACACCATAAGTAGACATTTAAAAAAAACTGAATGGTGACAGGAAGAGCACATTTTAAATTGTCAACCTTCATGATGTCCTTTTGAAGAATAGCAATTACATAACTCACGGAGCCTTATTTTGCATCTGAAAAAATATATATCCAAAGGAGTTTGCAGTGTTATGCAAGACTCCATCTTCTGAATTTTTTGTAGAAATTAAAGTCCCTTATTTTTCCCTATCAGCTCTTATCCTTTCATTACTCACTGGCTAGTTAAGGGACGAATCAAAATTAAGTAAGGAGTACAGAATTAAAACTGTTCTGGATTTAAATTAGTAACAAATTCATTTAGAGACGCCGTTGACCATAAGCCATCTCTTAATCACATTTAAAGTCCAGTTTATAATCTTCCAAGGGTCACATACTTTTTTCTCATCTCCATGGCATTAAAAAGTTTGCTTGTAATAATCTAATATTTTGTTAAAGTTTTAAGTTGTTTCCTCTAGGGCAATGAGAGAGGAAAACGCAAAAGGAATTTATACCACCAAAAAGTCAGTTGGTCTTTTTCTTCTAATTCTCATCTTTTTCTGAAATAATTTTAGGGGGGGAAGAAACTTAAAAATGCAGACTTAATGCCAAGAGAAACGCATCACAAGTACCCTAAATAGTTAATGTATTTTCTAAATGAATGATTTAAAATAGCTATTAAAGGAGAGGAAATGAGCTTAGGTTTCTAGTAATGACTTCTCCTCTTCAAAATGAAATCTGTAAATCCCTGATTGCAATTCCAAATCCCCAAAGGACCAGCAGTTCTGAGACCAGGGCTCACTGGCTGTATGTCTAATAGCACCAGATAAGCAGCATGATTTTTATATATGTAATTTGGGGAAATACTCAGAATTTCTAGTCCTGGGGACAATTTCTGAATGAATTCCCTCTTTAAAGTACATTATTCTAAAAGTCAACTTTTCCACCCAAATTGTAAGCAGAGCACATAGGAATGTGAAAGGCATGTATGTACAGAGACATATGTATAGATAGTTATATATGCATGCACACACATGCACAAAACATAAGTACCATTTTATTCATAAGAGCATAATGATTCAGCCTGTGATTGTTAATAAAAATGCATTTCTAACCATCAAATTTGAGTCTATTATTCTAAGTTAATTGCATTTGCCCTAAAGAGACTTACAGCTGGCTGTCAGCCTGTTTGTGTCAGTTTCATTTTATTCATCAGTCAATCTTGTCTCCTCTTCTCTTTACATCCCATATATTGATCAAATAGGTTTGTTAGCATACCTCCACAGACTTCACGGCATCAAAAATAATAATAATAGTAATAATAACTTCGATATTATCATCAGATGCATTTGATTTCTTCATGCGTTTGCACATTACCTTCACTGCTATTTCAGTAGCAAATACATGCCCTTTTGACAGGCCCATAAGATTGCCATTAAATAGAATAGATGTAACTCACTCAAAGAGCTACTGAGTAAAATTTAAACATGAGAAAGTCTCCACGGCTGAGGTTGGCGGCATCTCCACTTTTCAGGTGGAATCAAGGATACTCATCACGGTAAACATCAGTTCTTTACTGGAGTGTATAACAGACTACAAAGCACCTGGTTAAAATTCACCCTCGGAAGAGAATGTGTATTAGGTGGTGAAGTGGATTAAAGAAATAAATGGGCACCATGTTCCTGTCTGAGCCCAGGAAAACCAGTGGGGGAAACAGAAGAGTGGGGAGGTTAGGGTAGAAAAGCAGTTAAGGTGAAAATCTGAGAAGAATTAGAATCTTCCTTATGTGAGTCAAGTTGCGTAGAGGGGAGATAAAAGGCATCACAGGGTGAGGAGATAATTAGCAGATCAGAAGCAAAGCAGTTTAAAAGGTGACCCTCACCTCTTCTGTTACTCAGTCTAAGAAACTATAGACAATTATTACAGTATTTTCTCCAGGGATGTATGATACAGTTCCTCCACATATCGTCTAAGACACAAAGCTCTCTCAGCATTGTCACTGCATTGCTTGAGTTCAGTGCTTTTTATGGAAATTCCTTTACATCGTGCCAGCCTTGTCTTTCAACCTTGCTTTAGATCAGTGATTCTCAAATGGGGCAATTTCACGCCCCCCAGGGGACATGAGGCATACCTGCAGACACTGGGGGAAAGTGTTACTGACATCTGGTGAGTGGAGGCCAGCAACACTACTACACATCCCACGATGCACAGGACAGCCCCCACGACAAAGAACTACCCAGCCCTAAATAACAACAGTGCCAAAGTTAAAAAATTCTGCTTTAGATGGATGACTGAAATACACTAAAAACTCAAAACCAAAATCTACATCACAGTTCAGTGGCAGTGCAGTGAGGAGGATTTAAGCAACTCTAAGAGACAGAGAGCAGTCTGGCTGCTGCACACGGAATTTCATACTTGCCTATTAAATAATACAATTCATTACCTAGACCCCAGGAACAGTGGAGCAAAATACAACCCCAATTTTGAAGAGAACAAAGAAAAATGAAAATCATTGCTTGAAAGAAGACGTTTCAAAGACCACCAAGACAAACCAACTGAAAAATCCCCAATAAAAAGACTCAGCAAGAAAATTGTGTCACAGCCTCTAATCCTCAACAGACCTTAACAAGATGTTCATGAGCCGAAGTCTCATGTCTGCAGAAGACAAAAGGCACAGGAAACAATATAGTCTAGAGAAGGATTATCGTTAAAAGGCAGGAGAAAGATTAAACAGATTCCTCAACCTCACAATTCGAACTCCTAAAAAGAATAACCCAGAAATGCACTCAACACCATGTCATAGTAACTGCTATATCTTTCTGCTCTTGGGAAATTAGTATTTAGGTTAGGCCCGGGGCAATATTTTTTAAACATTTTTTCGATGAGTGCTTTTAACCCACCTGACTAGACACCCCTGCCACTAAACCACTCCCTGGCACAGATGGCCAAGACATTTGCTTTTTTAAATACTCCATATTTCCACCGCCACCCACCAGACAAAAATTAGATTACCAATGCTTGTGTAAACTTTCCAAGCTCTGACACAATAAGATTCCAGGAAATGTACAGGCACAGCTAAAAGCAGCATTATACATAATGCACTGTAATTCCAACAGACAAGTTGTTATCTTCGATAGATATACACATTTTCCATGCCAAATACATGAACGTCAATACATTTTTCTCAAGTTAAAATGGAAACCATTTAACAGATATAATGGGCACAATGAATTTCATTTTGCATTACTAATGCTGCAGAGGAGGAGGGGAGTTTTGGCAAGGACTGCAGCAAGACCAAGAAAAACAGGAAACAATTTAGAAGCTCTCACTGCTGTCCAAGCCATTGCCCCGAAGTGTGATCAGTCATGGAACCCAAGGGCCACTGAGATTTCAGAATCTCAACACTCTAATTCCACATAAACAAATTTTCGACTTATGGGAAAAAAGTAAAAAATGGATAAAATAGTGGCTGCATTTTTGCAAAAAGGTCCAAGGAGCATCACCATCTGTTTTTCCCACCGTTCCTGAAGAGATGTTATCATCATCAACTTGATTTTAGAGGAGATAAACTGGAGGCCAATGAATTAAATGACGTGTCATGTGAAAGAGTTAGGAAGACAATCCAGGAGCCCAAATCCACAGCCACTGCTTTTACCACTGGAAATATGTATCCCCCAAGACTCCTTTTCATCATGGTTAAAAATAAAGTCAAAAATAGCAATATACTTCACTGGCCCTTGACTTGATTTTAAGTCTTTCTGGCACCTATAATAGTTTAGTTCAGTCACTGCACACTGAAGGATTTTTTTGGGTGCTATCTACTAGATTTAGACAATAAACTCTGAAGCCCTAAACAAATGTTATAATGCAGTTTAGAATAAAGGTTTTGAGCACAAGGTTATGGAAATCAGGTAGACCTCACTTTCAATCTTATCTCGTCTATTCAGGGAGATGGACAAACTCAGAGAGCTTAGGCAAATTCCTTTATCAAGAGTTTGTTTCTCCATCCATAAAATGGGTGTATAATAGTCTTTATATTAATGGTTTGGGGGAAGAATTACATGGGGTCATGTATGTAAAGCGTTAGGTATATTCACAGCAGTGATGTTTAGCAACAGCAGAGACCTGATTAAACACTCTGACCACCTTCCTGAATTCAAATCCCTGCTTCCAGTTTCCTGGCTCTGTGAATTTGGAAACGTTACTCTGCCTCATCACATCTCAAGTTTCCTCACCTCTAAAATGAGGATAATAATATCTTAGAGGCTTGCTATGAGAAATAAACTGAGATAATAAACGGTTTAACAATTCCTAACATAAAGTGTGTTACATTTTACCTAGAATCATTCTTTCCATCACATTTACAAAGGGAATTTAACATCTTCGATATTAGTCTCCAAAATAATTGGTGAAAGTATCTCAAAATGTAAATGTATATATAAACTTGGGAAGAAACTAACTGGAGGAAGAACAGGAGACTTTCTTCATTATGTTTATCAGGAGTTCCAGCAACGATTTGGCTTTCTTTTATTTTACTTTTGCCCTTGGAAAATAAAAACACATCCCTAGATAGTGAAGTTTTAAAAGGGGAAATATGGTAATATTCAGGAAGCTCTGACCTAGCAATTCTTGAGAAATGCTCCCACTCCCAGCAACTGATGACCTTTCTGGCTAATGGGCCATATGTGGTACCTTATCTAATTACAGAAGTTAGCATCACCACAGTTGGTCCCATGGCTAAAAACAATGTGACAGCAAATTGGTTATGAGGTGTAAAATAATGGTGGACACAAAAAAATGAAGAATATCTTTGTGAGAGGTCAAGATGAGTTAGTAAGCTATTATTCAAATGATGAATCAACCTTTACGAGAAATATTCAGTGTTTTTAAACTGCTTATCAAGATCCTAATTCTGTCCTCCTAAAGGCCTAGGCTACTCAAAACTTTAGAACACCACTTAATATCTCTAGCTTATTTTTGTCTGCCCATGCAGAATAAACTTTTCAAAATGAGGGGCTTCTAAGGTGCACCACGTTTAGCCAGCTAAAAACTAAACCAGATTGGTAAGACAGTCAGCAATAGAAAGAGAAACAAATTAAGTATTTACAATTAAAGCTTGAGGAATGAAAGAATTCACACTTTCTTACAGCTATTATTTCAGACAGTCTGGTGTCAGAATTAAAAGCCAACCAGTGCATCTGTTTATATTGCCAAGGATTTTCACAGTAAGAAGGGCTAGGAAACACATATTTTTTAATTAGGGTCCAAATCCCAAAGAACACCAAAAAATAGTATGTCAAAAATAAATGTTCTTGGGATTTGTATTGTCCAATGTCTAAACAAAGACAAAAAATTATGTGTCTTACTTCTCCTTCATAAACACAAGTGAAAGGATAAAAAAAAAAAAAAAAGAAAAGAAAAAGAAAAGTAATTCTGTTCCTTTGGCCACAGACTCCTTTTTTTGTTATTCTGGTTGCTTCTGGCTTAGCTACTGCGTTTCTTTCCCAGGATGAAATAATATAGGAAAAGCCGATTAAGAAAGGCTTCATTCACACAGAAGGTTCACCAAGATGGCTCAGTTACCAGGCCTTAAAAGCTGAATTACAATGGCCACCTAAAATGACCATTTTATACTTTAAAATATATCCTCTATTTTTAAAAATCCAAGTTAACTCTGTTTATCTTGAGCTGTGAATTAAAGGAAAGTCTTCTTTAAAATCCGCGCTGCTGGCTCAAACACTGAAGTATTCAAATCTATCATTAGCCCATTTTTACCTCCCACTAGCAAATCAGAGGGATTTTCTGCAGATCACTCTTTGGGTCAATCGAAATAAAAAACAATGTAAAAAGTAGTATTCTGTACACAAAAGTGAACAGACTTCTTTCCCTCACCTATCCTCTTCCCATCACATATTTATTCAACGAGTATTTATTGATCATCTAGTATTTACCATACCCTGGGCTAGTAAGACATCACTGCATACAATCTTAACACAGGGTGATACCATCTCAAATACGCGGAAGTAAAGGTTCTGGATAGCACTTATCAGTTTAAGAGTGTAAGAACAGACTTAAGAGATGGTCGACTGACATGTCTTTTATTTGACAGAGGAGGAAACTAAAATCCAGAAAGAATGAGCTCCATAATCACAGAGCTCTTCAGTAGGGGAAAGAAAAAAAAAAAAAAAATCACAGGACTAGAATTCATGTCTCCAAATTTTAACCTCAACCTCCCTATAGAGCAACATACTTCTCCCCAGAAAATAATTTTCCCCCCAGAACAATACTTGCTAAGCCATGAATGTCAGGGCAGTTGACTAACAGTTGGAAATGTGCTTTAAGAGCAAAGAACAGAGTCAACACTCATCCGATTGCACAGCATTTCAGATGGTGGAGCGGGAGGGCTTAGTAGTCAGACCCAAATGGACCCTAATCTTGAATCTACTATACCTAACCTGCTAGTGACCCTGGGCAAAAATGGAATTCTGAGTCACTTGGGTTTTCTAAAATCTTTCAAATCAAGAAAATAATACCACATGAAAGAGGTAAATTTTATCAAAGAGCTGAGTAGAAACTCAATAAACATAAATTTTGACACTCTTACCACTCATGTAAATTGAACAGAACTGATGAAAAACCAGGTCAGCAGAAACAACATCTCCATTTCTTACTTTCTTCCCAGTCATTTTAGCATAAGATCCAGCCTCCAATTTTAAGCCATTTTTGTAAATCATTTTTGGCATACCTCCACAAAATCAAACATTTCTATACTGTGAACATTTAGAGAGATAGAAAGCAGAGACTAAACAATTGAATTTAGAGAATTTCATTAGCATACACCCTCGAAAGAAAGAAAGAAAACAGAGTCAGAAGAAATATGTTAATAAATTAATTAAGCCCCCTATATAATGTTATGAGCCTCTTTACAGATCATAGATACTCAACTAGCACAGGTAAAGGGAATTTGTAGATTCACATACCTAGGATGTCTAGGAGGAGACAAGTTTCAGGAATAGGTTAATCCAGGGACCCAAATGATGAATTCAGTGCCCTACCTTTACTTTCTTTTCTCAGCTGTTTGGCTCCTTATTTTGGCTTTATTCTCAGACTTTTTACACAAGGCAGGAAAGATGGCTTCTGTCAGTCACAAGCCTACATTGTATTTCTATCCCACAAAGGAGGCGAGAACACTCAGTTTCAGCATGCTAATCTTAGGTCTCAGGGAACAAGCTGATTGGTACCACTCGATTCTTACAGCCATCCCACCACTAACTGATATGGAGGGAAATAGAGGACTCCGGTTATCATGTCCCTGTGCATGGAGCAGGGATGGGCAAGACCAATCCACTCAAGCTACATGGACTAGATCCTCCATTGGAAAGTGGGATTCTCTTTCCTGAAAAAAAAAAGGGTAAAGGGATCCTGGAAAATTAAAAAAAAAAATGATATCCATACAAATATTTCTCTTTAATTTCCCTTCTTTCAGGATTATCTGGCTCAATTCAAAGTCCTCTTGAAGATCTCAGTAGGTTCATTTTACTTTTCTGTAATAGCTTCCTATATTGGCTAATGGGCACTTTTGGCGCAATATGGTAAGGGGAGAATTCCATCACTACCCATGTCCACAGTACAGCTGCCATGCACTGGCAAGCACATCATCACCTACCTGCATTATTCAAGGCATGCTGCGATCAGGTTTTCGGCTGAGGGCATTCATAGCCTACCTGTCAATACACATTAGGTAACAGAAGTTTAAAAATCATGCACTCATTTATGTAATACATGGATTCCTACCCTACGTAGGATCCTATGTTTAGCTCTGAGGGACTACAGAAACTTCAGTCTCTGTCCTCAAAGGATTGAGGAATCTCTTAAAGATACCACATTAAGCTGGAATTAGCGTAGAGGGCTCTGTGTCTAATTAACATTGGAGCTGGGGTGTGGAGGATGAGCAGAAGTTTCACTATCAGGCATGTCCAAAGAGGCCAGACAGAAAAGCTGAAGTGTGCTTTCTTATTTAGTTAAGAGATTATACACATGAGAGGAATGGGGAATAAATTGCAAGATAGCTTTGAAGCAGTCAGCAAGGAAAGTCTGCCTAAATCTGTCATGGTGCTTCTATAGACACAATACTATGCCAAAGTTCTCCAGGAAGAGTACGGCTTAACTGAACAAGACATATTAATGAGGGGGAAAAAAAAAACAGTTTCACATAAACAAATATAGCATGGCCCATTTATAGTAAGTAAAAATCAAACCTGCATAGGTTCACTAATGTAAGTAAATGTCTAGAAAAGAGTTAGCCCCAAACTGATCATAGGAATCACCCCTGCAAAGAGCAGTAAGACTAAGGCTGGCAGCGGGGATGAGGTGGGAACCCTGCTTTTCTTTTACATTTCCATGTTGCTCGAGCTATTTTTGTCACAATAAAATTGTATCTACATGTTGCTTGCTTATTCAATAAATATTGCCTAGATAAAAAGCAGTTTGTGATCAAAATAAGGGTCGAATAACACTGGCAGGATAAGGAGTGTGGACTTGTCAAAATTAATGCTCTTGTTATTTTGTGGTTGTCAGAGGGGCAGGGAGCTACCACACTGGGCTATGTATTAGGAAGAATAACATTTTGCAGGCAGGATTATCTTAGCGCCAATAAGCAAATAGGCAGATAGAAGTCTTTGGAGGTTATTACAAATATATATACATATATTTTGTATGTGTAGATGTATATATAAACAAATACATACGTTAAATATATTTTTATATAGGAGGCTATTCCAAATATATATAATAAATATATATAATAATGAATATATATAAATCAGTAATAAGAGTTAAGAAGAGAGAAGACTAGCTCTTTCCTAAGTATAGAAAGTTTCAGATATCAAAGATATGCCTTTGGGGGCGTTTGTTTGGCAAGTGTATGGAGGTCCTAATCAGCTAAGTCTGATGTCAGCTGAGACGCACAGTCATCGACACGGAGAGAGGTGAAGAAATGAATGAGGTCAAAGGGTCATCAGGGAATGAATGAGGTCATCCAGGGAAAGGCAAGGCTTTAAGAAAGATCAGCCAATAACAGAGGACGAACAGTACACTTGCTCATTCATTCACAGCTACTTGTTTTCAAGGACCCTGTGCCAAACACCATAGGTTCTGAGAACAGAAGAGAGCGATGGGAAAAATGGCATGGTGACTGCTCCCAGGGAGCTTATATCCACTAGAACGCAAATACCCACTACTGTTAACTGAGCACTTAATTACCAGCAATGGTATTGAAGTATCACATCAACCTTCAGAACAAAGCTATTATCATTTCCTCTCTACAGAAGAAACAGGGCTGAGTGAGGTGGGTAATTTGTTCTAAGTCATACAGTTATGAAACAGCAGGGACTTGATTTGAATCCCAAGTTTGTCTGCCACCACAACCCATAAACACGTGTAACACTGCCTTTTACAAAGTGGCCAGCCAAGGGGTCACAGAAGAAATATCAGAATAGGAGAAAAACCAGAATTCTGTGTTAAAGAAGATGGGGACAGAGTCATGGGCCCGATAAGCCATGTATCAAGGAGGTGGGAAACTAATTAAAGATCATAGATTTGATGATTAGAAAGTCATGTATTCATTTGTTTATTCACTCAACCAATATGTATTAAGCAGCCAGCATGTATTACCACATGGACTCGGAAAAATCAGCTTTATTTGCATGGAGATGGAAGACAATTGTGAAGGATTAAGGAAAGAGGGGACAGTAAAGCAGTATATGTTAAGGACTCCTCTGAGGAATTAGGTGATGGAAAAATTAGCTCAAGAAGGATTTGCAGGCTACAGTGCACCTAGGCAAGCATGCAGGGGGAGGAGGGAGTCAGTAGAGTGAGAGCAAAAATACCGGAAAAGGGAATGATGGTGGATAAAGACGCATCCTGTGGATGGAGAAAGAGAAAGGGATGCAAACTTCTGATGCAAAGGTTCATGTTTCAGAGGAGCAGGGTCCCTTCTCCACTGGGGAGCACAGGGGATAGCAGAAACTACAAAGGAACAGAGAAATGTTACTGTAAAAGGTAATCATAGGAAACTGTACCAGTAAGATTTTATTTGTACACTTGTGGACAGCGGTTCTCAACCCTGCTTACACACCAAAATCATCCTGGCAGTTGTTACAAACTGTGATGCTCAGATTCAACTCCAGACCAGTGAAATGAGAAAAACGTGAGGTTTCTTCAGGCTGAGGATGGCCTGAAGGCTTGAAAGAGGAGTTGGCAAGGAAGAAGGGGAAGCATTACGCATGATAACTTGAGCAAAATCTGAAAAATTTAGGACCCAATAAAGAAATTACTTTGCCTAAAATAAAGGAAGGAAGGAAGGAAGGAAGGAAGGAAGGAAGGAAGGAAGGAAGGAAGGAAGAAGTGGGGAAGAAAATAGAAACACTATTCTGTGGACAGATCACAAAGGATCCTTATGAATTTCCCAATTGCTACAAAGTAGATACATGTGCATCCTGTTACTTATGACCACAACCTGTCCTAAACACAGGTCTTATCAGCACTCTTCACTTTTGTATTCCCAATTCCCATCAGAGTCTCTGGCAGAGAGATGCTCAATACACATCAGTTGAATGAATAACTTGATAAACAAATGTATAACTCAGACAGCAGCCCTGCCGTCTCTTCAAGCGTCCAGAATCCTTGAGAAAAGTGGAATTGTCTCATACCCGATCCTAAGTCACTCACTGCAAAAACTTTCCATGTCTTACTCAGACCTATGTGGAGCCTTACCTGGCTTCATCAGATATGACTTCAATCTCTTCATTCCTAATGCTATCAATAATAGATTGTGTAATCAATTTCTATTAAAGTTTGATAGAAGTGAGAAAACAATGGGGAGAAGGGCTTTATCATCAAAGCACCAGCCAGCGGGCAATTTAAAATTAGCTATTAAACAGTCATATTGTTGGCTGTGTCACTTGGCCATTCTCATCGGCCATTACTCCATGCAGAGTCCTTGTCTCCTGCCATCTTGCTGCACCCCTATTCCCTCCAAGCTTCAGCAGTACCACCCAAACCACAGATTTCAGCTGTTTATTATATAAAGAGCAGTTTACATATGACTATCTCCTGCACCATGGCTTGGGGGAACTCTCTTTTAGTACCTAAACTTTCCCAGAAATTATTTTGCCAAACCAAAGGTTAGTTATTAACCCCATCCATTTTAGGGTCCAAACTTTCACAGGCAATTATGATTTTAAATGGTGGTTTTTTTTTCCTTCTTTCCATACAAAAGAATGAATCATCGTGGGAAGACAGATGGAAAATCTCCAACCCAATAATAAATGAGGCCCCATGAGGAAATAAACATTCATTATTGGAAGTCCACAAAATATGTATTCACATTATTATTGAGAATAATCCTTACTTTCCTTGCTGCGGAGCCTCAAAATCAATTTCTTTGTCTTTGAACGTCATCACCGTATCCAGTCACACAAGTAGTGGTGTGAATACAGCAGACACTCAACACACATGCACTAATCACAAGGATAAAGGGTAAAGATGAGACAGTCGCTGAGATTTTATACCTTATAATAATAGTGGTAATAATAGCTACTCTGTATGTCCAGAGCCGTTTAAAGGCATTAACATTTCACACGGCCACACATTCTCAGAAAGCAGATCAATATTTATTCTTCCAAGTGTGTCGAGTATATAGTTGGGGCACCTCGAGGTGAAAGCGTCACCCTGCCAGTGTCAGGCTCAGAACCTGGAAATCACATCCCTCAGTTCATTATGTCAGAATAACAAAGTGACCCTGGCCGGTTGAACGTATTCATTAATGGTTAGAGCGGGGAGCAGGGCGCAAGGAGCAGACAATAAGGCTTTGCGAACTCACAGCACTAAGCAGCGGTCAAGGAAACACTATTATTTGGCATTGCATCAGTTCTGGAAGGGAAAAAGGACAGCTACACACACACACACACACACACACACACACACACACACACACACACACACACACACACACACACACATATCAAAGCAGGCCTGTTTAGTTCTTCCCAATGAAACTATTTTTCTAATTCCTGATCCAAGTAATTTTATTGCCACTGATTGGAAGTGGAGAGAAACAGTAGGAGGAACTTCGTTTTGCACGCACTCTCTCCATCTCTCTCTCTCTCTCCCCTTAGTGTGTGTTTTGCTGATTAAGCAAATCAACCTTAATTAGTACCTAACTAGAAAGGAACTCCGCACGGTTTCCTTAAGCAGCGTCACAACGACCACAATCCGTTCTCAGAGCGCATTAAGAGGTAATCAACCAGCACAACTAACAAGTCACTCAGACCAGACTTTTGGAATTGGGCTCTTTTGTTCTGTCAGTTTGAAGAGTGCTGCGCGAGTGATGCAATTTAGAAGGGCGCTCTTTCAGAGCTTTCACTCAGGAAGGCGTCTGGAGCTCTGGGGGTAGAGCTTAGCTCAGAAAAAGCGAAAGAATGCAAGTTTGCACTGACAGCTTGATCCCAGAGAGAGGCGGAGGGCTGCTCCTGTCTGTTGGGTCCTCTGGGTGTGGATGAGGCAGGGGAAGGAGCCTTCATCTTAAGTGAAGGGGTGCCTGGGATATTAAAGGAACAATTACCTTCCCTTGCATTGCTCCCTGTTTGCCTCTGCTGTTTCCTTCAATAAAACCTCTTTTCACTTGCCAATTGGAGCCTGTCAGGCAGTAATATTTTTCAGGCACGATACACATACTAAAATGCCCTTGTGAGTTTTTAATACATTTACAGTTGATAACAATAAGGCTGTTATGTTAGGAAAGGTTAAAAAAAAGTATTTGCTACAAATGCAGAGCAATGACAAATCCGGACGTTCCAGCAGTGCTGTCTGTCCTTTGAGGCTGCTGGTCTCTCCTAAGGGTCAATCCAGCCCCCAAGAGCAGGGAAAAGAGATTTCTATTGTTATTCAAACATCCATTCAACTAGGGTTAAAAATATGCATATGTATATCTATGTCTATATAGAGAGATATGTCATCTATTTGCTTAATGGTAACGAGTTGGTAGAGATTTTGAGAACCAAATAATAGCTTGAGTGGTAAAAAACATAGGGTTTGATGCTAGCCCACAATAAATACTTATTTTTACGAGGGACATACTAGTGAAAAGAATTTCTGCTGTCATCCTAAGGGTGAAATGGATCTTCTACATGATTCTACAGAATAAGGGGAACTGTCCTGGCTGTTGTTAAACTATGTTTACCTTTATGAAAGGAGTAATATGATATTAGTTGTTCAACATATATTACGGTATCTATAAATGGGAGGCAAGGTACAGTTAAGTGGACAGCTCCCATGACTAACAGCATAGATTCAAATCCTAGCCACACATTAAGTCTATGCTTTTAAGTAAAATGTCTCCAACTCTCTGAGCCCCAGTTTCTTGACCATGATAGGGTGATGGCAGTAACAGTACCTACTATTATACTACTATATACTATCTACTACTATACTACTACTATAGTATCTACTAAGTACTTTACTTATAGGAGAAAATTAGATAATAAATACATTGAATTTTATACCAATCCTGGAACTCAATAAATAGTAAATATTTTTCTCATTATAATTCTATAATAACTATTGAAATGTATTTCTTAATTCACATATGAGCTGTATTTCAAATTAACATATTAACCAGATTGATTAACAGTGGCTGATGCAAACAGCAACCCTCAAGCTGCCATGGCCTAACTTAATAAATGTTCATTCTTGGCCAGGCCACACAAAGCTCAAAGCAGGTAAACATTTCTGGGTTGCCCCCCACCACCACTCAGGGATCCAGGCTTTTTTTATCTTGTGGTTCTGCCTCTGAGGGACCCCCACAGAGCTTTCTACTGTATTCTTTGCTAAAAGCTGTCCAAGAAGTAAAGAACAAAATGGGGACAATCATAGAGCATGTATCAGAGGACAAACTGGAAGTGAGACACATCATCTCCGGCCACATCCCTTCGTACAGAACAATTTGCATGACCCCACAGAGAGGCAAGTAAGCCAGAAAATGTAGTTTTCTCTATGTCCAAAAGAAGTAGATTTGGCTCAGTAGACATCCAGCCAGGCTCTGTTACCATCGTAAATCTTTATGAGCTAAAGTCAGTATAATTTAGAGGATTTTCCTTACCCATATTCGAAGCACCAGATATACAAAGTTATGCAAGTAAGGAGCTTTCTGAAAATGTAATGTTCCTATTACATGCACTGGAGCCGCTGACCACTGAATTCTTTTATACACTCACATTCCTTGGCAGCCTCTGGGTTTTAATTCTGCCCTCTGACTGTCCCTCCTCACTCTTCTTTGCTGGTTCACCTTCTAACATGTGTGCCAGAATGATGTTAACCGAACTTTTTTTTCATAAAAAGTTGGGTTTTTTGTTTTTTTACAAAACAAAATGTGCATTCTTCCTACTCATCCTCAGATTCAGCTCTTGACTTCTGTTCTCTGGGAAAACATCTTGTATGAGAGACTGAGCTGCGTGCCCCTCACTGGTAACCCCCAAACCTCTGTCAGAACGTGTTACATGGATTTCTCAGGGCCTTCTTCATGGACTCTGCTATTTGCGTGGAAGTGATCTAAAAGCCATTTCTGTCTTCTACCTGAGCTTGTCCTCACTTCATATAGTATCTACCACATAGCAGACACTCAATACCATTCACCGAATGAATTAAGGAATTCTGAGGTATAATCCAGCTGTCTATAGTAGTCAATAAAGAAAACCAAAATACAAATGAAACTTCAGTGCTACCAAAGAATAAATGAATCATGAAAAAGATGAAGTGGAGGAATATACATTTACCTTTATAAAAGTATAAAACTCTTTGGATTTTTTTTTTCAATTTTCAACATTTAACACCATACTTTTAAAAACAGTAAACAATCTTAAGTGTTTCACCAGGTTCCAGTAAAGTGATTTTAGAAATATTTGTCTAACCTATTTGTATTTGTATGCTAGAACTCGAAGGCAAGAAAAAGACACTTTAGAACAAGCCTACGAACTAGGGATCCTTCTCCTAAAACTTCTGTGTTATTGTTAAAGAAAAGAAAAGGTCATCTCTGAATCTCTATTAGTGAAACTTTTTTTTTTTGGCAGCCTAACATCAGTTGTAAGACAAACCATTGCTTCTAAGATGTAAGAAAAAATCCTTCTGCTAAAGACAGGTGACTTTTCAAATTAAACTTTGATTAGAAGATTTTTTGGTCAAGATTTTTCCATTCACTCACTCTGAAAATTATATAGTGTTTTAAATTTTCTTCAGTATTTTGGCATTACCATATATTTTAGATCTTACTATAGATATTCACCTCTAAAAAAAGTCTTCCTTCATAACAAAACTTCTAACACTTAAGGGTAGTAAACACAACTGTTAGCACCTAATTCAGTTCCAAATATTAAAATAGTTCATACTAAAGCCTAATAATTGTGGTCACCTGTTCAATCTGATATCAATTTCTCCCTTGCATTTAAGTTATATAGCCTATTCTATTACCATTACAATACTACTATATTATCCATATTATTTATCATATGTATTATGAATGCTATTATTTGCCTATTAAGTCTACTTGACCATAGGCAGGGCACCATAATAATTAAAAGATCATCTTCTTTTCCAGAACCAGACTTCCTGGGTATAAATCCCAGCTCTGCCACTCACTACTTGCAAGTACAATTCCTCGTACATAAAATGTAGATACGCGATAGCGCTTAGCCTGTAGTGTTGTGCTGAAATTCTTCCAGTAAATTGCCACCAAATTACCAAACTCCATGGTTTGCTTTCCATCCTGAAATAACCTTGCCTTTTTTGCAGCATATGGTCCTTTCAATCACACCTTTTTTTTGAAATGTTCTTATCTCTTGGGCCAGGAGAAGAGGTACAGAAAAATTCAGAGAGACTGATATTACAGTAGCCCAGGTAAAAATAGTGTAAGGAAAAGCTTGTAACTGGTTTACAGGTTAATGTGATAGAAAGTAGTCAAATAAGAATAATGAGAATCCTGGACTTCAGTTTACTTTCTCTATAATTCACCCACCATATTGGAATTTCTGAGACAAAAATATGATCTTGTTTTATTTCTGTTTAAAACATGTATTTCAGGCACTTAAACAGGAATTAAGGGAATCTGGATATAGTTTGTGTTTTCGGGGGTGGGGAATCTGTATTATATGTCTGTGTATGGTGCATTTTTCTAAGGAGAGGGGCCGTATATTTCCTTGGGGTCCTTTGCCCCTAAATCAAGAACCACTGTCCCAATGGCTGAAGTCTAAAATCCCCAGGTAAATATGAAAAGCCTTACCTAAACTCGCACAGTCCCACTTCTCTTCCTTCTCTCTCTTCACCATGCTCTTGCCATGCTCCGCTAAATAGTTTTCCATACTTTCATGTTTTATAAACTTTTTCTTCTTCCTAGAATTTTCTTGCTCTTAATTGCCACCTGGCAACTGAATACTATTTTTTTTTTTGAGATCCAGTGAAAATGTCATTTCTGTTTTGACATCTTTCTGCATTATATCAAGCATTATTGGAAATTTCTGAATTTTGCACCCACAAAACTGTGTACATACCTCTATTATCCACTTAGCATATGCCATGGAAGGCATCTGATTGCATATCATCCCAGTGAAGGGTAAACTCTGAAGGCAGAGACCAAGTCTTTGTGTATCTACCAGCAGTGGGCATACTGCTGAGTACCTTATAAAGAGTCCATAAATGTTTTCTGACTAAATGAGTGAATGACTGGTCATCATCTTGCTCTGAATTCATCTATTAGGTGGATATTGTATGGTATTTTCTGAGAGATCTTTTTTTTTAACATTTTTTACATTAAGTTATGGTTATTTTACAATCTTGTGTCAACTTCCAGTGTAGAGCACAATTTTTCAGTTATACATGAACATACATACATTGTCGCATTTTTTTTTTCGCTGTGAGGTCTTTTTTTTAACAAATGTTGGTTATTCCACATGACTACCATACTTCTTAATTCAGGGCTAAGGAGCTATGTTCCACATTTCTTCTAAATTCTTTTAAATCATCTAAGTATTCTATTAAAAAACAACTTGATAGTTGCTGATGGAACAAATACTTGATAGCATGATTTTTAAGTTCTACAAGGTCAGCATTTTTTCTACTGGTAACACTTGTCTAAACGGGACGCCTTGAAGTTATTTATACAAAAGTACCACCATATCTCTTGAACTGAAATACAGCATTGCTGCAGCAAAAGCCACATGCATAGCGAAAGAGGGAGAAACTGAGGCAGAAGCTGCAGCAAAAGCCACATGCATAGCGAAAGAGGGAGAAACTGAGAAAAGGATTTTGCAGTACAGAGAACATAAACAGTATACTGACTCTTGACACGTCATTGCTTTCTTCAACTACAATATTAAAAATTTGCAAATGAACAAAAGAGTAGGAGGTAGATACCTGATTTACAATGTTGTTGAGATAAAGAACACTATAAAATAAGATCAATGTGAATAATAAAGCATTGTTAGCTGAGTCGTGACATTTCTATTCTAGTGACGACTTGAACAGGAGAACTGCACATGAGCGCCTTGTGCCACTTTCAAAGTGGGAGGAAGACATATAATTATAATTCTTACAGTGACGAGAATTCAAGAAAATCTGGGGGAAAGTTTGCTGAAAAACATATTCACACATTAGTATTATAAATTACTTTCTCTTATTAACCCCTCCCCCAAATTCTTTTGTTGGCTAGTTCATCATGGCACAAGAGATATTTCATGAAAAGACAGATCTGCCTTGAAAATCCTTTTTTCATATATGAAGAATATCTACCGAATATTTATTCTGTTACTTGCTCAACATGCAGGATATATTAAAGAAATATATTTTCAAAACAGGTTTAACCTCCCTTGTCTTGAGCACACATCAACACTGTCATGTCACTTACAGAAAATCCTCATGGAAACCTTGTATTTAGTCAAAACTAATGAATCTGTTTTAACACCCTTTGCCAAAGGAAAGGAAGATACATTATTACGTTTTCACTTAATGTACATTTTCATCCCTCTCCTTTCTTTTTTGGATGGTTAAGAGGGAAAAAACAATACTGTAAAAATGACAGTGATGTTATCAACGGCAGTATTTTAATAGAGAATAGAACTGGAAATGAGATTTTACTGAGTGAACTTTTAAATGAATGGGGGAAAAACCAGACGGATGAATTTTCTGCAGGTGTTTAACCCCACTGAA
This sequence comes from Camelus bactrianus, assembly GCF_048773025.1. NCBI lineage: Eukaryota > Metazoa > Chordata > Mammalia > Artiodactyla > Camelidae > Camelus > Camelus bactrianus. The sequence goes on from NC_133555.1 coordinate 17,706,157, forward strand.
GTCTCAGAGGGTAAACTCCCAAGTGTGGAAGGAATCTCTCTTACTGACCCCATGACTGCCTTCAGGACTTGTGAAGATGAAGGAGCAGCTGGAAAGTCAGACACCGAGTGAGCACTGCAAAAATCAGTGTCATGTTACATGTATCCTCTGCAGGATGCTTTCCTGTCTTCAGAGAACACACTAAGTGCTGCCAACGAGAAAACTAAACGTTTTTCTTCATGAAAAGTGCCACCTATTATGGAACGTCTGGAGCCCATCCAAAAGGCTTCCAGAATAGGTGGCAGAACGTAATAAAACAAAACACCTCAGCCATGGAGCTTTCTACACGTCCAGACTGATTCATCCACCATCATGACATGCTCGTAAGACTGGAGGAAGAACACAAGGTGCCCAGTTCATGCAGAATCCTGAGCTGGAAAGTTGACTCCACACACAAAATGCCCACTTACAGACTTAGAAAAAATAACGTATTTTGGCTATGTCTTGCAGTGTACTAATTCCATTTCATCCACACTCGATTTTTTCCCTCTGCTTGTTAGTGATAAAGATGCACATGAGGATTTGGCTTTTACACTAACCTGGTGTTGTCTGCATGGTCTGCTGTGATAAAGAATAAACTTAAGATACATGGGGAAATACACAAAGACTAGAGATATTGCACTCTTGTCTATATCCAACACAGAAAGTGTATCAGTTTAGTCAAGAAAGAAAAGGAGCCGCGAGGTTGAGAGTGGAGGGGAAAGACATTACAAAAGTCAGATTGACTGAAGGGTACCATGATAAGAGCACACTAAAAGAGAGTCAAAGAGTGGGTCCAAAAAAGTGATAAAAATAAATTCACTCCTGAGAAAAGAATTTTTCTTAAAAAGAGGAACCTAGAGCAGCCTAATGTTCATCTGTTATTTGTATGTGAATTAAATTGGTTGCGTGAAATCTTGGTACCCTGGTTCTGTCTTAGGATGCTCTTAAAATCGGGTAGTCTGTTGGGAAAAGTAGTCTCAGAATTAATTTTGGTGATGAGGGCACCAGTCTTTAAGTCTCATTCTGACAGTACAAGAATTCAATATATTTCTCATTTTCTCGAGGAGAACTTCAATCTTTCCTAATCAAGGCACAGCAACTAGTTTCCTTGAAGTCTTGAAAAGTAAGTTTTGCTCAGAAAGAAGAGAATCATTTCTAACTCAAACATCATCATCAAAGTATTGGACACAAGTCTTTTATTATCAGCACTCTGAGCTGATCTTGGTTCATTTTAAAGGAATGTGAGCAGAGAGAGAGAATAACAAAAGATAGGACTTCGGAGTCAGAACGAATTGGGTTTGAGTCTTGGCCATGTGACCTTGGACAAGTTGCTTCAGCTCTGAAATTTCAGTTGGCTCATAACAGATACACAATAAATGAAAACTTTGGCCAAAAGTTTCATTTTCACATATTAACATAGTGCTGCAGATAGACTAAAAAAGACCATGTAGAATAATGAGAATTATCTAAAACAGGCGGCAGAGATTTGGCCAAAAGATACACCAGGTTTTCCATCAATCTCTGTTTAATATAATTTCTTGAAATTAAAAATCCGCCCCTAACTCAGACTTACAGAATCAGAAAATTCAGTTAATTTCATTAAGAGTTTTTTTATACCTAACACAGCAATTTGTGTCTTAACAAACACCTTAGGTGATTCTGATGAATGCTAAAGTTTCAGAACCACTCTCCTAGGCATTATAAAACAGGATGGGGGAAGGGACGCTCATGCCAACAAGCGGTATAAACTATGCACAATTACCATTTGGGCTCAACAAGCTGATCACCTGTAAAGGCATCCCTCTCAGAGCAACTCTGACGATCACACATTTACCTCCTGTAGAACGTTAGCAGTATCTTTAGATGACTTAACGGAGCTCTCTCAGAGAAAGGAAAAAAAAAATACTCTTTCCAGTCTGCCACAAATATTGAACTGGAATCACCTAGTATATTTATATCTGTTTGTATCACCAAGGGACATCTTCAAAGTATGGCTGGCTCATTTCAGGTTTAAATATTCCATTAGCTAAGTGGTAAGGAAGCTCATGTGACCCAGAGGCCCTATGGGTTCCATCTTAAGTATTATTCCTTTAGAGTTTCTGTTACTGTTTTCAACCTTTTGAGCTTCTGCAAATGTATCTGGCATTCAATTAAAGTGAGATTAATCCAAAGAAGATGTAGTAGTAGTAAAGAATTGCTTTGCTGAAAGCTTACCCATCCAAAGTACTGAATTACGAGCACACAGACACAAACAAATCCATAAATATCAATTATTTACAATGATTTAAAATGCATAGCTTTATATAACTCATATGACAAAAATACAAATGCCAATGAGCTCTTCACAAAGGGCTAAAGTGACCAGTTTTATCTTCATGGCAACATAAAAGCATTTTAGAAACTGAGGACCTAGAATCTCAAAGAGTCTTCATCTCCAATTGCCAGGAACAAGCCAAATTTTACCCAAATCTCTAACTCTCCATCACTATGACTGTTCTCCTACCTTAGTGCTTAGATTTCCAGAGAAAGAGGTCAGCAGAACTTTGTTGTCCTATAAATTTGGGGGACAGTTTGTGGACCATAAAAGCACCTACAGAAATCTAAAGCATAAAGGGTGGGTGTGATCATAGTTAATATTGTTGTTGTTCTTTTCTAAGTGAGACACAGTCAGAGCACTCACCTCTGGACACATAGGATTTCAGCCAGGCTCAGTGGTTCTTTTTCTATGACAACCTAATTGATAGAGGCTCTTAAAGAGAATCAGGAGATTAATCTACCCAACTGATGGGATGAGGACCAACACTCATCATCTAATTCCACAATGCCCTGTAAATACTGAAGATCCCCTTAACAATGATAGCTTGACACAATCATATGCATCAGAGTCCTAGGGAGTGGGACATCAGCCAAAGTGCCTTATCTTCCATCATACAAGATCCATCTCATCATCTGTTCTCCTCCTTCATTTGAACCTTGGCTTCGTTGGGAGAATTCTGACCAGCCATTAGTCATTAAGGGGAATTTCACTGGTACAAAAATCAGGTTACAGATGGTATAGAAGGGATACCTGTGGACAGTCTATATGGTGACATGTCTGCCTCCTTTATAAATAGACCATAAAGTCCCCAAAGACACAACCATGCCTCTCATTCATCTCTGTATCTCCCCCACATACCACTGTGGTTCAGAGGAAGGACCATAGTCTCCAATTGCCTAAATTCAAATTCTAACTCTAATCTTTAATAGATTAGGAACACAACAATGAATAAGGCACAGCTGCCCTCCTCTCTAAACTGCAGTTTCCTCACTCGGAAAGCTGTACTTACAATAACTTCCTCATTGGGTTATTGTGACGATTAAATGAGAATTCATTTAAAGCACTTAGCCAGAGCTTCTCACGGTGTGAAGTGAATGTCAGCTATCATTATTTGTATTATTGTATTATTATTAGAGCAGGTTCTAAGTGAATAAATGGATAGATGAATTGGTGTGTGGAAGATGAAACTGACATCTATGGTTTAGTCAACATTTAAAATTCTATAATGCTATTCAGTTTCCAAACAACCTCATATATGAAAATTTATCTGAAAACATTTCACCAGTTCTGGCTATTATTGTACCTGTTTTGGATAAAATACAATATAGGGGGAAGCACACAGGACTAGAAGCCAGGAGAACCTGAATTTAAGTATCTCATTACCCACCACGTAGTAAGAGGACATTTATCTACATTCATTCAACCTTTATGCCAAGTGCTCTGCCAAGCTCAGGAACACCAACGCAAAGATCTCTTCCCTCACGATGGGAAAGATCCACTCATAACAGAATGTCTTGGAAGCACAGAAATGACCTTCCTTTTCACAAGTCAAGGGAGCTTCAGAGAAGGTGAAATGTCCAAGAGGATGGGAAATGGGTTTCATAAATTCCCATATTCCCTGGCAGGTTCCTAAGTACAGGAGCAGATGACAAACAGTTGTTCAATAAATCAAGTCCCATTTCCTCTGAGTCTGAGTGATGATGAGGAGTTGAGTAAAGGAGGCAAGGAAGAAAGGAACTCTAAGCAGAGAATGACACTTCTATAAAGGGCATTTACAAAACTGGGAGGTACAAATGTCTGTGTGTGGGGAGAGTGCTGTTGGGAGGAAAGAAATTACACATCAAATGAGACAGTGGCTATGAAAACACTGTGAACAGAAAGCACAGTCTTACTGCTGGACTGGTCACTGCCCTCATTCTGACCTCTAGAGAATCCCATATAGTTCTGACACAGCTTCCTCATCCAAACATTCACTGGCTCCAGTGTCTTCTTCAAAATCCCTAAATTCTCTCTTCCTCCTTTATGAAAATATTTTAGAGAATTACTGAAGATCAAAGACATAAATATTTGCCTTCATCATTCCTTTTATCAAACAAAGGAAATACTTGTAACACTTTCCAAAGAATAAAATTATCAATGTCTGCACTCTGATCACTCCAGCCACTAATGTTTCTGTTTGACTGTCTTGGTTTCTAATTCATATTAGCACATTAGTACTTCAGAGCATTCATTTTAAAGTTCCTTATTTTTAATGTGTCATTTTAAAATGAAATCTTTTTTTTCAATGAGGAGATAGATTTTTCTTAGCTTTTACAAAGAACTTTTTGCAGTGAAATGCCTGTTGAAAAAACCTGGAATAATTCCCCAAATTTGGAAAACCCATGCTTTTATAAACACTTGGAAAATTCAGAAAACGCTTTTGTGAATGGAGCTTTTATCAAAGAATCTTTCTTCTGTATAATTTTCAGGTACTGCCGTAATGAAGAATAAAACCTAAGAATGCAAAGGCTTCCTTATAATTACAGCCAGATACCATCATATAAGGAGAACAAACCCTTCCGCACACTTTCTGGTTCCTGCCTCTGCCGCTGCCCATCAGAGTTAATTGTTTTTTGTTTGGGGTTTTTTTTTTTTTTTTACATTTTTTTTAATTGAGTTATAGTCATTTTACAATGTTGTGTCAATTTCCAGTGCAGAGAGCAATTTTTCAGTTATACGTGAACATACATATATTAATTGTCGCATTCTTTTTTGCTGTGAGCTACCACAAGATCTTGTATATATTTCCCTGTGCCATACAGTATAATCTTGTTTATTTATGCTACATGTGCCTTTCAGTATCTACACAGTTAGTTCTGAATGCTGACATTCACCTCAATGCTTTCATTGTAATTTTAATTTTGTAATAATTGATAGTTCCTCAGGACAACTGTCATTCTTTCCTTGCCCCACCATCACAAAACCTGAGTTCCTAATTTTGTTTTGGCTCTCTCAGGAAGTGAGAATATAACTTTAAATAATTTTTTTCAAAAAAGGTTTTGTTGCTTTTCTTTATAGTAGTATATTTCTTTTGATAATGTATGGTTAAAGTATCTTATTATACTTTCACTCAGAAAAAAACAAATTGATTGGAGGATAAAATTGTCAAGGCAAAATCCTCTTCCCTCAAAATTTAAAAAATGCTGCATCGCTATTTTCTGGCACTTAGCTTTGGGCAAGAAAGATTTTGAGACAACCTCTGGACAATTCTTTTTTACGTTTTGCTTGTCTGAGTGCTTAAAAAAGATCTTTATTTTTATTCAAAATATTTTGCAGGATTGTTGGTCTCTTTTTACTAAATTTTAGACAGTGAGGTACACCCTCACAAATTGTTTCTACTCGAGGCATATACTTCAAGATTATCTTTAAACAAAGCTTGTGTTTAAATTGTTTTGGTTCCTTCTTTAGGAAACACTCACTCCTGGTGAGATCTCTGTTTCTAGCACCATTTTTATCACCTTAACTTTAATCTTTTGTCCTTACTTTTAAACCATGGGTAAGTTTTTCATATTTTCTCTTCACATTACTACTGATATTTTCTGCAGTGTCAATTCTGTGTCTTACTGCCCCTAATGCAGACTTTAATTCTGCAGTTATAATTTTGACCTCTTTAGAATCTCTTAATTCACCATGTCTCTTTGGATCTACCCTGCAGGCTTTTCATTTCAATTTGTTTGCTCCTGAAGGTGATCTTCTCTCTTCTCCACAGAGTTCTTCATGCAATCTAATGAGAACCTCACATAATTTTTGAATATTTTCTTTTTATTGTAACAAATCATATCTGGATTGGTCAGAGTGACAAAGAACTGTAGCACTTGCTCAGATCAAAAAGCATATCTCTTTAAAAGAGCAGGCAGTCCAGTTTTCTGGTTAACACAAAATACACAATTTCTAAACCAGGCACAGGGGAAACAAAGGTTGTACATTTCACTCTCAGCAGAGCTAGAAAAAGCGCCAGGCTGGATGC